>NW_027468630.1:8815968-9160968 GCF_046254945.1 Alosa pseudoharengus | reverse complement strand
ATTTGGTCACAGGCAGCTCACGTGTACTTTATCTATCTCTTTTTCCTTCTTCTGTTTCGTTGTCCTTTCTTCCTCTCTCGCCTCTCTGGTCCTTGATCTCCTCACAGCCATGCATATCTCTGTGGGTCTCCAGATGTCTATAAACAGTCTGGTCATGGAGAAACATGCTGGATGGATTACTACGTTTGTGCAAGTGTGTGTGTGCCTGTGAGTGTGAGTGAGTGTGTGTGTGTGTGTGTGTGTGTGTGTGTGTGTGTGTGTGTGTGTGTGTGTGTGTGTGTGTGTGTGTGTGTGTGTGTGTGTGTGTGTGTGTGTGTGAGTGTGTGTGCTTGCACACTAAAATTAATAAAATGATTTGCTTCTTTCTGTTGAAGCGTGTATGTTGTGCAATGCCGTCATGGCTCTGACAGCTGAAAGTTGCAGCTTGCTGAACATCTGCAGTTGTAAGGCGGAATGCACTCAAATGTTCAAAACGGACACCCAGATTTCCAAAATCCGACCTTAGGAACAATTGGTGGACTTCTCTCTGATCTCACAAATGGACTCAGCATTGTAGGCACTGTGTACTGAGGTGGCAACTCCACAAAGGCCTCCCCACATGCTATGAGGGGGGAGATGGCTCATGCATTGTGTGATATCCTTTGACATACTGCTGCCTGACCCTGTGCGTTCTAGTTCATCATATGGCTTATCATAAAATCTAAAGCCTCTATAGAGTTAGCCCGGTTACTATAGAGTATCTTTTTCTTTTTCATTTGGTAGATATATGGTTCTTATGCATGAGATAGATAGATAGATAGATAGATAGATAGATAGATAGATAGATAGATAAGGATCGGAACTTAAATAGAGTGTGTTGTATACGCTTTGAGACCATTTAGCAATTTTTGTTGCCTCATCAAATAAGTCAAATGCCCACTCAAAGATCACACCCTGGCAACACTTATTACTCAACATTCAGTTTAACTGCTCTTTGATCACCATTTATTGTATTAATAAACTATTCAATCATTAACCATACACGTAACTTGCTATTATGTATTGTAATTAGCCTATATAATGCTTGATAAATTTGTAGGTCATTCAACAGTTAAGCCTGCCTGTCTTTTCAAGTGGTGAGCCTGGAACCCTGGTGAACTGACATGATCGTATTTGAATGCCACATCCATTCCATATAAGCCGCATGCACTTTTTACTTATATTCAGCCTGACCCTGTGACATTGACTCTCCAATACTGGTGTGAAAAAGAGTGCCCCTCTGTGGTCAGGAATATGAACATGCTTCTTAATTAATGTGAAGGTATGATGTTAGGTAAATAGAATTAGTCGGGGTTATGGACGTTCCAAACGTTAATTTATTTGTCTTTGTCTTTATGTGTTTCACCTCAGGTCTGTGGGCTTTGGTGAACAATGCCGGATTATGTGTCAACTTTGGGGATGCCGAGCTCTCTCTCATCTCCAACTACAGGGGCTGCATGGAGGTGAACTTTTTTGGGACGCTGAGTATCACCAAGGCCTTCCTCCCACTGCTGCGGCAAGCCAAGGGCAGGATCGTGACCATCTCCAGCCCTTCAGGTACTACACACACACACACACACACCCCACACACACACCCATACATACACACACACTCACACCCACACATACACACACACCCACACACACACCAACACACACACACACACCCACACACATACACACACCCACACACACACACATACACACACACACACACACCCACACCAACACACATACACACACCCACACACCCACACACACACACACATACACACACCCACACACCCACACACACACACACACACACACACACACACACACACACACACACACACACACACACCCACACACACACACACACACACACACACACACAGAAAACTAAAACTACAAACTTTTTTTAGTGTTATCACACCCATTTATTTTTTGGGTTGCCTTCCATTGCTTTTTATTCCTCCTTCAAGGGTAAATGTATCTTCTGTCTTGAGCAACACATGAAACACAACACTCCCACGTGTAGCAATCATTTCCTCTCGTTAGAGGCAATATACCATCAAAATTAAAGATTAACTATATACAGAGGAAAATACCTCACCTACATAATTAATGCTTACTGCAAACATAACTCCAGTCTGTCAGTCTGTGGATGTTTATACAACAACCATCATCTTCTCTGGCATCTGGCTGATTTTTTTTTTTTTCTATAAAGACAAATACGAACAGTCAAAGAGACACAATTAGTGGGAAGGTGGCTTATCTTCCAGGTGGTACTTGATTTGTTTTAATTCTCTTTTTTGAAATCATGTTGTTCCCCCCAGAGCTTTAAATTCTGTCAGCGCCTCAGCGTGAATAGTATTCATAAGAGCTTTTCTGCGTCGCCCCGAGCGAAACCGCAGGTTTATAAACAGTCACAATCTGCAATTAACCCAAGCAGTTTCGGTAGCTTCCTCTCTGGCGTACAAAAAACCAGGAGGCTTGCCTTGGCACTGCTCTTACCTCACCACCTTCATCTACTCGCACTGTCACTTTACTGCCAAGGCAGAGCAAAGCCCTCTCCATAACAAGGGGGCCCTATTATGCCTGTTGGAACTTTTCCCTATACACAGCTGCCCAGCCATTGCCAGTTCTTTACAGTGGCATGGAGATTCCTGCACTTGTTGCATATTTCTTTTTTTTTTTCCGTGAAGCTCGGTTTTTTATGGGCACCGTGGCAGTCGGTTCAAAATGTTCCGCTAGCTTTCCCAGTGAAGCGTTAAGGAACGCGTTGAGGCATATGTGCAATAGAGCAGTTCCATTCTTCACAAGACACAGAAGGGTAGTGCTTGTGAATGAGAGGTTTGCAGCAAACTATGCCCTACACACTTACTGCTCATTCAAGTTCCTTGCACCACAGTGCCTAAATTACCAACCACCAGGGCATAATCTGGCAAATCAGGGCAAAACATGGTCATTAAAAGCAAATTTATTGATGTTTGCATGAGCTTGTTGCTGTGATATGCTTGAGTTGGGAAACCTCAACTCTAAACAGCCAATGGCATGGCCATTCAAGCAGAACCAGCAGACGTTTGACTGCACCGCCAGCATTTGCATTTTAGGGTCTACTTGCACAATTGCAAAATGTTGTTGCGATGTTTAATGATGAGCTAATCGTACAACTCATCTACTTTTTATTACCTTTAATACACCCCATAAAGAGCCCATTATCAGGCGTGGTTGAGATGCCTTACTAAGCGTTCTTTTTGTCCTACAGGAGATCTGCCCTTCCCGTGCTTAGCAGCCTACGGAGCCTCCAAGGCAGCACTGAACCTCTTTATCAATACACTGAGGCACGAGCTGGAGCCTTGGGGTGTGAAGGTGACCACCATCCAACCGGGAGCCTTCCGCACAGGTGAGCAACTGACTATACCTGAGAGAGCAGTGATGAATGAGGAAGGGAGGGGAGGGGGGTTGGGAATACAGGTTCATAGACTCATAAAGCAGCATAGAAGTCTCTTTTGTAATCATATTACAGTAGTTTGGAGGAGTATGGGGATAGCATGGTCTTCATTGCTATCATGGCATGGTGGTTCAGTATTTTCCAAAACATGACAGGTCCACACATTGTAGTTCACATTCCAACATCCTTCAAAGACCATTTCCTTTGAGAGCCATTGCAGAAGTTCCGTCCAGTGAAAAAATCTTCTGGAGGTAAAAGTGAAAGCCATGTGGTTCTTGCGTAAGCTGTACATGCCCTAGTAAAGAGTTGCTGCTGCACAGCACATGAGTTCCACAGCCACCACTGCAGTCCTGTTTGAGTTTCATGCAATGAGGTTGCAAGGACAGACGGATCATCATACACATGCAAAAGGAACAATGAGTCCTCACACGTACTTCGAGGAAAAGATAATAGTCTACAGCATTTAGCCGACTTGTTTACATCCTGGACGGATGAAATCGTCTTTCTCTTAAGTAGTTTTCACCCTTATGAGCATATTATTTTAGAGTGCGCCGGAGCCAAGAATTCCTCGGGGGGATTATGGTATAAATGTCTGGATCAAGTGTGCCCAGATCTGTGTTTACTTTCCTGTGCTCTCCTTCCAATCTGTCAGCCCCGCTTACTCCTTTTGTTGGTGCGTGCTGCCTGACGTCATCCTTTGAGGCCTGAATAGCGCCTAAAAGTTGGAAACTGACACTTTTTGGAGGGACAATGTGTATAAATATGTGCAAGGGACGTGAGGTATCATGGAATTTCTGCACCCAACAGTTCTGACACTTAACCACTTGCGTGTGTGTGTGTGTATGTGTGTGTGCTTTTCAGGACTAAGCAGTAACATGGAGCACTGGGAGAAGCAGCACAAGGTCCTGCTCGAAAACATCTCGCCCAGTCTTCTGGAGGAGTACGGCGAGGAGTACATACAGGAGACGCGAGAGCTGTTCGCCAGCCATGCGGCGACGGCTCCTACAGACGTGAGTCACGTTATCAACACCATCGTGGAGGCCCTGGTCTCCCCACAGCCCCAGGTGCGCTACTTTGCCGGTCCTGGGGTAGGGCTCATGTATTTCATCCATTCGTACCTCCCTACCACCCTCAGCGACAAATTCCTCCAGAAACTCTTTATCAAGAAGCAGATCCAGCCACGATCGCTGAGGAAGCAGAACAATCTGGGCAAAATCCACAGTCACAATAACAACAACAACAACAACATCAGCAGTTTAAACAACAACAATATTATCACGTCGGAAAAGTAATTATGTAGTCTGTTGTAACGTTATAAGACCACTAATGTAATACACTCCTAGTTGTTTTTTTTTAGCATTTTTGTTTATATTGAGCATTTGTATCCTTTCTGCTGTTATTTTATAAAAGATGTTATTTTGTCACCTTGGAAGGGATCATTGAATTGCACCAAAAAAGTATACGTCACAGCTGCAATTTATATAAAGATCAGCACTATATAACATTTATCATATGTACCACCAAAGGTGGTGTAATCTACTGAAGGACTCAAAATGAAATATTTTTATCGCTGGTATTATTTTGTCCCATGCTCACACTGTTAGTGTAAGTGAATACAAATGTTTCAACCAACCAACACAATGTGTAGACATAAAGAGAGATCGGATATGGACTCGATGTGCCTTGGCAGCATTGGCTTTGCTTTTGTAAAGTATGTTCATAGAGACCCCAACAGGCAACTGATTGGGTGCTAATATTCCTGTCTGCCTTGTCATAGTTGCCATAAAGTATGTGTTTCAGCATCCATTGTGTAAGAACTGCATACACTGTGTTGGATCTGCTGATCAATCAGATATAAGAGCTCTATTTTATGAGACCAAGAGATGTGCTTTAGATTCAAGGACCTAATACTAAATGTTGGATTTGATGTTTAATTGATATTTTATGTTGCTGTTTTTTATGTACATGTTTGTTTTCCATACTACTACATTATTCTTTAAATTTGAATATGTATGCCAGTTCTCTTTATCAATCACTTAAACTGTGAACTTTGTAAAAAAATGCCAAAAAATCTGCAAAAAAATATATATGTAAATTGTTCACCCTGTTCATTCTTAGATGATATTAAAGTTGAATTTTTTACAAAATGATTATGTGCATGAGAGATTTGTGTTAATATTTCATAGTCCGTATTTCATCTAAACAATAGAGCAGTAAGCCCAAGTTAGACTTGCATCAGGGCCAACTGACCTTTCATGATTCACATTCTCATACTCAGTCAACCACTCATAATGTCTTAATTAGTATTTGGCAGAAGTGATGCTAATTTCAACTTTGATTTTTTTGGTTTGTTTGTTCAATTAAGTCCAAAGCTTTTTCAACCTATCTTATCAACAATATAGAACCGCACTAAGGCAATATCGCTTCCAATGTATAATCTGCACAAAATCACTGTGATTAGCTTCCTTGGCTGTATATGACTGTAGATTCCTGTAGATTCCTATGAGCCACACTCCCAACATTCCAGCACCCCTTGACTGGAGTTCTGAAAACCCTTTTCCTAGAACTGACGGTGGATTTTGTGGAATTGAGTGAGGTGAAAACATTTTGAGCATACAGACCATGTTTTCTGATTGCCCCCAACTGAAATGCGGGCCAAGGATGTAGATGCGGCTCTGCCAATTATTTGATTACCAGCCATGCTAAACTCGTTAATTGCGTTTATTGTTTTTGGAGAGATGCCAGTGTCCAGTTGCTTTGATAGCAGCCTTTGTTTTTAGTTGAACAGAAATACATGTTATAATGCAATCTTGCTGTTGGAGTTATGTAAATGTCCTTGAATAGAAAAGCAGTGCTAAGCTGTGGGTGTATATAAGCAGTAAGACAAAAGAGAACAATGATATATGAAAATGGTGCACCATTTAGCATATTAAATACTACTAGTTTACTGACAATTGTATGTTAAATATTTATACATTTTGTGTGTAAAATACACAACAATGCACGTAACAAAAAAAATGTATGTCCAATTTCTTATTGTTACAGAGTTACTCATTTCCAGAGTAATTCACATTCTCACAATCTATGGCTAGTGAACATCTCCATAAGAATCTGTAGAGGTGCTCTAGAATGTAGTCTAATTGCTAAGCTTATTATATTACCGGTACTATGACAACTGGTACAACGATGATGAGGATAACGATGATGACACTTACTGTAGACTGACTCAATCGTATATATATCTATGGACTTAATGATGTTAATACTATAACAAATTTCACACTTTTCTGAACTCACTTTATTGAACAGACATTTCTGAACTCTTTCATTCTTTAATTTCTCTTTCACCATTATGTGCAAAGCATAAATGTAATGATTACAGGTTCTAGCTCTTTCATTTATTTCATAATTTGTAATTGCACGTTGTCATCCTCTGATTTGTCTCTTAACACAAAGTGTTACTGCCAACACAGCAGCACAGTATATTCACAGTATATTCAAATGACATGCCTAGCAGTGCTGTGAAAATCACAGGAATTTGCAGACAATTTACCTGTCAGGCATAGTGTCTTAGCAACCAACAGAGCATGAAAAGACAAAGGGGTCTTTGTTTTTTGTTCTGACTTCAGTTTTGTGTGTGTATGACAAAATAGGCTTTTGGCGATTGATGTCATGATTTGGGAATTTTTCCTGTCTCAAAATGGAATTTAAGTGTGATTTTCCAAAGTACAACTTTAAAAGATTATTATGACTTGAATTTCCAAGGAATAATAAACCGTTCACAAAAATATTATGCCTACCATAGTTCACAGTGCATTAATTTGCAGATTCCTTTTGGTTTGGGCTATGCATGAATCAGGCAATGAACAGACCTGCTACGCGTCATTTTTCAACCCAAACCCATGAGCGCACATGCCTGTCTGCAGCTCTGGCATCTGATGAAGATACCAAATGCGCTCTGCTTGCCTTATTATGGAGCCCACTGTCACTCGCTTATGGCAGGATCAATGTCCCACTTCCCTCCTGATGATTCACAGCATGGAGAGACAGAGAGAGAGAGAGAGAGAGACAGAGAGAGAGAGAGAGAGAGAGAAGGAGAAGGAGAGTGGGGGATGAAAAAGGAGCTGAGCCTGGAGAGGGCCGAAGTGTGGGGCGCGTGGACAGATCCAGTGGCCTGACAGATCTAGCGGGGTCACATGTTACGGCGGCCCTTGGTCGGTTATCTGTGCAACACCTGGAAGAGGGTGGAAAACACGCTAGGTCTGATTTGCAGTTGATGTGGGTGCATGACTGTTTCAAGGAATGAAAACATAAGGTGACAAGGTAAGAGACGCCTCTGCACTGAAATGTGTGTGTGTGTGTGTGTGTGTGTGTATGAGAGACAAAGAGTGTATGGTGTGTGTGTGTAGGGAGGGGGTGAGAGATTTCGTAATTTCTCTTGGGAGGGGGCGGATGGGGATAGGGAACTTGACTAGGTCTGGCTAGCCCTTTCATTTCCTTTCCCAAAAGTCGTTGTAGTTGTGGGGCTTTTGAGAAGGGTTCAAGGTCAAAGGGGCAAGACGACTTGTTGATTTAGCTGGCCCTCAAACCAACAGATTGGATAAAGTGTTTTTACTGAGACTGACACTTTCCAAGAATAGTCATTTTGATCCATCTGTCCACCAGCAGTGTTGAGTACAACACAGAGTATTGAGCATGGCCAGATCAGAGGAGTGTGGATTAATGATAGCAGTGATCCGCTGTGGTAAATGTTTAGCCAACCACTGCCAAACTGACAATTAAATAAGTATTTGGGGTATAGGGCAGGCGATTGCCTCATGGAAACAATAAAAAAAAAAAAGCTCAGAGATAACGTAAACAACCGCAAATGTTAGGATCCCAGACCACCTCAAAGCGTAGGTCAAATGGCCTGAGTGGAGAATCTTCCTGGCCTAGTTCTACATCTGGGGCACTTGAGTTGGTCTCTGTCTCCTTAGGGCACATCCGCAGTATGTTACCCTGAGAATGACAAAGCTGATGAGGAAATGGAAACAACGTACGTCGGAGCAGAGATAGAACAGGAAGAGAGCTTGGAGCACACAAGGGACTCATGAACTTTTTTTTTTTTTGGGCCATTCAAGACACTGCTCCCACAAGGCTTTGTTAATTTTTGCAAAGTGAGATGATCGCAAAACCCGTGGCTAACTCTGTGGCATTTCAGCTAATCTAAGCTCATGACATATAAGACACAGGAGGTCTCAGAGTTTAGAGAAGAAGAAAAAAAAGTTACTCAAGCATCTGTCATGTTCACTTACGTGGGACAAATCCAAGACCTCAAGTAAGGAATTCCTGGAAGCGTTGAGCACTTCTAAGTATCCTGCTGAAGAGTAAACCTTCTTTTATCAGAGGGATATGAAGATATTTTGGAAAGTAGACACCCGCAGAATATCTTCACATGCTTCCAATAATGTGACATCCAAATCACACACTAAAATGTATGTGTTGGATTACATACTATTTATTGATGGCTCATTATGTGGATTTGTGTGTTCTGAGTGGATTAACATGGCAACCTCCCATTTGATTCACCCAAAGGTCATAATTTTTCCCTTTCTTTCTCCTGCATGGTATTATAGAGACTTAAGTCCCCCCAGGGCTCTTAAATTAATTCCCTCGGGAGATAGGCCAAGTCTGATGGTTACAAGACACCCCCCCCCCCCCCCAACCGAACACCAGTTTTTTGGGCCTTGGTCGTTGTGTATGTGACTGTGTGTGTTGCTCTTCTGGGCCACTATGACAGGACTCAAAGGGTTCAGGTCCAGTGCTGTGGGAGCCACAATGGAGCCACTCTCCAGTCCACGACTGTAGGGTGCCTGTCACGGGTCCAAAAATCACACGCCACAAGGGAGAGACATAAAGCAGAGATCGGAGCGAGAAAGGACACATGCGGTTCGAGGCATAATTGCTGATCAGTGACCTGTGGGAAAGTGTTAAATAACATTAATTTCATCCACTGTAAAACAATAATGGACCCCATTCTGGAGGTGTGGAAACAAAGCATTTGGTCATACAATACAGAAAGGGCCCTGAATACTGATTGACTATTTAGTTCTACTGACCTGTTTAGATGACGTAGTATGCCGTCAACATTACGTAATGTTAGGTGACGTATAAGCACCCAAGCAGTGAAGATTGAATCAATCATCACAGTCTTTGAACAGAAACAAAATGCATTCATTGCAGTATCTTGTGAATCGCATAACATATGCAATGAATGTGAAATTATGCATGCATGTCTTGTACCACATTTGCTCACATTTCATAAAGTCCAGAATCCAAATTGAATGCCATCAGCCAAACAGATTTAATGAGTCAATATTTACCATTAGGAACAGACAATTCTCATGAAGTTAGGTAGGCTGGGGACCTTTTGTCTTTTGCCAGTTAAAAAAAAAATCAAGCCCATTAAATGTTAGGGCCCAAATAAACTTGCTAACTCTTATGATGTAAAAGTTCAAACTTCACTAAACTTTAGACGTGCATGTAACCATAAAGACATTTCTTGGAAGCATGTCAAATTATGTGCAATTTCTGTGGGTGTATTCAAATACACTGTTGTATCTCAAGAGCTGTTAAACCTACAAAGTCCATTCCATGACATTTGTAAAATTCCAATCATCTTTTTTGTGTGGAACATTTGCTGATTTGTTGAAATGTTCTGTTTGGTTTGGCGTACCTTCTACATGCTACTTGGGCCCCCATGAATGCTACATGCTGATATATTTATCACTGATTTTCACAAAACTTGGAAGAACATCCCAGTAAATTTTGCTGTGGTAAAAAAATAAATGTCTAGATGGTGGCAGCGTCATATTTTGTAAAGGCATACGAGACAAATTATTCATATTATATTCAGAACTGTCCACTTGACAGAAACAAAGGCAACCTCAGGATACAGAGGGCAATAAATTATCCAAAAATGTGTATGACTTCTTGGCCATCTGAGAAGACAGCCAAAACATCAGCCACCAGTATTCTTGCTCTGTTTTGTGTTCAAAATTCAGGACTTACATTTTGAGCAGACAAAGATTTGAGTCTTTACCCAGCAGGACAATCTGTTCCAAGTTCCTTCACTGAGCTGTTGTCAGGGAAAGTCTGTAGGAATGGGAGGTCAACTGTTGACAGTTCTCAGCAAATACCACCCAAATCCCAGAGGTCTAATGTGGGTTTTGTAAAAAAACAAGGGCCAGAATTTACCAGCACGTCGTACATACATGTCAATAAACACATCCACATTCTCACTACACTACACAGTGGAAAAAAAGACTTGCATGCATGTGTGACTAGTATTTAGAGCCTATGGAAGTCCATGTGTGCGTGTGCATGTGCATGATCCTACACATATCTATACAGAACATAAATAATAGTGACTTTTCATGTACATAAACAGCTTCAGCTTCAACTTCTGAGCGCTCCCGAAACACCATGGGGTCCTCTGTGTTGTAGGGCAATGCTTAGTTGCTTCAGCTGCATGTTAGTGCTCCCAGGACAGTAACACCTTTGGTGTCCCAAATTCCAGCTTAATGAGTGTTTAATGGAGGCATCTTGAAAGCATCACCCCCCACCACCACCACCACCACACACACACACACACACACTCACCCACGCTCATTCAGCACTGGGAAACTGCAGACTAGCTATGTTTCCCAGTATCAGCAGGAATGACCCAGAGGCATGTTTCTGAGTAAGCTTTGTGTCATTGTCCAACCACTAATTATGGGGATTTGTCGTCTTGGGGGGATTGATGCATAGACACCACACATCATCATGCTGATCTGCAAGAATCCTGAATCCAAATAAGTGTCCATATATTGTACTCCTGAAGCTACTTTGCTCAAAATGCTAATGGTTGGCCCTTCATGACAAAATCCCAATCAGAGCGGCGCATGTAAGGGGTCTGGCCAGTCTCAGGAGCTGGCACACTCTCCTTGGCAATAACGGAAACCATAAGTCAAACTTCTTCCTTCTTTTCTTTCGTGCTCATGCTCTTCAAAGAATCACCATCAAGTCATGCATAACGTTGAGCCATTCAGAGCACAAAAACAGATGTTCCCTCTCATTTTCAATGATGATTAGAAAGAGAATACTCTTCATTTAGCTTTTTAAATATGACCTCAATTAACTTCAGGAATTCATGTGTGTTGTGCTATAAATATAATAGGAAAAAGTGCTCAAGCTTGATATGAGATTCTCTTTAGGGTCCATAAATAGCAGTTGGAAAAAGAAAACATTCCTTTGCCCATATAAAGACAGCTTTGTTTATGTTTTATTTAAGACAACACACACACACACACACACACACACAAACACACACACAATCAACAACTGGAAAACAAAACAGGTGCACTTCAGCACGTCTCCACACCTTCTTGTTGTACACCCTGTGTGACATTTGTCCTTATCATTGAGTTGAGAGAGCAGTCCATCACGTCTCTCCTATAACTATATATAAATATAAATCAGACAACATTCATATCAGTAATGCCCATCCAGACTGAAAGACAGTCTGTTTTCCAAAGGTCCTGCCCCCTTTTACAATTAGTTCAGGCCAGTGCTTGTGTAACCATTTTTTCCCCCCATATCAACAATGTCCATCAGTCTTCAAGCCCTCTGCCCAGGACATTGTTTTTGCCTCGCTCACAATATAAATGAACCCCATAAGTCACCATTATCATTTCCTAAGCCATGCTGATGACATTTTTCATTTGACTAATAGGAAGTCATGTAAGGCAAAATACAAGCGTAATCCAAGAAATGTCTAATCTATTTCTCTCCAGAACTCTACTCCAGTAAGGAGAGGTAAGTTCACCCTATTGTCCTTCTACTTGGCTGCAGAATGGCTGTTGCTGGGACAAATTATTTTCAATACAGTTGGTACCAGATTTTCTGTCCCCCTGTCAACCATAATTTTGGAGGGTTGTCCGTCAACCTCGCTGGACGTGTTCCCAGTAATTAAACAGTTTTTAATGAGCCAAGATCCTTATTTTTTTATTTTATGGAAAGAGTGGGGTCATTCACAGGGTGGAGTCTGAATGGAAAGTTAAAATGTGAACACAGGAGACAAAAAGGAATAGTTTGACACGAGTGCTCGGGAAAGAAAAACATGCCCCCTTTCAACCAAAAAAACAAAACAAATGGTGTCATCTATGACTCACTTGCTCACTGGCATTTCAAGAGTTGTGTATGTGTAAGTTTCAACTCCGTGGGAATAATCCTATTACAAGGTCATTTGTAAGACTGACTTGCAGTCAGACATTGAGATAAATTGTTTCATACTCCCCACCCCAACAGTATTATAATACACAACTACCTCCTGTCCTGGGGCAAAGAAAAACTCCCATGTGTGAACAAGCCTTGAGAAGATCCAGCATACAGACCGACTACCAGTAATTTGTGTATCTGAATGTACAAAATACTATGCCGTAAAAATAGAGTTGACTTCTGATTACTTTTTGATTGGCAGATTGAGAGAGGGTGGAACTCCAATAGCTAGAGCCAACATTTTAAATAGCCTAGAGCATTTAACAGTCCTCAAAATGGGAAATGATTAGAGCCTGCCTGGATGGTGAAAAGATGCAAAACATTTCAAACTTTTTTTTTTTACCAAAAAGTATATTCAGATGAATGCCTTTTGAAGTCACCAGCATTTAATCAGTAACTAAGCCTATACAGTAATTATAAGCCTAATTGAATTTAATTACAATATTTTCAGTGTAACTGTAACAGATTATAAATACATTTTGTAATGTGATCACATATCCCCTTTAAGAAGACACTACTCCTCAACATAGCTTACCAGTTAGTTTTCATATCCCGCCGGCGGGACGGTTACCCCCCTCCCCCCAACATTCTAAATCAATTGTATGCACCATATTGCTATGTAGCATAGTAATGTTATACACCATTTCAAAGCTTTGGCTCCTCGGAATCCAAAAATGACAAAATCATTTTCATGTACAATCTGTATAGTGCTTTGCATTTTCAGATTAATTTTATTATATCTCAATAAAATTTGATCCAAAATGCCAAAATTAAATTTGATCCAAAATTTGGTGCTACCCTGACTTCTGGCTGCAGTGTAGCTGCAGCACCATAAGTAGATGCAACATATTGGGTACTGAAATATTCACAAGAATCCATAGAAATCGAATCTTCATGTTGTATTATCCAATATTAGTTGTACAGATGTATAGTTTATCTTATACACACTCATTGAACCAACAAAGCAAATGCAAAAATAGAGACTTTTTTGTAATTATTCCATATTTTGTGTAGTCAGTCTATATCAGAACACCTGACATACAATCTAAATAGTCCACAAGAAACCTCAAAGTGTTACCTTTCATTTAAGACCAGGATTATGCTTCTACTCAAAGGGGACATGTGCAGTAAGCATTTGAGTGTCAGTATGCATTTTGGATAACAAAAAGTCCTATGGGGAGTTTCCATAGGCATTGTACAAAACGCATGGGCATACCTTGGCAAACTAGATGTACCGCATAGCGGTACAAAATATGACCGCCGCTCAGTCCTGTACATCCGTTCCGCGAAAGTAAATCACACTTCAATTTGTCTCCATATTTTACTCCATCCCCCACTCTTGAAACTTTTGTGTATGCTTGTTTGGCATGCCTGAGTGTGTGTGTGCGGCTGCACAGAAAGTAGCCTACTGGTGCTGAAAAGGTGAATAGATTGTAGAATAGCCAAAGAAGATGTAGCATTGTTATAAAACCTTTAAAATCTCTAAACAATCACAAGTAGGGCAGTTCATCACAGTTCATCCATTGCAACTGGATTGATGAAAGGTCACTTACACCTGTAGGCTACATTGTATTTGGGAAAAGCAAAAGGTATCAGCATAATGTTATTTATTTATTTATTTATTTACAAAAACATCTCTGTCAGTTCCATGCCGTTTTCAACAGCTATCAAAAACAAAGGTCATTTTTGGATGGATGGATTTTTTTGTGAATCTTTGGATAAAATCTTCTTCTAAGATTTTAGTCATCTTTAGTTCATGTAATACTTTATTGTCAATGCACAAATTAAGTAACAGTAGTCTGAAACGTTATTGTTAATGCACAAATTAAGTAACAGTAGTCTGAAACGAAATGCTGTTTTACATCTAGTGGTGAAAATAACTGACATGTCCAAATGGGCCTTGATGAAATGCGTCGCTAGACTGTTCATACACATTTTAACGGGCCAAAGTTGAAGAGCTGTTGTCCGTTATTGTTCGTGCAAATATAGGCTGATTCATGTTCCCTTGCATTGTGTAACTGAGGTCCATGGCTAGTCTGGCTTTCACCAGACCAAGCTCAATCTTTTAAGAAATCAAAAAATAAATAGCGGGCAGATCAGGCTGGGTTCACCAAGCCTAGTCCATAGGCACCCGATATTGTTCACGCTCTGGCTATTCTAAATGCAAAAATGCATCAGGGAGTTATGACAAAACTGTAACTAACAAACTAGATCCTAATAGAAAGCTGTTAGCTTCCCTAAGCTACAGGTAGGCTTATAAGGTAGGCCTATTTACAACATAAATTGTCAAAAGGCTATGCTGGCGACACAAATAAAATCTCCTTTGGAAACCAATGGCTTACGCCTTTACAGTATCAAGCGGACTTAAATTGCCATATCGTGGCGAAAAGTTGTAATAAAATTCACGCAGCTCCATGAGTCAAGGAAAGCGCGAATGAAGTAGCCACTTCTAAATGGGACCCACTAGCCTACACAGTAGCTTAAGGTGTGTTGCTAAAGCAGCCATAATGAAATGAAGGTGTCATTGTTTGGATACTTCACACACACGCGCTTTTTAATTTCACAGACTACAATTACCAAGCTGGAATCAAAGCACATCGATTCCCCTCTCACACCCTGCACGCACTTAAAACAAAATAAACAGGCGTCTCAGTCTCACGCATGTATAGGCAAAACTGTATCAGACCGGTGTAACGTTGGTAAATCTTCCATTGCACAGAATGATTTTTGTAGCACGTGCAACAAATGACAGTCGAAAGATACAATTACAGTGCTGCTATCAATTTGCTTGGTATAACCGCATTTATAGTTTTCTACAAATGCAATCAATCAAATTGGCCTCCATCACTCAACCAACGCTGACGGTAACATTACCTAGGTCCTTATTGATATTATAAGATTAACGTACCTGCAGTAAAAACCAAGCATGTCCGATAAACATCCTCAGATTTATTTCGGCTTCAAGAAGAAATGGGAATTACATTTCATGTGAACATCATCCTATCCTTATTAGACGTTCTCTGCGGTAAACTATAGTCCTTGTAGGAATCGTCCATTGTTATTCCAACCCACGTTTAACTTCCAACAAAATTACGTCTCACTGCAACGATGCGCCATCTAGTGGACAAACGACTACTTATCGCCAATACTGGAAATGCAGCCATGATGATGATGATGAATATTTATTTTGGCTTTCTTTTAATCCTACTGAATTTGTAATTATGTATCGGCCGTTCTAATACCGATAGTATGTGGGTGTCTGTGTGTGTGTGCACCGCCATCTACAGGCCAATGAGTGTACAGTCACTAAATGTACACATAATCTAATTTTTTAAAGACCCCCCCATGGATGAAATTCTACGAAACTTGGCATACCCCCAGAGAATGCCAGGTCAATCATACACATAAAATTTGGTGCAGTTCTGAACATCTTAACTGAAGATAGGGGCGATTAAAGCAGAATAATATTGCATTTTCATTTTTTACCGGGGGGGTGCAAATCACAAATGAGTGATTATGGGCCAGATTGATGTGGGCCCTTGAGACCAACATACCATAAAAGATTATTCATCCTCGGTGCCACGGTTCAGGTAGTTATTTAGGAAAAACTGCTTTTTTTGCGATTCTGGGGGCCCAGCACGGGGGGGAGTGGACCCCGGGGACGAAACGAAATTTTTCCGTAAAAGTTTAGTGGGGCTACATACCCACCAAATTTCATGTGCCCCGGTGGTTCGGTGTCCCGGGTATCGTTGACCAAAAATTCAGGAAGTAGATGACGGGGAAAAAAAAAAAAACGTTGACAATCCCTATATGACCGCTTCGCTAGCGGCGGTCATAATAATGGTCTAAAGCAGCGGTTCCCAAACTTTCCCCCCCGCGTACCACCGCCTACATTCCGACTCGGCTCGCGTACCCCCACCATCCGACACATAAAAACGTAACGCATTCTATAACCCCCCACCCCGCGTTGACAATATTTGTCCTTTTCCCGGTTTTAGGTGCGTGCATTTGGTCAGTTAAAAAGTTATGAAAAGTAGCCTGCATAGTAGCTTAACTACATCCACATACAATATCTTATAATAGGCCTACAACAACACCTGACAATGATGTATTCGTTTGGACAACATTAGGCTATACAGCCTAGAAAGGCTAAACTTAGGCTACCTTTAGTTTGTTAAATGAAAAGCCTAGTTTAATGTTACCTTTCTTGCCCATCTGAAATAACTCCTAGCTTTGCTCCTTCCCTAGGCTACTTTCTGTTTTTGTTGTTTTCAAAAATCTGTTATATCCGCAAAACTTTCCCCCCACGGACCATCAAACGCATTCAAAAGTAACGCATTTTATTAGCTATTCCAGGCGTCATGTTTAATAAGCTGCCCTTTTTTTGATCAACACATACAGAGTTTATAAATGATATCCTTTAATTTCATGTTTCCATATCATTATGACCTGATTTATTCATGAATTAATTACAAAAGATTTAAAATGTTCATTTTATACCTGTCCGCCATAGTCCTTTTCATCTCGCGTACCCCCTTGAAGCAGCTCGCGTACCACCGGGGGTACGCGTACCACAGTTTGGGAATCCCTGGTCTAAAGCACTCATATTTTCATTTTATATTGATCTACTTTTGCACACAGCCTCACAAGACCTGGTGCTAGGGCTCAGTTGTGTTTCTAAGGGATATCAAGTGACCTAAAGGGCTAAAATGTGGTCAGTTCAGAGATGCTTGTAATCCGGCAGAAAGAAAAAACTATATTCTAGCCTCTGTAACTCTGTGTGAGTACAGTACATCAGTTATTTTGACTGTTTCCTACGGAAACTACAGGTTCTCAGCTTTCTATAGAGGTCCAACATTTGATGGTAGGCCCCAAAAGAGGTGGGAACAATGCCCTTGTAAATAGGCACAGTGCAATTTCAGGCAAAAACTTGAAATTTGTATTGAGATCTATGTGGTTTAACATATATTAACCTCAAATGACTTTCCCAACTCCTCATGGTATAAGGCATTCATTAGCCCTGATGCAAAACATTGTGAGCCTGTGGAAAACCTTTTTTGCCATGTGTGTTATGCTGGCAAACTACCGAGAACATAAAAAAATCTATTTATGTAAACATTGCTCTTTACCCTGCGGCGCAGCTCAAAGCACTGGCACATTTCAGCGAGCCAGCTGGCATGGCCTGTTACCTCCCAACCTCCGCTCCCTGAGTCATCTCGCGTCTGAGAACAGAAGACAATCACAACGGCTCAGACTTTGATCGCGCAGGAGACAAAAGCTCTTAAAGTCCCAGCCAAATTTCTGAACATGTCAACAAACCTTTGGATGAGCCAACAGTGCGGAGACCGCGTGGTGACAGAAATGACTAGTAGGATGAAGTAAATGACTGAGGAGACACTCCCCCCTGGTGGAAGCATATAAACGGCAACTTTCAGGTCTACTTGTCCCGAGGAATACCTAGGTGTACAGTAGGTAGAGTATGTATCTAGTCAGAGCAAGTAATTGACTCACACTGAATCTCAAAACCATTCAAGTATGGGCCTTGGCAAGATTCCTGATTGGTTTACACCTTCAGTAGTAGTAGTAGTTTATGGTGTAGTTATTAAGAATGACCAAGTAACTCAACGGCACTTTAAGAGGCAAGTTTTCCATCAATGGCCTGTTTGAAGGTATATAAAAAATGGAATGCCATCGATCCATGTACTCCATACAGCTTTTAATTTCACATTTACAACAAAAGAAAGAAAACACATCATTCAATGGAACAAGGGCACACCAATGTCACTTTTAAAATGCTATATATATATTTTTTAAAATATACCCTTATCATGTTGTATATCGAAGAGTCTGCATCCATGCAATGAAACCATTGCACAAATTAAAGACTTTTAGTTAAAGGACACAGAGTTTTTCCTCTAGACAGAAATGTTGGGTGACAATTACTGTACCTCTGAGAACAACATTTAAAGGATACTCCTCACTGTCATTTCACATACTGTATATTTATATCTTTTTTTATACATATCACATATCCGCAACAAAGTTCAAACATTACGTCCTCTAACTCCAACCAAATCTGAGCGGTGGAGAATGCAATGTATTATTACAATGTACACTAACAGTTTGTGATGGGCAGACTCATTGGGTCTCAAGCCAAAGGGAAGAAAACTACACTAAATACAGGCTTATCAATTCATACACATCATGACATACACAGGGCACGTGAAAGATACTGATTGGTGGAATGTATGTACGGTGCCGGCAGCCTCTGCATTTTATTTCCTTTTAACCTGCGAGGCCCGCAATGCTCACTGGGTGGGAAGCGGAGAGAGAACAGGAGAGTTGAGGTGCATCTTGGGTAGCCTCTGCTCCAAATCAAACAAGAACAGACCCATTTTCTGTTCTGGCGTTCTCTGGTGGCCTAGGGCTAGAGCAAAGCATGATGTTTGATGGCAAAGACATGTGAGGTTTGCCGCGTTGCTTTCAGCTCTCCACAGACCACCGCTAAGAGTGTCGAGAACGTGAGAAGTTTGTGCCCGACTAATTAAGCCAGTGAGTGAGAATGCAGAAAATGCCTACCGAGGCCACCGCCTAGGAGTAGGCTTTTTCAGGGGCGATCACACAGAAATGTTCATTTAAGATGTAAACATGATCTCTCTACAATAACAAACTGGATTTGGAGCTATTCCAGGCATGAGAAATGTCTTCTCAAATGCCTTGGCCATATGGCGGTGAGAGGAGAGAGGCTGTCAGGAACAAAGCTGAGCAGGTGAAAAGCTGTTCACCAAGAAAAAAAAAAAAAAAAAAAAAAAATATAAATATATATATATATATATATATATATATATATTTATAATAAATTAAAGTGTCTGTTACAAGTGGATTAGGGACTGCACAATGTTAAGGAGAGACAGAGAGAGACAGAGATAGTAACCGAGAAATCATGGAGTGGGTGAGGCGGTGATTATTAGAAAATGGGGATGTAGTTGTCAATTTTAGCGCGGTGCCTCTGAGCGATGCACTCAGCGATCCACACAATGTTCCGGCACTCCTGTTCCTTCAGCTTGACGTAGGCGTAGAACACACTGAAGTGGAACTGGTTCAGGAAAGCCAGTTTGTTTAGCTTCACCTAATCAAGAACACCACAAGAAAGCATTGAAATGTACACACTATATAATCCTGGCATAATACATCAATAATTTATCATAACATTGCATTTCCACCTGTTCTCACAGCAGTTATGTGGGAAAAGCTTCTAGGTCAGGCCTCATGTCCCTAATGGGTTTAGGGAGTTTTTTCAACAGTCTCATCTTCTGCCCATCTAAATCTACATGTCATCAATCACTTTCAAACTCACTTGGCGAAACACCTATTCTTTGACACCATAGACGGAGCACCTTCCCAGACCACAGAGAGCCTGCTAAGACTGCGCAGGGCCAGGTTAGTGGAGCAAGGGTACATCATTAGCAGTTCCAAGCTTAAAAGGCAGCCACAGAAAAGGCCTCTCCTGGCAACGACTTGATAATAATTAATGTGGCTTTGCTTTCCCTGGGGAGAGCTGTGATTAAGGCAGAACCATGTACAACGAACACACACAGTCAACATAAAAGACTGTTGTAAATAGAGTGACGCACGGTTCCACAGACCACTTCAAACATGTATATTACAGTAAATCCGAGGGATATAACTCAAGTGAGCCAGCCCACTCACCCAGATACGTACGGACACACATCTGTGTGATTTGACGTCTCTCCAGAACAGTTTGTGATGTGGACTTTATGATGTGGTAGGACATCATTAGAACAGATAAGCATCTTTCTATCGGGCCTCCCACACTTCTACATTGTACAGTCAAAGTGTGTGATCTACATTCGTGTGTGCATGTAGGGGGGAATAAATCAGTTGTTGGTGCTGACTGTTTTTTTAGAATGCCATAACTTACCTCATGTTCAAAGAACCGGTCCTCCAAAGTTTTATCACCTGGGTTACTGCCAGCACCCTCGAACAGAAGCTTGTATTCCTGGAATAGAGTGACCAATGAATGACCCAACAAATCTCACACGCTCTAGAGACATTGAGTTTTTTTTTTTTTTTTTTTTTGTATTTTGTTGTCTGTTGTTTTCCGACAAAACAAATCACAAATCACAAGGTGTTGTGTCGCACTAAAGTCAAGTTAACAGTGTTAACATTCCAGTGCGACTAAATGGAACTACTTACGGGGTAGTAGTCCGCCACGGCTTTGACTTGCTCATAGTCGTCGGCACGGGCCAGCTGAGCGAGGCCCTCAGGGTACAGCTTGCCGCAGTGGGGGAAGAGCTTGGCCCGGTCCTCTTTCGACAGCTCCGTGCCAAAGGAGTTGATGGTGATGATGAAGGCTCGGCGGTCAGCCTCAAACTGATGGGAGAAAGGCAGATTCATCTTAACAAGCTTCTGTGGAAACACACAAGCTATACCACACCTAAATTGCAATTGTAATTGCAAAAGCACAAAATGCTCCAAATAAAACTAAGTAATGTTATGCTGGAGATAACAGAAGAACTTTTCTAAAGAGTGTGTCTGAGTGTAGTGGAGATATGGCAGGGCTGGTGCTGTGCTAGCATGGGCTTCTTGTCTGAGTGATGGCTGTTTTAGTTATTTAAATTAGACTTTCACCTCCAGGATGGGGCACATGGTGTCAGCTGTGGTTCCTCCAAGGCTAGAACAGAACTTGTAGAACGCCTCTAAATATGCCTGGAAAAAGAGAGATACATTGGTTGAAATGAAAATAACTGACTTTAATTGTTTGAAATGGAATGGCTAGTCTAAAATAAAAATTCATAAGGAAAAAATACAGTTGTACACCAGCTGAACAAGTTTTACCTTGTATAGTGTGTTTCGGATTATTTCAATGTTCATCTCATCCAAGTCCTGCTCCGATATACAGTCCTGGAAAAAGGCAGCTGGACAAAAAAAACATTCCTCAACATCAATATTTTATAGTCCCATTCTGCTATGACCATAACAACAACAACCAACCTTGGATGCTGAAAAGGCCCTTTACTTTAAATCTAGCGCCCCCCTGTGTCAATACTGCAATACATGCAAAATCCAACACTTAATCATGCTGTATTTCAAGTGCTCTGTGAGAGCAGAAACAAGCATAGGTCTATCACAGGGGTGGGCAACTAATTTCCCCAAGGGGCCACATGACAAACTGGAACTGTTGAGGAGGGCCGGACCCAAAATACCGAACTCAAGTCTGAACTCAATTCTGTCCAATTCTATTCTGTTCTTGTATAACATTAAGTAAATCATATGGTTTTGTTTACTACTCGTAAGAACAGATGAAAATGTGAGGGAGACCAAGAAAAAACAGAAATAGGCTATTTAATCTATGTCCAGTATTTAATCCTCATTCTCGAAAAAGATTTTTTGACATTGACATTTTTTTTTTTTCAGTTTTCAAAGGATGATATAAAAAAGTACTACAATATCTATATAATTAGGCTAGGCCATGAAAATGTGAAGGAGTCAGTACAACCATAGGCCTGTGCCACCATTTCATCAACACTCAGCAATATTTCATTATTAAATCATTACCATAATAAAATTAACTCTATGCAGAATTAGACTATGAAAATGTGAAGCAGACATTAGTAGGCTGTCATTAGTTAATCAACATGCACAAAGAAAACTATTTTAAAAATGTAGGCTATGTTTTTGCTTTAACTTTATGCACAAAACTGTGATTGGTCAACTCGCCCTGTGTGTTGAGCCGGCTGCCACAAGCAACCTGTGGGTAGTAGCATCATACTAGTTCGCTAACATAAGCTTTTTTTTGTGAATTCCTTTCTATTTAGGATTAAAATAACATCTTACAATTTTTTTTTTTTATTATTTATTTTTATTTTAAATTTTATAGCATGTCCCCTGTGGTGGACAAAAGGACCGTTTTACTATGAAAAGGTAGCCATGAAAATAGACAAAAATGGACAAATTATGCTTTTAGTGGTATTAAATTAAGGGTAAACTTAACCAAATATAAGGGAAAATGTTATTTATCCTTCTAGACTACTTTATTTGCCTTTTTGGACAGTTGTATTTCTTTTTTCTGGATTGTTCATTTCATTTTCATGTTTTTCTTTCATCTGCGATAATTCATTTTTTAGTCTTACTCTTCCTCGCTATCTTCTTGAGGCACTCATAGTCCTCATCTCTGTTTCACTCACTCATCACCTGAGAGCTCCAAATCTGACCCCCCACCTCATTCATCCTATACAAATGATCTCCTAAATTTCCCAAAAAATCTAAATATTTTGGTCCTGGTGTCCATTATAATGGACCATGGGCGTAGATTTAGGGTGGGACGCTAAGGACTAGTCCTAATCAATATTTTAAGATGACAAAATTGTCCCACCAATATTTTAGCGAACTTATTTGTGCTGCTGATCATTCCGACAGCCAGCACAACAGTAGGCCTACAAGGAAACATACCCAGGATATTGTCACAGCTAACCTAGCTTCTGTAATCTTTCAACCAAAGTTAGGAGTCATGTTGAATAAGGGTGTGCCGCACGGACATTCACATAGGCTATAGGCTAGCTGTAAGTCACCATCACTGACTGTTAGGGTAATTGGGCTACCAATCTTGCAGTCGCAATAAACAATGGATCCGAGACATTTTCCTGTTCCTATGTTCTGTTTATGTAGGCTAATGTATTTGTGAATGTAGCCTGCACAATGCAAAGAAATAAAAGATAAACTGGTGCATTTCAATACTCATAGAAATGAACATTGCGAAACACTTATCTGTTCTATGATCTCATCCCAGAAAGATTTTCTTTGACTTGTTAGTTTTTTATCTAGCAAACATGAATTGAATCCACATCCTTGCACTTGCGAAACTATTTTTCAGCATTCACGTTCCTCTTAAAGTGACAGGCACACATTACACACCAAATGTGATGATATAGACAAGTGTAGCCTAATAATTTAAATATCAATATACATTTATAGTTTATATGAATTCCAAAATATGAAAAAAAAACCTACAGTATGACAACCATCACTTTCTATGTGTGTGTGTGTGTGTGTGTGTGTGTGTGTGGAGGGTCAATCAAATTCTACGATTGCCACTGATGTGAATGATCTCACAAATCACACAAACCAAATCAAATTTTAAAAAATCGTAATAGTATCGAAATCAAGATTCTTCACTTGCTATTGGTATTGAAACAATAATGTTGGTATCGTGACAACAGGAGTTGTGGATGTGTCCCCACCAAAGCTGAGACCAAACCTACGCCCTTGTAATGGACATTCACATATTTCAAAATGTAAATAACTTAACTTCTTTCAAAATGAATCATATTAGTACAGCGGCTAAGGCCAGATTTTTACCTGAATCGTTCAGTTTTTGCAGAAAGCACGAAACTTGGTACAGGTATAGTACTACCCCTAGTGATCAAAAATTTAAATGGACCCCAACACATAGTGCCCCCTAGTGGCCCCGATCTTGACTTCAAATATGGCCACTAAAATATGCCCTTTTTTTCTACATTTATAATGCTATGCTGCTTTTAACACATAATATGACATGTCTACAGCCATCTTTCAGCATTATTAAATACATAATGAGACAATCATGCATAATGAAAATGGCAGACATGTTAGATTTTAAGGAAGTAGCCATACATTCTGACACAGTCAAAAACTGGGGTGCGTTTGGGCTATGTGTGAAGTTTTGACTGTGTGACTAAACCCTGCACTTGCCTGGGCTCAATCCTTCTAATTTGCCCCCTAGAGGCTGGCATGCTAGCAAGGAGGCTAAAACCCTTGGATGCTAGCGTCTGTCAAGTCTCTTAAAGAAACATATGCTGCCTTTTGGGAAATTAGCTATTTTGTCTTCTATCCTAGAGTTAGATAAATTAGTACATACACTTAGTCATAGTTAGATAAATTAGTACATAACCCAGTCCAATGCATCCTACTGTTAGCCTAATTCAATTGAGGTGGGTGGGGCCAATTAGCATATGCTAACGTTTCTTTTAAGGCTTATAGTGATTGTTTGAAAAGGTCTATTTTGTTTTATTGTAGTTTAATATTTTGCATCCCATAAAATGATTATGCCTGTCAATTAAGCTAATTTAAATATGTAATACCTTATGAGTTTAGCTCCCTCCTGACACATTAGGGCTCATGCTAGTCAGTGAACCAGCACTTTTAGGACACTTGCTAGTGCGTTCAGCGCCAAGTCTGGTGGAAACACTAAAAGCTCAAGACAGGTAAAGTTGAGTATCGTCCGCATAGCAGTGATAATCAAATTCATGGGAGCGAATGGTCTCACCCAAGGAAGTGTGTAAATAGAGAAAAGTAGGGGCCCTAATACTGATCCCTGATGCACACCTGTGGTGAGGTCATGTGCCCTTTAAGGTAGGATTTAAACCAGTCAAGGGCTTTCCTAGACATTCCAGTTCAGATAGTGTAGAAAGGAGAATGTCATGGTTAACAGTATCGAAGGCTGCAGATAAGTCTAGTAGAATGAATACTAATGACTTAGCAACTTAGATAAGGACTTAGCTATTGTCAATGCTTCGGTCACAGACAGAAAAGCAGTTTCAGTAGAATGACTCTTGAAAACAGACTGCATAGGGTCTAGCAGGTTGTTCTGATATAGTAAGTCCAAGACTTGCTTGAAGACCATTTTCTCCAAAAACTTTGACAAGAAAGGAAGAAGGGAGATAGGTCTGTAAAAACAGGAATTTTAGAGGTGGTGGCAAATGATACATTTTCCATCTTTATCCTCCTTGACTGATTTTTCACTAGTTTCACATTTGGCTAGGGTCAGTGTCACTACTGGTAGCATAAGCCAGTACCTGGAGCCTACAAACGTTGCACAGGTAGTCCAACTCCTCCAGAATGGCACACCGATACGTTCCATTGCCAGAAGGATTGCTGTGTCTCCCAGCGCAGTCTCAAGAGCATGTAGGAGATTCCAGGAGACAGTTGCTCAAGGAGAGCTGGGCAGGATGGTAGAGGGTCCTTAACCCAGCAGCAGGACTAGTATCTGCTCCCTTGTGCAACAACAAACAGTAGGAGCCCTGCCAGAGCCCTACAAAATGACCTCCTCCAGGCCGCTGGTGTGAATGTCTCTGACCACACAGTCAGACTTCATGAAGGTGGCCTGAGGACCCGATGGCCTCTGGAAGGACCTATGCTCACTGCCCAGCACTGTGCAGCTCAATTGGCATCTGCCATAGATTACAAAATTGGCAGGTTCGCCATTGACACCCTGTGCTTTTCACAAATGAGACCAGGTTCACCCTGAGCACATGTGACGTTTAAAGATGTCTTGGAGAATGTAATGCTGCCTGCAACATCATTCAGCATGACTGGTTTGGTGGTGGGCCAGTGATGGTCTGGGGAGGGATATCCTTGGAAGGACGCACACACCTCTACGGGCAAGACAACTGCACCCTCACTGCTCTTAGGCATCAGGATGAAAACTTCAGACCCATTGTCTGACCCTGTATTGGTGCAGTGGACCCTGGGTTCCTCCTGGTGCACAACAATGGCTGGACACATGTAGCGAGAATGTGCAGGCAGTTCCTGGAGGATGAAGGCATTGATACCATTGACTGTCCCCCCCACACTCCCCTGACTTAAATCCGATTGAACACCTCTGGGACATTATATTTTGGTCCATCCAACATCGCCAGGTTGCACCACCGACTGTCAAGGAGCTCAGTGATGGCCATGTCAACATCTGGGAGCAGATTCCCCAGGACACCATCCGCCATTTCATTAGGAGCATGCCCCGATGCCATCAAGCATGTCGGGGCCATACGAACTACTGAGTACCATCATGAGTTGCTGCGCTGAAATTCAAGCAAAATGGACTAGCTTGCCGTGTCATTTTTTCCACTTAGATTTTCGGGGGGTCTTTGAATTCAGTCCTCTGTGGATTGATCATTTTCATTCCCAAATAACGAAGTGGCATCCTTTTGTTCCTAACATATTATCCAGTCCATATCAGTTTGAATCCTACCTCACAGGATGCTCATTTAATGTATCATGGCTTGGACATCTGTCCGCACCTCACCATCCCACCACAGGGGTCCCCCAGGGCTCAGTACTGGGCCCTCTTCTCTTTGCTATCCACACCACTTCTTTGGGACAGATTATACATTCGCACAGCTTCTCATACCACTGCTATGCAGGTGACACATAGCTTTATCTGTTCTTTCCACCTGATGACCCCTTGGTCTCGACACGGACCTCGGATTGCCTCTCAGACATATCTTCATGGATGAAGGCACACCACCTCCAGCTAAACCTCTCAAAAAACAAACTGATGGTCCTCCCAGCTAAACCTACTGCTCCCACCTACTCGAATGCCCTCATACAGGCATTATATGCTACCCCCCCCCCGACCGTTGCGCTCTTCAGACAAACATCGTCTAGCTCTGCCACCGGTACGCTCAGGTCAATCCAAACTTTTTCCATCTGTTGTTCCTCTTTGGTAGAACGCACTACCAGTTCCTACTAGAGCAGGGACATCCCTCTCCATCTTCAAAAAACTCCTGAAGACCCAGCTCTTCAGAGAATATCTTCTCTCGTAGCACTACTTACAACTAGCTTATTCTAGCACTTACCACCTGACTTGACTGTATAAAAACAGCACTCACTGATGCACTTATTGTATTCTACCTTTTTGAATTGTTTTAGAATTGTTGAGCAACAATTGATGCCTTGCATATTATTGAGGTTGTCATGTGATAAAATGACTGTTCAAACTTTTAAATTGTTTTTGAATGATATTTCTATCATGAATAACAATAGAGATGGTCTATATTTTCACATTTGGTATCCTCCATATTGGATTTCAAAATGGCCAACATCAAGTTTGTTTGGAAATCATGTCAATAGCTTCCTTGACCCTAACAATTGAGTGTTAGAACTTAAAATACTTTTTATCTTGTTTAATTTTGAAGTTGTACCAACAATTCTATTAAGAATGGTAGCCATATTTGAATTCAAAATGGCGGCCACTAGGGGGCGCTACGTGTTGGGGTCCATTTCAATTTTTGATCACTAGGGGTAGTAGTATAACTGTGCCAAGTTTCATGCTTTCTGCAAAAACTGAACAATTCCAGTGCTTAGCCGCTGTACTATATGATTCCTGACATTTTCATTAACAAGACCATATATTGCCATCATAATGAATGCTTAATAAGAAGACACTTTTTGACTTATCTCTCCTCCTTCCATAAAATGTGCTTGTTTTGATGTCAACCATTTTTGAGAACCAGGAAGAGGAGGTTCCCAGCAACCCAGCCAATTACATGATATATCATTAGAAAGCCAGGATGTCCTCTTTAAAAGACCACAGGAATTGATAGAATAGCTCAAAGGGGTAAAGGGGTATGCTTCTAGAACTTATGTACACTACAGAGGACATAGGTCTATGGATTGGTTCTCAGGAGGATATTTTGGTTACAGTGACAGGGTTATCCGAATGTAAACTGTCTATCTGCCAGTAACGTTTTGAAATTAACGCTTCGTATCTCCAACAAACAGCAGGAGTTCGTTCTGACAACCTTTGCGGTGGTAAGCGACGCAGACATAAGATACACATAACTTTGAAAGGTTTACGCCGACTTAATGGCAACTGCATTGTGTCGACGCAGAAGCATAAATTCTATTCACCAGCACATCAGTGAGGGTGTTTACATCGTATGCATCCACGCACAAATGTATGGGCATACAAATAGCAGTCGCTTTCAAAATAAAAGCAACGATATTGATTTGCGTGCATTATCTCTATGCTAGGCTCTTGACTATTGTTCTTTCACGGACCTTACGCGGGCCGGTCAGGGAAAGCCCACGGGCCGGATGTGGCCCGCGGGCCGTATGTTGCCCATGTATGGTCTATCAAATCACTATCAAAGGAATGTTATGTGCAAAAATGTTAAACCGCATGTGTTATCAACTGTTTGTGATATGCTCATTACCTAACTTTTGTTGCATAAGACAGCAGGGCTCTACACTAAAAAAAAATTCCAGGAGCACTTGTGCGCCCAAGTTAAAGAAAAATTAGGAGCACAGACAAAAATCTCGGCGCACAGTCAGTTCTGTACTTAACTTACACATAACGTAACATTACACTACAGCTAACAGTTAAACATGCCAGTGCACCAATTGCGAAGATTAAGAATGACTGACAACATTTACAGAAAACAAGATTTAAAAAAAATTCAGTGCCTACTAATGTATTTTTCCACATTTTGTTAATGTAAAATAATATAATGCATTGCCATATTTGCATTTAGTCTGTATATCAAGTATCCTGCCAAATGCAATTTATTTATTTGTGAATCCATTGCCCAATACTACTACTAAAACAGTCCATTTTCTCTTCCACAAAACCCAACATAGTTTAATCAAGTCAAGTCAACTTGACTAATAATCAAGGATATTTATATTTATTTGAAATATCTGCATTGATGGGAGCAGTAGGCAAATGTTACTTTTGTTTTGCACTTCAGCTTCTATTCGGTGTAAACAAGCATGCATTAAAGCCTGGAGTTGTCAGTAGCGTTCTACCTTTGAAGAGTATTACGGGAGGTTCATTTTATCCCTGTTCACTACAGCTATATTTTGCATATTGCAGCCAATCTGTCAACTAGACTAAAAGGCATGTTACCTTTCCTTCTCTCACTGCATTCTCAGAATCTCATTCCGTTCCTCCTATATCCGATGAATTCGGTGGTCTTGGTTGGCTAGTCTAACTCCGCTTTTTCTACGGGCCCTTTAATATGATAGAAGTTTTTTTTTTTTTTGGTGGTTCTCTACATGTCTGTATTGTCACTTTGTCTTATTTCATGTGTGTGTAAGTTTGTGGCATTTCTGATACATTGATTTTGCTGAAATGTATTTTCATTCATGTTTACGCTTTTACTATGTCAATGTATATGCAAATGATTGTGTGAAACTCAATAAAAATAATTAAATATATAATTTGATAGAAGTGACTAATGATAGAAGTCACAAACTTAAGGTAACTTAAGGTAAAGCAATGCGAAATTGCTACCATTGAGGGGAGGTGTAGTTTTTATGCTGCATTCGCGATGTGATTCTATAGTTCGCACCAGTATTGTTTCTCAATGTTGCTGTGTATTATGTACACAAACACTGACATGGTTAGAAGTCATTCACACCAGTGCGCCTAAACATTTTTTTGCACTCGCATGCCATCATTTTTACTTGCATGTGGGAGTAAAATGGGTGCACTGTAGAACCCTGCAATGAGACATTTTATTGTAGCTTTCAGCCGTTGTGTTTTGCGTTTTACAAACATTTTCTGTATACAAATTTTTTCATACTATTATTATTATTTATTTTTTTATTATCCGCATCATCATTATTATAAATATTGTTATGTCCCTTTGACAAAAGTGACTAAACCGATTGAGACTATGACTATGCATCTCCTTACTCAGCTGTGCGTTTGCATTTTAGACAGTCACAACTAGGCTACCAAGATAACACATGAACTTCATTACCCAGGGGAGTGTCCACCAGGATAGCATTGTAAAGCTCAGCTGGAGTCTGTGCAATGTTGACCGCCTCCATCTGTTCAAAGCTGCCCAGCGGGTGGCACTTGGGCACAAGCTCAGAGATGGCGCGCTGGTGCAGGGTGCCCGTGATCAGGAGAATGACGTTGTCAATCATGTAGCTGTACCTGGAGCAGGAGGAGCAGAAGTGATGGATCATGAGAGAGATGCTGGGAGGACATGACATAACTTCCCTTCCTATACAGGAATGCACAGATTAAACACTTCTAATCAGAGCTGTAGTCAAGAAGCACAGATTAAACACTTCTAATCAGAGCTGTAGTCAGGAAGACCATCTTTGTCGAGTCCAAGACAAGTCCTAGACCAGGAAAAATTGAGATCAAGTCAAGGCAAGGCAAGGAGTGAAAAGAGGTTCAAGTCCACGACAAGGTCCAGTCTAAAGACATTTGAGTCCAAAATGATAGAGACCAAAAGGTGAATAAAAAAAGATTCACTTCGAGACCACTTATTTACCCCTGTATAATTTTATGTAATGTTACAAAAGACCATATGTCTACTTCCATTTACTTTATTAGGTCGCAGCCTTTTCACTTTGAGTTTTGGCAAGCATTCGACTGGTTCATAGACTGTATAGAACAGTCTATAGACCGGTTAATGGTCAATGTCAATGTACAGCCATAGTTGATGGGTTTTTAATTAATTCAAATTCCAAGACTCTGAATGTTCAAAGCCAATTCTAAAACTACACTGATTACAAATCATACCATGTGATATCTTACAAGATGACACACTTAAAACATCTGCATGAATCCCCATGTGACACACATTACTGGTTCCTTACGTTATGAAGTCCATGAAGCTGGCCAGAGGCTCATAGGACTGATTCCTCATGTGACGGAACTCCACCACCATCTTCTCCTTGAGTTTGTCATCTATCACAGAGACGGTGAGAGGGGAGGCCTCATTGGCCAAGAAGCTTCCATAGTCTGTGCTTTGCAGATGGAGCTTTAGGTCTGGGGGAGACAAAAAAAGAGAGATGGAAATTATGGCTTTGTCTGCTGGAGCAGCAGCTTCAACCAACGTCAGTGACACAGAGGCACATTCAACACAGTTTCTTTCCACTTCCTCAAAGGGAATTCCCAAATGGGCCAAGTACTCTTTTAGAACCCGTGAATACACATATTACTACAGGCAAATAGGAGTGTGAACAGGAACATTCCTGCTTGCCAATACGATTATCCACAATGATTTTGCAATTCGAGTGTCAATACTTTTCAATACTTGACAATACTTTTCCCTGTATCACACCTTGGCTAACAGTAGTGACTAATCCATTGCATTGCATTAGTCTGCCCCTCGAACAGAACAGTACAGAGTCGTAATGTCACAGATCATAACAGTTACACATACAGAGTAGATATTTCACTCTTCAGACTCGAATAGTGGACATTTCCCGTTCCACTGACGTACACTGAAGTGATACTAGTAGGCAGCATTCGTAAACGCTATGTTGCACTTGACAGCTAGCATAGTCAGTGATCATTGTACCGTTAACGGTAATCTCAAAACCTTATATATTTTACAGGATTAATACCGTCTGTCTGTCATGATACCTTCGAGCGAGCGATCAGGCATGTCGTAACAATAATTACAGTTTATTGAAGAGGATCATGTAGCGATGCATCATCACGCTATGCATTAGCTAGTTAAGGTCAACCTACATCCAAGCTAGCAGCCTGGTGGGGAACGTAGCTCAGACCATGAGAAACTGAAGCATCTTTGCAACACATCCCCGCAAAAGCAATATCAGTCGTCTAAGTGTAGAGACGTTACCAACAAATCTGTAAAACTACCTCACAGCCCTAATTAATAATAGGACGAACATAAACTGCGCAAACATCGCTAGTAAGCTGTTACCGTCACACTCACAGAGAGAGCTATCAATACGTTAGCAACTACTAGCTAGCTTACCTTCCAGCGTTTCGCACTGAACAAGATTCAGATAGTCCCCTTGAGTAAGGATTCCAGCCTTGAAACCCCTAACCAATCCTTCCAAATAGCCATTATCCACATTAAAATAAAGTTCGGGGAATGCAGGCATTTTGAGACTTCAAAAATAATCCTTTATATGGGGGGAAATGAAAATCAATATTTACAGCTAAACACTTCCCGACTGAGCCACTGTGAAAAATACCCGGCTGTGAGTGGCTCAGTTAGCACGTGATCATGCGCACTCATGTGACTAGCCAGCTGATCGGTTTGACGTAATAGGCTCATTTGACTTCATGCAGCACTGCGCAGATGTGACTTGATGTGGCGCAAGCTAGGCTGGGTGAACCCAGGCCCCTTATTAGACATTCTCTGCCAGGTCCCATCCAGCCTGATCTGACGGCGATTTCTTTTTCGCCCTGCAGCTCAGGCTGGAAACCTGTGCATCTTTTTTTGCTGCCTCCGTTATAATTTTGCCGGGACCAATTACAAGCTGGCTTATCCACCTGGCGCGCTATCGGCAGGTTTAAAACGATGACGATAGCGGAGTTTTCACGTTGCTCTGCAAACGTCACCCGGTTCGTTGGTTAGATTGGTGAACAGACCCATAGATATCAAGGGCCTGTCACATTACACGCGGCATGCACTATGAAATGCATTATAGTCAATGGCTTGCGCGCGCAAGAACTGGTCTGCCGCTGCGTTGAGCAAAGCGCAGCGTAAGCAGCATTTTGTCAATCAGGCTGAACTTTGAACGCGGCATGCTGTAAGTCGTTGGTATTTTGCGCTGAGCCCAGCGGCAAGCACAACAAAAATCTTTGGGACGTTACCTCAACCAAGAGCAACCTAGCGGCGAGCGCAGCGCATACCGTGTACAATGTGATAGCTAGATACCGCATTGGGCTCCAGAACGTATGTAAATAGCGACACCATCTTGGTGGGGGCAACAATCACTGGAGACCAATCAAGGGGGCAGGCGAACGTTTGGAGAGCGTAGACACTATGGTGGATCTGAGGCTAAATAGTAGACCAGTTCCACCTAGCCATTCCATTGAACCCCATTCAATTTGGTGCCACTTTGACATCAAAAAAACGTTACAGCTGAAGCGTTTTAAGCCTTTATATAAACTTTATTTTCGGACTAATACAACATTGTGTGATTGGCGTCATAACCTCGTAACTGACTTACCGGCTGAGTAATACACTTTTTTCCAAAATTAATGCTAACGTGACGTAATTTACATAATGAGCATGCGACCAGAGCCGGTTAAAGCGTCGCACAGAAGCAAAATAATCGTATTCTCTGGATAAGAACGAAAGCATCGGACCACAACCTTTCAGCGAAGTTGATGGATTGACAGTAGCCTAGGCTATGAATGTGGTGAGTGTTGTGATATCACATTTATCTACGAACAACTAGGACATTTAAGAAAAGTAGCCTAAATGTAGACGTGGTGGTAACAAAGTAAGGGGCTACATACCCAATCTCTCGGTGCAGCTATCACAAGAGTTGCACAAGTCAGACTACGTGTCTACGTCCCCTGAGCCTGCGCAGAAAGCCTCGTCGACCAACAGGAAATGGTTGAAATTTGCTTCACCCGTCTCAACTGACGTCTACGTGATGACTCTGTCTATATCTTTTACTGTCTATGAGGCAAATGGAGGAGCACGTGACTCTGACTGGAAATCAGACAGGTGTCTCTGATTGCCGGCAAGTGTTGCCCATAGACAGTAAAGGTGTTGCCCCCAGCAATATGGAGGCCGCGTTTACGATGCTACCTACTACAACTCGACGGACATTGCGGTATCTAGCTTTCTAATATCTATGAATAGACTTCTGAAATTCGCCTACAAAAAGGGTACCATCTTTGCCCAAATAAAAACATCCGGTATCTTAATAACATGGGGATGAATTGAATTGAATTATTGGAACTGTTAAATAGAAAATTGAATTGAATTATCGGAACTGTTAAACTCTCGCGGGGACGAAGAAATCGGAAATGCAGATGTTTTGCTCCACACAGTTTTGTACTCTGCCTTCGAGTGGATACTGTGATCTTCGGTGAAGATGGCACACTTTGATCTTTGATACCCCAGAGCTAACTTACAATGCAACTTGCCATAGGTAGTTAGCTTTAATTAACACCCGGATCTCCTTGGCTAAGATGGCAGCTTTGGATCCTTTTTGTAGGCGAACTTCAGAGGTCTATGACTATTGCGTACAGAGTCATTTGAACTATGCCCGTTGATCACACCTCTTGTGCAGTAGAAAATACATAGCGGACTCCCCAGACCAACATTCAATCTTAAAAGATTGATCTTGGTCTGGTGAAAGCCAGACTAATGCATGTTGGGTTGAATGCAATGCATATGGTTAGAAATACTGTTTGACTTCATCAGAGCCAAGTGGGTAACGGCTCCTACACATAGTTGCGTGCAGTGCAGTCATAGACAGTAAAAGAAATGGACGAATAGACTCGTTTTCAATGGGCACTCAGTGTTTCCCACAGAATTGGATTTAATTTGTGGCGGTAGCTGACTTGGACAACGGACGGGGGGGGGGATGATTAAGATCGTCTTGGTAGTATATAGGTCTAATTGAGTGCCTGTCACTTTAAGACGTTTGTGATTAAAACAGTTAACGTTAAAAGGCTGCTAATGTGTGGATGCAATTCATAACGTTTTCTACATAGTTAAAATAAAGGTTCCTACTTCTCCTTGGGACAAGCACTTTTGAATTTTGGAAAACACTTAAACACCATTTATATCGGGATTTTGCAAACATTCAGTGTCAGAGTCAATAAAATGAGCCCTTCAACGAAATTGACAAGCAGCTGTAAGTAGGCTAAGCATGCTAAATTCGACATCCAAACAGTATTCTAACGTTAGCTTTGAGATACTGCTTGATTGGATAACTTAACTTTTTTAAGTCTCTTCAATGTAGCCTACTATGTTGTGATAAGACCTTAGCAGAGTTAACTTCAATGCAGCAGTTTTGAACAAATTTGCGCAGCATGGTCACGATGCTAAGCGGATTTAATGGCAATTTAGCCAGACGTCTTCTATGCAATGCTTCTATGTGGCAACAACAACCCTTCTATATTGTGGATCTGTTGCATCGCGTTGCTCCCATCGCTCGAGAGGGACATTTAGGGCAAGGGGGCAGGCGAATTCCCGGAATTCAGCCGTGGATGTGGGCATGGGAGAGCAGTGGTCAACCACATATATGTCAAAGAATTTGGATTTTTTTGAGCAGTTTTGAGCAGCCAGTTGAAATGAGTAGAACAGACAGGTGTTTGTAGGCTACATAACTTTCGATATTTATTAGATAGATAGATAGATATATAGATAGATAGTGTGACGGGGCGCATAGCTACCGCCACCGCAGCGACACGCTGCTTACATTAACTGAGACTGAGCGCGAACGTCAGCTTACGTGTTTGTTATGTCTGTCTTCCATGCCATTCATCTGCTTATGTGTTTCATATCTGTTAACCATGTCATTCATCATACAATTTCAGTAATTCCCGTTGCTGTTAATTAGACGTCTTATAACATTCAACACAACGGTGAATTTGCCTGGGCTACTTTTATCCATTACAACTCTGTACAGTTTAAAATCATACATTTCCACTCATTGTCATTTACGTTAAAATAAGCACTCGTCAAACTTGTCTTGTCACACCAATGTTGTGTTTAAGTTAAAACCATACAGCAGAAAAGTCATATTGCAAAATGTTTGTCTCACCAGCGTTCAGCGTCTCGTCTTCTGTTTGTTTTGGTAAGATTTTCCTTGTGCCTAGTTCCGGGTTTTATTAAATTAATTTGTATAGGCTGTTAAAAGAATGTTGGCTATGCCGACTTGGAGTAAGATGTTTACAAATATGTTATTACAATTGTCCAGATATTTGGAGAGTGTTTTCTAGTAGTTTTAGCACATTTATTGTTAGCCCACTGGCGTTACCCCCTGTATTTTTGACAGTGTTGGTATGATCCAATTTCGAGGGGCACTTGGGCCTAATTTAAGCCTCCCCAGTGAGTTGGTAGGGAGGGCAGGTCATGGACAGACGTGAGTCTTGTAGCTCTCCTATCTAAGGTATTGTTGACTGATGCAAAGTCTGTGTTGATTATTGTCTAGACATTTTTTTGACTATCATGTCAGTTTATTTTCTTTATTAAAAAAGTTTTTGTTTTCCATATTTTTTAATTTTTTTGCTTTGTTATTATTTAATGATGAATTAATTGCCTACGGGCCTTATTTTGGGAAAAATAAAATTCCCATCTTCCACAAAAACCACCTTGAGTCCTTCCTGGGAGTGTTCCACCTTTTGCTCAGCCCGCCTCGACACACTTACCCTTAAAGCTACCTTGTGTAAGAACTTCTCCCATCTAGCGGTGAAATTCTATATGACAACCAACTGAATATTACTTTCTAGCCCCTCCCATTCCGAGCGCATTTTAACTCCTACGGTGGCCGTTTCATGCCAAGGTTAACATGGCTTCCAGTAGCCTACTACGACTTCGTCCAGTGTTCCTTCCAGCGATGAGGTTACTTTAGAAAACAATACACATTGCATTTAATTATATAGCCAGTAAACATGTTGGTTATGACCTCTATGTAAAGTGAATAATAGTTTTACGTTATCGTTATTTTGGTAGGCTACTATTTCATTGCTAGCATCAGCTATTCCCAAACGAATGCATGCTAATGTTAGTACAGTATCAGTGCTATCTTTATTCTGTATGTACGAGATTAATAGTGTAAGGCAATGTTTACAGCGTAGCCTACTATTTTTCTCAGTGAGCAGAGTCAGAGATCAGTCGATGCTACGGAGGTGCGAGGGAAAGGTAAAAGGAAGAGGGAAAGGTAAAGAGAAGCCAAAAGACAGAGCCGGTGGCAGAGGATCGGTGAGACCTCCTAGGCAAAGAAGAAGACTCTCCAAAGATGACGAGGAGAGAGTGGAAGAACTTCAAAGACAAAGGAGAGAAGCAACGGAGGTTTGTGTTTTTAATATATTTCTCTGAACAGTATCAATTCAATGACACCGAAATTAGCTCGGAAGCTGCACCAGGCACGTTCGTTTTCGTTGCGTCTGCTGCAACTAGCATACACCAGAAAAAAATAGACCATTCTTCTAAAATTGATTTTACGCGTTGCGAACGGAACGCTTCAGTTACGCGCTTGGTGTAGCTTCCCTGTTTGTATCTCCATTGTTTATATGTAGCAATTTCTAGCTGTTGCCAGTCAACTGCATGATGTGTTGTCTGCCAGTGAAATCATGACACATATGATTACGTTATGGTCTATAGAAAATGTTTTCACCTTTTCATTGTCCATACACATAGTATTCTTCATTTTGTGTAAACACTTGAAAAATGACAAGAGTACTGTTACTACTTTGCTAACCATCTAACTTTGCTACCTAAACAAGCCTATCTGATCTTATTTTTTGTGTCTTATTTCTTTAGAGATTTGTGGATGGAATGAGCCTGCAAGAGCACAGGGACCTCACCACACAGTTGCTAGCGAGGCAGCCTGGTCTGGTGTTTGATGCATTGATGATGCATCAGCGCAGACATGTCATCCCCCAACCTGTGCCAGGGATGCCTTGGTGTACCTGTACACACTGCAGAGACATGCCAACCGATCGAGAGAAAACCTGTGTGAGCCTTCTGCCTCACTTCACACAGTACTGCCTAGATGAAGGTTTTCTCCGGATTCACAGGGAGGACATCACAGTATTAGGCTATGTAAGAGAGCCAGATGACAAGAGTGTTCAGATATGCTGCCTACAGACATTTCATTTTCTGGCTGCATGGGTCTCTAGGACAGGGTAATATAAAAAGAGTGATCCCAAGTTGCTGTGTATTTTGCTTTTATGAAAATAAAATATTTTTGTTATGAGACCATTCATGCTGTATTTCTTATACATTACATCCACAAACTTATAATAAAAAAGGAGCTGTAGTAATTTACCTTTTGAAACACCAAACATGGTCAATAATGTTATTTGCAATATATATTTATTTACAGAAAGTAACAAATTATGGTATTTACACCCATTTACACAACCCTTCCTTTTTCATGGTGCCTTTGAAGCAACATGGACCAGCAATAGGGATCATTCTAAATGCGCAGCCTCCTGGAAAGCTGCTCCTGTGGAAGACATGAGGTGCCATTAGACATACACACCATTTTATAGTTCAACATATTGTTATTAATCTGTACAGTGCTATTTCGCCTAGACTGAGTTACAGGCAAAGGCAAGTGCATCACATACCAAGACCTCTGCTGACTTGTGTCCGCATCAGCTCTGATATAGGGGGTGGAGGTATAGGGGGGACGACACCAAGTCTTCTTGGGTCATTGGGCCGAAGGCTCCTCCTTCGAGGCATCCCAACTCCACTCGTGAGTCTCTTGTTTATAATTTTCCCCTGCAGTTCTGAGATGTATTCATATGTTTTCTCAGATTTCAGGGCGTACAAGCTGTATCGTCTTGCATGTTTGTTGTACAGTCTTCGGAAACTGTAATGGCACAAAGGTAAACTATTACAGGTCAATTACTCATTACAACAACTGACAAACTGGAGAGCACATACCAATCCCAAACCACTGTGTGCCTGTGGGTTTACTTTACAAGACAATACTGCATGTATTAAACTTACATTTGTTTGCCCTCAGATGTAGTTCTTGTTGGTCTGTTGCAGTGGAAATTGTAGTCAAGAGCTGCCAGCAGAACTCTTGCCTCATAAACCGGGGGAGTGAAAGCAAAGCGCTTACTGGCATACATCAGAACATGGTTCTGGAATGACTCCAGGTCTGCTGTTGATCTGTTCGAATAGAAAAGAAATCACACACACATCCACATTAGTGTGTGCATACATACATACTCACACACAATTTGTGTACAATGTTACATGCTTTACCTGAAACGCAGATATTTGTGGACATCCTTCAGCCAACGCTTGTTGAAAACAATGTCCACTAAGGCTTTGTGAGACTTAGAATCTCTCTCGATCCACTCCTTCCCTTCTCCCAGATCGCTGTGTTGGCAGCTTCCCATTTGCCACGTGTGGATGTTGCAGACATGGTGACAAATGCCAATCCAAAGTGCCTGTGCAAAAAATACAAATATAATACATAATATATAAAACAAATTGTTATACAGAAAAGGGTCCCCATAGTACAAATATATATATAGATATGGTGGGAGCTACCAGCTACAATCAGTACAATAACAATCCTGCTTACAAGGAACTGCTCTTTGGTGTCAGCAGTCTTGCAACACCACCAAAAATGGTTGACGATGTCCTTCAACCAGTGGAGGAGAATGGACTGTCCTTTCACCTTCCCTGCCTTTGGGAAATAAAAACAAAATACTGAGGTATTTCAGAAATTGTCCATGGAGAGCTAAGAAAATGCATATTTCATCCCAACAGTAAACTACAGCCAATGATTCCCATGAGTCTTGAAACTTACAGCAGCAAGTTTCTTGGCCAGATTCTTGGCACCGTGCCACATGTCCAGACTGTGATGAATTCCAAGGTCCTTGTATTTGCCTTTGTCTGGGTCTGTGAAGTGGGAAATCATAGCATTTCACAACATCTCTTTTTGCAATATTTGTATTCATATATGTTATCAGAGGAGCACTTACTCATAAGGGCTCCAATCTGGATATGAGCATCTGTGCAGATCTCCACCAGCTTTATCTCTGGAAAGCTTGTCCACAGTCTGGATAAATCCCTCCTTCTCCATGATGTTGGAGTTCCACGATGTATGCCGCTTGTCTATTGTTGCTACATGAATGATTTCCTTGGTGTCAAGCTCCATCGTGGTGTAGCTGCAGTACTGGGCACAATGCCCTGGTGAATCATTTCTGCCATCCCCTGTAAAAACCCAGGCATATTTCGTAGTAAGGTTATATAATAAACATATGTCATTGCTGCAAGTAATTTATACATGCACCATTTCAACATACCTAGCACCACAACGTCTTTCCCTTGAAGGCGACGGATGGCCTCGGTATTCCTTTTTCTTCCCAGTATTCATTGACTGCGTCAACACAGTATGTGTCTTGGATTGTGCAAAATGTGTTTGGGTTCACCATGCCCATGTTTATAAATTTAAACAATAGGGAAACCTTCCCATAGTTGTTCCCCGACAACAAAATGTTGGTGGATAGAAGGAAATCCCCAGCTTGCATCCCAAACTTCATCACAGGCTGCGAATTCCATCTCCACAGGCTATGTCCATTGGGACATATCTAAAAGTCAGAGAAGATTGATAAATGGATTTGAATTATACAACACTGGCTGTCACAAGAAATGTGCTTGGTATTGCTACCAGTACCAGTTGTATTATGTTGTTACTGCCTGGACTTACCCATTCCGCAATCATTGCCGTGCCCTTATAAGTGATGTTGATGTGAAAGGGGGCAACACTATCACACACCAGACCAGTCCTGAGAACACCTGTACATCTGTCCACCGGCAGCTTCATTAGTGTGACAAGCTGCCTCAAGCAGGTCTCATACAACACTGCCGCTCGGACACAGATGATATCATCTACACATTGGACCTTCAAAGGGTCTGGGTAACTGGGCAACTCAACACTGGGCAAGGTCTCGTCAGTAGGGTCTTCATGAGCAGAAAGGTCATGCACAGTTTCATCAAGCCCAATTACAGGAAGATGGTCAACAGTCTGCACTGCCTTTAATGCTCCACCCATTCTGTGGAGGCAGAACACACGGGCACCATGTAAAAATGTATGACAAAACACAACACAAAATATGGCCAAGTAACAACAGATGAGCACACACCGTATAGAAATTGGTGGAAGATACTCTTCGTCGGAGCCGTCATCCCTCTCTCCATCATCTCTTTGATGGAATGCAGATCCTTCATCTGTCCAGTCGATTCTGTAAGAAATAACATATTTAGAAAAAAAGAACTTCCACACAGTACAAATAGTAACATACCGGTATGTCTATAGGGTGTACTACTTACACACTGTTCATGGGGTCATTGAACACATTTTCATCCACATCCTCCTCCGCGATGCTCATGTCATGTAGGCTTTGTAAAAAATATATATAAATGCTTATATCATGAAAATATACAATAGAGAACACATGTAGGGTTAGGATATAGACATTATGAGCATTGATGGGTTACCTCTGTTCAAGGCTCTCAATTTCAGGCGCTTCTGCAATTGCGCCAAGATGCTCATCTCTGAAATGAATAAGCAGAGTGTTTCACAACATATGACAGTACATAAAATGGTAAACACCAAATTATTAAAAATATAATTTTCATGCAGTGACTGACCTGTCTGTCCCACTAGAGATGCTGGACACTGCTGGAGTTAATACTTTAGAGGGCTTTCCTTTCAGTGGTGTTGATGTGACTGCTCGAAGTTCTCTCTCATAGCTGGACAAAAAAGAGCAGTATGTTTGAATGTCTCACTAAACCACAAACAAAGTGCATTCATTTTATGACAGTGAAGAAAATGTATTTTGGTAGATGCACCTCATATACATATAGTAAATTGACTAAAGTTCAATCAAAACAGTTCTGTCAGTTCAGTTTTGTATTGTTCTGCATGATAATGACTTTGACCCTCAGTCTGATCAGTCTCTGGGCTGGCTGGTCTACCCTTCCCCCATTAGGTGTAATGACCTACCCTTCCTCCATTCATAAGTGTAATGGACTAGTCTACCCTTCCCCCATTCCCAGGTGTAGGCTACAGGTGAAAAACTTTCCCTTCAGACAATCTAGTAATTAGTAGGCTACGTCTAAAATTAATAAGACTACAGGACAGGCCTCAGGAGGTAAACGTCACCCTTGGAATTGGCTACCCCAGCATTATCAGATTAGGATACATTGTGTAGGCTACAAAGCAAAAGCAATGAAAAATAACTAGGCTACAATTTACAGTGCCCTTTCCCTTTGATCCGTCACAGCACACAGATTTATGTTATAGCCTAGACAATCCTTTTTCATCAACGCGAAAAGTATCCTAGACGTCATTCTAGCGTTATGCTATAGTTAGCCAAGCAACTGTAAAACTTCGAATTTACACCATAGACTGTATAGGTTTACACGAATAGGCCGAATTACCTGTCGAGAAGAAAGCAGGCAACTTCGGCGTCCCTTTTGAAATCCTTGCTCCTCATGAGCTCTTTCCATCTTGGAAAAGCCACTCCAATATTTACTTTGGTCTTGTTGTTTTTCCTGTCGCGTTGTCTTTTTAATTCTCGTTTTCGCTTCCTTGGTGACTCCTTTTCATGACCTCGAGAATATGTGTGATCCTCCATCTTCAACAACCTTTCAAATCTGCCGGCAGTCAGGAGTAGACTAATCTCCCCCTGCCATACGTCACGGTGCAGCTGAGTGTAGCCTAAAAGCGCGAAAGGCGAAGCTTGAATTTCCAGGAATGTCCCTCGTTGGCGAATGTATTTCAAAGATGGAGGCGCAACATGGATTCAGCCATCGCGCGACTCGCGCGTATGTATTTGGAATAGCAGATTCTACACTTACGAGAATACTTTGATTAGTAAGTGGAAGTAATTACACATGAATGAGCACATATTTTTGAAAGAACAAAAGGGTTTTTGCTTAGAATTAACTCAAAAAAATACACAATGTAGCTTTAACATTTGGTGGCAGCGCATAAGGGAAACCAGTGGCCACGAGCAGCTCTCAGTGAGTATGGATCCGAGAGGGGGTTCAGTGCCCCCTGGAGGAGGCCCGTCGAAAGATCTAGGGACGAGGCCAAGGTCTGCGGCATCCAGAGCTCCTACTCCAGTGGTGGAAGACCGCATGGACCGTGTTGAACGCCTCATGAAGGCTGTGGCCGAGTCGCAGCGGCATCAGCAGGACCAGTTGAACGCCGAGGCGCAGCGACCAGAGGTGGAAGGCAATGGAGCATCAGTTCCAGCAGCTTCAGAGAGTGGTGAGAGATGGACCGGCTCCCGCGCAGGCAGCACGACAGCCAATGGCCGACCTACAGCAGGACAACCCGCTCAACTCCCGCCTCTCTTCAGCTCAGGGCCTGCTTCTCCATGGTCCTTCATTGGATATACCGACGCCACAGCCGCATTATGGACAAGGTACAGTTCCGGCGCCCAGACTTCACAGTTCCCTGGACTCCACATCTTTTGGCCTGGGCCTACCCACCAATCACCCGCCAGGGTGGAAACCTCCAAGAATGGCGGCGTATGAAGAAGATGAAGATATTGAACATAATCTTACCACATTTGAAAGACTTGCAACAGCCTGTCAGTGGCCTTTTGATGCCTGGGCTTTGTCTCTCATGCCCTTGCTCAGAGGGAAGGCCAGAGCAGCTTTTGTTGCCATGAATTCAGAAGACACACGGGACTACCTCAAGGTGAAGCAGGCCATTCTTCGTAAATTTGAGATCAGACCGGAGACGTATCGCATGAGGTTCCGCTCCAAGACCATCCGGGAGGGTGAGACGGCGAGGGAGCTTCACGACAGGCTCAAAGATCTCCTGGAGAAGTGGCTCGAACCTGAGACGAGGACGAAGGACCAGGTCTGTGACCAGATCATCCTGGAGCAGTTCCTGGGGATGCTCAACCACGACCTGCAGGTATGGGTGAGGGAGCACACCCCATGCTCCTCAGCCGAAGCTGCAGACCTGGTGGAGACTTTTGTGGCCGCCAGACCGTCCAGACGGTGGTACCAGTTGGGTCCACACGACACGATCAGAAGACCTCAATACCCAGTCCAGCAGGAACCACAGAGGACTTCAGCCAGTAAGTCTGTGGGTGGTACTAGTCGTGTGTTCAGGCCCTCCAACAGCCCCAGTGACCAGTCTGTTAGTACACTTCCAGCTAGTACGTACAAGGTCCCTATATGTCACGGCTGTGGTCAGTCCGGCCACATCAAGCCTAATTGCCCTGTTAAAACCGTTAACAATAGACTGTGTTACCTCCCTGGCCCTAGTAACCACTCATCGTTCACCCCTGCTGATGTAACTGTCCCTGTAAAGTTAGGAGGGAAGACTGTGCAAGCGCTAGTTGACTCTGGTAGCAGTCAATCTTTCATTCTTCAGTCATGTTTACCTCCCAGTTTTCAGCCTGTGGGTAGAGTTAGGGTCCGATGCATCCATGGTGACGAGTCTGAGCACCAGACTAGCGAGGTCCCCATTGAGATAAATGGTCAGAAGTACTTGTTGACTGTTGGCCTTTTAGATAAATGCCCGTATCCAGTGATTCTAGGCCAGGATGTGCCCATTCTTACTGAGTTGCTACAGAGTGCTAACACAGCTACTGGTTATGCTTTAACTAGAGCACAGGCCAGAGAGAAAGCAGACCCTGATTACTTGTCAGAGTTAGCTTTTAGTTGTCAGGGTGGCAAACCCAGAAAGTCCAGAGCAGAACGACGCAGAGCTAAAGTCGCGGGTACTACAGTGCAGGAGAATCTCCATTTTCCATCTCTAGAGGGCAGTGAAGTCATTGCAGCCAATTTTGGCAACCTGCAGCAGGAAGACCCCACCATTAGCTCTTGTTTTTCTAATATTAAGTCTCCAGATGAGACAGAGGAAGCCATAAAGGAGGGAGAGGTATGTTTTGTCCTCCGTAATGGGAAGCTCTATAGGGTGAGTGCAGAAAGAGAGCAATTGGTGGTTCCAGAAGCCCTCCGAGCAAAAGTCTTGCATCTCGGGCATAGTATTCCTTGGTCAGGTCACTTAGGAAAGGAGAAGACCGAGAGCAGAATTGTGAGAAGGTTTTATTGGCCAGGGTTTCATAGCGATATTGCAGAATATTGTAAATCCTGTCCAGAATGTCAACTGTCCGCTCGCTCTAGTAGGGGCTTGAAGGCTCCTCTCATCAGCCTCCCCATTATTGACATTCCATTCAGTCGCATCGCCATGGATGTAGTTGGGCCCCTAGAAAGGAGTAGGGCTGGTCACCGCTATATTCTGGTCATTGGCGACTACGCAACAAGATACCCCGAGGCTTTCCCCCTCAGAGATATTAAGGCTAGACAAATTGCTAACTGTTTGATTCAGTTATTTTCACGGGTGGGCATCCCCAAGGAGGTCCTGACAGATCAGGGAACTAATTTCACGAGCAAGACGCTCAAACAAGTCTACTCCCTGTTAGGGATCAGGGGCATTAAGACCACACCCTACCACCCACAGACGGACGGCATGGTGGAAAGGTTTAATCAAACCTTGAAGACCATGCTACGGAAATTTGTGTCTGACTCCGGAGCCGACTGGGACCAGTGGCTCCCCTTTCTGCTCTTTGCCTACAGAGAGGTTCCGCAGGCATCCACTGGGTTCTCCCCCTTCGAGCTCTTGTACGGGCGGGAGGTGAGAGGCCCGCTGGACATCCTCCGGGAGAGCTGGGAGGGGGGAGTTATGTTCTCAGGATGCGGGAGAAGCTGGACCAGCTGAGCTCCATGGCCCACGACCATCTGGCCAGCGCGCAGACAAGACAGAAGTCGTGGTACGACAAGTCTGCACGCAGCCGCTACTTCACCCCAGGGCAGAAGGTGTTGCTGCTGCTACCATCGTCGGAAAGTAGTCTGTTGGCAAAATGGCAAGGACCATACGAGGTGCTTCGCAAGGCCAGCGAGGTGACCTACGAAATTGCCATGCCAGACAGACGACGCATGAAACAACTCTTTCACGTCAACCTGCTGAAGCAGTGGACGGACCGTCCACATTCCGTCCAGAACCAGTTGTGGGCACGGACTGTGGAGCAGGAGGAGGAGCTGGTTGAGCAGTACTTTCCAACTGCTGGCGGCGAGTCCCTCTACCCATCCGTCTCCCACTTGACATCGCAACAGCAGGAGGACCTGTTAAGCATCATCCCCAGAGGCCTGTTCAGAGACCAGCCAGGGCGGACAAACATACTCACCCATGACATCCAGCTCACGTCTCCAGGTCCCATCCGGCATACCAGTACCAGAGTTCCAGCGCGCCTGATCAACGCACTGAAGCAAGAGGTGCAGGCCATGTTGGAGATGGGGGTGATAGAACCGTCACACAGTGAGTGGTGCAGTCCCGTCGTTCTTGTTCCGAAGAAGGAGGGAGGACTCCGCTTTTGCGTTGACTTTTCCAGACTGAACAGCATCTCGGCATTCGACCCATATCCCATGCCCCGCGTGGACGAGATGGTGGAACGCCTAGGGAAGGCAAAATTCCTCAGCACCTTGGACTTGTGCAAGGGGTATTGGCAGGTGCCACTTACGCCCCGGGCACAGGAACTGACCGCCTTCCGAGCTCCATCAGGCCTCTACCAGTCCTCGTCTCAGGTTCGAGCCACTTCTCCAGGAGATCTTTGAGCCTGTCGTGCCATTTGGCCTCCATGGCGCTGCAGCCACCTTTCAGCGTCTCATGGACGAGGTGTTGAGGGGTGCTGAGGATTACGCCGCGGCCTATATTGACGACGTGATTATTCATAGCTCCACTTGGGCGGAGCATCTCCACCATCTACGGGACATCTTCCAAAGGATCCACCGAGCTGGCCTGGTGGTGAACAGCAGCAAATGCCAACTCGCTAGTTCAGAGGTGTGCTACCTGGGCTATATCCTGGGTGGTGGCACCATCCGACCCCAGATTAGCAAGGTGGAGTCCATCCGCAACGCCCAGCCTCCCTCTACCAAGAAGGGGGTGAGATCGTTCCTGGGGTTGGTCGGTTGGTACAGACGGTTTATCCCCAATTTCTCCAGCCGAGCTGCTCCCATCACAGACCTCACTCGTAAGAACAGCCCCAACAAGGTGGTCTGGACTGTTGAGTGTGGGGCCGCATTCCAGGACTTGAAGGAGTGTATGTGTTTTGAACCGGTGCTCCAGAGCCCCGATTTCTCCCTGCCCTTTACCGTACAGACAGACGCCTCAGGCCTAGGCTTGGGGGCGGTGTTGTTGCAAGGTGAGGGAGAGGATAAAAGACCTATCCAATATGTGAGCCGTAAGTTGTTCCCTCGTGAGACGCGCTACTCGACCATCGAGAAAGAGTGTCTTGCTATTAAGTGGGCTCTGGACACAATGAAGTACTATCTTGTGGGCAAAGACTTTGTCCTTGAGACTGACCACAGGGCCCTGCAGTGGCTACATCGTATGAGATTCATGGATTACCCGTTGGCACCTATCGCTGCAGCCTTACAGGTTCACTGTGAGATACAAGGCCGGCAAGGACAATGTTATTGCGGACTTTCTCTCGCGTCATGATATGGACGCTCCCACTTAAGGGGGGGGGTGTGTGACGGGGCACATAGCTACCGCCACCGCAGCGACACGCTGCTTACATTAACTGAGACTGAGCGCGAACGTCAGCTTACGTGTTTGTTATGTCTGTCTTCCATGCCATTCATCTGCTTATGTGTTTCATATCTGTTAACCACATCATTCATCATACAATTTCAGTAATTCCCGTTGCTGTTAATTAGACGTCTTATAACATTCAACACAACGGTGAATTTGCCTGGGCTACTTTTATCCATTACAACTCTGTACAGTTTAAAATCATACATTTCCACTCATTGTCATTTACGTTAAAATAAGCACTCGTCAAACTTGTCTTGTCACACCAATGTTGTGTTTATTTTAAGTTAAAACCATACAGCAGAAAAGTCATATTGCAAAATGTTTGTCTCACCAGCGTTCAGCGTCTCGTCTTCTGTTTGTTTTGGTAAGATTTTCCTTGTGCCTAGTTCCGGGTTTTATTAACGCGGTGACTTCCGGGTTCACCGGAAGTGAACCCGTGTTTTAATAAATTAATTTGTATAGGCTGTTAAAAGAATGTTGGCTATGCCGACTTGGAGTAAGATGTTTACAAATATGTTATTACAATTGTCCAGATATTTGGAGAGTGTTTTCTAGTAGTTTTAGCACATTTATTGTTAGCCCACTGGCGTTACCCCCTGTATTTTTGACAGTGTTGGTATGATCCAATTTCGAGGGGCACTTGGGCCTAATTTAAGCCTCCCCAGTGAGTTGGTAGGGAGGGCAGGTCATGGACAGACGTGAGTCTTGTAGCTCTCCTATCTAAGGTATTGTTGACTGATGCAAAGTCTGTGTTGATTATTGTCTAGACATTTTTTTGACTATCATGTCAGTTTATTTTCTTTATTGAAAAAGTTTTTGTTTTCCATATTTTTTTATTTTTTTGCTTTGTTATTATTTAATGATGAATTAATTGCCTACGGGCCTTATTTTGGGAAAAATAAAATTCCCATCTTCCACAAAAACCACCTTGAGTCCTTCCTGGGAGTGTTCCACCTTTTGCTCAGCCCGCCTCGACACACTTACCCTTAACAGATAGATAGATACTTTATTGATCAAGGGGAAATTCAAGATATTGCACATCGACAGACCTACGGTTGACTTCAGCCTGTGTCATAGGTTTTTGTTGTGAGGCAGAAAGATCTAGCTTGTGCTGCTTGGAGGACTTTGCTCCAAGTCCTTCTTTGCTAGTGGATGGCGAGCTATCATCTGTGGTGGAGGTATCGGTGTTTTTGGCCACTAGCTTTAGATGCGTGTGTGAGATGCTTCATTAAATGAGAGTTGCTTACAACGGATGTCGACAAAGTCTTCGCTCCTGGACATAATGTACACATTACATGCACGTTCTTGCCACTGACCACAATGAAGTGTGCTGACAAGTGTGTAAAAACACTGGCTCTGATTGGCTACCATGAAACATGACTCTGCCTTAGCCAATCATAATCGCTTACGTTGTTATTAACCCACCTCCTCACTAACTGTGAGCCAGGGGTGCGTTCGGATTACACAGTTTATTCAATCAATGCATAGTAACGCTGTTTTATGTGTCTGTGTGTGTGTGTGTTCACTTATGAGTGTGTATGTGGGGGTGAGTGTGTCTGCTTGCCTGCATGTGTGTGTGTGTTTTATGTGTGTGTGTGTTTGTGTATGTGTGTTTTATTTGTCTGTGTGTGTGTGTGTATGTATGTTCGCTTGTGAGTATGTGTGTGTGTGTGTGTGTGGGGGGGGGGGTAATGGGGTATGTGTGTGTGTCTGCATGTGTGTGTTTTTATGTCTGTGTGTGTGTGTGTGTGCGTGCATGTGTGTGTGAGCATGTGGGTGTGTTTGTGTTTATATGGGTGTGTGCATGTGTATGCTTGTGTGCATGCCTGTGTGTGTGTGTGTGTGTGTGTGTGTGCACGTGCATGTGAGACTGTGCGTGCGTACCTGTATGTGTGCATGTGCGTGTGTGCATGCATACGTATGCCTGCATGTCTACTGTGTATGTGTTTGTGTGTGTCTTTATGTGTGTGTGTGTTTATGCGTGTGTGTGAGTGTGCTTCGCTGCATGGCAGTCATAACAAAAAAGGAGAGTATGCTACAGTGGATGGTGGTACATAAATAAATATACATTTTAAACCACTTTCTCTTTCCAATTCAGTACTGGTAATGTACACAGAGTTAAATTTGCGCATATTTCACTTTTTACATGACAACAGCTTGGCAGAAAATTGTGCTCAACAAAATTGAATTTGCTATTGAAAAGGAAAATAGTAAGATGTAAAAGGCCAAGATGAAATCTTAAAATTCAAATACAAACCACACTCTTGACATGATGAAAGACTGAAAAGTGTTAATTATAAATTATATATTTTTATTTTACAGCAGAACGTTTCCACATCCTAATCGCATGCTAATCAATTGGTACCTTGCATGTCATATTTTATAATATGGTGGAACATTCTACCACACAATCATACCCTTGTGACCCTGAATCTGAAATGTTAGGTCTGACTATATTCATAATGCGTGGTTTGCCCATAGGTTCAAAATCATTGCCTTTTATGGTATTGGCTTTGGCAAGACCATGATGCCAGAAATTGCTTTACAGATGAATTCTCAAGCTGCCATTTCAGTGGAAGCACTTATTGTGTTATGTCGTGTTGTGATGGATGTGGACTGAAATACTAGGTACTGAGAACAGGAAATTGCCTTAATTGAATACAGAAAGGATAAAAGCCTGTATGCTTAGAGATAAGGATACACATTTGTTGAAATGAGAATTGCTTGAAGAGTTGTTACTCATCAATAAAGCAATATTAGGTAGACGTCCAAGTGAAAGGCTTGGACAATAAACTGAGTAAATCACCTGTTGTTTTTCAGTTTATTTTTAGTATAAAGCTCAATATTGAATGTTATTACTTTAGCATATAAAAACATCGAAAATATATGTTTTAACCTTTTGCTATGCTGTGATTTTGAATGCTTCAAATTCTTTTCCTTCGAAACACATAATCATACAGACAAATCTAAAGACGGGAGTAAGGCAGCAGCAATTTTGCACACTTTCTACGTAAACCTTAATCAGCTGGTTAGAGGAAACACAATGCTGTGAATATTTGCATTAGTGCTTCATGGAATAGTTCACCTGTCTAATTTTACGTGACAGTCCATTGCACTCATGATCTTAAATTATAGGTCATGCATGTTTATCATGGTTCTATCTTTTCCCTATATCCTCCTTGCACTATTGACACTTCAGACACCTGGCACCTGGTAAAATCTTTTTTGGATGTGCGTACCCTTCCTTTTCCTTGACCATGGAAAATTGAAAATGCAAGTGGATATAAAAAAATAAAAGTGTTGCCGTTTTCTAAGTGAATTTATGTGTTCCTTAATATGCATGTACCATAATGTTCATGAGAATTATAATCCAAAAGGATCAATAAAACAGATATCTTAAAATAAATATTGTTCATATGAAAATGTGTAATGATGGGAAGTCATTGCTATATAAATGATTTTATTTGCCATTTTTAGTTTAGCACAGATGCTTTAGCAAAATCGAATTGTAGGTGGTCCTTTTAACTTACATATGAGCAAGGCAGCCCTGAAACCCCACCTCCTAGCCCTATTGAGGCATCATGTAGACTCCCAGTAACCTCCCTCCTTTCAGATCATATAAAGTAGTACCACTGGACTCCACCTCAGGATCAGTCACACACAATAGGAGGGCAGAAGGTAAGCAATGGATCACACACACACACACACAAACACACACACACATTCACATCCGTACTTACTTTTTTTTTTACACATATTTACGTATTTACACACAAACACACACATTCATTCACATAATATTATATACATATTTACTTTTTTTACACATATTTACGTATTTACACACAAACACACACATTCATTCACATAATATTATATACATATTTACTTTTTTTACACATATTTACGTATTTACACACAAACACACACATTCATTCACATAATATTATATACATATTTACTTTTTTTACACATATTTACGCACAATCAGACAAATGGTTAGTTCAAACGAAATGTTTTTAAAACACTTAGCTTGTGTTATTTTTTAAACCTTTTATGTGGTTTGTTGACAATAACCATATGTGTATGAAAACAGTTTGTGATATTTTTTGATAATGTAGTTTTTAATTGTATATGTAGTTTGAAGACTACAAAGTCAAGTGATTTTACCTATGTAATCCTACCATTATTTTCTGTCACTTTTATCCCTCTCACAGACTTCTCACCCGTTGAGGCCTGATTGAATTGAGATGCCAAACCTTGTTAAACACTGTTGGTGGATCCTTATTTTGATTCATCAGGCAATAGGGGCAGTCCGCACCAACCGTATGGAGGACTCTAACCCCAACCTGAGGATGATGGAGGCAGCTTTTCTGTCTAATTTAGGTTAGGAGTTTTACAGAGACCCTAAATTCAATACATCCTATTTTTTCTCTCTTTTTTATTTCTCTATAATATCTATCATTTAGATTATCAAAATGTTAGGTGGTATTCATTAGTCTAAATGAAATAGTGTATCAAGCAATGTAATTTCAGAAATATGCACATATCTTTTGGCACAAAGGTAAGGATGCCTTATCCAGAGTGGATCCTATAAATCTGGACATAGACTCAGTGGAAGATCAGCTGATGGATGAACCTGGATCATATGATGACGTAAGTACCATGGAGCAGCACTATAGCTCACCTCTGAACCCATAATGAATGAATTTACCATACCTTAGAATTGAACGCAACACATTAACCTTTTATTTATGTCCACATGAAGAAAATGGTACAGGGACACACATATTATGAATGCAGTACAATACATACGCAAACCCATGGACCAGTGGCATGCACCAGGTCTTCACAATATCACTTAACAAGCACAATACTCAGTTCTTAAGGGTATAAGTAGCAATGTGTATAATGTGGCGGCTGCCAATAATAGCTGAGATGGCACAGTACTTTGCAAGCTGTTTAGCCCTCCCTTTGGCCACCCCAAGTTGTTGCAGCCCTCTTACTACCAACCTGTGTAAGGCTACCAAATATGAAAACGAGTAGTCTGCACCTATAGCCTAGCTTTGAGATGGTGTTTAGGAGTGGTTTAATTACCTTGATGTAGAAAGCCTCCTCCATGCTAGAATCAAAGGGGCAGCCTACCTCCAAAATGTACACCTCACTGGACTCCTCTGGTGATCTGGTGTATTGGCAACCAGGTGTAAGAAAGTACTAGGGTTACTATTGCAGTGCTGAGACATGGATGGTTTTACCTGGGAATGTTTGTACATTCTTACTCAGGGTGGAAAATGGTTTGATATGTCTTTCACTATGAGGTCTACTATTGTCATGACGTGCTATGTACATTCTTTTGTAGGCATGGCAGCCATTTAGGATGTGTGACAGTGTTTCAGTGATATGTTCTGAGGTGTGATGCAAGCAATGAGGTACCTGAGTTGTGGGAAACCAGATAGAGAGGTTGAGTCTAGTAGGGAGGACTTGTAATCTGGCTTTAACTGTAAATGTGAGAATGTCCTCATTGAGTGCAGTGTTCTTGAGAAACGAGTGAGACACAGAGTGATCAACAAAGGGAAGACATGCAAGTTTTCCCTGAAGTTTCAGTTCAGTCCAGTGTTGTTGTTGATGATGTTGGTGTAAGTCCATAAGAGTTCACCGGCCACCTGCAGATCTAAGTAGATGGCTGTGACCACCATATGTGGCTGTTGCCTTGACGGCAGTGAGAGGGTCAGTTATAATGTCCTCTGAGACCATCACAGTCCCAGAGTCAGATCGCACCCACTCCAGTGACACTCTTGTTCGTAAGCAAACACACACACACACACACATGAGCTTCAGTGATACACAGCCCTAATGTCAAACCGTCTGTCTATCTTGAGAGTTCTGTGTCGATGCACTCCCTCCCTGTAGTTTCGACAGGACGCTCGCCAGGCTGTGCAGCTCCAGAGCAGGTCCACCAAGGCACCACGCCGCTGCATCCCGCACCAGCAGTCCTGCCTGGGGCACCACATCCCCTGCTGTGACGCCTGCGACACGTGCTACTGCCGCTTCTTCATGGCGTACTGCTACTGCCGCAACATGGACCCCACATGCACACACAGGCGTCCGTAGCACAGCCAGAGCCATGGATAGGACTGCACACATATGCACATAGACTCAGAGACAGATGGAGGTTCCATTATCAGTATGTCTATGTGATTTTGTTGTTATGATTCAATGATTAATTGTGGTTGGTTTTGTGCATGTGTGTCATGTCAGAATAAAGCTTACCAAACTATTTTTTGGTTTATTAATCTAGAATAATTTGGTATTTTTGGAAGCAAATGCTTGATTCCAGGGTGTAAATATTTGTTTTACCTGTTCAGGAGGTTTTTCCACTAATACATATCACTTATTTTCATGTGCCAAAACTGATACGAAGAGAGTCCTAGTTTGGACCACATTTGGAAATATTTGCACTCAAATAAGTTAAACTCTGTATTGTGTATGGTGATAATAAAGATCGCTAAAGACAGTGTCATAGATAGATAGATAGATAGATACTTTATTGATCCCTAAGGGAAATTCAAGTGTCATTGTATTTCAAAGGACCTAACGCATACTCCTGAACATTACAAGACCATTCGGATTTTTAATGAAATTCTTTCTCACAAAATGGTCTCATTTCTGATATTCGTTGTTGTTTTCTCTCTGTTTCTCCCTCTCTCTCTGTCTCTCTGTCTGTGTCTCTGACTGATATTCTCTCTCTCTCTCTTTTGTCACACACACACACACATACACACACAAAATATGACCTTAATAACAAGGACACTGTTGCTGAAAAATGGTGTTATATATTAAACACTGAGAAACACATAGTAACTTTCCATGAATTCCATGTGTCTCCAGTACTCAGAAAGTCTTGGCTTTAAGTTATTAAGTTTGACAATGTTTCAAGTGTTGGCAAATGATTGCCTCTTGATAAATCAACCTGCTACTGCTTCTTCAAAGCATACTGGCGCTGTTGAAATATGGACTTCTGCAGGCACGAGCACCTGCATGCACTGGGGGGATGGAACTGCACGGGTACACTCTGAAAGTTTGTATGATAATTACTGTTATGTTAGGCCTTTACACACTGCCAAAATCGCCACGATTTTATGTATCAGAATCGCGGAACGACGGTCCCTTTCAGATAGACCGAGGCGGAACGGTGGGACAAATTTACTACCAAGCCCCTTACACATTTTGCCGAGTTTTTTCGTTCCGGCACCAGTGTGAATGGGTCAAGGCGGAAAGGGGAATCTAGGCGGGAATTTCGATGCTATGTCCAGCCCACTTTTATTGCAAATAAATCAAAAGCAGCAATAGCAGAGACAGCAATTATGTCAATCTTTAAATTCACAAAGTCTCCAGTCATTTAATGCCTGCTAGAGTTGACGGTTGCCATAATAGGCTATCCTAAAATCCAGCGATAAAACAAAGCATGAACTCATGAGCGTCTGTCTGCCCTATATGTATATCCTCCTCTGATTGTAATGCTTACAGATATCTAGGCGATATTTGTAACATTTATTTTGTATTTGGCCTGTTATAAAATCATGTAGGCCTATTGAACAGTTTAAACACATTGTGAACCCCAGAGACATGCATATAGACATTTCTGCAAATTTAAAACCGGATTACTCTGGAATGGCTAACTGTACAGGGGAATGCTTTACACCTTTGTGTTCGGTAAGGTCTGCTGTTTATTCTGATGGTTTGTCATGTGTTGAGGGAAAGTTTGCGAAGTATTCCACCAAGATGAATGGGTAGGGAGACGGGAGCAGAAAATATGATTAAAGCATTACAGCAAGACTGTACAGAGTGGGAAGAGTTTATCCAGTCATCCAGGGACATAAGTGAACTCACAGACGTCGTCAGCTCATGGGTGACTTACTGCGTGGACACTGTCATCCCCACTAAAGTTGTCAAAACCTACCCCAATAATAAGCCCTGGTTTACCAGACATCTTAAAGCCTTGCTAAACAAGAAAAAGCAGGCGTTTAAGCAAAACAACATTCTTGCGCTAAAAAATATTCAAAAGGAAATCAAACAGGAATTATGGAAGGCGAAGCGGGACTATAAACACAAAGTAGAGCTTAAATTGGGCAACAACAGCCTGGGCTCAGCATGGGACTCTGTAAGAACCATGGTTGGGCTAAATGACAAAACACAGAAAAAAGTGACTCTGAAGGGGTTCTCATCAGACTCAGCCCTAGCACAGGAGCTAAACCTGTTTTTCTCAAGATTTGATAAATACAATTTTAAAAAAGAAATTTCATCCATGAAACAAAACTTGTTAGCCTCCACCCAGTCAGCAGTGTGTTTTTCTCTACACAGTGTGATAAGAACTTTCCGACACTGTAAAGCCAAAACAAGCCCTGGACCTGATAATATCTGTGGCCGACCGAGTGCTGTCCTGCTGTGCAGAGCAACTAGGCCCAATTTTTAAACACATTTTTAATATGTCATTGCAGCTCCAAATGGTTCCTGATCTATGGAAGCAGTCTACGATAGTTCCCATAGCCAAAAACACCCACCCAAAGTTGACTATAGGCCCATAGCCTTAACCTCACTAGTCATGAAGTCCTTTGAAAAACTAGTTAAAAAGGAAATTATTTTAAAGACTGATCGTCTCCTTGACCCCTTACAATTTGCATACCGATCCAATAGGGGGGTGCAGGATGCAACGATTACCCTGCTCAACTTCATTCTTAAACATCTTGAGGGCTCCAAGACTCATGCCAGGACACTGTTTGTGGACTTCTCATCAGCCTTCAACACCATACAGCCCCACCTACTGGTGCAGAAGTTACTTGATCGCTTTCAGCTGAACACCAGCATGTCTGGCTGGATCCTAGACTTCCTCACCAAAAGATCTCAGAGAGTACGAGTAAATGGCCACCAGTCTGGACTATCCTTTACATCCACAGGCTCTCCGCAGGGCTGTGTTCTTTCTCCTCTCCTCTACATCCTCTACACAGACGACTGTCGATCAGTAATGGACAGCCGTCATATTGTAAAGTTTGCAGATGACACAGTCATTGTGAGTCTGTTGAAGGACAATGAGACAACTCATGGCCCCATCATAGACTATTTTGTGAACTGGTGTCAGGAAGCCTTTCTGGAGCTAAATGTGACCCAGACTAAGGACATGTTAATCGATTTTAGACACAAAGACTGTAACCACACAAACACAAACATCAACGGGCAGGACATTGAGATAGTCCAGCAATACAAGTATCTGGGTTCCATTATTGACAACAAGCTAACTTTTACCCATAACACAGACATGTTGTGTAAAAAAGGTCAGCAGCGTCTATACTGTCTTAGGAAGCTGGCAAGGTTTAATGTAGAGAAATCCCTGATGACTCTCTTCTATAGATCTTTCATTGAGTCAATACTTACCTTCTCAGCCATCTGTTGGTATGCCCTGCTCAATGTGAAACAGAAAAATGCCATTTCTAAAGTCATTAAGGTGTGTAGTAGAGTCACTGGTGTCCAACAGAGGAGTATGTCAATGCTGTATGAGGAACAGGCAATTAAGAAGGCTGAATCCATCCTGTTAAATTATACCTACCCTCTGCACAGCGAATTTGAGATCTTACCCTCTGGTTGCCGTCTTAAATATCCATTAGCCCGAACCAACAGATACAAACACTCCTTCATACCATCTGCTGTTCAGTTACTGAACTCTAGGACATAGAGATAACCCTCTGCCCCATACACTTCTCTTTCTATTTATTATTTTTAATTCTGTGCTTCGACTTATTTTAATTCTGTGTTTTGACTTATCTTGTGGAAGCGTGTGTGTGTGTTTATGTGTGTGTGTGTAACCTTGCATGCTACCTCTGCAAAATAAATTGCCCTTCTGGGACAAATAAAGTGTTAGCCTACTACTTACTATACTTATCGCTTCAACATGCGAACAAGAAAGGAAAGAAAAAAGAAACCAATGAGCTTATGTCGTGAATTCCGATAGGCCCAGTCCTAGAGAAAAGACAGCTATGGTAACCTAATAATTATTTGCTTTGCCTACACTGCTGTTTGGTTGTCCCAAACTTTGAGACGATCCATACTCGCATTAACTGAATCTTATCAACCCGAACTGCGATGTTCCAAACAGAGTGACAGGATGCAATGCCTACTCTCACTGCCTTAGGCATAACTGCTAACAGTGCGCCTAGGCCTACTGTTAAACACCTGAAAAATATTAACCTGCTGTTTTCTTTTCATGACGAGCACTAGGCCTACGCTTGAATGATTTATGACTGCATGGAACCTTGCGTTTTTAAGCGCCAGAACTGCTTATCACGTCGTGTGACAAAGTTTACACCAATCATCATCTTCTTATGTATCCTTATGTTGAGATGTCCATTCTCTTTGCCCTAGGCTATCATTTGTGCGCGAAGCATGTTTCAATCAAGACAGTACACAAGCTATTTTTATTGTTGTAATATTGAATGATTTCATGAATAAATTGTACGCACAGTGCGTACAGGATTACGGCTGGCGGCGCCACTGACCAAGGCCACAGCCTGTGAACATCTGATTTTCAAAGGGGAATCACGGCCAAAGCAGGGGGCAACTCTTCTCTTCAATTTCCCTTCCAAATTACTTTTTATTGTCTGAAGACATCTATCGCAAGAATCTAACATTCTAAGCAACAGCAAAGCAAATGCAGTCGGTTCTCCCGCCATGGTTTTGGAAATCACACACCTGCTGCATCTGAAGGCCCACGCATAATAAGGCCTACGACTATCACTCTACACGCCCCCTGTTGCACGTCACATTTTAATTTGTTAGCTGATCCTGCCTCCTGGCTCCCCAAAATGCCGCATCATGTGAACAGATCAGCAGGCCGGCAAATTTTCACCTCGTTTTCAGACACACGTTGCGGCAAAAAGACGTCTCCTAATCCCACACATTTAGCGTGATCTCTGTGTGAAAAGGCATCAGGGGCGATTCTAGACCTAGAGCTTTGCTGGGGCACAGGCACCCAACCCCCAATACATAAAAAAAAACATTTAAATGTGCGCGCAATATGAAATAAATGGCTTTGACGTCTAGCCCACATCATGTCCTCATCCATTTCTTGCCTGTCTCTCTCCTCCTCCTCCTCCTCCTGTCTGGTACTGGACTGCCCAGCCTGTGCTCTTTCTCCCCTCTCTTCTCCTTCTTTTCGACGTTCTCCTTCTCCTCCAGCACTCTCTCCCTCAATTGTTGTAGCAGCCACTGCAGCAACATCATAGGCATGAGTAGGCCTAATGTATACTCACTGCATGAATTTAATAGGCTTTCCTACACAAGAGAAGCTTATTTTTGGTCAAAATTGAGATATACTTCCCTCCCAGGCAAGGGTCCTTCCTGGCAATACTGCAGTTCTTTGTAGCTTAAATAGCCTACTAAAGCCTTCATACTGACTTTTGGTGATAATTTGCAAATGTAGCCTAAGAGTCTGATTCTGTGTAGATTATTATAGGCTACATTTACAAATGCAGCAAACGTATTTATGTTTGCCATTAAACCATTGATCAAATTACAGCACTGGCTATTATTAGCATAAATGTTACCTTTAAAGGACAATTCCGGCGCAAAATGAACCTAGAGGTTAATAACACATGTGTACCGAGTTCGACCGTTCGCTGGGATTTGTTTTCAAGCTAGTCGAATGTGACCAGTTTTATTGCAAACCGATTATTAGCGTTTAACGCTAGCCTTCAGGGCACACGTACAGTAGAAAGAAATCGCTATTTCTATACCACTAACAAGGCTCAAAATAGCACCACACTTACACAGTAGCATAATGAGGGTCTCTACATGTAAACCGAAGCATTGAGAACTTTGTAAGTGTACAGGCAGTTTATTAAAAAGAAACACATTACCGTTCACGTCTGGTTCACATATACAGGCAGGCGATATGAACTAAAATCAATGTAATTTGCTCAATATAGGCCTATCAGAAATAATAGCTCCGATGTAACATAACTTGTATAGTGTACTTACTTAGTGGATCCATCTGGTCCCTCTGGTATGGATCGCCGCCGCCTGTGTGGTATTGACTACAGGTAGCTTCTAGCTCTCTCTCTCATAGCCCTTTCACGGAGCTCCCGCAGCTCTTCGTTGGTATATTCCAACTCGAAAAGATAAGGACGTCCAATAAGGGTTCATCCTCGATGTCTTCAAATTCGTTCAAATAACCTGCCATCTCTTATGTCTCCTGTTGCGTTCAGTGCTTCTCTTTTGCACAGTCCTTCTGCAACAACTTTTCACCCGAGATTCACTTCACATCCCAGAGTTGTTTAACCAAGGCGCCCGTCAACGGTAATATGTTTCTTTTTAATAAACTGCCTGTACACTTACAAAGTTCTCAATGCTTCGGTTTACATGTAGAGACCCTCATTATGCTACTGTGTAAGTGTGGTGCTATTTTGAGCCTTGTTAGTGGTATAGAAATAGCGATTTCTTTCTACTGTACGTGTGCCCCAAAGGCTAGCGTTAAACACTAATAAGCGGTTTTGCAATAAAACTGGTCACATTCGACTAGCATGAAAACAAATCCCAGCGAACGGTCGAACTCGGTACACATGTGTTATTAACCCCTAGGTTCATTTTGCGCCGGAATTGTCCTTTAATGTGGGCAATTATCATACCTCCCTCGTCCTCCTCACTGTTCCTTTCCCTCTGCCTCTGTTCAGGAAGAATTGTCTGATGTCCATCTCTGAATAGTTTATCAGAAGGCTATGTTTAGTTTTACAGTAGGACAGCTTCACAAACAGTATAGGCTACTTTTACAGGACTCTCTCTCCAGTAGGCTATACGTATAAATCATTATTAATTGTCCACATGTGTGCATGCAGCCTACACATGGTGAGTGTGTGTGTGAGGGAGAGAGCACAAGCTGGTAAACTGTTGCTAAATTTAGGCTACGACGCTAAGCATTGAAAAACAGATGCTAATTATGTGGGCAACATTCTCTAACAGCGATCAACTTTTTTTTCTGTCAAACAAGTTGTGAATTTGTTGTAACATTAAAACAGGGGACGACTTACTCTGTGCTCAAAGTGATATGACGAGCTCCAGCGGACGAAATATTCGGAAGAATCATGTGAACGATTTTCATTGGTTGTTGCATTCAATCTTACCCAGCTACAGAGGTGCTATTTCCTGATTGGCTATTATGGCCCCTTTCTTTTTTCCTTGTTTTTTTTATTGGCTGGTAAGTGACAGGCTCGAGTCATGACTAAGGCTACGTTTATACGGTGACGATGAAAAGAGAAGACGCAGAAGGGGCGTCTCGTCTTCATTTTTTTATTCGCGTTTAGACGAGCATTCTCAGGGGGAAATCTTAGTTTATATGAAGACGCAAGAGTATGTGATATTCGATTGGATATGCATTCCAGACCGCTGGGTGGTGGTGTGATAGAACCCCGGTACGTCACGCGCAGACATTCTAATTTGACAGTTTAGCCAGAGAGGTAATCAAGGATCTTTGGTTTAGCCGTTTAGACGGAGACGCAACCCGGGTCGTCTTCAAAACTCTACACTCTGGAAGGAGTCTTCAGATTTTTGCGTCTTCAAGCCCCGATGGCGGGGTCGCCGTGTAAACGAAAGGCACTTATGATAAAATATTTTATCGTCTTCCTTCGCAATCGTTCTCGTATAAAAGGCCCCTAAAGCAGGCACGGAGATGCGCTCATGAATGCCATTTCCAGCGAGAGCAGCGCTAGCATTGTACTGGGGCACTGGAGACTTTTACTAAGGCACGTGCCCCAGTGAATAAGGTCTAGTGACGCCCCTGAAAGGCATATTGGTTAACTGTGGTTCTCTTTCAGTCAAGTTCACTATACATTAACTAATGGGAAGTCGTTCTCAGATGACGTCATTGATCTAAGCTAATCTCCGGTCACTCGTCTCTGGGTTTTTTCCATGGGCCATAATATCGGCTATATAAGGCTGCACCATGGTAAAATCTTCTTCTCTTCATTCTTCAGCAACCATAGAAGCTCGAACTGCAAAGAACAAAGCCTCCACATACCAGCGTGTTTTCAAGCTCAACCACCTAGGACTCAAGTAGCCTACCCCGCCCGAGCCTCACCAGCTTTCCCCGTCGACACAGCTGTTGTTCCACTGCGCTGAGATGGAGCCCTGTACGCTGTACTCCCGCACCATAGTTAGCAAGTCCTCCCCAGCTCACAGCTGTTGCCACTAAGGTGGTCTCTCCCTTCACCCTCTTTGCGTGTGCGCTTGCTTTGGGCCCGGAAGCTAAGTCGACTGGGGTCCCAGTAGATAATGTCATGTCGGCAGGAGAAGTGGTGGTCCCCCCTTCGCCAGGGTAGGAAGCTGCGGATGGCCCCAGTGCCGACGACAGCCCCTGGGCTGACTCGCACTTCCTCCTGGAGCTCCATGGGGTGTTGGACCATGCCACTGTGATGCTCCATGGCGTGTTGGACCATGCCACTGTGATGCTCCATGGCGTGTTGGACCATGCCACTGTGATGCTCCACATCCCCTGACTGGAACTACTGCAGGTGGCTGAGACCATGATGGACGGCTGCTTTTTCAGGTGACGCCCCACTAAGCATGAAAGGCCATTACCTGTATTCACAGATTTCACCTACACACACACACACACACACACACACACACACATACACACACATACTTCATGACAAGGATATTGTTGCAGCAGCAAGCATTATTAAACTGAGACATTGCATACATATACACTGCCAGTAAGTTTCATCCGAGTGGAAGTATGAAGCAAAATATGAAATGGTCATCCTGTTGCTAAATCTAAGGTTGGGTAGCCTAGAAATCTAGACGCACCCTAGCGGCAGCAAATTACATTTGCTTCCAGGGCTAGTCTAGCAACTCTCCGTTGGCTTGTGAGCTCGAAAAAATTAAACTTCTATCAGGCCAATCAAATCGTGTATAGAGTCGTTAGGTGGGCTTAACATAATGATTGATGGCAGAGTTGCAACGGTTTGGCTTGAATTCCCTGCTACTTGAAAACAAAGAAGATGGATGTTGCTGTTGGCCAACAGTATGACACGAGTTAAGCTTGTTTTAAAATGGCAAAAGTTTGAACTACCCAAATAGCTCCGCTGGTGGGAAAACGCATGGGACTCAGCGCTGTCCTATTGCGTGCAGAGGGAATTTGAAAGACGGCCCCTCGGACTAAGCACTGCGAACGGTGGTGAGCGTTCTGGCACATAATGGCTGCCACGCATCACCCAGGTGCAACACATTGGCGGTGGTGAGGTTCCCCCTTCACTGAAAAAGCGCTCCGGGTGCCTTGAAAAGTGCTATATAAATGCAATTTTTTGCTGTTGTTGTAGTTATAAAAAGTGTGTTGTGAAAGCACACTTTATAAGTAACGTTTTGTTAAGGAAAACATGAGATCAGTGTCAATTTGGTTTATAGTAATTTAATCAGTTTTATGCTATGTTAAAGCTAAATATTTTGGAGGATTTATTCTTAAGTACCAATTTAGATTTGCTGGCACTTCTCAGTTCACTTCCAGAAATACAATGAGAGTAATATTAGTTTTACTGAGTGAAAGTGTGCAAATATGTGTTTCAAATGTGTCTCTCATATGTTTGAAAGGATTAGGCACTACTGTGTACCAGTCATGGAAACTGGGTCTAATTCCAGACTCTTTTCTTCAGTGGTTCCATGTTGGTGGAATGAATTGCCCAGTGCTCTCTGTTCCTGTGGTAGTTTTGGGTCGTTTAAGAGGGGTCTAAAGACATTCCTATTCAACATATACTTAGTTGTTTAAGCGCTTATGTGTTATGGTTTGTATAATGTTGTTTTATTTTAATTGGGCTGTTCATTAATTTGACATTATTGTTTATTATTGATATTCTCCTTAATGTAGTCTTAGCATGTCATTGTTTTTATATTATTGATTGAATGGACATTATTGTTTTATTATTGCCTTTCCCCTTTTTTTCATTGCTTTTTTATTAGGCTATTGATTGAATTGATATTATTGTTTATTATAACTATTCTCCTTATTATATTTGACCAACATTCTAATCTGTTCCCTGTTCAATTTTAAATATTATTATGTTGTTTTGTATTTATGTGTCGCTTTGGACAAAGGCGTCTGCTAAATCCATAACCATAACCATAAGTATTGAGGTTAAATAACAAGACAGAGTACATGTGATCTGATATCACAAGCTCTCTTTATTGGTCATAAAGATGAAACTCGACAGAGTCATGGCAGCTTTAGTTAGCGGCGAGGGTCTGGTCCACCCAGGAGCGGAGAGCGGTGACGCGGGCGTACACTCCGGGCATGGTGGGGGTGCAGGTGCCGCTGCCCCAGGACACGATACCAACCAGGGTCCAGGAGCCAGCCTTCTCACAGACCAGGGGGCCACCAGAGTCACCCTGCAGCACACACACACAGCAGAGGGACATTAGGGAAACGCTCACAGGGATAGTGGTTACAAATCAGCTAAGGGATCAAAGTAGTGAATAATAAAGAGAAGCTGGTTGATGTTAGTAAACTGTTTATATGTATTTGAGTCATATTTATTCAGAGGAGCATGAGGAGAGGAGGCTACCATGCAAGAGGAGGCACCGGAGGCACCAGCGCAGATCATGAGGTCGGAGATTTTGCTGCCCCAGTACTGCTTGCACTGAGTGTTGGTCAGGAGGGGCAGGGAGGCCTGCTGCAGGAGAGCGGGGGTATCAGCGGCTGAAAGGCAGAATAATATGACATGTGAGTGTATTACTAGTATATTCATTATTAGTTTAGCATAATTATGTTGTTTCTATCATTCGGTATTACACAAATTCATACACATTTTAAATGGGTTTCTACAAAAAGACTACTGGTAATCAAAGATTCTATAGCGCTCCGCTCTAGAATCTTTGCTGGTAATGGTGATCTGATTCAACTTACCATTGTGCTTGGTCAGACCCCATCCAGAGGTGACACACCTCATGCCACCGGCAAAGTTGTCGCTGGTCTCAGCCATGCACACAGGAGATACGCGGAGGCCCATCTGGGCGGGAGAAGCCAGCTTGATCAGGAGGATGTCGTTGTTGATGGTGTAGCTGTTGTATTTGGGGTGCTTGAAGACCTGATGTAGAAGAGGCAAAAAGGATCATGAACAGTTTGATGCAAACCATGCGACCACCAAACGACTCACTGAGGAGGACTCACAGCCTTGGGATGTATTGCTTGTTTGATATGTCTGCTTCAGATCACAATGACTGATTGACAGTTGATACGCACCTTGCCGACACTCATGACCTGGGTGTCCTCAGCATTAGAGGCACGGTCGTGCTCACCCAAGATGACACGGTGGGAGGTCCTGAAATCAACATTTAAACCTTTAATCAACGTTCACTGTCATTTAGGAGACTTGAGATTTTTGTGACGCTTCAATTTGGTGAATCAAAACCTACTGTATGTGTGTGCAAAACCCGTGTGTGCAAAAATGGAAGCAGTAAAATAATTTATATATATAAAATAAATTTTTTTGTCTTAGTGAGCAGTAATGTGTGTTTGCCTGAAGTGGTGAGTACATTAAAGCTCTCTCACCTCACGTTGCAGTGGGCAGCAGTCACAACCCAGTTCTCGTTGATCAGAGAACCACCGCAGAAATGGAAGCCAGTGTAGTCCTGAATTGCAGACATTTTGGAAAATTACGTTTTTTTTCTTCTATTTGTCAAATAAATCATATTTTCATAGCTTAGCAAAGGTGCTGTAAATGGTCCACTGTCACAGAACAATATTACTGAAGTATGTTCTAATGTAGACCTAATGATATTTATGTTTTCTTTTTTTTTTACTTTATGTTTATTGGGTAAAATTACACATTCATATACATCAATATGACATTTTCATTTTCAAATCCAAAGTTGTTTACCACATCTGGTAACCCAATATTAAACAGATATTTATGTTATTGAGTATGTAGTAAAATGTAATGATAAAGTGTATGTAATCAAAGGCAACACACCCTGAAAGGCATATAATTGAATAAGGGGGCACTTGGAAATGTAGAGTTAAAGTCATGGGCGGATTATGAACTTTCGGGCCCAGATGTATTAAGGGCCCCACACTAATTGTTATATATGTGGGAGGGGGGTTTGGGGGTCCTCCCCTAGAAAAAAATGAATTTGTTTGATGTGATTTCCTGTATTCTGGTGCATTTTGGGGATGGCCAATACTAAATTCAATAAGATTCATAGCCTACATCCTGATTTGTTGATACTGAGGCAATGATTCATGCAAAGGCTTGGGCTTCAGGGCCCCCTGACCCCTTGGGCCCCTGGGCCCGGTAGGCCCGTGCAGTAATCCATCCCTGGTTAAAGTGTGCGTTACCTGCAGAGACACCTGCCAGGGCCAGGAGTGGGGAACAGCCTCCTCACCGTTGACAATCCTGGAGTAGCCAGTGACAACGGGCTTGATGGCAGGAATGCCACAGCCTGAAAAAAAGTTGAGGAAATCACATTATTAGTCAAGAATTCGGCACTTTAAGAAAGCTAAAGCCTCCTAGACTGAAACCTATTGTAGTAGCAGCAGTAACACGTTTCATCACATAGTAGTAGCTATAAGCATTTAAACACTGAAAAAATACAGCCAACAATGCACTTCTTCTGACTGAGATCCAGCTCTGGCTATCCGCTGATTTTTTGGGCTCTGTGTAGGTGCTCTCTGGAGCACCAACACCTCTGGTGTTTCTCCTTACCGAAGGCTGAGCTCACGAAGGCGAGGCAGGAGATGATCCACAGGAAGGCCATGTCTACAACATGCTGAACAGACCACAGCCGAGACCTTTTATACGGTCGAGGGGAGCTCACATCAGCATATTGTATACCTTATCTCATCGTGGGACAGAACACACCTTGCATAGATGGGTTGAGGCTTGCAGGACCCCCCCACCCTGTCTTTGTAGCACGTGTTAGAGAATGGCCTGATTCTTTATGGCTGACCTTGGTAGCATTGTGCTTCAGACTGTACTGTAGGCCTACTACTCAGCAATTGTGTGCTTATGGTTTAAAATTCACTTGCACCCTTTTCTATAATCTTGTCGGCTCTGATAAATAATGGGTCCTATAAATGTTTTCTTTTAAGAGCCATTAAAATTATGTATTCACTTTCAATATCGTTCTATTCCATATGGCACCATACCATTTTACCACGGCACCAGCATTGCAAACACAATGCTACAACATGTGCACATTAACTGCATGTGACTGTACATTATTATATTGTAGCAATCATACAGTACATGCTTTGTTAATGTAATCCACAAAAATGTATGCACTAGTGACCTTCAAATATGCATTCTACACAGAACTTGGGGAAAGTGTAAGTGATAACTTATGTTCAATTTCTCACGGCCTTGCCTTGAGACATCTGCACCTGTTCTCAATGTACACTTTTTTTCTAAGACATGAGGGATAGGTGAGTGTGCAACACAAGCATAAAGCATATGGGCAATGTTTTTGACAATGCATTTTTATTGTGAATATATAATATGTCACTGTCAAATATACAGTAAATGCGATAGATAGATAGATAGATAGATATATACTTTATTGATTCCTAGGGTAAATTCAAGTATATGTAAGACACAAATGTTTGCAAATGATTTCATGTGTAATGGTAACTTCAAATCACAAATCACCAACATAAACAGCACATGGACCTTTAATGTGTAGTCCTACAGATATGCTATTAACTAGTGGCAATATACTGTATCTACCTGCATTAGCCAAAATACTTGTCTATTAGCATATAGTTGACTCAGTTGCTTCTCCATCCTTTTTCAGAGTTGTTGTTAAAATGTGTATGAATGAAATCAAACATGAAATGTGATTTTTTCCCATCAAAAACACTGTTTTTAGTGTCTATTCTTGAATTGAAACCTGCAGCTTAACCATAGCCCACAACAGTTACATACAAACTAATCAATTAATCAGTAAATTAACTGAAGATGGCTGATATTATGTTATACCCCAATTCTGGGATGTATTAATGTATCTTTGTTTAGATACAGTATTATACTGACAGATGAACGACTCAAAATGGAATAATTACAATTTCAAAAAATTTGACATATTTTGGTCACACCTGAAAGAGTCATTAAATGACAAGGGGTAGTAGTAGTAGTAGTAGTAGTAGTAGTAGTAGTAGTAGTAGTACCCTTTATTGTCACATAGTCACAAGTACCAGTGAAATTAACCATCAACCTGTCCATACATTACACAAACATACATACAATATGACAAGGGGGTAGACAGGACAGGTAGACAGGGGATTGGGGAAAAAAAGGACTGATAACATTTTATATTCCCAGGGAATAGACCTAAGTGTGACACTTTTTTTGTTTTTGTGTCACACTCCTGATTGACAGCCTCTGCTGTTATATTGTTTCATGCTGGGGTTATATATGTGAGAACAGATGTCATTAGTGATGTTAGGATAGGCAAAGGGGTCTGTGTGGCAGTCAGGCCTCCACTTTGGAACTACCAGCAGGACCCCAAGCTAAAGCAAGTGGTCAATAAACCTTTCCAGAAGTGAGAAATGTCAAATAGGAATACAAGCGTCCATCTTTCTGCTCAACCTGTGCAGTGCAAAATATCTCCTGATTTCATTTAGCAGGTACACGTCACATTCTATTAGATCATATTTACAAAAAAGAGAGCAAGAGATCTGCAAATAACCCTTTAGTGTCTCTGCCCTTACCTATGCACGTTTTCCATCCACTGACATTTCAAAAATATTTCCACACACATTATTTCACAAAATAAATTGAAATTGATTAAATTATTATTGTTCTCCTCTACTTTCTCCTTTGTTTTTTTTATTTTTATCAAACCCTACTGTACCGCCCCAAGGAAAATACAGTAGCTGGCTACTTTTCATCTCACAGAAATAAATCAATATTGGGAGATTACTGAATTTCTAGCTTGTGTCTAGCCCTTAGGAAGAAACAAAGAACAAACAAAGTGTTGCTACATGCAAAATATGTCATTATTAAGCCATTTTACCAGATAGAAAGGTACATTACTTTATTCATCCCCAAAGGGAAATTATGGTGTTATCGCCGCAATTACTAATATAAGATAAGATAAGATATGCTTTATTGCCACAATGTTAGTGGTAGCCTAATTGTTGGTACAGAGAAAAGGGAGAAAATAAAAAAAAAACGAAATAAAATAACACTAAATAAATCAATAAATAGTTCAGATCAGTTTTGTGTTCAGGAGTCTGAAGGTCAGAAGCGTCTGTAGTGTCTTCCAAAAGTTAGAAGCTAGAACAAGCTGGTGGTTTGGATGAGAGGGATGTCTTATTTTGGTAACTCGGTATGGTAGCCTCATCCATATATCACACACATATACACACAAGTGAAAATAAATAGAGTTTACGATATTCAATTCAATTTCAATTTATTGTGCTTATAGAGCGCCAAAACATTACACATGTATCATGGCGCTTTACAGAATGTAGGCAATCAGAGAAAAAGGAAAGAAAGGAAGAAAATAAAAGAAAGAGAGAGGCCCATGGGTAACAGGGGCGAGGAAAAACTCCCTAGAATTGGAGATACATATAGGAAGAAACCTCAAGCAGATCCACGACTCAAGGGCCTGACCCATCTGCCTAGGGTCAATACAGGACAGTAAGGTCTGTATACATGACAAATGCATATGATAGTCAGGTGTAGAGAATAAGACATGGTGTTAAAAAGCACTTGAGCAGAAAGTTACAAGAGGTGGGGTGATTACGTATCTGGTTTGATAATTCATTAATCCTGATTTAGTGACAGAAAGTTCAAATAGTCTAGCATCGGATTTGTCCAGGGGAAGGGAGTTGTCATGGGGCATGTGGTGGGTCGGCAGACAGGCCAGGAATCCGGGAAGAATTGCCATAGGCAGGTGATGGGTCGCTAGGCTGTACGGGCCAGGAATCCAGATAGAGGGACAGTAATAGGGCAGTCGAGGATGGGACTTCATGAGATGGGTGAGAGGAGGGCCAACACATGGATGGTTGATGACTGGTGATTATATACTGTACCTCACAGGTGAGGTACAGTAAGGGGAAAAAAAGAGAGATGTAGAGTGGGTTAGTATTACTGAAAATCAAAATGGTTAATGTCAATAAGTAATTAGTGGTACTATATATTGTTACAGTATATCATAGTGAGAATATGCAAGAGAGGGAGAGTTGAGAGAGAGAGAAGGGGAGAGAGGAGGGGGGGGGGTTGTACGGCATGACACATGAAAAGTCCATGACAGCACTATGCTATAGCAGCATAACTAAGGCATGGTGAGGGGTAGTCGGCACCAGCGCAGGTATGGTCAGTGACCACCATCGCACACGCGACTGGGGTGCCAGTCACACGAGGACTCAGCAGGGTGGTCAATTCCAAAAATCCCTGAGGTGGGTGAAGTTCCACACCGCACCATACCTAACTATGGGAGGCAGTAAAGAGGTATGTTTTAAGTCTAGACTTAAAAATAGGGAGGGTGTCTGCTAGTCGAATTGAGGAAGGAAGATTATTCCAGAGGAGGGGTGCGCGGTAACTGAAATCTCTGCCTCCTACTGTAGTTTTTGAGATTCTTGGAATTACAAGAAGGCCAGTATTCTGTGATCATAGTGGTCTAGGTGGGTTATATGGGACTAGGAGATCTTTAATATATTCTGGTGCCTGGCCATTAATGGCTTTGTATATTAGAAGTAATATTTTGAAGTCAATGCGACTTTTAACAGTGTAGAGATGCCAGGATAGGGGAAATATGTTCATATTTTTTAGTTCTAGTGAGTGTGCGAGCAGCTGCATTTTGTATAAGCTGTAGGCTCTTTAGACAGGTGTTATTGCAGCCAGCGTATAGAGCATTGCAATAATCAATCCTTGAGGTGACAAAAGCATGGATTAATTTCTCAGCGTCTGGTAAGGATAAAGACTTCCTTATCTTGGAAATGTTCCTTAAGTGATAAAATGAAGTTTTGGTAATCTGTTTTATGTGATTACTTAGTGAAAGGTCTTGGTCAATTGTAACTCCTAGATTTTAACAACTTGTGGATGAGGATAGTCGAAGATCAGTAAATGTAGCCTGTGATGAGGATAGGATATCCCTTGTCTTTTTAGGACCTAAAACCATGACTTCTGTTTTATCGGAGTTCAAAAGCAGGAAATCATTTGTCATCCATGTCTTTATATCTCTTATACATGTGTCAAGTTTGGCTAACGGGGTTAATTCGTCAGGTTTTATGGAAAGGTATAGTTGTGTATCGTCTGCATAAGAATGAAATTTAATGCCATGTTTCCTAATTTCTGAGCCTAGAGGAAGCATATAGAGAGAAAATAACAGGGGCCCTAGTACTGAGCCTTGAGGCATCCCATATTTTACCATAGTCTGGGTAGACGGTTTATTGTGAACCTGTACAAATTGTCTGCGGTTAGAAAGGTATGATCTAAACCAAGCGAGTGCTGAGTCTTTAATGCCTATCGAATGTTCAAGCCTGTGGAGTAGTATATTGTGGTCTATGGTGTCAAAGGCAGCACTGAGGTCCAGGAGGACCAATATTGATATATGTCCATTATCGGCAGCAATGAGGAGGTCATTAAAAACTTTAACTAAGGCTGATTCAGTACTGTGGTGAGCTCTGAAACCAGACTGATATATAATTCTTGGATTTTATTCATATGCAATGTTTTTGACAATGCATTTTTATTGTGAATATATAATATGTCACTGTCAAATATACAGTAAATGCTATAGATATATAGATAGATAGATAGATAGATAGATAGATAGATACTTTATTGATTCCTAGGGTAAATTCAAGTATATGTAAGACACAAATGTTTGCAAATTATTTCATGTCTAATGGTAACTTCAAATCACAAATCACCAACATAAACAGCACATGGACCTTTAATGTGTAGTCCTACATATATGCTATTAACTAGTGGCAATATACTGTATCTACCTGCATTAGCCAAAATACTTGTCTATTAGCATATAGTTGACTCAGTTGCTCCTCCATCCTTTTTCAGAGTTGTTGTTAAAATGTGTATGAATGAAATCAAACATGAAATGTGATTTTTTTCCCCCATCAAAAACACTGTTTTTAGTGTCTGTTCTTGAATTGAAACCTGCAGCTTAACCATAGCCCACAACACTTACATACAAACTAATCAATTAATCAGTAAATTAACTGAAGATGGCTGATATTATGTTATACCCCAATTCTGGGATGTATTAATGTATCTTTGTTTAGATACAGTATTATACTGACAGATGAACGACTCAAAATGGAATAATTACAATTTCAAAAAATTGGACATATTTTGGTCACCCCTGAAAGAGTCATTAAATGACAAGGGGTAGTAGTAGTAGTAGTAGTAGTACCCTTTATTGTCACATAGTCACAAGTACCAGTGAAATTAGCCATCAACCTGTCCATACATTACACAAACATACATACAATATGACAAGGGGGTAGACAGGACAGGTAGACAGGGGATTGGGGAAAAAAAGGACTGATAACATTTTATATTCCCAGGGAATAGACCTAAGTGTGACAATTTTTTTGTTTTTGTGTCACACTCCTGATTGACAGCCTCTGCTGTTATATTGTTTCATGCTGGGGTTATATATGTGAGAACAGATGTCATTAGTGATGTTAGGATAGGCAAAGGGGTCTGTGTGGCATTCAGGTCTCCACTTTGGAACTACCAGCAGGACCCCAAGCTAAAGCAAGTGGTCAATAAACCTTTCCAGAAGTGAGAAATGTCAAATAGGAATACAAGTGTCCATCTTTCTGCTCAACCTGTACAGTGCAAAATATCTCCTGATTTCATTTAGCAGGTACACGTCACATTCTATTAGATCATATTTACAAAAAAGAGAGCAAGAGATCTGCAAATAACCTTTCAGTGTCTCTGCCCTTACCTATGCACGTTTTCCATCCACTGACATTTCAAAAATATTTCCACACACATTATTTCACAAAATAAATTGAAATTGATTAAATTATTATTGTTCTCCTCTACTTTCTCCTTTGTTTTTTTTATTTTTATCAAACCCTATTGTACCACCCCAAGGAAAATACAGTAGCTGGCTACTTTTCATCTCACAGAAATAAATCAATATTGGGAGATTACTGAATTTCTAGCTTTTGTCTAGCCCTTAGGAAGAAACAAAGAACAAACAAAGAAAAGAGTGTTGCTACATGCAAAATATGTCATTATTAAGCCATTTTACCAGATAGAAAGGTACATTACTTTATTCATCCCCAAAGGGAAATTATGGTGTTATCGCCGCAATTACTAATATAAGATAAGATAAGATATGCTTTATTGCCACAATGTTAGTGGTAGCCTAATTGTTGGTACAGAGAAAAGGGAGAAAATAAAAAAATAACTAAACTAAATAAAATAACACTAAATAAATCAATAAATAGTTCAGATCAGTTTTGTGTTCAGGAGTCTGAAGGTCAGAAGCGTCTGTAATGTCTTCCAAAAGTTAGAAGCTAGAACAAGCTGGTGGTTTGGATGAGAGGGATGTCTTATTTTGGTAACTCGGTATGGTAGCCTCATCCATATATCACACACATATACACACAAGTGAAAATAAATAGAGTTTAGAGTTTCAATTTTAATTTATTGTGCTTATAGAGCGCCAAAACATTACACATGTATCATGGCGCTTTACAGAATGTAGGCAATCAGAGAAAAAGGAAAGAAAGGAAGAAAATAAAAGAAAGAGAGAGGCCCATGGGTAACAGGGGCGAGGAAAAACTCCCTAGAATTGGAGATACATATAGGAAGAAACCTCAAGCAGATCCACGACTCATGGGCCTGACCCATCTGCCTAGGGTCAATACAGGACAGTAAGGTCTGTCTACATGACAAATGCATATGATAGTCAGGTGTAGAGAATAAGACATGGTGTTAAAAAGCACTTGAGCAGAAAGTTACAAGAGGTGGGGTGATTACGTATCTGGTTTGATAATTCATTAATCCTGATTTAGTGACAGAAAGTTCAAATAGTCTAGCATTGGATTTGTCCAGGGGAAGGGAGTTGTCATGGGGCATGTGGTGGGTCGGCAGACAGGCCAGGAATCCGGGCAGAATTGCCATAGGCAGGTGATGGGTCGCTAGGCAGTACGGGCCAGGAATCCAGATAGAGGGACAGTAATAGGGCAGTCGAGGATGGGACTTCATGAGATGGGTGAGAGGAGGGCCAACACATGGATGGTTGATGACTGGTGATGATATACCTCATAAGTGAGGTACAGTAAGGGGAAAAAAAGAGAGATGTAGAGTGGGTTAGTATTACTGAAAATCAAAATGGTTAAGTGATAAAATTAAGTTTTGGTAATCTGTTTTATGTGATTACTTAGTGATAGGTCTTGGTCAATTGTAACTCCTAGATTTTTAACACTTGTGGATGAGGATAGTCGAAGATCAGTAAATGTAGCCTGTGATGAGGATAGGATATCCCTCGTCTTTTTAGGACCTAAAACCATGACTTCTGTTTTATCGGAGTTCAAAAGCAGGAAATTATTTGTCATCCATGTCTTTATGTCTCTTATACATGTGTCAAGTTTGGCTAACGGAGTTAATTCGTCAGGTTTTATGGCAAGGTATAGTTGTGTATCGTCTGCATAAGAATGACATTTAATGCCATGTTTCCTAATTTCTGATCCTAGAGGAAGCATATAGAGAGAAAATAACAGGGGCCCTAGTACTGAGCCTTGAGGCACCCCATATTTTACCATAGTCTGGGTAGACGGTTTATTGTGAACCTGTACAAATTGTCTGCGGTTAGAAAGGTATGATCTAAACCAAGCGAGTGCTGAGTCTTTAATGCCTATCGAATGTTCAAGCCTGTGGAGTAGTATATTGTGGTCTATGGTGTCAAAGGCAGCACTGAGGTCCAGGAGGACCAATATTGATATGTCCATTATCGGCAGCAATGAGGAGGTCATTAAAAACTTTAACTAAGGCTGATTCAGTACTGTGGTGAGCTCTGAAACCAGACTGATATAATTCTTGGATTTTATTCATATGCAAGAAGGTACCAATTTGTTTCGACACTATTTTTTCTAGTATTTTTGACAAAAAAGGGAGATTAGATATAGGCCTATAGTTGGCCAGGTTGTTAGGGTCAAGGGTAGGCTTTTTGAGGGATGGCTTAATAACAGATAACTTAAACGACTGTGGTACATGGCCTGATAGTAGTGAGTTATTTATAATCTGGAGCAGAGCATTGTCCAAGAAAGGGAGAGCAGTCTTCAGAAGATGGGTAGGAATAGGATCTAGTAAACTAGTTGTAGATTTTGATGAAGAGATTGTGGAAGTGAGGTCTAATATGTCGATAGGTGTAAATGAATTCAACGTTGTTCGTCTCATCTGTGATTCAATTATATTTTCGCTACCGTTCAGCAATGGAGTATGAATATTTGGTGAGACTGATTGATTATTAATCTTATCTCTAATTGTTTCAATTTTGTCATTGAAAAAGTTTATGAAGTCATTACTGTTTAGGCAAACAGGGATAGATTCGGTTACTTCGGTGTGGCTCATCGTCAGGCGGGAGATTGTGGTAAAGAGAAATTTTGTATTGTTTTTGTTTTCTTCGATCAGTGAGGAATAGTAGGTTGACTTAGCTTCGTTGAGTGCTTTTTTGTAGGTGATAAGGCTATCTTTCCATGCTTGGCGAAAAACTTAGTGGTACGCCATTTTTGTTCAGTTTACGCACTGTTTGTTTGAGTGTTTTTGTCTGTGTGGTATACCATGGAGCACGCCTTACTTGTTTTCTTATTCTCTTTTTGAGTGGTGCTACTGAGTCAAGGGTTGAGCGTAATGAGTTCATCACATTATCAGTTAACAAGTCGACCTCGGCTGGATTAAGGAAAGGGCCTTCTGATAGGCCTACCACATGAGTCCGGAATGGGGCAGGCGTAAGCTAATTTTTTTTTAGAAAGTCTGCATTAGTTTTTTCAGATAAGCCGCGGCTGTAGTATTCAGCTAAATTAGGTACTGCATGTTGTAATGTCATTGTAAAAGTAATTAGATGGTGGTCAGTTAAGGTCGGGTGCTCTATGCTTATGCCGTATGACAAGACTAGATCAATAGTATGGTTATCTCGGTGCGTGGGTGAATTAACATTTTGGCAGAACCCGACATGGTCAAATAGGGATTGAAATGCAATTGTGAGACAATCGTTCACATTATCCATATGAATATTAAAATCACCCAATATAAGTATTTTTCCTGTTTGGGTAGTTAAAGTAGAAAGGAAATCAGAAAATTCCTCTAAGAATTCAGTGTAGGGGCCAGGGGGTCTGTGCAATGTGACCACAGTTACAGGCTGATTAGTTTTCCAGTCTGGCGGTAAAAAATTGAGGACTAGAACTTCAAAAGATTTAAACTTGTGTGTGAGCTTGGGAGATGTGAGAAGACTAGATTGATAGATTGTAGCTACTCTACCTCCCCTGCCAGTGTGGCGTGGTACATGATAATTCAAATGGGAGGGAGGTGTAGACTCATTTAATGGAAGGTATTCATCTGGTTTAAGCCAGGTTTCAGTAAGGCACATAACATCTATATGATTGTCAGTAATAATTTCATTAACCAAGGCAGTTTTATTTGACAGTGATCAAATATTAAGTAAAGCAAGTGTAAGTTGCGTTTTTGGAGGAATTTGCTTAACCGAAGAAGTTTTAATCATAATAAGATTGCTACGAAAAATTCCTCTAGTGGGTCGAGTAAGAGTTGACAGTCTTGGTACAGACACCCTCTCTATTTGGCCTTGTATGCCCTGTATACCTGGGTGACTGTTAGGAGAGATCTGTGTAAGACATTATCTCTGCTTCCTGGATCTCTGGTTCGTCAGGAACTAGCCTCGGTTAGGTGACGGTCAATGTTCCTTGAAAGGAGGGCAGTACCCTTCCTTATGGGATGGATACCGTCTCTTTTCAACAGTCCAGGTTTCCCCCAGAAGGAGCTAAAGTTATATATAAAGTATCTGTCACGATATAAAGTATCTGTGCAATTGAATGTAAACTGTGAATTGTCTATCAGAATATGATTCTCCTCACCCAGGGGAGTCATTGTAAATTGTTAGCAGTGGACAGGAATGACTTTCTCTGACTGTCCTTATTGCAATGAAGTTGAAGCAGTCTCCAGCTGAAAGCACTCTGACCACTAGTTCACGTAGTAGATGTAACAGCTAACAGCTTTTGCAACATCCTTCTTTCAACAACCAACTCCAGTGGCTCAAGTGTACTTCCAAGCACAGAGCCAGCTCTTTTAATCAGCTTGTTTACTTTTTTGGTGTCATCGGCTCTAGTATAGTATAGTATATAGTATAGTAGTATAGTATATAGTATATAGTATAGTATAGTATAGTATAGTATAGTATAGTATATATACTCTTTTGATCCCGTTAGGGAAATTTGGTCTCTGCATTTATCCCAATCCGTGAATTAGTGAAACACACACACACACAGCACACAGTGTACACACAGTGAGGTGAAGCACACTAATCCTGGCGCAGTGAGCTGCCTGCATCAACAGCGGCACTCGGGGAGCAGTGAGGGGTTAGGTGCCTTGCTCAAGGGCACTTCAGCCGTGCCTACTGGTCGGGGTTCAAACCGGCAACCCTCCGGTTACAGGTCCGAAGTGCTAAACAGTAGGCCACGGCTGCCCCAAAAGATGCTCTGCAAAGAAAATTGCACTAGAAACAGGAGACTGGTAAAACATATTCAGCATTCTACTGCACACATTAAAAGACCTAAGCTTTCTCAAGCAGCATGTGCTCTGCCCCTTCCTGTAGACAGCCTTGGTGTTGCACTTTCAGTCCAGTTTGTTGTCCGTACACCCTGGTACCTGGAGCTTTGTACTACCTCCACCTCTTCCCAATGATGGAACAAATATTCAACTTGGTCTTATTTATTTATTTTACAATATGTATTATATTTATTTAACATATGTATTTTATTTAATGTTTAAATTGTATTTATCTTATTTAACAACTTTGGTAAATAATTAACATTATTTAAATTATTAATATTGATAATGGTTGGAGATGAACAGAAGATGCCTTGTGTACAGGTGAATTGAAAAATTCATATACAGTAATATGGTATTATTGAGTAATATTATTAATAGTATCATTACTTTAAGAGCCTGAAACATACAAATGACATACAATGGCTGTCAGAATGGAGATGGCACCCTACATAAATGAGAGCACACTAGCTAGCAACCTGCGCAGGTCAGATTGAAAATAGGCGAGACATTACATGTGACTACCCATCATATCAAGATGCGTAGGTTACATAGTGATGTAGTAGGAACCTTAAATATTTCAAATAATCAAACATTTAGAGTTATAGTCGCGGAGTAACAAGCTGAACCTTTTGATGGAATAATTTGGGATCTTTATGAATTTTTTGGCACATTTAGACAAAAAGAGTGAACAAAGATATTTTATTCAAAACCAAGGTAAAACTAGGAACAACAAGATTTCATTCAAAGTGCTGTTTTATTCAAAACCAAGGTAAAACTATGAACAACAAGATTTCATTCAAAGTGCTGTTTTATTCAAAACCAAGGTGAAACTAAAAACAATCATGGCAGCTTTAGTTAGCGGCGAGGGTCTGGTCCACCCAGGCGCGGAGAGCGGTGACGCGGGCGTACACTCCGGGCATGGTGGGGGTGCAGGTGCCGCTGCCCCAGGACACGATACCAACCAGGGTCCAGGCGCCAGCCTTCTCACAGACCAGGGGGCCACCAGAGTCACCCTGCAGCACACACACACAGCAGAGGGACATTAGGGACAGGAGAAAAACATCTGGCCAGTGTTCAGAGAGGATTTGATCATGGCTGAAACCCTTGGAAAGGTATGGATCCTTTTGTTTACGCTCATAAAGCAAATCAATACATAATGCCATTACCACCACAGTATTTAGAAGACTTCAACATACATAAACAGGAAGCTTTAAAGTAATGAACGTTCCAATGGGATTAAGTTGTAAATACAACAGTAACAGATAGCCTGAGGGCTCATACCATGCAAGAGGAGGCACCGGAGGCACCAGCGCAGATCATGAGGTCGGAGATTTTGCTGCCCCAGTACTGCTTGCACTGAGTGTTGGTCAGGAGGGGCAGGGAGGCCTGCTGCAGGAGAGCGGGGGTATCAGCGGCTGAAACAGAAAACAGAGTCTCTGTGAGCGAGGTCTGAGGAAAACCTTGAAGGAGGAGCTCCTTAAGAAAACGCCAAAATCAGAATGTGAAAACGTGATGTCAATTTGAAGTATCACATTTTAGCTCAACAACATACAGTATATCACAAAAAGATGACCTGTTATGTTGAGTGTGATCTTTTATACAGAGCAGATATATTCTATTAGTTACAAATCTATGGATCTATGAACTTCCTTATTACTGGTTTGTTCATGTTCATCTCAATCTAATGTCAGATTTATTATGAGCCTAAGTATTAATGATAGCAAGTGAATTCATTTAACATTAATTGTAGGTATTGCGCTTTATTTGATCCATAACTATAACAGAGCACCAGGAAGATTTCATTACCATTGTATTTGGTCAGACCCCATCCTGAGGTGTTTAATTATTAGTTTAGCATACTAATTATTTTGTCTCTTTCACTTTGTATTACACAAATTCATACACATTTTAAATGTGTTTCTACTCAAAGAATCCTTGGTAATGGTGATCTGATTCAACTTACCATTGTGCTTGGTCAGACCCCATCCGGAGGTGACACACCTCATGCCACCGGCGAAGTTGTCGCTGGTCTCAGCCAGACACACAGGAGACACGCGGGCACTCAGCTGGGCGGGAGTGGCCAGCTTGATCAGGAGGATGTCGTTGTTGATGGTGTAGCTGTTGTATTTGGGGTGCTTGAAGACCTGCAGCAGCACAGGAAAACATATTATCAGTGGCTTGAAGCAAACGTATGATGAGTTATATGATATGACGAGATAATATGAGTATATAATAGCATAGGTGGATAGATTTGATTTCAAAAACCCACCTTGGCGACACTCATGACCTGGATTCCCTCAGCGTTAGAGGAGCGGTCATGCTCACCCAGGATCACGCGGTGAGAGGTCCTGAAATCAACCAATACAGTATGTTTGGGGTTTGCTTTTTGAATATCGTAATGTTGGAATAAAATGGTTATGGAGAAGAAGTCTAGGACAGGTGGATGTCTTTTTTTAATTTGTTTTGTCGTGGAGTCAGCACATGAAAACACTCTCACCTCACGTTGCAGTGGGCAGCAGTCACAACCCAGTTCTCGTTGATCAGGGAACCACCGCAGAAGTGGAAGCCAGTGTAGTCCTGAATTGCAACAAAAAAATTAGTAAGTGAAACTTGGGTTAGGGAGTTGGTTCGCTGTTTGTATCTTTTACCTCTGGCAACATGCAATATCTTGTTGACTTACATGGTGCTTAAGTGTTAAGTGCACTACAACTATGAGGCTTGCTTTGTGATGTGAGGATGATATTTAATTTAAAAACACTTTTACCATCATAGGCTAGATGATATACAGATCATGACCATATAAACCTTAAAGAAACTAATTTCAAGAAGCAATCTAAATATGATCATTGCTGATACACATTGATTATTCTTCAATGGGGGGGTGGGGGTGCAGTTGAAAATCTACAGCTCATATGCACATTATACAATAAAAGGACACTTGGAAATGTAGAGTTAAAGTTTGCGTTACCTGCAGAGACACCTGCCAGGGCCAGGAGTGGGGAACAGCCTCCTCACCGTTGACAATCCTGGAGTAGCCAGTGACAACGGGCTTGATGGCAGGAACGCCACAGCCTGAAAGCACAGAGGAGATGTTACAGATGTTATCACTACTGAGTACCTCATTATTACATTGCATCCCAGAGAAGAGGAACATTCTAAATGAGATCTCTCCTTTGTCTACTTTATTTCTTAATTGAGACATGGCAGTGGGGCAGCCGTGGCCTACTGGTTAAGGCTTCGGACTTGTAACCGGAGGGTCGCCGGTTCGAACCCTGACCAGTAGGAACGGCTGAAGTGCCCTTGAGCAAGGTGCCTAACCCCTCACTACTCCCCGAGCACCACTGTAGCAGGCAGCTCACTGCGATGGGATTAGTGTGTGCTTCACCTCACTGAGTGTGTTTCACTAATTCACGGATTGGGATAAATGCAGAGACCAAATTTCCCTCACAGGATCAAAAGAGTATATATAAATAATTGAGCTCAATTTCACATCAATATGAGATGTGAAATGAGAAGAGATGGGAAATTGTAATCTTCTTGTCTGAGCTCAAGTCCACTGTTAAACTCAAGATCTCAAAATGCTTTCTTCTCAATCTATTCTTTTGCTCCTTATTTCTCCCGAGGGTGGTTTAGGAGAAACAGGTCAGATCTCAATGAGAGCTTATTTATTTCTTGTGTGTTTAGGAAATTCTCCTATGATAAACACTGCATGAGCTGCATTAAAACATCTTAAGATGTGGCACTGAAACTTAAAAAAAAAAAAAGCCAAATGGAAACAAAGTTGAAACCCACTCTGATATCACATTATGAATATGAGCAGCATTGTGAAAAATACAACTCATTGGCTTACCAAAGGCTGAGCTCACAAAAGCAAGACAGGAGAGGATCCAAAGGAAGGCCATGTTTCTAGCTTGAGACTGCCCTCTAAGGCACTGGCCCTTTTAAACACCATCCTGAGGTCTGGGCAGTCACTAGTTTTGGAAAAACTTCGCCCTCAACATCTGGTACACCTCTGATAAGACCTGTTAGATTCTCACCAGGATTCTAATTATATTGCAGCTGTTTGCATAGTAGATTTCAAGAGGAGGAATTGTGTTCAATGGAAAACAGAGACCCCCTGAGGTCATACAAATGACACAGTATCTTCAAATAGATGAAGCACACGATGCACACCTCTTCAACAGATTTGAGCAATCAAGGGGTCCCAAGTCAAATCAGTCAGGGTTCAGATTGATACAGAGGTAAATGTTTTAAGGACATAGACATGCATAGGTGTATATAGAGTACAGGACAGCTATAAGGGTAAATGTTTTAAGGACATAGACATGCATAGGTGCAAATATATAGTACATGACAGCTATAAGGGCACTTGGAGACCACTGGCCTCTATTAAGGCTTGTAATATCCTGCAACAGTAATGAAAATGAAGCTAAATTGGTTCAGTCAGAGACTTTCCACGTTTTCACTCTTCTAGTTGTATATTTCTACACAGCCCATGAGCCAGATCGGCTCAAAAATGTAATATGATTGTCTTTTGTTCATCCTACACCTTTCCATAAAGTTTACTTAACACAGTTGACAGTGACAGTTTTTCGGTAATCCTGTGCACAGACAAACCACAGTGAAAATGTTAACCTAATAATTAATGCACGTTACTTATAGTGACAGTAGCATATGAAGAGAATATAGTAGAAGGCTGTAAAGTTTCTATTTTGATGATATACAGTATGTCAACAACCTTAGATCAAGAACAACTAATTTATTAAGGATTTACCCAGATTAAGTCACCTATTCAGCAAGAATAAGAAATAGTCGAATAAATAAATATATAACGGTGCTTAACAGAGACATCATCAGAAACATGTGACATAGGCTACACACATACACACACACAGTTTGATGCAGCATCAGCATGAGGTCAACTCATCCTCCCAAGAAACTAAATAGTTACTATAAAAAAATAACAAATTAAGTCTTTATTTTCCACTTTATTCTGTTATACACTTTTTGAGTGTGTAGATTTCAATTACATCTTTACAGGACATTTTCTCCATTTTCTCAGTCCCCCCCCCCCCCCCCCCTCTCATATTTGGTGCCAGGAATTTCCACAGCAGTTGCACTTACACACACCAAACGTCCCAGTTTCATTCCTAGCTATATTCTTAAGATATTTGCAGAGGTGTATGTTCATATATCATTTATCGCCTGATATGTGTGTGTATATATATATATATATATTATGACTTAACATTATATCCCCTAAAACAAGGCAATTCTTTCTGACTAGGCCTATGTATGGAATGATGAAAAGAGATATCCATTACAATTTTTTTCAATGTTCCCATTTTTGATTTAGGAATATATGCACATTTGTATAAATTTCAGTAGATAAAGCTTCATTTACATATTTAAACATGACATTTAAAACACATTTGTGATACAAAAATATTTGTTTCTAATGTGAGTAAACAAGTGGGGAAGTTTTATGGTAATATCTATTGGTTATAAATGTTACCCTAATCGCCTGTAGTGTCTCACCTTAGAAAACCGGTTTTCTACAAGAGAATGGAACAGCTGCTCGTTTAGAAAGGTTATCATGTATTATTTTACTTCTGTTGGTCTAACAAATGAAATGACACCATTGCATTTTTGCCACCCTGACTATTACTAACATCTGGACTGGGCTATGGACTAAAATGTGTTGAGATGTTGATTCTATGATGTAGACAGACATGGTGTATTGTCAAAATTATAGACATGGGTAACATCTCACCCCAAATTAATTTTGACTACTGTTTCTAAAAGTAACAGACACATTCTCAGGCCCTTTTTCCAGAACACAGGCATTGCAAATAGGCTGAATTAAACAAATGTATAAAGACAACATTGTCATCTAATCAGCCTTGGTTTTGATAGTTCCTCAGTAATAATGCCCATTCCACTGTTCCAGATACATGTATGGTTATAAAAGTCATGATAAATACAATTTGCATGACCACTGTAGATAGAATGCAGTATAACTGCCACTCTGCAGAGGTTATTATATCAGAATATGTTCCTCATAGGGGACAACTAGACTTTGCTACCTTTTTTTTTTTTTGTCTGGGCTTATGGACTATTTTGTACTGTTTTGTTTTAGAAAAAAACATTAGAACTGTAATTGATATCATACTATCAATACATTTTCAGATTCCACAAGTACTGTAGCCATTATACAGTTTTTTTCCTGGGAGCGATTAAACCAATAAAACAGTATTTTGTTTTGAGATTCGCAATGACTGCTCTATTGATGTGTTTTTCCAAACCTTTTACCAACATGTCCCTGTCGTGTTGTGTATTTTGCACAGATGGACAGGTGGCATTTCATTTCAGGGCTTTCTTCTCATAGGAGTTTCATATTTTGGTTGCATAGGAAAACATTCACTGGATTGGTGATGATAGATCTGCGATCGATCGGAGATATGTAATAACCTCTGGGATCATATTCAGAGGAATCCTCAAGCAGGAGGTTTCCACATTTTCCAAATTTTCCAAATTTTTCAAGATTCTTTGAAGGTCAGGTTGAGATATGTCACTGCTCAAGTTCTATCCAATGAACCAGCACTGTACAACAAAAAAAAAATCCCTGAGAACTGTGCAACTGTTTTCCACTGATAACTAAATGTGGCAACTCTGAGAAATTAATCTTTTACCAGGATTGGCGATGCCTAGCTGTCCTTAAATGCTCCATTTGAGGTTTTATTGAAGTCTTACAGATATATAAGGCTACCTTGTCCACAGCTCTGTCATATCCTCAGAAATGGCTTTCCTGTGGTTGGTATCTTGCTTTGCTTTCATCAGCGCAGCCTACGGTGAGTGTGTGGGTTTTGTTTTGCTCTGAATGGCCTTTCCTGAATCACCATCGGGCATCGATCATTACCAAGCGATATTGTACCAGTGTTGCAGGACCATGAAATGTCTTTGAGTTAGATGATGTCCGAAAGAATAAGCTTTTGCATTGAGTCAATTCAATTAACAAATGTGACCTGTGTTGAATGTCAAACCATTTCTAGCCTTGTAAAAGGCACGTAAACATTTCCGCATCTCTTCCCCTTCATTTTCAGGCTGTGGCATTCCTGCCATCTCTCCCATTGTCAGCGGCTATGCCAAGATCGTCAACGGTGAGGAGGCTGTGCCCCACTCCTGGCCCTGGCAGGTGTCTCTGCAGGTTGGCGTCATGCGGCTATAGTCTCCTCTTTCTAGCATACTTCCTATCAAAAGCTTTGTATTTCTTGAATGAAACACACTTTTTTGAGTTTTATAGAGTAATACATCGCACGTTTTGAATGTTTCAGGATTGGAGTGGCTTCCACTTCTGCGGAGGCTCCCTGATTAACGAGAACTGGGTTGTTACTGCTGCCCACTGCAGCGTTAGGTAACTGTCACATCTGTTTCCAATCAGCATATCTGTGTTTAAGTTATGTTAAACACCGTAGAAATGCCGGTTAAGAACATATTTATTATATTTGCTTGGTTTATTTCACTCAGTGTCTAAGAATACAACCAATGATATACAGGGATGGAGGAGGACGATTGATTTGTGTAATTTGCTTTGGAGAAGTTAAAAAGGCTGTGAGCAACACTATCTACATCCTGCCAGCTTTGTAGGAGGCCTGCTGCATTCTATCTACAGTGGTCATGCAAACTATGTGGCAGACAGAGAGCTTTATTTTCTTTGCATGCTTTTTCAAAAGCCAAGAAGAGTCTTGGGGACATATTTTTCTTAGAGCATCTATATTTTTGTACTACCTTTCAAAAAGTAGGCCAGTAACCAGTAGAGCTGTAGAGCCATCTGACTTGAAAAGCCTGAACAAAATAGTTTACAGCACCCTCAAGATCCATGTTGTTGTACTATTTATGACATTTGTAAATGTTAACCTTGCCTCATCCTACCTGATCCAACTCCATACTGAAATGGCTCCTGTCTTGTTCCAGGACCAGCCACCGTGTGATCGTTGGAGAGCACAATAAGGGTGCCGCCGGTGAGGACATCCAGACCATGAAAGTGCAGAAGGTAGAACACCTGAGATTAAGCTCATGTTTATGTTTATGTTACAAAGGCGAGTTACAACATAGAATAGCAAGAAACATTACACTAGCATTAAAAACAGTTAAAGTAATATCAAATATGTTTATATCACGTTTAGAGATTATAGTGATTATAGATTAATGATACAATTAGATTGATGGGCAGAGGCCGAATGCATTTTCACTTCACACTGACTTACCAGCAGAGAGATATTATTCTTAATTCTCTTACCACCAAGCCAACTAAGTAAAACACATACCCTAATGCTTCTTGCACTGAAAAGAAGGTTTGATTACATTTATGGAAAAAAAAGTATAATGCCAGCCTGACGTTCACTTCCCTCTTCAGGTGTTCACCCACCCTCAGTGGAACGCCAACACCATCAACAACGACATCGCCCTCATCAAACTGGCCTCCCCAGTCAGCATGAACGCCCATGTGTCTCCTGTGTGCCTGGCTGAGACCAGCGATAACTTTGCCCCTGGAATGACCTGCGTGACCTCCGGCTGGGGTCTTCTGAGATCATCCGGTGAGATGCTTTTAGAATGTGTTATTCTGCAGGGATAACGGGACCACCCAATGTTCCAATGACTTTTAAAAGGTCTACTTTTAAAAAACTATAAAACTATATCAAGCACTCAAACACAGGTGCATCTTATAAAACTCTTACCTATTGACATTTGACTCAAACATAGAAAGCAGTCATGTTAAAAGTCCTCTGCTATTGACAACAGAGTTGATAACCTAAAATGCAGTTTGACAAAAAATATCTACTTTCACCTGAGATCTTTTGCGTGACCATCATTCTAACCCCCCCCTTCCAACCTCACCCTCTCCCTCCTCCAGCTATGTTCACCCCCAACGAGCTGCAGCAGGCTGCCTTGCCTCTGCTGTCCAGCGATCAGTGCAAACAGCACTGGGGAAGCAACATCTCCGACGTCATGATCTGCGCTGGTGCCAGCGGTGTCTCCTCCTGCATGGTGAGACATTCACTTACCATCCCATCCCTCAGCAAACATACAACGCTAGAATATCTATGGTGTCTGTTTGCATAGTCTTTTTCCTGCTGTGAACAAGCTCATGCTCAAGAGTTCATGCTCTTGCAAGATGTTTTGTTCAAATACATTTCTATGTACTATTTGCAAACTTATATCCTTACTACTACAAAATGTGAAGCAGCAAGGGGGTGTTATTCTTTCTGATGCACATGTTTTAATTAATGTTCACCTCTCACATCTTCTTCTTCTTGGTTCTCCTCTTTCCCCTTTCAGGGTGACTCTGGTGGCCCCCTGGTGTGCCAGAAGAACGACGTCTGGACCCTGGTGGGTATTGTGTCCTGGGGTAGCAGCACCTGCTCCACCTCCACCCCTGCCGTGTACGCCCGTGTCACCATGCTCCGTAGCTGGGTGGACCAGACCCTGGCTGCCAACTAAGTGGAAGTAACAGGTATAACTTAAAAGCCAACTAATGTCACACAGACGGCAATATCTCACTGCTGTATATGTGGGAAATCCCCTGTCAATAGCACAAGGAATTTAACACCTTTCCTGTGTGTGTCTGAAATGAACTCTCATTCATCACAATAAAAACAGTGACATTCCCAAAAGCATCCTATTTTGTTACGTGTTTCTTTCAAAGTGATGCTATGACATAATACTAGCACTAGAGGGTGATGATGATCCATGAAAAAAAACACATTAAAGGCAAAGTCAGCAATTTGTTTGTGTTTATAATTTAATTTATTAGCAGAGGCTTATGTCCAAAACAACATACATTATATTTCAATATAGGACTAAACAAAACACAAACAAAACACACCAGAGCGGTTGCTCACCCCTTTCTTCAGTATTCCCAGAGAAACCCCACACATTGTTTTGTTTTTGTTTAAGGGGCAGATTGCTCACAATTTCTTTGTTTCCAGTTTACGAAGCCTTGGATACCTACAGGGAACAGATTTGTTACAGTGTACTCACAAATCGTGAGGAGATGTTGGCTGAATGTGCCAATTTATATGGCGTACGGTCGCTGACTGTACCTTTAATGAGCTTTAAAGTAAATATTATTTTATGGGCTGATTGGTAGGCTATTTGAACAAACCACATCATATGCATCACTGTGACCAAATGACACATACACCTTCTTTTTCTTTTTCTTGTTTTTAAGAAGACATAACAAATATGTTAGTTTTGAGTCAATATTTCTCCAGTATTCTTGCCAGAGAATCATGATCTCAGTATGACAACTGAGTATCAGGTGTTTCCATGACAACACCATGGATGACAAAATACATCTTTAGAGAAAATCAAAGCAAAAGTCACAACAATTTCAAACTGAAGCACAAAGCTAAAAGCTGATATGCAACTCTGACTCATACTCACTTTTTTCACTGTGATTCTTTCTTTTTCCCTTTCTCCTTTTTGTGTTTGTCTTATCTTTCTTTCTTTTATTTCTCAACCTGAAGCACTCAAGACCTTGTATGAGTCCCAACAGAGCTCTAGACACAGTGCTAGTGACAAATAAGAACACTATTCCGTTTCAAGGTTTCATACTGTAAGCCATGAGTTCTGAAGACCTCAAACAGCTAGTCTCAGCGGGGACACGGACGGATGGATGGATGGATGGATGGGGGATGCTGAAAAAAAAACAAGTCAACAAAATCACAGCAATCACCCCCATCAACACACATTTCTGTGGAAAGAGAGAGTAATGCTTGTGTGTGCTCCCATACACAGCAGCAGTGCAGATTCTATTGCACTGCAGGAACAACCAAAAGAGCTAAAGAGAAACAAATTGGACGCATAATGTTCGATTTGCCCCTGTAATTTACATAGACATACAGTAGGAGACAAAGCTGTGATAAAATACATGTCAATGCAGTCACACATCTAAAACCAGACTGAAAATCTGATATTTTGATCTGCTGTGTGCTGAATTGTACCACACAGCAGTGTGCTCTAAATAGAATGTAGACGTTACCCAAAACCACACAAGTCTCAACAGAAGACTCTATTCTTAAATGCAGCTTCACTGACTGACTGCTCTGTTATTGATTGAATCTTCATCTTGAACAGTTCAAGTTCATACCTTAGAATGCAGCTATTATACCTGCACGATGCCTGAGCACATTCTGGGTGAGTCTGTTATGACAGTGGCAAAATAATTGTATCCCTTTGTATACTGCGTACACTCAGTGCTTATGTTAAATATGAGGGATGTGTTTGCGTGCCTGACATCTTTTTCCATGAGGAGAGTTGTTTCAAACACACTCAAGGTAAGTCTTTACATCAAAGGATAATATGTCCCAGTGTGATAAACAAGCAAACAACTATTCAGGCATATGTCATCCTTTTTAACAGCAACATAACATAGGATATGTCTTGTTGAAACCTCAACTCCTTATTTAGGACTTGAATGTTCAAAGCACAGTGACATCTGCATGCGTGGAAATGTATTCAAAATGACAAGAGAGATTAATCAGAAACAGAACCGGAGTCCTCAGTGCGTGACCCTGACGGGGTCGACGAGAGCTCTCCGCTGTAATCAGCACGTCTCTCCCCACACTCCTCTTTCATGAGGCCAAAGCTTGTGAGGGGGGAACATCACTCATCACATCTCTGAAGCACATCAATCTCATTTACACACAGTGGGACACAAGGGGATTATGCAGACCCGTGAGGACACAAGCAGCAGTCGCTCGCCGAAGAGACGATCCTTTAATATCACCTCACTGGGTGCTCTCAGTGAGGTCTTCGTGGGCAAGGGCTTCCTGAACTGATGTCGTGGTGAATTAGACATACTAGGACATTAGCTGTGACATTGGGTAAACATATGAAATTCAAAGCTATCAAGTGCTTTCATGCTGTCTTCATTTCTAAGTATTTTTTTTCCTTGGTCTAAAAGGAACTTTCATATTCTGGAACTATTTACATTGACATTTAAATGGTAGCTTATGTAACTGAATTGCTTTGCATGAAGATTAAACTGTATAGGTTTGTTCCATCATTCAAGCACTACCATTTCCCTCAGCGAATAAAACATCTATTCAAACCACTCCTCTGCAGATGTGCAGATTTGAATATCAGCAACTAAGCAGCTGATCACACATGACCCACCACTTGAGAATATGACATATTTAATACTTACCTTCTTGTGTGCTAAATTAAGCAGCCAGCCTTGATTATGTTTGAAGGAAACATCAGATCACTGGAGGCAGAAAGGTTCACTGCCGTCCTAGTGGAGATAACAGAACTTATATGGTAATAAGCTGTGCAGACGGTCACCCCTGCCCTCTTTACAAACACCCTGTGCCAGTGTGCCACTGTGCCCGTGTGAAGAGATCTGTTAATGTGCCGTTCACAGCAAAAACACCCAGTAAACACACTACCTCTAAGAAAAATGAACTAAATGCATATCCAAACATAATGAGCTGTCAGTGTGGCAGTGATATCTATAATTATAATCAGGTTATAATAAAATTGAAGTCATTTTCATGCCTCAGGAGATATTCACTTTAGGATATTTCTGATCTTACAATCAGCAGATGTTTCCCTCGCCCACGTCTGAGAAACTTGTTGGAGTCCCAAGACGATATCAAATGAAGAAACCTCCTTTTTCCATCAGACCTGATTTATTGTCCACCCCCTCATCTGTCATGTTCCCTGCGGTCAATGTGTGTGGTTTTTTTTCCGGACATGTATTTGCACAGCAGCACTAAATTACATTAGTTATAGCATGCTTTAGAGCTTTCATGCTAAAAGCTCTGACGAGGTGTCCTATTTATGATCCACATACATGTATTTATGATCCAAAAGTCCACACCACAAGTACTGTGATATACGGGTATCTACTTAGAAGTTTTGTGTAGGCGTATCACCCCTCAAATTCTTTATGCTTTGTCTCACATCTTCAAATTTCAAACACAGCTTGGGATTTGGATTCTTTGTTCTCTTGACTGAGCACAACCAAAGTAGTGTTGAAATTTTCAACACTCATCAACTCTCTCTCCTTCCTACTGTTCTCTCCTCTCTACAGCATCACTAATTGCCTTTATTATGGGTGAGGAGGGACTTCACTCTCAAGTGTCTATGCAGGGTGAGCCCAGGCCAGTATGAATCAGATTGTGAAATGAGAAGATGCTCTACTCAAATTAAGATGATCTGAACGGAAGATGATCTGTCAAATTGAATAGCCAAACTAAACCATTACATTGAACAGGCATCAGGCAATCCTCAGCTTTTTAACATCCTGGCTTAGAAGAGAAAATGCACCAGAGTAACCTAGTCAGGAGTGTGGAGAATATTTTTGTTTTTTCTTTCAATCAGTAATGATCCTCTGAGCATTAGGAGTCCCCAAAAGCTGCATAATTTGCAGGCATGGCTTAGAAACCTAAAGCTCTTCATGTCAGTGAGAACAAAAACAGGCTATTTTTTTATCAGACACAATTGTAGAACATCAATAGCGAGCATGCCCGATGGACACAGTACTGCTCATAAGATTAAGAGCCTGGCTGAGTCAGAAAGCCTATGCAACCCTGAACATCCTTGGGAATTTGAGCAGTGAGGTTGTTGCATTGAGAAAGGACAGGAATTTAGATTATGTTTTATGGTTTGTCAATATCTTACTACATGTTCAAACGGGCAGCTCTGAACTAATTCAACTTTTAGCAATACCTGACATGATTGCTTTTGCCAGATAACAGATTTCAATCAACAGGATTTTACTGAAACTTTAATTTTCCTATGAGCACATCATTGTGAATATATATCACCAGGATTTTACTGAAGTGACTTTTCACTTCCTATGAGCACAGCACACATTTGTAAACTGTTACTAAAGATAGGCCTTCATGTTGAAACTGTACTGCTTCTTTTGACATATGCAAGCCTCACTAGACTGATGTAAGGACCCTGAATCTAAGACGAATACATTCTTGTGTTGGAGGATGACATGGCGGTAATCATTACGCACGGCCTTCCAGAACTCAGTTCAACTTGACCTTGAGCACAGACCAGAACATTCAGACCCACAGCCATTAGTTAAATAAGCTTTAAAACCATAAACACCGGTCTCTTTTGATATAGGCAACACCCACAGGGTTCAATGTGCCTGGTTTAACTTGAACCTCAGATAAATATCAGATTAAGAAAATAAAATGCTCATGTAGGCCTATTCAATACAAGAGCAGTAGGCTACAATAAACAAGCAATCTTCAGTCCTTGGTTGCCATGGATATATACTGCTGTCTGTTTACCTATAATCCCCTGAGAAATCATGTCGAATGCAAGATATTTTTCACTCCTGTAACCATCTTTTTAGCCTTTTAGCCTATGGTGGTTTCTGCAGCTAATCTGATTTTCAGCTGTGTGTTTTGGGTAGTGAATAGTGAATAGGCCTATGTCTTGCTTCCAATCTCAGTTTTGAGTGTCTAGTCCAATCAAAGTAATTATATTAAACAATTTTGATATAATCAAGGAGGTGCCATAAAGGTTTGCATTTTTTTTACACAAATTCAGTCACAGTATCAAATGTATTGCACAAATAATGCATGAGCATCACTTATTTATCAGGCTATTAACAAGAGCAGACAGGTCAGTGCAAACCCTCATACATATAATTATTTGATCAGCAACGAGGGTGATACATAACTTGTATGAAAAACTGAAGTACATCGGACCGCACTTTTAACACCGAAAGAGATAGACAGACACACAGACATGGGCTGATTATGAACTTTCGGGCCCCTGGGCCCAGATGTATTCATCCACTAATTGTCATATATGTGGGAGGAGGGGTTTGGGGGTCCTCCCCCAGAATTTTTTTATTTGTTTGATGTGATTTCCTGTATTCTGGTGCATTTTGGGGATGGGCAATACTAAATTCAATCAGATTTATAGCCTACATCCTGATTTGTTGATATTGAGGCAATGATTCATGCAAAGGCTTGGGCTTCAGGGCCCCCTGACCCCTTGGGCCCCTGGGCCTGGGCCCGGTAGGCCCGTGCAGTAATCCATCCCTGCACACAGACCCGATTACTACCCTCCACTGGGGGTAAGGGTAGATAGCCTATACTGTAGCCTAGTCTATGTAAACTACTGGAGATCCTTAATGTGCAATCCAACACCTGCCCACTAGAGGGTACTAGTCCCATCTATGCCTGCCCTGTCTTGTTCGAATTCTTTAAGGCTATTTCCAATAGGCTGCTTTTTGCAAATTATCTTAACCGAAACGCGCCATATCAGGGTAGCCTTAGGAATATCGCTGGAGGCCCCATTAGGCTATCTTCTAAATAGATAATTATATAGCATATTAAATTATATTTTTTAGGCTTTTTTTATATTTTTTTAATACAAAATTAGTCTAAGTGATGTGGTTAGTGTTACAGTGAGTTAAATGCTGCAATTATATGCTAATTGAAGAACATTTCATTCGTTGGACGGACACGTTTAGGTCTTGCTACACTGAAGTAACAACATATAGGCTACATCTGTGAAACAGACGTAACACCGATTCCGATATTTCAAGTGAGTTTTCTTCCTTGCTCCTGTCCCTGTAAGCCATATACTATTCAATAGCCTACTGATAAGAGACGGTCTGATACCGCTCAGTTCACAGGCGACGCACGAGCTAGGTTGGTAGACTTTACAGTGCTTGACAGAAGCGGTATGGTCAGCGCGTTGTCAGCGCAGACTTTTCTTATGCTTGCAAAGGCAGACAGTAGCAGAAAACGTCTGTATTCTGGGAAGACATTCGAAATGACTCCATATGAATTATAAAACGTCCAACAATAAAATGGGCGACTGAACCCATTCTGAAGACAGAAAAGTTGGATCTATTTTCTTGGTGTTCGATGGGAACTTTGAGTTGATTAATAGAGCTGGAAAAATGTCACCTTCAAATGAGACAATTTGGACATGGGAAGAACCGGACAACCGAACGACAGGTGACTCATTCGGCCCTGAAGTGGTAATTGTGCCTGTCATATTTGGATGTATATTCCTCTTAGGCATTTTTGGCAACACATTAGTGATTATAGTCATTGGAAGAGTCAAGTCCAGGCGTTCTCGAAGTACCACGAACATTTTTATCCTAAATCTCAGCATAGCTGATTTGACTTTTTTATTAATTTGTGTCCCATTTCAAGCAACAATATACAGCCTGCCTGAGTGGATCTTCGGGGCTTTCTTGTGTAAATGTGTTCACTATTTCGTGACGGTGAGCATGCTTGTGAGCATTTTCACTCTGGTGGCTATGTCCATTGACAGATACATTGCTGTTGTCCACTCGAAGAAATCACCATGCATTCGCAATAGAAAGAATGCCCTCGTTGGAGTCTGTGTCATTTGGTTGCTTTCTTTCATCTTTGCCATACCAGTTGCTCAACATCAGATACTTACCGGCCATCCTGAGGCTCCCAACAGTTCGTTTTGTTGGGAAATATGGACCGAAATTGTGGCCAAACAGACCTACAAAGTGACTATTTTAGTAATTGGATATCTGTTACCACTGTGTTTGATCACGTGTTGTTATACCAAGGTAAGACCTAATAGCCTACACAAAAAGCTAAATGATTACACGTGTAACACTTGCCTTAAGAATTAATAGAATACATGAAACGGGCGTCAGGAAAGATATAATTCCGGTCTACGGTCTACTTTCCCCCCCCCTTTTTATTTATTTTTTTACAGTCGGTGACCTTTAGAACAAATCATAGGGGCTGGCGTGCTGCAATTGTGCTTGCGTGCAAAGTAACACGATCTATTGAAGTGTTATCAGAGGAAGTTGAAAGAATTCTTTGGTTAAAGGATTTTTCAGATAGCCTATGTTTGGACTGAAATAACTTATCATGGTTACTATAGCCTACATTGAACCAATTATTGTGGTGGCACACATTTATCATCTTATCGAAAAAACACGGCGTGATAAACGCATGATATTGCTGTATGCTCCTTGTGCAGTGAAATGTCTTATAACAGAGCAGTAAGGCGTTTGTTTTATTGCACATCATAATAAACTTTGTTCGAGCGGAAAGATTGGGCTTTCCTCTATCATAAAGGCATCTACAGATAACCTACCTTTTCAGAGTGCCAAGCAAGCTGCTTCACCTGTTGCCCCTATTTATTGCAGGCGTTTTAGTCATATGTAGGCTACATTGTTTTGTTTTCTTTTGAATTATGAACTTTAGTCACTCTGTTGTAGGTCCTGTATCATTTACACAAAAAGATGAAGAACATGACCAAGAAATCTGAGCGTTCAAAGAGAAAGGTAAGATACTCGACTTCTTATTCAGGAGCAGTGCCAGTTATAGGCTATGCTATATATCATAAATCCTGATATTGGAAAACAAATTGACACAAAGTAAATTACAATGTCACTATAAGAAAACAGTAGCCTATGTGAACTTGTGCTTTCAATGTCAAAATGAGTGAACAATGGAAAAAATAAGCATGACAGTGTCCTGTCTCAGGACGTGCCACAAACACGACAAGACAGATGCAGCGTTTCTAATCAGTGGGAAAGGTACTATGTGCAAATAACTTGGAAGAGAAAGTAATTATTATGATGAGGCAAAATTGGCTTCTAATGTGCCTGAGAGAGGATGCTTTTAGAGCATAATGATAACACTGACGCTGGTATCTATAGCAACAAATAACTGTCCCTGGTTGGGTTGGTGCCTCTCAGCATATAAAAGCAAGACCTATACAAAAAATACAGCCAGCCCACCACCATAAATGGGTGTAAAGATGTTACATCATAATATTGTTTTCTGTTTTGCATTTTCTGGTATTCACATAGATCAGAGGTGTCAAACTCATACAGGCAGTGGGCCGAATTTGTTGGAATGAGACCTCACGGGGGCCGTCATTGTCGTGGTCATTTTCATTTCTCTGCATTGGTATCAAGCAAACAAGTACAAATCATTTACTCGTCATATCCTGCTCTTTCTCTCTTGAAACACCCAATTTCCATGTCAGTTTTTTGGCCTCTTGCTTCCTGAGGATGATTTGTAGTGCTAGGTTTAATCAATTTATCACAGAAATTGCTTATTACAAATTGTGGATGTGAATATCTTTTCTTTCTAATTTTCCCTTCCCACCCAAAACTTCTTGGGGGCCGTATGAAACCTGCTGGCGGGCCTGATCTGGCCCCCGGGCCTTATGTTTGATACCCCTGGCATAGATCAAAGATCACAGTGTTTCCCACAGACATAAATTCTATTTGTGGTGGTAGTTTTGCAGAATTAACTTGAATGCAACAGTTTTTAACAAATTAGCGCAGTGTGGTTATGATGCTAACCAGATTTAAGCACAATGTAGTACAACCTAGAAAATCATTTTGTGGTGGTCAATGTTGATATTGTGGTGGGCCGCCACAAATAAGTCAATGTATGGGAAACACTGGATCAACAGGCCTAAATTACATGTCAGTTTGTTTAGTAAAATGTTGTTGTACAGGCCAATAGGTAAACAAGATTGAGGTCACAAAAGCAGATGCAGACCTTGGTAGGCCTTTGCTATATTTTTCTGTTATTGCAATAAGAATGGGACAGTTTTTTTCATACAGTGCCTGGAAGTGCATTATGAAATCAGAAATGAAAATAATTTATGTGTTTTAGGAATATATAGCTTCAATGATCTTACAGTATTCAGTTTGCAACAATTCTGTGCATAAAAGTCACACACCAGTTGTTGTTTTTCTTGAGGTGCTGATCAGCTGTTTTGAAAAACAGTTAACCAGCCAATGTTAGAGACTTACCACAATGATGATTTACAGGATATCAGTAACAAACTGCAAAGATAGCAGAAATAGCGTGTCTATGTATAACACGTTATACTCAGTCAAGACAATGACTAAGACCTAAATGTTGTTAAATGTAGACCTAAACTGATCCACATTAAGAGTAGAATGAATGCTCAAAATGTATTCTTGACATTAAGCTATGAAGTAGACGTGTGTTCAATGTGAGAAACTGTGCATTACATCAATTTGCAATGGCCAGTAATTATTTTAGGTCAGGACATGTGAGGAATGAGAGGAAAAGAGTGGTGTGCCTTTTGATCTTGAGCTAATGGTACACTTTCTGTAGATGCCACAGAAAAAACTACTCCAAATAAACCATTTTGTAATTTTGTATTTCAAAGGGTTTTTTTCACTGGTGCAATAACTCTCAACTTGGAATAGACAACAATGAATTAGTATGGAAATTGGTAAGAGATGATTAATAGAAGTGGCTGTCATTAAGCGATAAGAGTTTATGAAAGTGTCTTATTAATTAAGGATGCATTGTGCTCAATAGTGGGGCTTTCAAAGTGAAATAGAACAGCTTTTTAAATAAACAACAGTGCCAGTATGCATGAGTTGTGTCTATCTGCTCAGATCTATAGGCACTTCAGTTATTTGCTATTTCTTCAAATTACACAAAATTTTACACGCTGCTTGCAAAAGAGTCCTCCTTAATTGAATTATTCTATTGTATGTAGTTGGATCTGTCCTGTGTAACAGTACAGACACACATGTGTACAGTGTGTTTAACCCTTGAGTTGGGCCTATACCCAGGTTAACCATTTTTTGTTTAGCTTTCACTTATCAGCATTTTTTTAGCAGAAGAAAAAAACAGTCATATGGCAACATGTCCTTGTGAGTGGTAGCTGGGATGATCTCTTTCAGGTAAATATTTAGATTGTGTGGGCTATAAATAACATTCAGTGGAAGCATTCCTCTTCATCCCCAGGAAATGTTCAGTGTGATTCCTGGCTCTAAGTTGGGGCTGCAAAGAGGCAAGCTACAATGTAAACTATGATAGCATGGTCATAGCCTTAATTAGGTAAGTACATTATATTGCCATGCAAGGCTGAGATGGTGAGCACAGACACAGAGTTTCTCAGCATTATATTGGTGCCAATTACAGGGAGAAAGAGAGATAGCCAGATGTGCTTGTACATTTATGGCAACCAACATGTCCGTGTCCATGCACGGTATAATATCAAGGAGTAGCAGTAGTCTATCATTTAACTGAATTCAATTGTATTTGATATTTTTATTGTCTCCCGGCACTGTACAGAGCCCAGAGCCTGAACAGAGTCTTGATCTCAAACTCTTGGTCTGAAGACCCATAAAGCATTTGGAGCTCTGTAAATAGCTGTCTGCAAGTAGAAATTATGTTGATCAAGGAGGGCAAAAAAAAACATTACTGTAGTAATCAAATTGTTGCCAGATGGATAAGCTATCCAGCCATCACTTAATTTAATTGATCTGGCCTGGGTATGACCTGGGTGTGGGGGTTGAGTGATCTAGTTTGGGTCTTAGTTTTTGCCCTTTACTGATTCTCCTCCAAAGGACATATTTAACACCAGTAAAGAATCTAAGTAAAGTAAAAGTCTTCTGTGCAACCTTGTTAAATCGATTGAAAGTATCAGTCGCTATGTGCCTCATTATGGACAGGACAGTGCAGAAAGCCTGAAATGCATCTGCTCAAACAACATCTATATAATGAAAACAGATTGCGACACAAGCTGGCCCTGTATTTTTACTACCATCCCAGCCTCTCACCATCTGATGCCCAGAAATGGCTGGTGCCATGGTATTTTGACAGTGCCCATGCTGCCTGCCTTGACAGGCAGAACACAAGTTGGCTGAGATGCTGAAAAGGAACAGCTGTAAAGCACAGGAACAGGCTGTGGGCCCCTCACCAGATACATATGAGAGATTCCTAGTGTAAACAAGTGCTGTATCTGACAAGTATACGGCCCCCTCGGTGCTAATATCTATTTAGAGACCAGGGAAGGTCATAACTTCAGAGAGCTGCAATACAACCCAACTGATTTTTTGGGAGGCAACATAGTGCTTTCTAAAGGCTTTGAGACCTCTGTTTATTAGTGTCTGCTGGTTTTCTATTGCCTGTGTCTATGGCCCCTTGAAATATCACCCTGTGCTCCTCACGTACTTCCTTTGTTGAAGGAACAGTCACTGTTTAATCAATAGTGCCGAACTCCTGCAGAGGCTAAGGGAGAGGTGATGAAGTCCAGAGGCCGCACATTTTCATATTTTAAACATCTCACATCTGGTAACGATGGATCAGGTCACCACAGTTTTTGCAGGGAAATTATAATATGGCTATGTAACAGTAGCCAGAGGGTACTGCTGTGCAGTGTAGTGAGAAAATCTAAACACTCTAACACCTTAAAGGTGTCATGTGTGGGATTTATACTTTTAAATGTCAAAAATAGCTAGAAAAAGCAACAGTGTGTGAAGAAATAACCATTTTGACGTAATGTCAAAAAGGCCTCTGTGTTGTCCAGATTTCCACTAAAGTTAGCAGGTAATGTTAACTGCTAACTATCTTGTAGCACCTCGTACTGTACCTCAAGAGGCACTCTATTAAAAGGCATTCGAAGAGTGGTGTTGTGTACAGTGATTCTTTCAAGATAACCTTAATCCTACACATAGTCCTTTAAGAGACATGCTAGTGGTGACAGATACCACGCATGGGATTTTAGCCACTTTGCAAGTGCGCTCATCTTGTCTTGGTTTGAGGTCCAGTACCTGTTCTAGGCCTCTTATGTAATTTTTTTATGCCAATGGAAGTTTTGATTTCAGATTTTGAAATAAATGGCGGAGGCTTCTAGGTCAGACACTTCTTTGGTCTGCTTCATTCCGGTGACATCTAAGGTGACACAGAACTATTCATTTCTCCTTATTACTCCTCAGACTTAAGACATAATGCCTCCCTGGACCATCTGCTCAATTGTCTAGAAAATGATCAGGAAACAGTTTGAACACATCTTTGAGCAGATGTGTTCAAACTGTTTCCTGATCATTTCTAGATAATTGGTTTGGAAATATGTGTAAAAGCTCAGTAGTCATAGAGAGGTTGTTACTGATGTGTGATGAACAAATGTTTTCCAGTAAGGGATAACAGTATGATAATAGACTGCTGTCGTCCAGTTAACATTTAGTGCATTCTGGGAAGCACAAAGAGCTGTTTTCTCTGTCAACTGATGCAGGACGTAAGCCCAGACAAATCTGTTTCATTTGTTCGATTTGTTCTTCAAGAAACACTTATCACACACCACAACACTTATCACTGAGCAATCTTTTATTTAGCCATTTTTGTCTTTTAGCTTTAGAGTCATTCAACATTGAGTCTATATGAACATTCAAACAATGTTGATTTAAAATGCACTTATAATTAATCGTGTTAACACTGTGAGCACAGTGTGCGTCTCCCCTTCCTGGAAATCAGGTAGGAAACCTAATCAAAATATCGACCTACACAGCCATCACTGTGTAAGGGCCCAAGAGATGCCATGTCATCTGCATGCTTAAATGACATGACATTTGGCAGGAATATTCAGCTTTTGTGTTATCCGAGGAGATAATAATAACATTCATAACTTGGGAAGCTCCTGTTAATATTAGCTCTCCAGAGATTTTGACGTCACGAGCAAAGCTAATTTGCATTCAAGCCCAAGAAATATGTGCAAACAATCATTGTAACAACTGAACTAAAATCAGTAGGAAGGCTACAGGCATAGGTTATAGTTTGTTTAGTTATGTTGACCAATTGTGATCAATGTAATATGTGGCCAGTGTCAACAGCAGGGAAAAAAGATAAATCTGTCTGGTATGAGTGACACATTCCAAATCTATCAGTCACGTGACCTGAGCAGAACAATGCATGTGCTTTTTATCCGTCACAGAGATGTTAGGGCTCAGTGACCTTAATAATCATGTCATTTTTCATTAGCTGCAGCCTATCAAGCTAAAAGCTTAAAGAAAAAAAAGGCGTCACATCAGGGCCTGCTTGCTGCCCTCATCACCATTGATGGAAATGGAAGGGTGAGCCATGGGGGTCAGGAATAAAAGACCAAGAGCCAAGTCATTTCACCAGCCATACAAAGACATCATATTCATAATGAAATTGTGGGACAGAGTCAGTGTTTCCCTTTGTTCTGGTCTGAGTGGGGCAGAATGGAGTTGCAGTGCTGCACAGGAGGGTTTTTTTTTGTCTGTTTCAATTATGGTTGAAACAGTCTGAGAGCTACGTCGGCAGGGCAGCATTTTCTTGCTCAGTAATTGCCTAACATTGAGGGCCCCCTTCCAGGTTTGCTTCAATTTAGCGACTCGGGATTTGGACAAATTCATTTTTTGAAAGCATACTTAAATATCCATCATGCAAAATAGATTGACTAAAATATTGCACATTCATTATAATGTGTCTAGAGAGGCAGAAAAAAAATTGCTATGCAATAAATGTATAAGATGATTTGTAACTAGAGTATGTTCGATCTACTTGACTCAGTATTCTGCACACATTTTTACAAAAGGGACAACTGGATAAATTCAGGAATATTAACAATACATTAAGCAATACTCTAAAACAAATCCACAGTAAATTCTGTGATGATTGTTAATATAACACACTTTTTTTTCTTCTTACATGGGACTCATGTGTTATGTACCATATACTGTCTTTCATCTGAATGAATGTGATTCATCACTCTCATCAGCATTTTTCTCACAGATACATCACTCAGCTCTGGCTGATTTGTAATATCATAGGGACTATGGCGAGACTGTATCATACAATTGCTATTTGGGTATCAACATCTTAAATTACATCACATGCTAATTACATGAACTGGGGGAGCCACTGAAGCACATCTTCAATTTGAGTCTACGCCTTGGACAAGTTCCAACACTGGTGTAGACATCATGTCTCACCCCTGTCCCTGAGAAGTTACACCCTAGTGAGCTTAATGACTACAGACCTGTCGCTCTAACATCACATGTGATGAAGACAATGAAGCGACTGGTCTTAGGTATGCTCAGACCCCAGGTACGCCATGCACTAGATCCGTTACAGTTTGCATACCAGGAGAAAGTGGGCGTGGACGATGCCATCACTTATCTTCTACACAGGACACATTCTCACCTAGACAAGGGAAAAAGTGCTGTGAGAATCATGTTCTTTGATTTCTCAAGTGCTTTTAACACCATCCAACCCCTCAGACTGGGAGACAAGCTCTTGCAGATGGGTGTGGACGCTCACCTGGTAACCTGGATTACAGATTACCTGACCGAGCGACCACAGTTCGTCAGACTGAAGAACTGTCTCTCTGACACTGTGATCAGCAGCACCGGAGCGCCACAGGGAACTGTGCTCTCTCCAGTCCTGTTCACCCTGTACACATCTGACTTCTGCTACAACACCGAGTCATGCCACATGCAAAAGTTTTCTGACGATACTGCAATTGTGGGGTGTATCAGGAACGGGCAGGAGGAGGAGTACAGGAGCCTGGTGGAGGACTTTGTGCAATGGTGCAAACTCAATCATCTTTAACTCAACACTTCAAAGACCAAGGAGATGGTGGTGGATTTCCGCAGGTCTAAGCCCACTCTGCTACCAGTCCCCATTGATGGGGTCAATGTGGAGGTGGTAAGCACCTACAAGTATCTGGGTCTCCACCTGGACAATAAACTGGACTGGTCAGCCAATACTGACGCACTCTACAAGAAAGGGCAGAGCAGGCTGTACTTCCTGAGGAGGCTGCGGTCCTTCAATGTGTGCAGCAAGCTCCTCAGGATGTTCTACCAGTCTGTTGTTGCCAGCGTCCTCTTCTATGCAGTGATATGCTGGGGAGGAAGCACAAAGAAGAAGGATGCGGGGCGAATTGACAGGCTGGTAAGGAAAGCTGGCTCTGTAGTGGGAGCTGAACTGGAGTGCATCACTTCAATATCTGACAAAAGAACCCTGAACAAACTGATCAACATCTTGGACAATGAGGGTCCCCCACTCAGCAGCACTATTGTTAAGCAGAAGAGCCTGATCAGCTGGAGACTTCGCTTACTGCCTTGGACAACAGACAGACTGAGGAAGTCATTTGTCCTCAGGGCCATTGAACTGTTCAATGCTTCACTTAAGGGAAGAGGAGAGATAGACTTCTCTGCATAGTCTGTCTGCCTCTTCACCCCCTCCATGTTTGGATACTGCCTGTCCACTAGCCACTTTTTACCACTGTCTTTCTGCCTCACTGTTTGCGTGCTATATTAGCACATATGCATAACCCCTCCCTCCATGCCACAGCCGAACTGTAGCCACACTTATACCCTTTCTTAATATAGTTATATATATATATATATATAGATATATAGACTTTATTCTTGCACTGTTGCACTGTTGGACTTACTCATTTGCACTATCACCACGACACTCACTCACACAGAGCACCTTACCTTACCTTACTATGCACAGAAAATCACAGGCTCAGTCCCTGCCTCAGTCATTGCAAGCGCCTCTTGATTGATTAATCACCCACTATGTGGATACTGTTTTTAGAATTGATTTAGATTAAAGGTGCCATGTGTAATGTCCGCCAAAAAATCAACTCATACTCCACATTCCATAAAAGATGGGGGCAGTATACCTCCAGAAAGTGAGTTGGTCTTCCCTAGAGTAACAACCGAGAAACGTGTATTGCAGTTTGGCTGGCGGTTATGTTGCCCGCATACCGCTAACCATGGCCGAAACTGGTATTATGACACCTGTCGGGCTGTGGCTAGTAACTTAGCATGCTAATTCAGGTTGATATCTCTGCAAAACTATACCTTGTCATTTTTTTTATGACATCATCGCCCTTATTTCTTCTCATTCTTTTGATGCGTGTAGCTCATTTTTTGGATATTTTTACCTCAATTCTTACACATGGCACCTTTAAGTGTTAGTTAGTATAATGTGTATTTTAGTATTGCTTAGTTGTGTTTTTTATATTAAATACTTTTAATTACTTTTTCTGCTGTTAGTGAATGTGTGTGTGATGTCTGTATTCTACTGAGACCTTGAATTTCCCCTGGGGATCAATAAAGTATCTATCTATCTATCTATGTGCTTAGTCACCCTTTCGGTTGAGAGTTCATTCACAACATTTGAGAAACTAAGATGAAAGAAATGCATTGTTCTTGGAACACCGAACTGAGTTGGTTACGAAATGGAGATCCAGCTCTACCTGCTACTCAATGATGGGAGTGCATTTTTAATATAAAAGTATTTACGTTTGTACATGCAAAACACATACATGGTACAAGAATAATGCTGTTGTGGTGTGCTCCAGTCCTACAACAATGACCTGAGTTGGTAATTAAATGGAGATCAGTACCTGAGATGTAAACTACACTTGGTATGGTGCATCAATAACACTGTTGTGGTGTGTTCCTGTCTCTCCTCTAGACAGCCCAAACGGTACTTTTGGTGGTGGCCGCCTTCCTCATCTGCTGGATGCCTCACCACATCATTGCCATGTGGGTGGAGTTTGGCAGCTTCCCTCTGAACGACGCATCCTTCGCCTTCCGCATCATCTCCCACTGCCTGGCTTATGGCAACTCCTGCGTAAACCCCATCCTCTACGCGTTCCTCTCAGAGAACTTCCGCAAGGCCTGCCAACAGGTCTTCACCTGTTACTTATTCTACCCGCCGCCACCGGTGGAGAAGGTGGTACGCATCCGGATGGACACCTTCTCCAACACGCACTCCACAACCAACATATGAGGTGGCAAGACCGATATGTACTGTGTGTGAAAAAGTCACAGAGCCTTCTGTGTTAAATCCAGCTGTATACCATCTGTTATGAAGCTGAGGCAGAGAAATGGTACTCCAAGACGTTCAACTTTCTCTAAGTGGAAAGGGCCATAATTAGATGGAGGAAGTGGCATTTCAGTGCTGATTTTCCTGGTGCAGTTCATTTGATTATTGAAATCAATTTAACTTGGAGCAGAGTGCAGATTGAGCCGCTAATGTTTTCAGAAGCTTAAAGTATTCATTGTTTAAATAATTCATTTATTCATTATGGCGAAGTCTGGATTTTGGAAGGAGCTCTCTTGGAAAACACATAGAAAGGAGTATGACAACGAGAAATAAAAAGTAGATGCTGTCTTGTAAGACACAAACAATTGATATAGATGCCATGGTTTTCCATTATCTTTACTAACATGTGTTTATATTGAATTCAAACCATGAGAACAGTCGTTCTGTAAGTCTAAATGGATGCATCTGTGAATGTATAGTCTGTATGTCTGGACAATTTAAAGGTTGTTCATTATGATCAGAAGACATAATTACTCAATTCTGTAAAAACATGTGCAGGCCACAGGGAAGCTAAGCTGCATGTGCAGCATCCTGACTAAGTAACGACACAGAATTGATTCTGACCCGAGGTTTTTTCTTGACATGTATAAGTATAAGTATATATACTCTTTTGATCCCGTGAGGGAAATTTGGTCTCTGCATTTATCCCAATCCGTGAATTATTGAAACACACTCAGCACACAGTGAGGTGAAGCACACACTAATCCCGGCGCAGTGAGCTGCCTGCAACAACAGCGGCGCTTGGGGAGCAGTGAGGGGTTAGGTGCCTTGCTTAAGGTCACTTCAGCCGTGCCTACTGGTCGGGGTTCGAACCGGCAACCCTCCGGTTACAAGTCCAAAGCGCTAACCACAGTAGGCCACAGCTGCCCCACAAAATGTACTGTACATAAACACAATTAGGCCTACTACACCACCAAAACAGGCGAAAAACCTACTGAAATTATTTTGGAAGTTTTGAATTAAAGTGTAATGTGAGGTTTTAAGAGTTTACTGCTGAAATTGTTTAACTATACATTAGAAATGCCTATGATGTAAAAACTCTGTTCATTACATTGTGATGTGTTTGAAATAGTTACTACTGTGCTTGCAGTCTGTAATGTTTTGTAAATGTAAAATGAAAGCTTGTGTATTGTTTATTATGTTTTCTATGAGTAGGCATGCTGTACTGTAGGCTGTGTGCAGATTAGGATACTTTGATTGTTACACTAGTTTTGTGGTGCCTTCTGTCAATCATAAACATTACAGCAGAGGAAGTGTTCAAATAAGAAAAGAGGTTTCAGTATTAATCCGATCAGTAAAATATATATTATAATTGTACAAAAGAACCATGCAGAACACTGTGAAGTATTTTTAGAGCTGCCAAAACTCCTGTAAGAACATACCTTGAGAAAAATCTCTCAGGAAATATGACTGTCATAAAAAAAAATACTGTCACAAAAAAAAAATTGTACGAAGTAACTCCTCCAATCATTATAACCCCCTGGCTAGTTCAGTGTTTCCCACCATTAATTTCCTTAAAACGCAATGCACAGGTGCTAGATTTACATATAACTTATTAGAGCTGGTTCAGCATATTGTGCATAATGTTCAGTAACTGTTTCAGCTTCACTCAGATTTGTGCCAAGGTGAATCATATGACATACAACAAAGCATTTATACTTGTTTTTATATGATTATTTATCAATAATTCAGTTTACAATATCATGTCATGTGTTAAGACAACATATACACTGGAGATGCAATGAAATGGATGACATCACATGAAGGTCACAAGTTTTGATCTTCTTTGGGGCTAGGCTGGTGTATTTCAGATTCCATCCCAGGCAGACAGGTTCTTCTCCGGGCAGCTGTCTCAATCTTCTGCACCAGCTCCACATCCCACTTATGGGTGACGAAGCTCAGCACCTCTCCTTCAGCCTGGCCACCCGCTCGGCCCACCCGCCCTGCCCGGTGAATGTAGTCTGTGTGGCTCACAGGGAAGTCGTAGTTCACGATCAGTTTCACCCTCTGCGTGTCAAGGCCTCGGGAAGCAATGTCTGTGCAAACCAGCACGTCAACCAGGCCTTTCTGGAAGTTCCGGAAAATTCCCTCCCTCATGGCGGCTGGCATTGCACCTTGTAGACGCACGTGTCGGACACCCAAGTCATCCAAGGCAAATCCCAGCCAATTCACAGTGGATGCAGAGTTACAGAAGACCAGTACACCAGCCCCATCCTGCTCCACCTTCTTCAGTGCGTGATTCAGCTCCAGCAGTTTGTCAGCACCTATCATTTTCACAAAAGTCTGCTTTACATGAGGCATTAGGTGGTGGAGCCTTTGGCTTTTGATGGTCAAGATGCTCCCAAGGTCTGTCACCTTGCTGACCACCTCTCCCACACCCTCCGGAAACGTGGCCCCCACTAAAACCAATTGAGCTTTTGGTTGCAGGCCGCGGGTCTCAGACACTGTGGAGGCCACATTCGTGTTTAGCAAGATTTTCTCGAGCATGTCTGAGAAGCTGGGATCAAACATGGTGTCAGCCTCATCCACGACAATAAATCTAAGTTGGTTCAAGTCCACATAATTCCTCCACGTGGCTTTAAGAAGAGCACCAGGAGTGGTCACTAAAACATCTGATTGACCATGGGTGAAGGCTGCTTTGATGTTGCCAATACCCCTGCCGCCTCCAAGCACCTTTACCTTCAAGTTCAACTCCTGGCTAAGCATTCGCGTCACAACCGCTACTTGCTCGGCCAGCTCTCGCGAAGGCACCAGAACAACAGCATGAGTATTTGTGTCAGTATTTCTTTCTTTTTTCTCCAGCAGGTCATGAATAATTGGCAGCAAGTAAGTAAGCGTTTTGCCGCTACCGGTCTCAGCTGCGCACAGGACGTTATGACCACGCAGCAGCTTCGGAATTACCTTCCTCTGCACTGATGTGGGATGGATTATATTCTGGCGACGCAAAATCTCCACCAATTCCTGACGAATATGAAATGTATTAAACGTAGTAGACTTGTCTGGGTCCAAGTCGCTCTGTTCACATTCAGTGATAAATGGTGGCACAGTCTGGATGCTGTTTATGGTAAAATAGTCACCACATGATTTATGATGTTTCCACCCTTTGGAGCATAAGCGTGTCTCCTCGAATTTACCGAATGTATATCCTGCTGACTGGTTTAGTTGTGGATTCTTGCTTTTAATTAACAGTCTGCCAGGTTTGATGAGAGGAACCTTCTCCGTTCTCCGTTTGATCTGTCTCGTTTTTTCAATACGATCCAGCGTAGGTTTGGGGATACGAATGACCACTGGTTCCGTAGACGTCGTGGACATAGATCCACTGCCTGAAGATGTCACAAGCGTACAGTCACTGATGTACATAGGCAACGCGGAATGCTTGGTTTCCGAAAGTCGTTTGCATGTATAGAAAACAGTTCGTCCGACCCTGACAGCGGCCAGCATTTTCGGCTTTTGTATTGGTCAAATAAATATATATTTATATAAAAACTATCACCCACCACGATGGATAGAGTCACATACGTCCAACCTGTCCATACACGTTTTTTTCTGGAACAGAAAAGTGAATATGAACGAAATGATTAAACTGTCATGTTTAGGTAGTCACGTTTCGGCTTGTTATCGTGAACGTCTCATAATAATGACGTAATAGAATGCTGTCGCATGAGAAATTACGAGGGTCTTCTTAAAGGAACCGCATACTTAATAGTGTTGAACAGTTTCTGACATTCAACCCGAGTCTGTCTTAATGCATTTAATCTCAACATCAGTCCTTAAGTACAACATAACCTATATTTAATTAACTGAGACTTGAGGACTGTTCTCCACTGATATTATAATAGTTATAATATCAGTGGAGAACAGTCCTCAAGTCTCAGTTAATTAAATATGGGTTATGTTGTCTGCACTGAGGTGTCTTAGTTAGATCAGATGGGGTGTTTGCATGCCATAGCAACAGGATCAAGAGTGCATGCAATATCATGTTAGTTATACATATCCATGTAGCCTAACTGTGGCTGTGCAACGATCAGGAAATAAGGGGAGTGTTTACTTAGCAGAAACTAGAGGTTTTCAGTGTAATAGGGCCAAAGAGCCAACAGTGATGATGGGTATAAAACAGTTTACCCTGGTGCCGTGAACCAAGTTGTGCGGGGATGAGTGTCACTGAAAACAGTGGGTATGTGAGATATGAGTTATGTGCAGTGCAAACTCCCACTCAGACACTATTTGAAGATGACTGTACTATAGCTGTCATGCTGGGGAACACCATTAGCAAAATACTTAAATGTGTTCAGCGCTATTCGCTTTTCTTGGTCCTTAGCAGTGGTCATAGCCTGTGGGTGAATTCTCTCTCAGAGAGCTCTGTCTCTGATAGGTTTGCTCCTGAAAAACAAGAACAGCACGTTCCTCTGCGTCTGTAACAACTTAACATGCTAGTGAGTGAGTATACACTAGGCCTACCCAAAACTGAACTGCCAATATTTTAAGTAAAACATAAAAAGTAAAGTAAAACATGAAGGCATAAAGTAATACATCTGCATTTTGATTAATAGGTGCACAAGGACAGTGTGTTTCTTTAGATTTAGTACTGCAGAGCAATCTCTTTTCAAAATTATGTTGTGTTGTTAAGCCTCCTCTACCCCTTTCACCACTGTGTGATAGGCCTAAAAAATTGAAAAAAATTCAATTTCCAACAACACAAGCTCATGCTGGATGTTGCCATAAATAAATATTTTCCCATGAAGTCCCTGTTGAGAAGAATCACATTTGGCAAAATGCAAAGATGCTGATACTCCATTTTCATTCAAAGTTTCCATTTAAGTTGTTCGAATAGGATTTTGTGTGACAGAACATATAATATTATTCTCCAGAGCAATTCATTGTGAGAAGAATGTGCTACATCTCTGGGGTGTTCTGAGAGCCCCTGGAACTATTCATTAGCATTAATTATTAAGTGCCTGTTGTGCTTTGTTCTTGGCACAAAGCAATTTTGGATACAATTTTCTGGAGAACTATGTTTTGATATGGAAAGAAAATAGCTGACAGTTGCAAGGGACTGGTTCTTTGGCATTTTCAATGATTCTGCAGTGCTTGCATAATGTTGATGTTTTGGTAATTTTCAGTGATATCTTCAACTTTGTATTGATTTTCATAAACAGGGGGTGGGGGGCTGTAGGGGGCAAGACAGCTATGAAATATACAAGCATACACATGACCATATAAAGATGAGAGGAAACTAATAATAAAAAAAGAACAAAAGGGGAAAAAAAACACTCAACAGCAAGTACTGTAGCACAAATATTTGACAAAACAAAACAACTCATTGCACAGGGGGTATATTTTCAAGGATATATTCTGACTGACATGTATGTGGACCCTTCACAATGTAAAATGTCAGAATTCATCCTTGACCTTCAACCCCATGTCTTTGAGTACCAATCATGTTATGTAACGCTTATGATGAGTAAAAAAGTCAATGTAAGATTGTCATTGAGAAACCATGAATATATGTAGGAGATATATGCAGGATGGCAGGATGTGTTTGAGAAATATGTCATGTGACCTGTTACGGCCAGCTCGTTCACAGACCGGAACATAAAGGGAGATGACGACAAATGTTTAATCAAAAAGATAATTTATTGAAAATATAACAAAATTATAAGCAACGAATGTCTAGGGGAATAAAATGTGGTATGTAATGCTGTGCCTGCGTGGATGCAATGAATGCGTCAGTATGTTAAAAAATTGAGAGAACAAGAGAGAAAGAGAGTTAGTGAGATAAGGGGGAGAGAAAAGGGAGAAATGAAGCAATGTGCCTGTGTCGAAAGGAAATCAAGAAAAGAGCCAAAGAGTGCCTACAGAGAGAGAGAGAGAAACCCTTTTGTAGCCCCACCTCCAAATACAGGTGCACCTAATAATGCAATTAGCCTAACCAGGCCCAGCCCTGCCCGTGCACTGACAGGCCAGGACCTGAAGGGGGCACAAGGGGTCGTAACACACCTCATGTGACCTTTACCTTTAATCCTACAATCTTACTCCCAGCACATTGTGGAGCCAAGCACCAAGTTTTGTTTCCATCTTACACCCAACGCAGTGATGATATTTTCACCAAGCACTCGAGTTCACAAGTTTTCAAATGAACATTGCGCACCCACGGGTGTGTCACTGAAAAAAAATAGGTGTGGCAGGCGCATAATCAAAAATCGCTATTTTAACATCACTAAAAGTGATAACACCACTGACCAAGAAAAACCTGGTATAAAGTGAAAGGTGCACTGTCACGAAATGTAACAATTGGTGAGACAGCAACGAGTCTCAGGCAACACGACTGGTCTGCTTTAATGAATGTGCTTAAGATTTTTATTCAGTCATTCGAATATTAATATACAGTAAGTGTTGCTTTTTTTAGGCTATGTTTTCGATTGTAACCCCTTGTCAGTCAATAGTGAAAGTAAATAACTAAGTGGAAGACTTTGTTTTGTTATTGCCTAGTTCAACTAGGCGAGTGTGGATGCATGTAGGCTATACTCTGCTTGTCACACACACACACATATGTTTTATCAAAGCAAGCTTTAGTGTAATCCTTCTGGTGCATACACTTGTCTCGCATGGTATCAGAAATGCGCTCACTCGTCGTCAAAATACCAACACAGTGCTTGATTTTGCGCTCCTTACTCTTACAGGGAATGGCAGATGTCACTCTCAAAGGCCTAAAACACACCCATGACTAATTAAGAAACATAAGAACAACCCTTTTGAACTATATGCCTGGCACAGAGACAATTTTCACCTTCGTCAAGATAGCATTTTTATATTCAGACATGCTTTCCATGATCATGTACATCACGCTTCAGACTGTGCTTAGACTGTTAAAATAGAGCCCTTACTGGTAGTTTGAATAATCTATGGTCTTTTGGGCCCCCACCGCCGACTTCAAGGCAGTGCTGCCTGGAAGGCAGTTAGTCAAGAGTTAGGGTTAGGGTTTGAGTTAAGGTTAGGGCTAAGTGCCTTGAAGTCGACGATTGGGGCCCAAAAGACCATTAAGCAGTTTGACAGCTTGATCGCAAATATGGGCGGAAAGTTTGGTCGTCGGAACTACAGGTTGAGAGAAGTAGTTGTTGCATCGTTCATGCATATTTTGTGGTTGTGAACCAATTGCACTAGTTTGACTAAATTAACCATTCATTTGACTAAATTAACATTCATTCATCTTGAGTGCAGGGGTGAAACGATGGAGGTATGGTGTTCAGACATAGCTGGGTCCACAACATCCACTCATTCACACCTGCGTGTGAGCAGAGGCTGACATTAAGAAATACTGGGACATGACAGTAACATTTTCTTCCATTGATTATTAATTGGTTGTGCATTCTCTTGCATTTCTATGTATAATGTAGCTCTGTCAATGCTGTAGTATATGTGCAGGACTAATCATCTTATACAGTAGCCTGACGTCATTAACTGCAGTGTTTGAACTACAGAACAATCACCAAAGTGAACTTGCGTCATACCATGGTGGTTTGGCAACCACGCAGCTAACTAAGGATGAGTTTTACTTTGGGCACTATCACACTAAATCTGTGTGTGTGTGTGTGTGTGTGTGTGTGAACCCAGGTTATCAGGCTACATTTAGACTGCAGGCAAAAGTGGTCCAAATCTAATTTTTGGGGGGTCAAGTGACCAGGTCAGACTTCTTCAGAAGTAGCATGAACACTCAAATCTTGACCAGATCTGCTTTTTTCAGATTTAGACCACTTCCATATGTGGTCCCGAAGGTCTGTGGACCCAGGTCTGATTTTTTTTCAATGCGCCTGCAGTGTGAACAACCAAGGCGGATTTGATTCGACTTTTATGTCAATCTACATCGACATTTGTCACAATTATGTGCCGGCGGGAGTTAGCTGATGTCATTGTTATTGTTCTTTTGCGCATGCGGGTCAGTTTGGAACCGCACACAGTTCACACTGGAATCTGATATAGGCCACATTTTAAAAGGTAATGTGAACAGCCAAACAAAAAATGGGATCTGAGCAACAAATCCGAATTGAGCATTAAGACTTGCAAGGTGAACGTAGCTTTCAACAAGTTCTGTGTAAAATGCATATTATATGCATTTGCAAGTCACTACAGAATAAAGTTGAAATTTAAAGTGAAAGGCATGAGCATAACATGTATTAATATTGAAATATACATTATAACCATGACATGCATTAATACTATGAGATAGACAGTGCAGTTAATGTATGTGTTGAATTATTCCATTTGCTGACCAGTGTAAATTGCAATCATAGTCCTATATGGTATAACATAATATTGACCGTAAAAACACGTAATTTGAATGACTCTTAGGGCAACTGCTATTTCATGATGACAACTACATTGATGGTGGATATCATTAATGTAACATGGGGAAATAGCACAGGACTTTAACAGTTTCACACAGGCTATAGAATGTTTACGTAGCCTATTTATGTGCATATGTCCTGTATTAATGTATGTATTTGTGAATGCATGCAAGTACTAAGTATAAGTATATATACTCTTTTGATCCTGTGAGGGATCCATGTTATGTGGGCTCAGCTGTGCACATATTGTCCTTCTTTTGAGTTTTTTTTTTTAAAGTAATCTCAAGGGGAACATGACAAATGAGTATTTTGTGTCAGACATAAATTCCCATTATGACTGTTACTGGCAGCCCAGAGAGTTTGCCCTAATTATTGAGTCATCTCTTTCCCTGTCAAACTCTAATCTCTGTTATTTATGGCTTGTTTGCTTTAGCCATGGAAAGAAATCCTGTGTAGATGACCACGAATTAAGCTGACCTACTGTTATTGATGGCACCACTGGAGTAGTAATAAAACAAAACACGCTCAGCTGTCAGCAACAGGTATCCTTGAGAGACACCTGCACTGCAAATGTGAATTTGAAATGAGGACCATATTATGGCACTAGAAATATTTTATATTTACTGTAATATTTATGATAACCCAGGGAAATGTTTTGGCATTAATACATTAAGATCATTAAAACATTAAGGTTAATTTATTGTGTAAGTGGCTAATCTATTTGCATTATGTTGCATTTAATTAAATTGATCTCATAACTAAAGAAAACATTTAGCTTACATATATCAGTATTATAGCCATTGTCATAGTAAAATTATTGGATCCTAATTAATTGGTATGTGACCTAGTCTTTCTTAGCTACTTTTGACATTGATTACATGAGTTTACCTTTTTCCTACAGCTTTGCTAGTAAAGCTAGTGATAAATTACTAACTATAGGTAAATGTGCCTCATACTTTATTTCTCATTTACTTTTGCCAGTAAATACTCTGGTAATCCATTTAACGATTTTTCAGATGGGTTCTGTTAATTTCATTAACAACCGTGCTTACCGTTTCATTCACAACCGTGCAGTGTCTTGCTCTGTTTCACCAACCCTGTAAGTTATTTTTCTCATGATGACATTACAAACATCCATTACATGAATCATGGTTCATTAATTTGATGCTTATTTCAGTTCGGAAAAAATTTAAACAGATTAGTCCTTCAGAATTCATTTTTTTTCAGCATTAAAGCATTCACCTGGTTTCATGTAGTACATACTGTAAGGCCTGTAGTAGTGTGCAATTAAGAGTAGGTCGGTGATGCACTTTAAATTCTATTGAGGGTTATAAAAGCTTTTTAATAGGCTAATGTGCAGCTAATCAGGCACTTGCTTTTAACACTTTTTGTTTTGACCAAAAGCAATTATGGCCTAAATGTTATGTCCCCTGTGAGAGGCTGAGCCAGATGGCTCTCATAGCTCCCTCTGTAAAAATGTTGGCTGTTGTCGAGAAGATCTCCACTCAAACAGTTCCCGATCCCCCGGCAGTCTGAGAGAGAGGCTGAGATAAGAATCGAAGGTTTGCCTGGCTGCCCCTTAAAATTGACTGCCATTTCTTTCCTTGCCTGTGTTGTGCAAATGGCCAAATCAGCTTTTCTCCTGCAGACATGCTTTTGTATCCATTGAGGATTTGGCTTATCCGTGGTTCTTTTCTGTGTTTCTGGAAAACCCTTTCAACGCTACCTTTTTGAAAATAGCTCTCAAGGATATTGGAATCACCAGATTTTATGTGTAATTGAATAAGCTGGTGAACTCATCCACCCTCATTCCTCTGTCTTTTGTATCACTTGCCCCAGTTTTTGAGTTAGTAGGCCTATACAGCACCAACAGTGATGAAAAAAATCACCATCTGCTGGCTCCCTATAGTGTGCATCATCAGTTTTGGACTCACATTGAGGCAGTGTGACCTGTGTAAGTTTAGCTGGCACATGTACCCTGGTCCTCTGCCTTACCTGCACTCAGATGCAGGGTTCTCTGAGTAAGACACTCCAGAGCCCGGAGGTCAAACTCTTCCCAGCATGCACTAATGAGGCGGCGGCAGCGGCGAGGGTCTGAGTAGGTGTGTGTGAGGGGATGGGTGTGTGCTTGTTATTTCTGCGCTAGGTGACTGTGTGTCAGGGGACTTGCGGGGGTGTGCTTGTTATTTCTGCGCTAGCTGTACTCCTGGCTCCCACAGTGGAAGGGTGAGGGCAATAATACTCTGTCCAAACAAAAGACGAAGTGAGCGAGAGAGAAACAAATGCTCTCCGTCCAAACACTCGGTTAACCAAACCAAATTCCACAATTCTAAAGCTATGAGAGGACATAGAGGCTTTCTGTGGTATTTGTAGCTAAATTGTATTGATCTACATTTGCATTTACTTTGATTTATTCAGTGCTTTTTTGCAAATAGACTTGCAAAATTAGGTTTAACATTTATATTTCATTTATTAATTTAGCAGATGGTTTTATACTTTTAAAGTGACTTCTTCTTGCTCCTTTAGACTCCTAAGTGGAGCATAGGGCAGCAACCACACGCCTCCAACGGATTTGGTTTTGAGCAGTTTTCTTCAGCTGGGCCCACGTCTGCTCGGTTTTCTTGGCTTCGCTCTCAACTGATCTTCTCCAGGTCTGTTTTGGCCTCCCCACTTTCCTCCTCGCCTGTGGATTCCAGTCCAGTGCCTGCCTTGTGATGTTGTCTGCTGCTTTTCGTAAAATGTGTCCAATCCACATCCACTTTCTCTCCATCACATGGCTGTAGGATTCGGGTTTGTTATCTCCCACAGGTCCCACATCTTGTCAGGACACCTGATGTTCAAGATGTGTCTTAGGAACCTGTTGGTGAAGGTCTGGAGTGGTGTTGGTGATGGTGTCGGTCACTCTCAGGTCTCGGATCCATATAGGAGGACTGTCTTGATGCTGGTATTGAATATCCTGAATATCCTGATCTTGTTTTGGAGGGACAAAGCCTTGAAGTTCCAAATGGGTCGCAGTGTGTTATGTCTTGCCTTGTTTATTCGGCTCTTGATGTCCTGGGGTCCGTTGCACAAAAGCAGAATTAAGACATCCGGGATAAGTTACTGAGCTGCGCTCAATGAATCCAAAACAAGAGCGTACAGGCTTAATTGGTTGCACAACGAGCAAGCCAGGATGAGCAGACACGGATTCACCAAGCCAGGTGAAACCTATCCTGGATAAGTGCGCGCTCACAGCTCCCTCAAATAGACCCCGCCACCGATCACAGATTCACTGATTCACCATGGCAACTAGAGGGGCTTCATTGCTTCTTCTACGGTGTGAAGTAGGTAGCGATAGCCTTTTCACCACAGCAACAAACAGCAACACCTCTGTTTAGGAGAATATTGCAACTAGTGCCACGACCACCACGCGCAAAATGGTTAGGCACTCCCGTGACGTCACATTGTCGCATGACAGGTCGGGAATGGCGAGTATGTAAAAGTTATTTAATGATCACAAACGTTTAAATAATGACAGTGGGTCTAGGTATATGTGATAACAATGTGTAGTGGGCAGTGGAATAACTATTGGTTTCCGTTTGTGGTGACTGCTGACTGAGATAAGGGATGAGATTAAATAGATCCTGGAACTTAGCCTGGTCTGGAGCAGGCTAGCTCCACAGAATAAATCGCCATAGTAACTTATACCATAACATATCCTGCTGCCCCCTATCCCGCTTTTGTGCAACTGGATCGCGGATAAATTGAGCCAGGATAACCAAGATATCCCTTCTTAATCCCTTATCCTAGTTTTGTGCAATAGGCCCCTGGTCTGATCTGCCATTTTTACTGACTGTGCTTCCCAGATAGTATGTGAAGCAACTTACATAAGTCAATTATATCACAAGGGTCATTGTCTCCAGAGCTCAGGATTAAGTGCCTTGCTCAAGGGCTCAACAGTGGAAACCGGCTCTAGCCACTACGCTACCACCGAATAACATGCAAAGGAGATCTTTGATTATGATTATTGTGGACTAAATCAGGAAGTGAAATTTGCTTAGCCGAAGAACAACACTGCCTCAGTTGCACTGTGCATGAGGGCACTGCACATCTTTAATACCGTCTATGAAATTACCTTTTAACTATTACAGTATGTTTTTGTACGGGGGGGGAAATCATTTTTGAATTTTAGTTCCTAGCGCAGCTAATATAAACTCACCTGCACCACCAACCCCCTCTTCTAAATGTCTGAATTTACATCTGGCAATAAATCTTTTTCTGTTTCCCTTCCTGTCAGTGATGTTTATCGTGCTTGAGCACAAGAATTAATGAGGATTCCTGCAGGGAAAGCATCTGCTATAGGGAGACTCACAGGTGGAGATGTCAGTCAAGCTTTGCAGGAGACCCAGTGTTGAGACAGTTTACAGTGGGAGGAGTAGCATCCTAATTATATGTGAGCATCCTCAAACCAACGTATATGATGAAAAAGATGATCTTTGTTGACATGGTTCTATCTTCTCCCTGAACTACAAACACACACACACACAGTTTCGAAAAATGATTGCCTTAAATGTCAAGAACTGCATGGCATTTCCCCTAAGATTATATAATTCATTCTGCTCTCAAACCAGTTCTGTTCAGATGTAGTTTAATGTTTCAGGAAAAAGAACCCTCTCATTATAATAATAAAAAAAAAAACACTTACATTTTAGCCAAGCAGTGAATTCAACTTAAGCTGAGCTAGACAGGCATGCTGTATTTCACATTTATTTGGACTTATGTGGCAGATATTTGTTATCATTCGGCAGAAACGTACCGTATTCGGCGTTGAAAGTGTTGTGAATCAGCCTCATTTCTGTAAATGTACATACTGCGTACTTCTTATGGTCATCTGTGATTTTTGTACCCATGTGTACCCTGTGTGTGTCTTTGGTCTGTATGCAAGCATCCTTTGTTTTGCCTATCACCAGGTGTGAAATGTTAATGTTTGTAGAACAGCATGTGTCCAGGCCTCTGATGAACTTCCCAGGAAAGGGGGTAGTTTTAATTAAAAGACAATAGAAGCTGACCAGACCTGATGAAGCAGGGCTGCCAACTTTTCGAAAAACCTTGGAGTGAGATTTGGTGGGGCCAACCAAAATGTTGCTGCGGAAATTTTTGTTTGGCTCATTCAGCATTATACCGTACAGTAAAAAAAACGTACATCAGTGGTTCTCAGGTGTAGGGACCAGGCATGGACGGATTATGAACTTTCGGGCCCCTGGGCCCACATGTATTAAGGGCTCCCCACTAATTGTCGCATATGTGGAAGGGGGGTTTGGGGGTCCTCCCCCAGAATTTTTTTCATTTGTTTGATGTGATTTCCTGTATTCTGGTGCATTTTGGTAGCTTAGAAATCTAGACATACCCTAGCGGCAGCAAATTACATTTCCTTCCAGGGCTAGTCTAGCAACTCTCCGTTGGCTTGTGAGCTCGAGATGGCAAAAGTTTGAACTAGCCAACTAGCTCCGCTGGTGGGAAAACGCATGGGACTCAGTGCTGTCCTATTGCGTGCAGAGGGAATTTGAAAGACAACCGATTATCCCGCCCCTCGGACTGAGCACTGCGAACGGTGAGTGCCCAGACCTTACATTTTAATGTGGGTCTGGCTCGTCAGGTTAGCATTTTGGGGATGGCCAATACTAAATTCAATCAGATTCATAGCCTACATCCTGATGTGTTGATATTGAGGCAATGATTCCATGCAAAGGCTTGGGCTTCAGGGCCCCCTGACACCTTGGGCCCCTAGGTCTGGGCCCGGAAGGCCCGTGCAGTAATCCATCCCTGGGACCAGGGTCCCAGAGTTAAATGAACATTGATATCAAAGGGATCTAGCCTACTACTAGGACCATGGGCGTCGGAGGCATTGTGAAAGTGGGTGGGACATTTCAGAGGGGGGGGTATGGGGGTCCTCCCCCAGAAATTTCTTTTTGGACTAGATGCAATTTCCTGAATTCTGGTACATTTTAACAGGTTATTTAGATACTTCTATATAACAAAATAAAGCCAGCCTACGAAATTAATAAAAAGTAAATCATGCATAATTTACATAATTTAAATAACTCAATAGGCTACTTGGCTACGCAATAAGGTTTCCATTACAGCACCGCAGACGTTCAATGAATAAAAAACGCATAAAAGCGGATGGTTTGTTTGAAATCCCGACACTCTTTCAACTACATGGAACGTAATAGTGATCATCAAATACCTCCCCAGATTTCAGTGCCCATCCCCAACATTTAACAATTTAATCAAACAGTCCAAAAGTAAATTAAATATCAAACTAAACCGAAAATGTCATGCTTTTGAAGGCCTACCAGTATGCCGCTCCAAGAAATGCATGTCTCAAAATAAAACTCGCATAAGAAATAAAGGGCTGTCTCGAATACAATCCTGCCCCTAAAGGCCTGTACTTTGTCTTAAGACCCCGGCCATAATTTGAGGATTTACAGTATCTAAGTAGACAAACTGCCTTCAGATATCCAACAGAGTGAATAGAGATTGTGCAGTCTTAGCTGTGGTTAGTGACGTGATGCTGTTAATGGGGAGTTTTACATAGCCTAGCGTAAACCTATAGGTTATTATTTATTTGGCGTACCTATAAGGCTTTTTACCTTATCAAAAGTGAGGGGGATGACTGATCTCTTCAACACTGCGGGGGATTTGGCGCTTGTCACTGTGTGTGTGACATAAGAGGAATGGGAGAATGCGTGTAACAAAAAAAAAAAGTTTATGAGCGATTTACGCGCAAATAGGAGAATCCAATGAAAATGACAACGAAGCACTAAACAGATGCTGAAAACAGCACTGGTATTTCGCACGGCAAAAGTGTGTGTGTGGGGGTGGGGGGGGGGGGGGTGGGGGGGGTCCCAAACTAACAATTTTAAAAAGTGGGTGGGTGTTTTGTAAGAATTTAAGAAATGTTTGTATATTTTAACTTTTAAATGCATCAATCAGGTGCACTTTCAAAATAAATTCAGAGGTCAGACTTGCTTATTTTTATGGAAATATTTGTGCTGTAGCCTAAGCTATTTTGCACTTCAGAATTATAACCATGCACACACAGGTGGAATAGTTATGGTGATATTGCAATAAGTTCACAACCACAAAAACATATGCTACATTTCACAGTTCAGAAATGTTCAAAAATGTGTGTACATTTCAGCACTCCATGAAATTATGCAGAAGTGGTCACCTGTGTTATTCAGCTAGTTTATTTAAGATAATATATTGGTCATTGTAATGGCCATAGCCTATAGACTACATGCTATTACTTTTTCAGGATGTACCCATATCTGCATGATGTGAATATTTGCATATGGCTTATGTCAGGCTTTATATCAATATTTGTGTCTCGTTATTTGATTTTCTTCATATTTTTGCATTAATGTCACTAGGAAGCATGCCAATATAAATATATTCATTTATCTGTAATGGGATTGGCTGGAACCTGACAATATAAGAACCATGATAGTGGGATAATCGGCTGAGCAATTTACAAAAATGTATGTAGGCCTACTGACAAATAGTTTACATTAGAATACATTATAATTTCGCCCCAATGAGGCTATGTAGAAATGTGTTGCAATTTCAAAACCGGATTACTCAGGAACCACTTATTGCACAGAGGCATGCTTTATATCCTCGTATTCGGTAGGCTACGTTTTGCTGTTTATTGTGAAATTGCTTGCCACGTGTTAAGGGTTAGTGAAATATTAAACCGAGAGTAATGGGTGTGCACTGTGTGCAAAATGCAAATATGATTAGCCTAAAGTGCACCAAGTGCATCAATGTTAATTTTCTCGCGAACCATTTATCACAGCAACTTGGCGCTAATATCATTGGAAAGCTTAGATTCCACACGTTCACCTGATGTGTGATATCATATGTATAGGTTTAGTTTAGTTTAACCTCATCTGCCAGGTATTTCACCTACCAGGTTGACACTTCAGCGTGAAAAATACTCAATAATACTCAAAGCATACCTGCAGCCGGGGAAATGCGGGGGGAATGCGCCTGGGATGGCTTCTGAAGTAGCATCGCAAATGAGAAAATTTAGAAAATTCCACGGACAGGGGGTGCTCTTGTCATGTTTGATATTGTCGTAACGGCAAAACTAGAAAAGGACTGACTCCGACTGACTTAAAACCGCTAAGATTGGCACCCTACACTTAACATCTAGTTGACGGGAGTGTGCCACGATTCCAATCGATTCCACGATTCCCATGATTTCTGTCCGACTTTGGAAATTTAGTCGCCGACTGTGAAAACAGACCAAAATCGTACAATGTAAGGCCGAAGAATTTGCAGACTTCTTCAAAAACAAAGTAATTTCTATAAGGGAGGCTATTGGTAACATAGGTAATATGTTTGATAGTACACCCAAAAACAGCCCCCCAAAATTAAGGTTCTTTAGCACTATTACTCAATCTGAGCTTAGTAAAATTATAACTCAAACCGGCTCCTCAACATGTGCCTTGGATCCAATCCCTACTAGATTCCTCAAAAATGTATATGATAGCTTAGCTCCCTTTATTCTCAAGATAATAAATACCTCATTAGAAACAGGTATATTTCCAACTGCTTTTAAAACCGCTGTTGTGAAACCTTTACTTAAAAAGTCGAATCTTGACCATACTAATCTGAGCAACTACAGGCCTATATCAAACCTACTGTTCCTGAGCAAAGTACTTGAAAAAGTTGTTTGTAATCAGTTAAATACCTTCCTCAACGAAAACAGTATCCTTGAAAAATTCCAATCAGGTTTTAGATCAAATCACAGCACAGAAACAGCTCTAGTAAAAATAGTCAATGATCTTAGACTGGGTACTGACTTAAACAAAGTCTCAATCCTTATTCTTCTAGATTTGAGTGTGGCATTTGACACCATTGATCATAGCATCCTAATTCACCGCCTTGCGAAGTGAGTGGGTCTCTCTGATAATGTTCTAAACTGGTTTCAAACCTACATTACTGGCAGAGATTTTTATATCAGTCTAGGAGATCATGTGTCTGTAAAACATGACTTGCCTTTTGGTGTGGCCCAGGGGAGCTGCCTCGGTCCCCTGCTCTTTTCCCTACATATGCTTCCGTTGGGAAACATCATAAGTCAGCATAATGTAAACTTCCACAGCTACGCAGATGATACCCAATTGTATATTTCTGACCCAGATGGCCTTTGCTACCTCACTGCATGCATAACCTCCATTAATCAGTGGATGAGCAAAAATGTTCTGAAACTAAATGATGACAAAACAGAGGTACAGAGGTTGGACCAAAATCAAAGCGAGACATTGTTCTTAGTAATCTGGGGAACTTGGCGCACCAGGTCAAACCAAAAGTAACAAGCCTCGGTGTCATCTTAGATGCAGAGTTAAGTTTTAAAGAAGCCCTATGCAGGTCTGGTTATTCCTTCGCTGTTTCTGGGTTTTCACCTGATTTGAGCTTGCATTTTTCACGACATAGCTCCCCCTGCAGCTTCGGTAGCAAGACTGCTACGCTAAACCCCCACTAGCTAGCGAGCTAGCCATCAAGAAACCAAGATAAACACATACAGGGTAGAGATGCGCGGATGGGTTATTATTTCAACCGTAACCGCATAGCAAAACGTATCATCCATCCGCCATCCATCCGCACCAACGTTTTTTGACCAATTTTCAAAACCGCACCCGCCCGCCATCCGCTGGTTGTTTTAATGTATATGGGTGATGCGTTTGATTGGTTCAACCGCCACCCGCCCGAATTTAATTAAAATATTATATTTCTTCACGTCATCCGCCCGATCTGCGGTTTACCCGCGGAGTCCGCGGCTGTAACCGCGAACCGCGCATCTCTAATACAGGGCTCACAATAAAACAGTCGAGCAAACACATTGTTCAAGAGACTATCAAACCACATTACAAAAACGAAGTTCACCCAAGGGTAGACTACTTACAATTTCAACAGCAAGTCGGGGTCCGTTTTGCAGTCTTCTTAGAAACTACAATCTGACTACATTTTCGAGGCGAGAATGAATACTTCCGCTGAGTTACATCCGTATGTATTCGGACCGCGACCAGAAAGTTGCATATTCGTTTTTTCTGCGGAGAAGCACTAGGGGGAGACGAAGCACCCACCAAACGACCCAAAAAGTGTTGTATAACCATCAGAACGACTCTCAACCTGCATAATTAAGGTCATTTTTGCTAAAATTGTTGCATAGGGCTTCTTTAAGCCACATATCAGTGAAGTTACTCAGACAGCCTATTTCCACCTGAGAAACATTGCCAAAGTGCGGCCCTTTTTAACTCAACAAGATGCAGAAAAACAAATTAATGCCTTTATCACTAGCAGGTTGGACTACTGCAATGCACTTTTCACTGGTCTTCCCAAAAAACATCTAAAGAAATTGGCACTCATACAGAACTCTGCGGCTAGACTTTTAACTAAGACCAAGAAGAGAGAACACATCACCCCTGTGTTGGCTGAACTGCACTGGCTCCCTGTTTTCTATAGAATTGATTTTAAGGTTATGTTAATTACTTACAAAGCTCTGAATGGCATAGCACCTTCATATATCTCTGAGCTTTTAATATCTTATCAACCACAAAGGAAACTTAGATCATCCAATTCTAATCTTTTAATTGTACCCAAAGTGCTCCACAAGCAAAGTGGAGAAGCTGCTTTTATCCATTATGCCCCAAAACTATGGAACACCCTGCCTCTGTACATCAAGCAGGCGAGTTCAGTAAATATATATAAAAAAAAAAGATCTGACATACCTGTATAAGAAAGCCTTTAGTTAACTCATCTTATCCTGTAGACTACTTTTTCAGATTATTCTACATCTGCTGCCATTAGAGGGCGTAGCCAGCCAGAAGCAGATGGGCTCCCCCTATTAAAGGAGAATTCCGGTGTGATATTGACCTAAAGTGTGTTGAAACATGATACCGAGTGTGAACGTATGTCTCATAGCTCACCTCGGCTTGTCCCCTGCACTCATGTCTGTGTATAAAGTCAAATAATTGCGACGTATGCTAAGAACAAGCTAAGGCTGGTTGCTTGGAGTCCGCATCAACAGGGCCTATTTGTTAGCCTAGGCATTTGTCAGCAAAACCTTTATATATCCATAGTAGTATAATAGTATTTCTGATATGTTGCTGATTGGATCATAAACGGCCACAGCAACAAAGGGGAATGACTGACTCTTTATAACTCTAATAACTGTGTTACATGTTATTTTCTATATTTCTGATTGTCTGATTTCTCATAGACAATCCACGCCCGGAAGTTGGATGGATACGGAAGTTACGGAGGCGGGACTTATTCTGGAGAGGTCAATTAGGCCTTTATGACATCACAGCAATTAGAATCTTGTGCCAGGTGGCCAGGCCACCTGCATCAACTGTCAGTTTCTCAGGCTTTAAGCATACAGTCTCATTCTCTTAATATAAGACTACACATCCTGTTCAACTGTTTCAACTGTTCAGTCATTCCAACTATGTTAAACCTCATCTTCCTAGCAAATAATTTTACCATTTAAACTATCCACCTATATTAAACCTCATACCTAGCAAATAATTTAACCATTTAAACTATCCACCTATTTAACTGTTCAGTCATTCCAACTATATTAAACCTCATACCTAGCAAATAATTTAACCATTTAAACTATCCACCTATTTAACTGTTCAGTCATTCCAACTATATTAAACCTCATCTACCTACACTGTAAAAAATAACATTACATCTTACTGCAGTAACACAAGTATACTTTACTTACTATAGGCTGACCTAGTGTTCTTACTAGAGTAACATTAGTAATGTGCCGAACTTGCATCAATGGGGTCTAAAACTTGAGATACACGAGTAAGCTTCACAACTCAGACCTGAGTAAACTGGACTCACGCAGTGCACACGCGCACAGTCAGCAGAGGGAACATTCTGGATTCCACAGCCAACGGTCGGCAGTGTTAACGTTACGGTGTGGCTGACTTTTGGGATGGGAGTGTAACGCAGCTTCACCAGTGACTTGCTCTGTCCGGTAAGTTTACAGTATGTATTAATGTGTCAAATGTTTACAGTATAGGTTGAACTAACAGCATGTGTGCAAAACTGTACATTCGGTTTCATTAACAGCTGGGGTAATGTTAAGTTCAACTTGCTAAGTGGCCGATATATGCGCTAACGTTAGTTGCTAACAGTTTGCAGCTAACTGATAGCAGCTATGCGAGTTAACATTGCCTCAGACCATGCAGAGCAGAAAACAAATATTCTAGGTATTCAAGCCCTTTGATATTTTTTGTTATCGAAGTTATGAGGAAGTGGTGGCGCCTGGGGTCTAGAACTAGCAGCTAGGCTGTATAAATTTGCCAATAGCAGTTGTCTTCATGAGCTCTTAATGAAGTTTAGTTCTAACGTTTCTCATGAGAAACGCTTGCTAGCATGCTAAGTTGATTCAAAACATGTAAAGATTAAACTGTGTATGGTTTACGTCGATATTCCTACTGTATTGATAAAACAATTAGGATAATTGAACTCATAACCTTACTGACCGAGAAAGCCATGGTCTTTTATCTAAAATCTTTCGTTGTGATTTAGCAAGAGGACTTCGGTTGCAGTGTGTGGAATTTAAATGAAGGTGCAAAATGGCGTCATATAATTCCAACGTATGATTGACATTTTAAATTCTATTGTGATAAATGTACTAGGCCTGAAGCAATAGAGAAAATTCAGTTGCCAAATCATAATATTTTTAGCTTAACAGTATTAATTAGGTCTCTGGAGAAATAATTTAAATGAACATTTAAAGTGATACATTTAATCAGCTGTTTTAGTTAAACATGGCCAATAGATGCATATTGATAATAATTTTGCCCTCTTTTTCTTTTTGCAGTTGGAAAACTGAAAATGCAGAGCAATGAACTGGACATGTAAGTTGTGCTTGTTTGGATGTGAAGTCAGAGGTCAGTTGCTCAAACACTACAGATTGAAACATGGAGGTTACACCAGAATACGACCGAAAAAAACTGCAGAGGGTGGTGAAAACTGGCCAACGCATCACCGGTTCCTCACTCCCCTCCATCAAGGCCATCCAGGGCAAGTGATGCTTGCGTAAGGCGCGCAGCATCATCAAAGACTGTTCTCACCTCAACCACAGACTGTTCACCCCACTCCCCTCTGGGAGGCGTTACAGGTCTCTCTGCACCCGAACCAGCAGGTTCAGAGGAAGCTTCTTCCCTGCGGCTGTCACCCTACTGAACTCTAGCTCTGCATCCTGGTGACAACCAACCAACTAAGCCCCCGCCCGATGCCTCCTTGCTTGTGCCTGTTGAGGTGTCCACCATGACCATGGAAACCTTGACTGGGGAAACCCACCCCCGCAGACAATTGCACTACTCTATCCCACCCATAGTGTTCTATTTATTTACAAATGTACATACTGTAATTACACTTATACATGGCATTTTCTACTGCTCTTCATACTATTTATCCTGCACATACACATATTTTTACTACTGTTATGTTACTGTTTCTGCACTACAGTACTGTTACCACACTGCACATAGCTGTATACTGTACATATATGTCTATATGGTTCATACCGAATATCCATATTTATTCTGCTAATTCACTGCACATATTTATACCTAATTTATATTACTCTAAACCACCTTCTGTAAACCAACTGTATACTACTGTTTACACCGCATATTTCTTATCCTGTCTATGCACCACCTGTCTTTGTAAATCACATTGCATTTTTCTGCTTTTTTTGCACTTCTATTTAGACGCAAACTGCATTTTGTTGTCTTTGTACTTGTACTCTGCAAAAAGACAATAAAGTTATCTAATCTAATAGTGCCAACTATTTGTGTACATTCTGCAAGTAAACTTTACTATCCAACATAAAGTACCCTTTACAACTCAAAGTAAGGGTAACTCATTTAACAGTAGTAAATACAACTTTGTTTTTAAGTAAGCTTTACTCGAGGGCATGAAGTAAACTTTACTAGTTGGAAGTAAGTAACCAGAACTTTAAAGTCTTAAGTAAGGATAACTTCTTCTAAGTAAGCATTACTTGTAGACATCAAGTAAACATAACTTGGAAGAGAAAAGTTTTGTTTACTTAACTTATTTAAGGCAACGAGTTTCCACCCTTTTTTCAAGTAACCATTACTTATTATTTTTTACAGTGTAGCAAATAATTTAACCATTTAAGCTATCCACCTATTTAACTGTTCAGTCTTTCTAACTATATTAAACCTCATCTACCTAGCAACCAATATAGTTTGTTTTTACTCTATGATATTTTACATAATATTTTTTGCATTTTCATGCACTGTATTTCCTTCAGGAAATGCTTTTCTAGTTATTATTACAGTGAATGAAAATGCACTGTACTGTTCTTTCTAGGCTTCTTCTTCTTCTTCTTCTAACGCAATTAATGCAGCTTCAACCGTTTAACGTAGAAACTTCATTCAAACTATGTTACGTAGGTCTGACTTAGGACATCTGGCCTTTGTATTTTTCATCTTTGTAACTTTTATACTTTTTAAACTATTAATTTAAAACTACTCAAAATTTCCCCATAGACTTAACATTGGGCTGATGACATCACAATGGGCTAATTAACTTGATTTGCACCTGTATCAACTTCCAGCTGCTCAACTACAGTAGGCCCCATCAAAGAGCCAGTTAAACTGATTGCACCTGAATCAACTGTTTTCTGATGAACCAGGCCAACTCTCTCTGTGTCTCTCCATTCTACAAGGATATAAGACACATTCCATCCAACTTTCTATCCATTCATCCTCTTCAAACCATTCACTCATCCACCCATTAAACTATCCATCAACATCCATTAAACAATCTGCCTATCTACGTCCATTCAACTTTCTGTCTATCAACATCCATTACACTATCTACATTTAACTTTTAAACTATATACTCTGTCTCAGGCTTTAAGCATACAAACTGGCTCTCTTAAGACTATATATCCTGTTCAACTGTTTCTTCTGCCCACAACTGTTTGTCATTCCAATTATATTAAACCTCATCTAGCTCGCAAATAATTTAACCATTTAAACTATCCACCTATTTAACTGTTCAGTCATTCCAACTGCATTAAACCTCATCTACCTAGCAAATAATTTAACCATTTAAACTATCCACCTATTTAACTGTTCAGTCAGTCCAACTATATTAAACCTCATCTACCTAGTTCAGTCATTCCAACTATATTAAACCTCATCTACCTAGCAAATAAGTTAACCATTTAAACTATCCACCTATTTAACTGTTCAGTCATTCCAACTATATTAAACCTCATCTACCTAGCAAATAATGTAACTAGGGCTGTCAAAATAACTGATTAATTTAGATTAATTAATTTGAGAAAAAATAACTGATTAAAAAAATTAGTGCAGATTAATCGATTCCGTATGACCTTTGACCCCGAGCCATTCTAGTCAGTAAAAATTAGACTGTAAAATGAAGGAGAGAGAAGAAAACGTGCTGCCTGGATCATTGATTGGAACATTTACTTTTAAAAAATGGCCTGATGGTGTTGATAAAAAAATAAAGTGTTGAAAATAAAGTCCTCTGCAATGTCTGCAACAAGGAATTTGCATATCACCGGAGTTCATCAACTCTATAGTCGCACATCAATGCAAAGAAATAAGTGTTGACATTGAGGGGAGTGTTAATTAATTTTCATTGTGTCCCCTAGGTTATATCTGTGGCCTGAAATGCCTTGTATGTGAAAAAAAAAACTTCTTCCCGAAGCACATTTGAATTTATTTCCTCAGCATATTAGGTCATATCATAGATTATTATGGCAATTATTTGAACAGTGAAAATAATAATAAAAGAGTTTTTGAACTTTAATGTCACTAATGCTGATTATTCAATGATTCATTTGAATTTAAATATTTTAAATACTTTCACAGCAAAAATTATATATGTGATTAATTTAGATTAATTAATCACAGAGTATGTAATTAATTAGATACATTTTTTTAATCGATTGACAGCCCTAAATTTAACCTTTTAAACTATCCACCTATTTATCTGTTCAGTCATTTCAACTATATTAAACCTCATCTACCTAGTTCAGTCATTCCAACTATATTACTGTAAACCTCATCTACCTAGTTCAGTCATTCCAACTATATTAAACCTCATCATGTTGGTTGCCAATTAGCACATATTATTATTATTATTACAGTTTTTCTCAGTCGCTTTGGTGCTTTTTTCAGATCAGAATGAAAATTCTCATAACTATTAGTTCTACCTCCACAACATTTAGTCATTTTACTGTAGTTTTCAAATGGCTGTACAAGTACTGTATAGTGCTGTCTTGAGCATGTTCAGGTAGTGTCACCGAGTTCTGACCTTTTTTTGCATTGGAAAACACTGAGAGAACTGTCATAATGAAAACATGACAAAGCCATTTGACTATCTTGTTCATAAACGATGGTGTCAAGACTTCTCATTTTGATGACACTGACAGTTTCATTGACATGAATACCTGCTTTTGAGGAATGGACTATCCATTTTGAGCAAGTGACGTGCTTTTGCAAGTCATCCACTAGGTTTTGCAGTTTGCACTAATTGTTTTGAGAATTGCACTAACTGCTGTGCAAATGTTAATAGTGATGTGAGAAAAGCACCAAAGTGACTGAGAAAAACTGTATTATTATTATTACATTTGATGACAGAGTGACTGCTGCTGCTGTGGTGTAGGTGTATGTGTATTTAGGCCAAGGTGGAGAAAGAAGTACAGTTTCAAATTCTACTTCCCACTCTGTGCTAAGACACTAAGACTTCCAACTTATACCTGTTCCCATTAAATTTCAAGGGTGGCATCTACACCTTATTTCCAGGTCTGTGTACAGAGGCATTTCACATGGTGCATAGAATCCAAAGATATAGGTCAAGTAGGCAGGCAGATAAAAACAGGAAACTGCACTCAGAGGCTAAAGCCTAATGTATTAAAACAAGCCGAAACTCGACAGAGTGCACACTGGCCCTATACACTGCTTTATTTGAATACATTACTTAAGCATCAGTGTCTGTTTGCAGTTTCCTTTTTGTCACCTGCCTACTGTACTTGCCATGAGGTTTGCCATGATTCTTGTATTGGTTAGGGATAGATGAGAGGATGAGGCGACCTGGAGAGATGTATTTCTTTAGCATCATTCAGTGAATGTTGTATTGTATTAAAATAAGCAGAAGCCGTTTCCAACAGAGAAAGATCCTGAAAGCGATAGTGTTTTGCAAAATATAACTTGAGAATCTCAAGGGGCTCGCTTGTGTCCTGTTGACAGAGAGCTTCCAGAAAATGTCTTCTATATATATATATATATATATAAAAAAAACAATCTAAATTATAGGCTGTAAGGGGAAAGCTTCCCATCAATGCAGACAATAGGTTTAAAAGCACAGTACATGTCAGCTTGGTAGTAAAGGTGGATATTCACCTTGTCTTTTTGCAACCTCTTCTAGCCATAATAACATGCAATTTTAATTTAATATCACTTATAGCGCCAAACATTACACTTGTCTCATGGCTTTACAGAGTGTTAAATGACATGCAGATTGGCAGTCTTTTTGGTGTCTCTTTATCTTGTCGACTTGTTTTGGTTTGTTACAGCTTGTATGGCTTAATGTAGAAACATCTCTGGGAGGTATTGTCTGTCTGTGCCTGTTAGGCATTTAGGATGACAGCTCCACAATTCTGTATACTCTGTAAAAGTCTCAGAACTATGGGTTTTGGTTAAATAATGTTCTGTGATAACTTTTTAAATATTCTTAAGAGTAAAGAATATAATAAAATAGAATGGCTTTATTGTCACTGCACAGTTGTACAATACAATAGAGCATCTCCATTCAGAGTAAGAGTAAAAAAACAACAAACACACACAAATTTAAAAGAGCAATGGATGTACTGTAGGTTACACGCTAACTGTGCACCTAGATACGCACCAATACCCACACATAGACATATATCAAGAAGAATACAAAATAAATAGCAATAAATAGCAGGGTTCTGATAAGACAGTATATTGCACTGTCCCCATATATGCACAGGGTGCACTGAAATGCAGAAATCATTAAAGTAGGGGGAGTTGTGCCAAGCAGCAGTGCTTACTTATGAGACAGAGTTCAGTGTGTTCATTGCAGAGGTAAAAGCTTTTCATGAGTTTGGAAGTTCGAGCCTTGACAGGCCTATAGCGCCTTCCAGAGGGCATCAGAGGGAACAGGGTGAAATGAGGCCTTGATGAGAATGGCATAGCAGCTGCAGCAAACACTCCCCACACTGATACACCTTTGCTAAATCCTTTATTATATGATCATTTTACTGACGTGTTCAGTTACATTAACCTACAGTAACATTCTTGCTACCTAAATTAGCCTATCCACCTTGGAGGCTAAAATATCCATGCTGGTTTTAAACATCAATATTTTTGCACCAGTTAGCCTATTTTAAGCAAATACCTTCAAATGGAGTGAACTGAAGTCAATAGATATCATAGGCTACCTGAATAACTGCTCTAAATTAAAGGGATATTCCACCATTTGGGGAATTACACTAATTTTTCACCTCCCCTCGAGTTAAACAATTGATTTATACCTTTCTCCAGTTCATCCAGTCGTTCTCTGAGTCTGGCGATACCACTTTTAGCTCCAGCCTAGCATAGATCATTGAATCGGATTAGACCATTAGTAACTCGCCTGCTAGCATTACGCTTAAAAGTGACTAAGATTTCCAGTAATTTTCCTATTTAAAACTTGTCTCTTCTCAAGTTAGAAAGTGTAATTAGACTTACGGAAAATGAAACATGCCGATTTTCTAGGCTGATTTGAATATCATTCCGGCATAATAATCAAGGAACGTTGCGAATGTACCATGGGCACAGCAGCACAATGACAGCATCTGAAAAAAGTCCCCATAGGCTACTACCAGCAACAAGTTTGAGCTGCAGCAGATTATTATGCCCGAATGAGAGTATTGTTCCATGTCAAATCAGCCTAGAAAATCGCCATGTTTCATTTTCCATTATAGTCTTACACTTTCTAACTTGAGAAGAGACAAGTTTTAAATTGGAAAATTACCGGAAATCTAGTCACTTTTAAGCGTGATGCTAGCGGGCACTCTGTCTCCTGAAGCAGATATTTTGGAGAATAATATCCCAAGTCCATTAAAAAATGTTCCACACAGTAAGATATATGAGGTTTGTACAAGTAAACATACACAAGTCATACTTTAAAGGGTAATATGACACTGCAAGAAACTCACATACAGAAAGAGAAAAAGTGCACCACAACAAAATATAAGCCTAAGCCTTTTGCTTATTCCTGTCCTATAACTGCATGATTGTAATTGACAGTAACTGAGCCATCCTGTTAGAGTTTCTAATGGGTTTTATGTAAGAGTTGGACCGTTAATTTCTGCATAAAAATGTTCAATGTACTATGGAACTTGCATTTCTTTATTGGTCTCTAGTCTTCTTTATTATTTCAATGCTTTACTGATATTGTATGTCAACTCTCCCTTTAACTCTAATTCTGTATATTGGTGACAATTATTTTGCCCCATCGGTTTTCTGCCATATTGAAAGCCTGGATATGCAGATGCAGGCTTCTCTTTGTTGGATTGGGTGTATATCTCCCTTCTGATCTCTAATTTGGTGTGCTTTGTGGTGCGTGGCTGTGGTCGGACGGCTCTATTTCCTGCTGATTACCTGTCTCCCAATTACTCTGGGTGAGATTAGACGGCAACTCTCTGCCCGAGTGTCTCCACGCAGGGTTGCTTAGGTGATGGGAGTGGGGTCATTGTGACACGGCCATCACACACACACACACACACACACACACATACACACACACACACACACACACACACACACACAAACACACAGACAAACACAGACACACACACACACACACACACACACACACACACACACACACAGACTCTCTAACACTCAGAAATGGTTTATAGAATTAAAATTCAGTGTAGCATACAAGGTTCTAATCATGAATAGTTCTTGACTGTTATCTAATAATTAATAAATTGATAACAAATCGAATTAATCTAGAAATTCTTGACTGATTTGCTGAAGTTGTACAATTGTGGCACAGCTATTCTAATGGTATTCTGGGTCTTGCATTAGTTTATTAATTTCCTTTTTTCTGAATAGCAATGTAGGTAGGCAATAATTCATTAATATTGTATAATGTTGATGTATTGTCAAAATGAAATTTGGTTCCATCTTAGCTACTCTGTTGCTTAGCAGGAATCTTACAAACTGGGAACTAATTTAAATGATCTTCTTTATGCAGTCAGAATACTTTTCAAAGATCACTCCTGGGGCATCCCAGAATATTTTATTTACTTCCCTTTACACTGTGGTGGCAGGATTTATTTCTGATGAAATCATAAACCATTTATACATGAATAATTTCACACCCTACGGAGCGCTTTGGGTTGCACTCTGTGCACGTTAAATGCGCTATACAAATAAAACTGACTTGACTTGACCCTATAACTGGTTTGGAGAAAGAAGCTAGAGGAAGCACATTTTAAAGATGTGTGTGTGTGTGTGTGTGATTGAAAAAGACAAAGAAATCTTTCATTTGGATGTACAAAACAATCTGTAATTATTTGTATATAATGTGTGAAAAATGCATTTAAATAGAAGTTTCTGCATTTGAAAGAGGATGACACAATAGGGAGCCTGGGTAGCGTCAGCACTTGTGTGTTTGGTGCCTGACTGAGAGTATGCAGTGGGGACGTGAGGTGAAGACTGAAGTGCATGCCACACTAGGTTGCCAGGCTCCACTGTCAGGACTCTGATTATCTGGGGGAGGATGGTCACAACAGGGTGATATCCTCCCCCAGCGTGCAGACTGACAACCTGCTGGCACTGCTGCTCACATGTGCCTCGAGAGCAGACCAGCCGAGCTACTTCACAAATTCATAAATGTGAAATGGGGGCAGCAATGGCAAGAGCTATCCCACCACAGCTTGTTTGTCTATTGTGCATTGGCACACCTCACAAAGTGTGTGTGTGTGTAGGCTATGTGTGTGTATGTGTGTGTGTGTGTCTGTGTGGTGTGTGTGTGTTTCTCTGTATGTGTGTGTGTGTGTGGGGGAGTGAGGAGACATGATCTATAAACCATGTTTATCTATATAAACCAGTGTTTATTCCACTACAGTCTGGACTCAATTGTGTTTTGCGGTCAGTGGTTTGTGTTTGATGATAATGGGCACATAATAACGAAAGCATGTTGCATGTTGTCACGTGACCACACCAGACATGTGATCAGAGGGGTAGTGTCATCGATCCCTGAACAGCACTACAGAGCCACAGGCAACGGGCTAATGAGTCGGAGCCTGGGATCAATGCAGTCGCACACACAAAACAGGCACGCACACAGAGAGAGAGGCAGAGCCAGAAACTGAGTCAACTAGACAAAGAGGAAAATACCAGCTAAAAGTGGCTACAGCTACATACAAATGAAAATAATATGCCTCTTAAAGGTGGGAATATATTTTAATGTTGCATTCATCTGCTGGTCCATACTTTTCAACCCACCATTAAAGCAAAAAGGTAAATTAAAATTCCTTATGTGTGAACATTGGCCATTACTGTAAAGCTGATTCTGATTTGATTCTGACCAAAAAAACCCACCATGAGAACAGATGGAACTGATGAATATTAAAGCTACCAGCTTCTGGCATCTCTCCTCAATGATCCTCCAGTTAATGAGAGATTATTTGTATTGATCCCTTGGTAGCTGAGACCCATGCACTAAAAGATCCTCCAACTGATTTGATAAATGAGGTCTAAGAGGAGTGCTCTGCACACACTTACCACTTGTGCAGAAAAAGGGGCTCATTAGGGAGTGTAGGAGCATGGCTTTGTCTACAACACAGTCCCCTTACTATAGCTGTGGGCTATTTTGTAAAACTTTGCATGAGTTTCGAGTTATAGTTAATTGTTGCCTGTTGGCTTTGCAGCAGAGATAATTGGGATTTCAATATTTTCAATTGGTTAATTAAGGCCGGTTGTATGCTACCCAAGGGCATAACCTATGAGATCTTAAAGCGGTGAGCATATTGAGGAAGCCTACACTGCCCTGGAACTTTGCTTCCCCATTATGACATTGTCCTGTCTTGCTTTACTTGTGGGACCACACACACACACACACACACACACACACACACACACACACACACAAACACGTTGTGGTTCAGAAAGCCACTGTTTGATGCTGAATAGCTATCTAAATAGATATCTTTCTTTCTTGTGTGTCAGTGTTTAGGTCTACTTAAGTCTGCCATCTGCTGGCCATATTGCATCAACTGGAAACACAGATCACAATCCCAAACTGTATGTCCAATAACATCTGAGGTGTGGTGGTAATGGTCATTTAATATAAGGAATATGGACACTGAAAGTGTGGTTGTATATAGATTATCCTTACCAGTGCAGCAGATAATTAAAGAAAATAAGTCCTTTCCTGTCTGAGGCTGTTAGGCGGTGTTGAGACAGGATGGAATCATGTCAGTCTTATCAATGTAGAGTTTTGAGCCAAATTAGGCCATGCAATAAAGTTAAATCCATGAGTCAGGTCAATAAAGAATTGTGCCCAGATCTCAGATGCCGACTTCTTTCATGTTCAATCATTGCTATGCCAGCTTGCTATTTCAGATTGGAAAAGGTCATCAACCCGAATTAAACTGTTGCTTTTTCAATCATTTAGCTGTCAGGTGAGTGACCTTGCTCACCCTCTTTTATTCCTTTCGTTTGTGATACCTTTTTATTCTCATTCTCTGTCAAAGTGAACTTGAAATATCTAAATCAATCACTTTGTTTGTTTATTTGTTTGTTTATTTATTTAGCACACATTAACATCAAATGGTGCAAGGAGGGAACGAAGCCCAATGGGCTTGTACAGAGCTCCACCCCTTTAACTTCCGTAACTCCAGACATTAATCAAATTTATGACAGTGATACATACCTAATTCAGCTAAATGTGAGTTAGGCAAGTCTACAGGTAATGCTGTCAGCCCAGATTGTCTCTTCATTATCTTCTACATCCAGAATTGTTTCACCCTTCACATGACATGACAGTATCATGAGAGAGTACATGAATTATAAAAACAAACAAACAAACAAATCACTTAATGCTCTTAGAAGGAGCAGTCCCATCACTGGTCTAGAGGGGGCACCATCACCCTCAAAGTAAAATAAAAAAAAGTTTGATTCAATATCAGCACACTTACACTAATACCCAGGGGATTATGTGGAGGTTACTGTATGTGAAAAGCAAGTTCAAAACAGGGTTAAATGTGTGTGCCATACGGTACTCACCGAGTAGCCTGGTTAAAACCAGGCTCATTCAGGGGACTCACGATTAAGAAATATGTTTCCAACACTAGCATGGTGACGGACATAGACTTTAGGCTAGCCTACGTTATCTTTAGTGTTCCAGACTGACTAATCACATTTATCGGGGACTCCTTCCTACTTCGCCTAAACTTTACAAACTGACAATAAATAGCATCAGCAGTCAGGAAACAATGTAGCCTTGCTGTAAATAAAATGTACACATTCTACCGACTGCAATTTTTGACGTTTGCAGGCATTGCTGCTACCGTTTACCACAGCCACTCTAACTATAGCGTCATCCCCTCTCATCACTGATTGGCCGGCCCTTTTTTGAGGTCTGATAGAAACATAAGTGAATTATGATATTCCAGAATAATATCTTACTGAAAGGAAATCTAGCATGGCCAGGCTACAAGAAAGCACTTCTGCAGAAATTCACAAAGGTTTTTTATCCTCCACTTTTTCTACTTTTTTTGTCTCTTGATCAGTAACTTTGTCATCTGCCTCATCAAAACTTTCTTTTGTGATGGACAGGCATTGCATAGTGCATGCAGTTGATTTTTGTTTTAATTCACTTTAATCAGTTGAAAAAAAGGATAGGCCTATTGTGTTAGTGTTTTTACTGTTTTCACAATACCCTGGAAAACATTTTTACCATTGCCCAACTATCTGTGTGCACATTGCCTCCCTTCTCTCAGGAAGTAATTTTCCAGCAGTGGCTCGCATGCAAAATCTGATGAATTTTTCGGTAATTTAATGTAATTACAGATTTATCCCTTGATGTGCTTTGATTATAGTTTCAGTATCAAATTTAGAGATGATGTCAGTGAATGCTTGCATGTGGATGGATATTCATCCTTGCTTTCAGCCAAGTTAAATAAGGTTCCTGAAAAAAACATACAGTAGGCTAAGGATAAAATTATTCCCTGGCAAATATTGATTTAATGTTGATTTCCTCTTGACCAATATGTTTGTTCTGACTGAAGACACTGCCACATGCCAAAAGATTGTAAGATAATGTGGTAGAATCATGAAATCAAAACAAGAAGCGTTTTCATCTTTTTAATTTTTTTTAATGAAAAATGGCATGTTCAAATGTTTTCCCTTTTTGAATAATCAATGGAAACATCTTTATGTGCATTCACAGCTCTCAAAATACCTCTTATAATACCTACCAAGTCTCTCCATTTCTCCACTGATTCTAGACCGCACCTTTTTAACAGCAATCCGGGTTTTGAAGCAGGAACAATTATTTGCCATCACTCTGGCATTGAGGTCTGGACTCTGGCTGGACCACTCTAAAATGTTGATATTGTTCTCTGTTAACAATTTCTTGCCTTGTTGGGCTGTATGTTTTGGATCATTGTGGGGTTTAATGGTACAATGCTGTCTATTGGGATAGGTCTCCTGGCACACAGCCTGATCTTTTCAGTTTTTAAGTGTTACCACTTACTTTGAGAAGGCCACCAGGTCCCTTTGTCTAAAAAACACCCAGAACTAATACATTTCTATAGATATTCTCACTGTGGGGATGGTGTTTTGGTGGTTGACATTTTTACCCCATCCCAAAATGGACCACTTGGTCATCATGGATGCTGATTATGGATCACTCTTCTCCAAACATGCACAACTAAGCTTAACCTTTGTAAGGGCACATCTGGACAAAGAATTTAGATTTTTTGACCCATGGACATGGCCTGAGTTTGGCATAAAAAAGAAGCATTCAACCCCAATGACGCCATGTCCATTTCAAGTGTGGGGGTGAGAAATCTATTCTTTTGATAAGCAAACAAGATAAGACACAAAGAAAACGGAGGCAATTGAAGGCATTGAATCCCAGCCAAAAGTTTTGAGAATTGAATTGAAATAATAATTGAAAGCAAACATAATCTGGGAACAGTTTCGCTGCTTGGACCCCTAACCACAAGTCGTAGTTTCTCCACTAGAGACCAGCATTGTACAAGCTGATATATACAGGCATATTTCAAAGACTTACTCACACAACTTTTTCCTTTCTTATCACAAAATATTAGAACAAATAATGTGTTTTACATTTTTTTGAAATTTATATTAAAGGACATCATTAATTATCCACCTCTCATTGTAATCTATAATTCATATAATTATTTTACAATGTGGTACTTTACGGTAGTGATACTTTCTTCCACTGTAAGGGGATTTTTATCTGATTTTATCATGATCTGCATACTGTAAGCAAATGTACCCTACATCTGCAAATGAACCCTAGCAATGTAATTGTTTCAATATTTCATAAACATCAAAGAGTATGAAGTCAAATAGTATGAACATATGGAAATATGTGAACATGATTGACATATAAAACATGCAAATGAAAATGGAAAACATAATTACTGTGACGGTCTAAAACATATGACCAACTTCTTAACACAAAAAACACACAATCCTTGAAAGAACATTTTGTTTTGAGCAGGATAAACACAGAGGTTCATCTTTTTTCTTTCCCTCACAACTTCTTTACGAGAAGTAAATATCACAAACCACATCAATGCCCTCCCACACAATTCACAGATACTGTGTTCTTTATCTTCCCCTTCAAAGGTCATCAGTGCAGATAAGACACTCAGGTAATCTAAATGGTAAGCAACGAGCCTCAATACTTTACATTATACTACAGCAGTTGCATGGACAGCATAATGGAGGTTTGTGGTGTTTTTCTAACATTATAAATGAGAAAGACGCCGCTCCACTCTCGTGCACCCCTGGTCTGTGCAACACAGCAGTACATTTTGGCAGTACTCAAATGGCTGTAATAAAAACTGTAAATACTTTTTTGTTTGCTTGTTTTAAATTACACAACTTAAGTCTTTGTGACTTCCAGCAAGTCTGTGAACACTTAAATCAGGTTCTTGTTTTTATGGATATTACATATAGATAAGGTCCATTTGTTATGCAAATTAAATAACTGTATGTAGTGAGAGCTGATAATTGGTACACATTTATGTTCTTTTGACGTTCCTCACCTGACCAGTTATCATGGAGGTTAAGAAAGGTTTACAGATTAGATGATGATGATCCCAAGATGATAAAGCTTCTATTATTATTGTTATTATTATTATTATTATTATTATTATTATTATTATTATTATTATTAGTAGTAGTAGTAGTAGTAGTAGCAGCAGCAGCAGCAGCAATACACTTGAATATTGTGATGCAGTATTTTTAATCCTATCTTCCACATGTAACAACAATGTTATGCCAACAATTTCTAATAAATAACATGCACAGTCTCTTTATTTCTATTACATAGGGTTGTCTTCTGGGCCAGAGAGCAAAAGGTCAAACAAGTTTATTCTTGGCAACACCTCTTTGGCTCATAGCGTTAACCTAAATGTTCAAGCTTCCTGGACTTCATGATCTAAACAATTATAATCATAGGAACATAATACCTGCTTCTATCTTTCACACATAAGCTTCTTGGACAGGCACCCCAAGCAGCGCAACACAGCACAAAGCACACACACACACACACACACACACACACACACACACACACACACACACACACAAACACACACACACACACACACAATCAATGATAGCCTAATGCATGACCTAATCCAATGACAGATTGTGCATTTGTCATTCATGGACTTTCTTTTGAGTTTATTTGTCTACGATACTCTACAATATCATATGTGGGGACATGGAATCAACATTGTGTCAACTTTGTTCTGCAGATACAGCCACCCTACCTGCCTGTTATAATAATCTCAGGTGTGGCAAGAGGTTGCCACCATGATTAAATGGAGAATTAAAGATATTCATTAAATCTATACTATTTTCTATACATTATGGGCCTAAAAAACATATATAAGCATGCATAAAAGGAAAATCAATAGAAATCCTGAACGTGTAAAAAAGTAGAAATCAGTAAACATGAACACCTGGCTATCTCAAGATAGGGAAATAACCTGTGGGCATTTTGCAGATGTGAAAATACATAAATGTAGACTGAACATGTTCTACAGTTTGTGGTTAATGGTGAATGTTCCCTCCTAAAACTACAGCTCCCACAAGCCCTTTCCGCCTGTCTAACATGTGTGCGTTTTCTGTTGTCTACCGACTTTGCTGACGTCACCATTGGAACTGCCCTGTCACGCGCTGTTAGTAAAAGTTGGGATAGAGGCTCGAGTCAGAGACAGGCAAATTTACGGCAAGCCTATCGCCGTCGTGTTGACACTAAACATCGCCAACTCACCTCGGTACCTCGCCACGGGCGCTCAAGAGGTCATTTTGAAATCGGAAAGATATCAAGGACCCAAAACTCTGGAGACGTGGACAGTCTGGATTATTATAGTAACGTTAGCTGGCTAGGAAACGAAGACATTCATGAAAACTGACTCTGACCGGTAGAAAATTAACGTTACTGGCAAAACGTAAAGTTTTCTGTTTGTGTTAGTAAATGTTGTGACATAAAAAGTACTTCGTAAGAGTTGGTGTAGAAAGACGGGTGAACCCGAGTTGTCATACCCGATGACTACTGCAAACTGCACCGGGAATGAGGAGCTGGACTTCAGACTGATCTTCGGTGAGGACGGGCAACAGCAACCGCTAGGCCCCGCAGGTTAGTATTTTTTTCTGGATCCCGGCTCGGTCTTCTATCTAAAGTTTGTTAGCTAAACTTGTTTTCGTGAAAGCTCAGTATCCTACGCTCGCCGAACTTCTGACTTTACTCAAACATGCGTCCCCAGAATCCACTTCAGCCAACCCGTGCCTACACTAGTAGTTAACAGTTTGTAACAGTTGTAGGCACAAAATTAAATTTCATTGTACAAAGCGTGAGCTAGAACAGCGCCTGCTAGCACAATAGCGAATTTGGCTAATGTCAACGGCACAACGGGCTCGAATTTGACAGCTGTAGCCCTGTGCAATGGAGTAAGCGGTAGTTGATAACACAAAAGCAAAATTAGTGCTCCCTTGTCTCAGATAAACGTAAGGACGTTGTAGTACTAGTAACATCATAAACATTTAAGATTTGCAAAAACATAGCTTCTAGTAGGGCATATAGACTACAAACTGAGCTATAGGGACTTTATATTAAATACCGAAAACTGCATTCAGATGTTGGGTGGCTTGGTCGACGTTGTTGTTAATGTAACATTTTCAGTAACACAAGCCCTGGAGTGAACAACGATAACAGATTTAGTTAACTTCTAGCGTCTGCATTAAATTCGTCTAGTCACACACATTTAGCGGTTTAGGCCCCGTCTAAGGGTTTCTGAAGTGTTGACATTTTCCCAAGTTCTGTAGCCTACAAAGAAACATGTGCGAGGTGTGGGCTGTGTGGCTATTGTGCTCATTGCCTGTTAGACTACTCAAAAGTAGGATATTAATAGCCTACGACTTTTCCTGTAAAATTCTTGAGGTTTAGGCTAATTCATTTAATATTCATTCACCATAAATACATTTTCACACGTCTTCATGGTTAGGTTATGTGTTACAACCCCCGTAATGTACGTAATAACGTAAATGTTAGGCTATCTTTAAGCTATGTATCCCATGTCTTAATAATTGTATAAAATAGCCTAGCTTATGTGAGACACAGACCAGAACGTGTCAGCAAACTAAAACAGGAACCCATAAAAACGGCTATTCATTTTGGCGCATTTTTGTTTTCATGAATGTTTGTTGATTTTCTGCACTCTATATTTTTTGTTCCTCCTGTTGACTGGTTTCTCTAATGTAGCGTGTTTGGATCATTTCATGATTGTACCCACACCGCAATCAGCGGTAAATGTAAGAATCTTCTGTTGCAGAGATGGTAGGCTATACTGCAGATGTGACTGTGAGAAAAAATGTGCTTATCACCATCTGTCAGTGTAGCAAAGTGTATTGACTGAAAGGCAAGTTCAGAGGAAGGTTTGTTTTGCGAATATGCCACAATATTTATCTGTACTTGGTCCTCCAATATGCACCGCATCTGCCATTCTTTTCTTTGCACCTCTTTGTTTTAGGGAATGCCACTATTTTCTCTCTACACTGCCTTTATCTTCTCTCTGTCAGATGACCAATGTAGCCTAAATGTAAATAGTGTTTTATTGTATTTAGGACAAAAGCTTAATTTGCAGTTTGTGTCTGATGGGAGAATAAATAAAGGTTGGAGGTCAATTCTCGGGGATCATTTTCAGTATGTCTCACTGTAGCATCATTAGCCTACAGGGTGACATGCACTCTGTAGTCATTTCTTTTTTGTTGTTGATAGTTTCTCAAAGAATCATTTGGGAGTAAGATCTACATTATTGTCCCGGGTTGCCTATGAGCTATGACGTTAGTTTGGGTTAGTTTCATCAACAGAAATACCACAAATTAAAAATTAATTAATACAAGTACTAATTTGCTGCTACTGCTGCTACTCATCATAATAACATGATAATATAACTCCAATAACACCACATTTGATCAAAATCTTAACAGTTGTATTATATAGACAGATATAAGGATAAGTGTATGCATACGTAAGCCCCACTATACCAATTTAATTGTACTGAAGCAGAAAAGAATTTTGCAAGAGAGCATGAGAAAAAACTTTGAAAATAGTTTAGCCACTGAATCATGATTGACTTCACCAAGAAACATCAGGATTGTCTGTTGTGGTTTGTTGTGTGAGATATCAAGTGCAGCATATAAAAATGGCATTTCTTCATGCTACAGAAGAGGAGTTTACAAAACTTTGTTGTGTCAAGAAATGATTGTGATAAAATGGCTGCAAGTCTACAGGGCAGTGTGTCCGGACTTCTTAGAGCTCCAAGATCCACCTGTAGTGTGAGCAACGCTGAATGCTACTGTGTAGGGAAGGATACACAAACGCCACAGCTTTGGGGAAAACCTTATTTTGCATGCAGTGATTCAAAACACATTGCGTATTCTACAGTAGGCATGTGTGTGCATGCGCACCTGCTATGCGGTGTATTGACTGGAATTGCATAAACCTATTTAGTAGTTGCATTAGGGGAAAAATAGGGTGGTGTTTTGTTATTATTGTTTTGTGATGCATCTATTGTAATGAGAGCTTCTCTACACAACTCTGAATTGGTGTGGCCAGATTTCAGGATTTCACATACTAAGCAAAAGTTTTAGAAAATAGAATCTTGTGTTTGTCCTGTTCAGCTCACAGCAAGGTGCTGACCACACAGTTTACTTACACGTATTGTATAGCCTACACGTGTACACATGTACTTTACTTGCTTAAAATGTAAAAAATGCCATGAAGTGCCCAGAAATTGTAACATGGACATGCAACTTCTGTAGGCTTATTGCCTGAAAGTCCTTTATATCTTCCGTAAGTAACTTGAAATAGCGTAATTGTGGTAAATAAACTGAACATGACTATGCAAATTCACTTTTTCAGTTTGATAACTTTTCAGAAATCAGTAAAATGTGACCGTGTCTGCTTTTCGTCTACATAATGTTAGTTGTAAGTATGCTGTTGAAATCGTCTTGAAAGCTCTGCTTCCTTTTGACTAATACTGATAGGCATGCAAAGTAATTTACACAAGTTTACATTTAAGTAATTTGTGGAAAAATTAAGAAATGTCATTGTCAATTTCATCCAATGGGACAAGTTTTCTTGTACGATACACAAGTTGAAGGTTGAAGGTCACAGGGAAGAACAGGGCAGAAGAGCATGAGTAAGACTCTATTTTGAATAGAGTTTTGCCTGTTCGATGGCTTCATTCAGCCTTGAAATCACACATGTAAGAAAGCTAAAAGTGCGTCCTTTTGGCCTGTGCAGTAGGTGTGTGATGTGTCCTCCTTTGGCTTGAGCTGTGGCGTTAGAGAAAAGATGTGCCCTCTCTGGGCCAGTGAGAAGATATTGTAGAGGTGGCTGGCTGTTAGCCCAGGCATGCCATGTGGAGCTCAGATGGCAGTGGAATTTAAGGAGAGGGGAGTGGACTCTCCCTCTCTCTCTCTCTCTCTCTCTCTCTCTCTCTCTCTCTCTCTGTCTGTCTCTCTTTCCCTGCCATGAAGGGGACAAGAAAGAAAGTGTTCCCTCCCCCTATCTCTCTTGCTCTTTCGTTCGGTGCCACCTTCCCTTTCTTTTTCACTGGTCCTCTCTTTCACCTTTGTCAGAAGCCAGCCTGTTAAATTCATTTTTAATCGCTGTACTTCAAAGAGCTGTACCTCTTTTTTGTTGTTGCTGTCATTGTGTATTTTTGAGACAGAGGATTGCAGCAATTAGGGACGTCACACTGCTTTAATGACACACCCATATGTGAATGACTTTTGCGAGTGAGAAAAAAAAAATCTCAGCTGACCTTGTCTTCCAGGCCGTTCCGGGTAATTCTAAACATGCTTGTGATTTAACATATGCTTTAAGTGATACTACGGCTCTTCTGATAGGCTTCCAAGTGCTGTTTGAAAGTGTCCAAGTGTGTTGGGGGGGATGTGGAGAACTGAGGCAGGAGCACGAGCCGTGAAGTGGCAGACTGTTTACTGAAAAGCCCCCACTCTTCGAACGTTTTTGTCGAGCTGCATCTGGTCAACTGGCTGTCTGTCTCAGTCGTGGGAAAGACTGAAATTACATCGCTCTCATGGTGGACTATTTTGAGCTCCTGGAGAGAGTGGCAGAGGGCAGGCGACAGGTTCTAGAGTTTTGTTAGACCAGGAGTTCCCCCACGAAACACGTCTGAAGCTGTCCAGTCGAGCACCGTTTGAACGGAACGGGAGAGGAGAGGAACAATGCTGTGTGCTACTTCACCAGGTGAGCTCAAAGTCTGTCAGAAGCGCACACGATCCCTTCTTGATGAACGCCAAGACATGCTGCTATCTTTGGTAGATATATTTATATGGCCCTACAGTGGGGGTTTATGATCTGGAAAATGAAAAAAATAACAAGCTTGACTGTTTACCAGCAGGTTCAGACAAACAGAAAAAACATTGACAATGACAAAGTGTTTGTGGTAGGAATCCTTTGAAGATCGAGGTGAAATTGTGGTGTTTTAAAGCAGCTTTACCTCTCTTTGCATACGCACTCGTCCCGAACTCTCTACTTGAGTCAGACACGGTGAGAGTACGCCTGTAGTGCTTCGGTCTGCTCAGTGTTTCCTCCCAGGGACGTTCATTTTGGAGACTTGCTTTCGCTTGCCCTCATTTTTGCCAACATTTCACCCAAATGTGCGAACTGTCAAGACGTGTAAGTGCTTGACCACTGGGAACGTGGAAAGCCTGAAAGGCTAAGTGTGTCGCTGCCATTGGATCCACATGTGGGGCAGGGCAGCATGTGTCGACATACCCCCCCAATACACCATACACCTTAGCCTAGACTGTGTCTGAAGGGGCCTCAATGCAGTGGAGTGTTGAGAGAGACGTTTGTTTCCCGGGGAGAGGCACGAGCAGCTATGTGTGGCATTTGTCTAGTTTAAATATAGTGTAACTGAAGCTACTGCTGGCTGCACTATATCAACATGTTGGGGGTGTGTTACACCAGGGAGAAAGTCAGTGAACGTTTGCATTTAGGTCAGTTTTTTAGGTTTATTTAAGTATTGGGAAGGGCTAGGGGTGTGATGATCGAATGCATTTTTAATCATAGGGTTATTTAAAGAACCTTGCAAAGCTATCTGAAAAGATGGTATTCTGATATTCATTCTGGAATTAATTTGTGGCGTTAGTTGGCATTATACACAATCCTTGCTTTCCATTTACCCATTTAGCCGTCTAGCCATACCCCGGCAGGTAACAGAATAACCGTTTGTGGACTATAATTGGATATTCAAGTATCAAAGATGGTTTATATTCACTCCCCTAGAAGGGGCATGATGAGGAGGGGGTTGAATAGAAATGGTGCTCAAAGTTCAAATGAGATGTCATGCAAGGGTTCATACTGACTTTAACGCAGCCTTTTATAGAGAGCAGAGGAAGCAGAAAATGCTAAATCATGCTAAAACGTAATAGTGTTAGCAGATGGCTTCATAGGAAAAATGTCATGATCGATGTTACATATAGAGCATAGCTGATTACTTTGACAGGTGATCATTAATGTGGGTTTTCGATGCCTTCAGGAATGCATACGAACATTCTAAAATAAATGGGTATCGTGTTTATGGACCATGCAGATATAAAGCCTCTACTGTGAAGGTTCCAATGTTTTTTTGTCCCAAAGGAACTTTAATGGTCATATTTCGCTTTTTTGCTTTTTTGTGAGGGGAAACAAAATTCTGCTATTTTTTACAAGGGCGCTCCTAAATGTGGAAGTCTGTACAGGCGTTGACATGAAACAAGCTCGTCAGAGATCTTCCACCTGCTAGGCCGAGGCCGATGTCTCTGTAAGTGAAACGTTGCATCATGTCTCTTATTTTTGCGGTTAGGGACACAGGACTTCCTTCCTTCGTCACTGTGCCCGAGCCATGGTTGCAAAATTTACCCAGGGAAGGGTTGCGTAATACAGTGTATTAACACATGAATGAATGACTGAAGAGTTTGAGAGGTTGCTTCTGTGGCCCTTGTGGGATGCCACTCAACACAGTTAAAAAGAGATTAAAACAAAACATTTAGCACTCTTATCTGGCGAAAATCTCAGCGAAGGTAACCTGACCCGATCTAACAGAGGCTGCATGTTCTATTGTCAAACTGAGTTTCATCGTAGGAACACATTCACCACAGACAAACAAACATGATGACAATGACAGTGCTGTCGATGAAGATGATGTTCTTTCACTTTCATCCCAGACTGATGGCAGAGCAGTGATGAGAGTACAGTTCAATTCATGACCTGCGTCACACAAGCTGCTTTAACGAGTACACTATGGTACACTGTAAGTTGCAGACATTTGGTAGTCATTGTGTTTTTCCAAAGTAGTTTTGAGTAATGACCCACTGATGAGGTCATACAAGTGAACCAATGAAGGAGCAACATGCATCCTCCAAAGTGTCCCAGAATCCTTTGTAAAATGTTACTTGCTACATCCACAGGTTTGTAATTTTTTTTTCATGTGTCAATAAATAAATGTATTCTGCAACATACATTTGGCTAAATAAATGAATGAGAGATGAAAGCAGCAGGTTTGTGTTTTGGGGGGTCAGAGGAAACATTGCCACTAGCATGCTTTGGACTGCGAAAATGCTCTGCCTAAATATTTGTGACAAACCAGGGCTTTTGTGGGCAATTTATTTTGATACACAGGATAAAAAAAGTCTTATCACTCCACACATGACACTCTCTCTTTCTCCCCCTTCTCATTCACTGACAGCCTTGACAGATTGTTTAAATGTCATCCAGTGTGTGTGTGCAATAGCCACTGATGTTATCTGCAGCTCTAGGTTATTGCAGGCAGTTGGATTGGGTTCACATTGCTCTACAGCTTAGAGGACAGTCATTTAGTGTGCCGTGGGCTGGCTGCAGTCAGCATATTAACCTGTTAGCTAGTTGTCTAGCTAACTGCAATAAACCCATAGAGGAATGTCCATTAGTAGATCTTAATTGTACTTTTAATTATAACTTTTTATACTCTGTTTATACTGTTGTCACAATTAAATTGAGATTGGAAAGAATATGTGTTTGTTGTTAGTTTAATAACAGTAGTTTACTTTTGTTTTACAGTATTGGCTAAATATCGTTTTTTGTCTGCATTTTAGGAGACAGTGGGGCTTAGAGGATGCATCTGTGTACTCTGTCTGTTTATCCTCTAATGTTATCACGGCATGTGATTGTTAATCATGGGTCTTTATTTAGCAGCCAAACATACGTTAATATAGGCTTAGGCAGTGATTGCACCCTGGGTGTTCGTAGGTTGCCTGTGATGTAACAGGCTGCAGTGGCCGGGGATATTTTATTCCCCACTAATTACATAATGCTCTGTAACGCACAGAGGAGCAAGGAGATTCCTTCCCTGTCTTGTGTTGTTTGGAATGCTCTCATTCATGAAGGGACCACATTTGGCATTATTCAGATTTACACATTAACCAAAAGGCAATATCTGAGTCTTGCTGGGAGAATGTACTACATGTATTGCCTTAGATATTTAAAGTATAGTAACACATGGTATTTGTGAACACTAATTTGTACTGATAACATTTCCCTTATAAGGGTGAGCACATTCTCTCTCTTTTTCTATTTTCTGTATTTCTCCACCCCCCAGCATTATCACCTTGCTGAAAGAGATGGAAGAGAATAACACTTATAGCACAAAATAAAGACCATTAATTGTAGCTATTTTAAAACCATAGATATGTAACACAATAAATATCTGTGAAGGATATGATTAATGTATTTGGATAGATAAAAGATTTTGATGATTTAGAATCCTAAAATGGTAGCCTTAGTTGCAAACGTCTTTTCCTCGGTTTGAGTGAGCGTCAGTGTCAGAGTGAGGTCAGAGTGAGGTCAGAGTGTCCTGCGATGTAGGCTGCAGACTTGACCGGAGCCGTCTCCGCCTACTGTAACTGCCGTGGCCCCAGCAGAGAATCCCCGTGTGACGTCATACCAGCGTCCGCATGGGCCTGTGATGTGGGGCCGGTGCCGAAGTCACGCTGGCGGACCGGGCAGGGGGCACTGAACACCGTTGAACACCACGCAGCGATTTCCAGTTATTATTAGCTTAGGAACAGCAAAGCCTCTTAGAGCTCTTTATTTAACTGGATCGGCAGTCTGATGTGTGGGTCCTTGGGTTGGGAATAATGCATTCTGCCTCGGAACGCATAGCTGGACCTTTGCATTTGAATGATTTTGCAGAGCAGTGGCCTCTATTGAGCGCTTACAGATCATATCCGAAGTCTCTCTCTCACTGATTGAACTACAGACTGAGCACCAGGCATCAGATTAGACCTCAGATGCATCCATCCCAATCTAAGAGTAGTTGGTAGTGGTAAATAAAAATGAAACCAAGCATCCATTCCTGGTTCGATAACTGCAGCTTTTTTTGATATAAAGTAGAAAATACATTTCTCTCTAACTGGCTTTTTCAAATGATCTCAATAATAAGGAAAGTATCTCCATTTAGGCAGGGTGAAGTGGAGAGCAGGTTGTGAATATGTTCCCTTTACCATAGTTGCAGTATCTTTTGGTGATGATTCCTCCGTTGGGCTCCATTATTAATTCGCACCATATGCAGAATTTATCCCCAGAACCTTTTAATGACACGATCACACGTTTAAAGAATTGGGTTAATTCCCAACCAGCTATGCCTGGGGGCAACTGCACTGTGTCTCTTCTGACGGAGTACAGTGGGGCAAATCCTCACTGGTGCAGTAACACACCCACAATGTAGTTCAGCAGCTCCTCTAGGCTTGTCTGCCTCAAATGTGGCATGCACGGCCCCTGTAGCGCCCTGTTGTCATCCCTCTTGGCCTGTTTTTTGGAGCAGGTGGTCCTGATCTGGCTCTGACAGGGTTCTTTCCCGCTTGGCTGCGAGCTGAGACCACGCACCCTGCTGCCGCTATCGGGTGGCAGGCACATGAGGGGCCTTCTGGAGGGGACAGGGGGGAGCAGGGTGGAGAGGGTGGGGGATGGTGGGGATGGGGAAGGCAAGAGCGATGTGGCTAGGGGATGATGGTCCTTCCTGCGGCTTGCTCAGACTACAGCAGATCCTTTTCGCAAAAGAGCCTTGGGATTAGTGTCGGCCGAGTTATTTCAGATGTGCCAGCTGAGGAGCTGGCGTTCTTGCCGTCCTTAGTGTGTCACAGACGGTAGACTAGACACCATAGACGATAATACTCAAAGCTTTACAGAATACCACATACATTAGCATTTGTTATGAGTTTTTTGAATGATATACTGTAAATGTAAAGAGAGTGGAGGTAAAATGGAAATATTGATGAATGAATTAATATTTGTTTCTTTATGAAATGTTCCTTTTTCTCAGAATGCTTCCTTTCAAGGTTGGATTTTTCCTCATTGTTTTCAATAATCCAAAAGATTATTTTTACACCTGTTTTTAGTCACTTTAACAAAGGTGCCAATAATTCTGGAGGGCACTGTACCTTCCTTGGCATGTTTGCTAACATGTCCTTGAGATGAAGACCTTCACGATGCCTCTTGTCCCTCACTCTTGCTATTTTCATTTGCTCGGCGGCCCAAATGAATTGGCAGCAATGGTGGGGTAATTAATTGACCTCTTGTCTGCCTCACAAATGAGAAATATACTGTATTGAGGCTTTCTCAAAATGGAGGGATTGTATTCTGTATGAAATTTGATGGCTACTGCACCTGCCTCCATAGAATCCCTCTGTGTGAGCTCTCTGTAATTAAAAGGTGGACATTTACCGGTAAACAAATGTTGCAGTTACAAATCTATTGCCATTGTAACATGAGAAAGACAAGGCAAGCTCTGAACAGTTCCATCTAACAAGAGGTTCAGGACATACTATACCCAGGTAAATCTTAATCTCCTCTGACATCACCTGGTAATTCAAGTCCTGTGGTTTGAATGTTGGGATTAATTATTTGAAAACATGTTTTTTGTTTTTGTTTTGAGAATTGTTATATATAACATACATTGGTGCTAAGCCCAGTGCGTCGAAAACTGACGAAAAAGGGTCAGGGTCCTCTATGGAACAGCATAGACATAGTGCAGGACCAGGCAACGGCAGCACTGTGGGTATTGAAGATACTGTTTTGCTCTCGAAAAGACAACGACATGTGCTATAAAGGTGTTATACTCAAAGGAGATACCTGTTGTCATTGCAGTGTACTACATCTGTAGGCTCTCTGTTCACAACGCTGCCCTTAATAAGCGTACAGTATTCTTTCTACACAGTGAGAGGGACACTTTTTTGTTTGAACCGTTGCATGGCCGAGACAAAGGAACAGGGAAAAGGCTTTGCTGTGTGTGTGTGTGTGTGTGTGTGTGTGTGTGTGTGTGTGTGTGTGTGTGTGTGTGTGTGTGTGTGTGTGTGTGTGTGTGTGTGTGTGTGTGTGTGTGTGTGTGTGTGTTGCGTGTGTTGCGTGTGTGCGCGTGTGCGAGCGAGTGCCTGCCCTGTGTCTCCTTCCCCTGTCTCAAACAGAGGGGTAGGGTGACAGGTCGCGCGCAGCGCGGCGGAGTCCTGTGACGTGCACTCCACTTGTCCTTTTCCCTCCTGTCACTCAAGTCCTGTCGTCAGAGGATGCGCGTGTCTTGTGACAGCCCAGGCCCTGTGTGGCCCATCTATAAATAAAGCCCCGAGCTGCCTCTGTCTCTGCCTCTGTCTTTGCTGCTGCTGTTATTGTTGCTGCTTGATGCCTGTTGTTACTGGAATCCAGAGAGCCCCCCCCCCCCCCTCTCTCCTTTGAGCTTTTCAGCCAAGTGTTAAGGGCATTAATTCAGATAAGACAGGGAGATGCTTTAAGTGCATCTGCTCTGCTCGCCTTTTGAAAATCATATCCCTGTGCTCAGGGTGATCTGCGTTGGTGCGCTAGATAATTGCCAGCCGATTGATCACGGCAGAGCATGGCAGGGGCCGCTGAACCTGGGTGCGTGTGCCATCTCATCTCATCTCCTCTCATCCCACTCTCATCGCCCGCAGTGTCATGTTCGTGCATCGGGCAGACACGTGACGGCCTGGCATGCCGCCCGGGTGCTGTGCCATGTTTTTTGCCTGCTGCGGTCGACCAGCGCGAGGCCGAGAGACTGATGCTAGGCCGCCTGGCCTTGTCTGCCCCCACTCTGCGCAATCACTGGGAGTTCATCAATAACCCCTAATAGAGCAGCATAGGACAATAGTGCGCTTGTATGCGAGCGAGCAGGCCAGGTCCCTGCCTCTGGAGTGTGTGTGTGTGTGTGTGTGTGTGTGTGTGTGTGTGTGTGTGTGTGTGTGTGTGTGTGTGTGTGTGTGTGTGTGTGTGTGTGTGTGTGTGTGTGTGTGTGTGTGTGTGTGTGTGTGTGTGTGTGTGTGTGTGTGTGTGTGTGTGTGTGTGTGGGCAGACTGCGGCTCCATAGCCCGGGTATATTAATAGGGTGCTGGGGCCCTGGTGCTGACAGCTCGGAGCACACGCCGCTGTGTGTGAATTTGTTTCCTGAGTAGCGATGTTGGGTCGGTTATTCCCCTGCTGGATTGGATCCTGTCGGCTGCCTCCCTGTCTAACCCCCAACCCCCGCTCCCACCAACCAACTAGCTTCATCATCCACTTGGCCTCTCCTCTCTCCCTATCTATCTCTTCTCTCTGTCTTTTTGTCACTTTTCCCTCTCTCTGCCCTGTACTCCTGTCGCTCATCTCTCGTTCGCAGCCCCTTCTCTCTTATTTAAGTTTCCGTTTGTCTGGTACTGTAACATCACCTCTTTGGACCCCATAGTGTTGTCATAGTGACACAGTCTTTGGTCTGTGACTCCCTTGTGATTTGATTGTTAGGTGATAACGCTCATTCCTTTGTAGACAGGGCAAACTGAGAAGTGTACCAAAAACAGGCACTAGATAACTTACCCTAGATTGTTTTGCAACCTCTTATCTCTCCTCCTGGCTCAAGGGACCTTGAAAGGAGAGAAGCGAATAAGCTGAAAAGGTTTCTCTTTTTTTTTTAAAGATGCCAATTGAGATCTGTCACTCCAGTGGCTACTCTCATTCATCAGTGAACCAAACTCTCACCATCCTGACCCTGTTTTCTTTCCTTCTTCCTCCTCTCTCTGTAGACCTGGAACCTGATGACAACACGTCGTTCTACATCCTCAACGTGGGCCAGCCCCAGTCGGTGGTCAATCAGTCCATCGGCATCCCCCGACATGGCATGCAGTCACACTCACACTCACACTCACACTCACACTCGCAGGTCATCTCGACCTCGCCGCGGCTTCAGTCGCACAAAGTGTTCGACCCCGGGTACGAGCTGCAGCAGGACTCCAACAAGTGCAGCCAGCCACCTGGCAGCGGTCAGCCGCCCAAGGCCTTCGAGTGCCCGAGCATCCAGATCACCTCCATCTCGCCCAGCTGCCCACAGGAGATGGACGCCAACGACGACGACAAGGGGCACGACAGGGACTACCACCACGACCGGCCCATGTCGCGGGACCACCTGTACCTCCCCCTAGACCACTCCTACAGGGATTCCTCGCTCAGTCCAAGCCCCTGCAGCAGCCTGTCGTCCAGGAGCTGGTTCTCAGACGCGTCATCTTGCGAGTCCTTCTCGCACGTGTACGACGACGTGGACTCGGAGCTGAACGAGGCGGCGGCGCGCTTCACACTGGGCTCGCCGCTCACGTCGCCCGGCTGCTCGCCCCAGGCTGGCGGCCTGGACGAACCCTGGCAGCACCAGCAGCAGCAGCAGCAGCAGCAGCAGCAGCAGCACCACCACTCGGCCTTCGCCCACTCGCACTCGCTCTCGCCGCGCCAGTCGCCCTGCCACTCGCCGCGTACCAGCGTCACCGACGAGAACTGGCTGAGCCCGCGGCCGCCCTCCAGGCCCTCGTCCCGGCCCACCTCGCCCTGCGGCAAGCGCCGCCACTCCAGCGCCGACATCTGCTACCCGGGCTCCGTGTCCCCGCACCACTCCCCGTCGCCCACGCCGGGGCCCTCCCCGAGGGGAAGCGTGACGGAGGACACCTGGATCGGAAGCCCTTCAATGGGGATGTCCCCGTTCCAGTGCTGTCCGTCCGAGGCCGACATCCCCTCTAAGACCCGCAAGACCTCGCAGGACCGCACGCCGCCGCACCAGCCCGGCAAGGGTGACCTGGGGCTGGACGATTCAGGAAACGTGTCTCCGCTGTTGGACTCCCCTGCCGAGGAGGCCCTGCTCGGTCTGAAGAAGGACGGTCCGGGAGAGCAGTTTCTCTCCGTGCCCTCCCACTTCACCTGGAACAAGCCCAAGCCGGGACACACGCCCATTTTCAGGTACGTCAACGCTGCCTTTCTGCCTTTGCCAGCTGCCGCCCTCTTTGTAGATACCCTTATCAGTGACCAAAGTTAATAACTATACTGCTTGTGTTATACTTGTATTATTGGGGCGAGGTAAGGAAAGGGTCTCATAAATTTCCAAATTAGGTGTTACTCAGTAAGTAGGGCCAGCTCATGGCCTACTAGTTAGGGCTTCGGGCTTGGAACCAAAGGGTTGCCGGTTTGATCCCTGACCAGTGGGAACGGCTGAAGTGCCCCTTGAGCAAGACACCTAACCCCTCACTGCTCCCCGAGCGCCGCTGTAGCAAGGCAGCTCACTGCTCCGGGTTAGTGTGTGCTTCACCTCACTGTGTGTTCACTGTGTGCTCTGTGTTTTCACTAATTCACGGATGGGATAAATGCAGAGACCAAATTCCTTGTATACACAAGTATACTTGGCCTAGAAACCTGATTTACATTTACATTTTACATTACTCTTGTCAAATCTTGTCAGATCTGGGTTCGTATTCTTAAGGCTAAAAGAAGGCTAGCTCCTAACAGGCGGATTTAGGAGAAAATCCTAAAAATAATGGATGTGTCAGTCGTAACTTCCTCATTTTTTTTCACAAAGCATTTTAGTGCTAAAAGTAGAAGTTAAAAGCAGTCGAGAGGACTGCTGAACTCACTAAGACCTATTCAGAAATAATCGTTAGCAACTGTTTGCAGCATTCCACTTCACAATGTTTTGAAATACACATCACTTACAGGAGATCTCAATCGCGAGGGAATAATTGTGCATTGTAAGGGATGCAATAACACCACCAATAACCAAAACCATTCAATGTCAAGATTTAACACCAAATTTAACGTTTCATTGTAATGAAATTAAATTGCTTATCGTCTATGCAAATGTGTATTCATACAGATTCATTTTTTTTTTTTTTTAAGTATATTTTTTGGGCTTTTTATGCCTTTAATCAGATAGGACAGTGGAGAACGACAGGAAGTGAGTGGGAGAGAGAGTCGGGGTGGGATCCGGAAAGGACCACGGGGCGGGAATCGAACCCGGGTCGCCGGCGTACGGTGCAGGTGCCCCAGCTAGTTGCGCCACAGCTGGGGCCCATACAGATTCATTTAAAAAATGTTGTGAAGACATTGCATCAATCTGTAGTACTGTATATTCCATTACAAGTCTATTTGCTTTGTAGCCTGTCGTCTTTATTTATTTATCTATCTATTTATTTATTTGTTTATCTCTTGTCCTTTGCGGTACTCGTGGACCCATGCCTTCTCACTAGCATAGACCTGTCACTCATCAATCATCAGCCAATCACGGTGGTCACTCCCATCAAGCTTGTGCATGAGAAATGACATCAACCATAGCAACAGAGCTCTTATCTTATCTTAGGAGATTTCATTTTTCCTTATTAAAAGTTTTATGAATAGGTTTTAAGAGAAAACTCGTATGATATAGTGCGATTTAAGAGTACTCTTAGCGGTAAGATAAAATATGAATACGGGCCCTGGTTGAGATTGTCAGAGTTCAGTCATAAAATGGATTATTACCTGTAATTCTCTCTTAAGTTTTGACTGATAACCACACAAAGGGCAGACAAGGTTATGTGTCAAGCTAATCAACACCTGCTTCGCTGTAAAGGATAACAAGCACAGCTGCATATTCACAGGTAGTTGGGCATATACTGTAGTATCATTAGTGAATATTAGTAGGGCAGGGAGTGTTTTTTTGGTTGTTCCAATGTGCAAAGCAGATGAAGTCACGGCCTTGTTTATGTTCTCTGGCCCCTGGCACCATAAATCAGGCAGGAGTGAATGTAGCTATGTGATCAACACATGGTCCCTGTGCTTCGCTTGTTCTACCTTTGACCCCAGGATGGTCAGAGCCCCACAGAGACACACACACACAAACGCACACACACACACACACACACACACACACACACCCACATACACACACACATACACACACTACATCAACACACAGACCAAACTGCTTGCACCCAGAACTGCAATCCAGAATAAATCTGGCATCAAAGTGGCTAGGGTTAGATTGGCAAGCACATGACTCAAGACATACACTAATATCTGCCTCTGGCATTAAACTTGACACTAGCACCTGAGCGCCCTGAAGTATGAGCAGTCGTAGTTCTCTTCTGATTACCTCTAACCCTTTTCCTCTGCCCCCTAACCCAACCCAACCCCACGGGGTCTACCTTACTAGATGGTTGGGGGCTTCCTGATTGTGGAACACTCTGGAAACTCCTCAAGTGGTTTGCATGAGTATGTGTGTGTTTATGTGTTTGTGATATTTTGGTGTGCGTGTGTGTGTGTGTGAGTGTGAGTGAGAGAATGCGTGGGTTGTGTTCAGCTGTTCCATTGCACATATAGACACTCATTAATATGTCTTGTTTGTAGTTCTATGTCTGGATGCACGCCTGGAGGTGTTTATGTGCATGAACCACACAACAGTCATACTAGGATTGTATAGCACCACTTAATTTTGTTAACACTTTTTTGAACAGTGTAACTGTGTGTGTGTGTGTGTGTGTGTGTGTGTGTGTGTGTGTGTGTGTGTGTGTGTGTGTGTGTGTGTGAGAGAGCATGGGCAGCCTACAGCTAGCATGTTTAAATATGTAGGCTAATGGCTATAAGACTGTGTGACTGGAGTAGCAGTCAGCCTCAGACACCGAGGGAAGGTTACGGCTTTTCAGGCCACGGGCAGCAGCCGCCAACTATCCCATTGGCCTCAGGTTTCCAGCATCTCCTCTTCCTGGTTGCCATGGCAGCGCTGCTCACACACTTCCTGGCTTATGTCATCCCACAGGAGAGACAGTGTGCTAAGTGTCGCTCCTATTGGGATGCCACACACACACACACACACACACACACATACACACTCACAAGCAAGCACAAGCAAGCACAAACAAAAACAACACAGACACTGTCCATAAAAAAAGGCTCCTTTTCCAGGAAAGAAATAAGTCAAATGCCTCCTCAGTCAGAGCTGCAGCAGTGTGCCTGAATTGAAACATGAGTGGTAAACTCTGGTCACAGTGAATAGGTGGCAGCACAATGCCCTCTTTGACCAAAATGCCAGAAACATATGGCCCACCCCACCCACTTACAGCCAGCCTCTCTCTTACCTCTCCCACTCCTCCACCCCCCCCAACCATTCCAAATGTCAGCCTCCTTTTCTTTCCTTTTCATCTGGCCCCTCTTAGAAGCGCCGTGTGTTTCGAGGGCGCAGTCCAACAAAAGCCGAGCCGCTAATTTCCGACCGGGGCACTGACTGATCCTGTCCGCGCACTGCTGCAGTTCGGCTCGCAGGTTTTCGGAAACTTGGAGAGTTAACGGATGCGTGACTCACTTTGCTTGTCAGGTCCTATCGAGTGCCTCTCTTGGTGGTGAACATGTGTGTGTGTGTGTGTGTGTGTGTGTGTGTGTTTTTTTTCCTTTTTTTTCTTTCCAGTGTCAAGCCTAGTCCAGCCGCTCAGGGATAGTGTGTTTGCACAGCGCTGTTGTTTTGGTGGAACAGTGGGTCCTGTGTGCTAGGTTCTATTCCTGTGTGCTAGGTTCTCTTCCTAGCGTGTTCTTCGAGCGCCGTTGATCTGAGACGGATGGCACAAAGGCACTCTTATGGGCCAACAGCGTAATGGCAGAGCCGCATTCACAGTCACAGTCCTGTCTGGCTACAGTGCAGGCAGCAAGGATGTGGCCAGCTCCTACTCATTTAGCCAGAATTAACCATAATGCGTGCGTGCCAACACAAACACACACACACACACCACATATGTATACACACACACACACACACCACATATGTATACACACACACACACACACACACAGACACAGACACACACACACACACACACACACACACACACACTCCCTAGTTATGGCATCCACCCACCTTCCTCCAGCACGTGTCCATATATACTAGCCATAGCGCTGGTGTTTTCACAGGGCTGTGGCGCACTGTGTTTACCTTTCTGTTCAGCGCTCTACATTACTCAGCCATCCCACCTGCTCTCTGCTACCCCACACACCTCTCCCCCACTGTGTGTGTGTGTGTGTGTGTGTGTTTGTGTGTTTGGGTGTGTGTGTGAGAGTGTGTGTGTGTGTGTCTACATGCTGGTAAAGAGAGAGAGAGAGAGAGAGTTTAGGAGGAGGAGGAGGAGGAGGAAGCCCTTTCACGCTCTAACTGTGAACAGATAGCGGCAAGACCGACCTCCAACACGTGGAGCGCAGACAAAGAGAGTGGCAGAGTGGAAGGAAAGGAGGAAGAGAAAAAAAACTGCTTTTTCTCACTGGAAACTGCCATAAAGAAAGAGGGGGGATAATTGCAGTGGCTGCATTTTATAGGGCAATGGGGGTGTGTATGTGTGTGTGTGTGTGTGTGTGTGTGGGGGGGGGGGGGTGTGTAGCTGTTCGTAGCACAAGAGTGGATGGGTGGCAGCCCAGGAAGAGAGAGGGACCGGGTGGCAGGCAGGGTGGGCACGAGAGAGGGGTGTTTATTTTCTGACAGCAGCTGTTCAAATAGGACTGTAGCTTGCATAGATTCCAAAAAAACATAACACACATCCACCATCAGTGAGTGTGTGTGTGTGTGTGTGTGTGTGTGTGTGTGTGTGTGTGTGTTTGTGTGTTTGTGTGTGTGTGTCTGTGTGTGTCTGTGTGTGTGTGTGTGTGTGTGTGTGTGTTTGTGTGTGTGTGTCTGTGTGTGTGTGTGTGTGTGTGTGTGTGTGTGTGTGTGTGTGTGTGTGTGTGTGTGTGTGTGTGTGTGTGTGTGCGCGCGCGCTGAAATATGACTGTAACTGTGAGTGTGTTTCTCTATTTAAAGCTAGATTTGTCCCAACAAGCAGAGGGACACTGTCTTGGCACCATCCATCTACCACTGACATTAACTTTCTGAATTCCCCCCAAGTGAATCACTTCTAGTTTGTCTCAACTTGACCTATGACAGTGTTGTTGTTCCGGCAACATAGTTGCAGTTACGGCTCAGAGGGGCCTACGGGCAGTATGATTCATGGTTAGTTTCTTCGCCCCTCAATCATCTACGCTTATGGGGAGTTTGAGAATAGTTCTCGGCAGTTGGCAGTCCTTAACTCTATTTTTGACAAAGCATCTGACTCTGCTTGGTTACTGCTGTCAACTTACTGTCATGTTCTTGTGTGTGTGTGTGTGTGTGTGTGTGTGTGTGTGTGTGGCAACAGAACATCATCACTGCCTCCGCTGGACTGGCCCTTACCGAACCAGTTCGGACAGTACGAGCTGAAGATCGAGGTCCATCCCAAGGCTCACCACCGGGCGCACTACGAGACTGAGGGCAGCAGAGGTGCGGTGAAGGCAGCGTCTGGGGGACACCCTGTGGTGAAGGTGAGTCAGACGATCAGCGCTGACCCAGGTCAGTGGCCTCTCCTCCGGTCCCTCTCCTGTCTCCTCTGCTGTAATACTGACACCTAATCAGCTCAGAGATGGAAGGACTCTGATTATGCCTGCTGGCCACAACCGGCGTGTTGTGGTTGGTGCTGTGTGTCCTTTTGGGTGTTGTGCTTTCCCCAGTTGGGTGCTGCTGTGTTGGGACACATGGGCGGTTTTATGGGTGTACATGTAACATTAGCAGCACGCTACGTCCATCACATATCCACAGGGCCGTAGAGGCAGCTCAGACTCAGGAAGTAGAACTTGAGATGTTTGACCACTAGAGAAGAGAGAGAGAAAGAGAGAGACAGAGAGAGAGAGAAAGAGAGAAAGAGAAAGCTAGTCAAACAAGTATATCCTGTCCCCCTGACCTCATTCGCTGTGAGAATCTTACGAAAGAGGGGTCAGCCTACAATCTGACCCCTCTTCCTCCTTAATACATCAAAACCAACAATAAACGTTGACAACTAGTACGCGCACCAACACAACAGACACTTTTCTGTGCTGCGGCTGTCCGCATTGCTACGTGTTGCCAGGGCTACGTGTTGAAGCGGGCGCTGGGCGTATAAAGTGGAGCCCAATTAGTTTTTTGTTGTCATCTGATCCATCAGATTGGCCGACTAATCTTTCAGCCATTCTCTCCGTAGCGCACTACTCCGGCGGGCCGTGCGGTGCGGCCCCTGCCAGGGCTGCCCGGGACGCTGAATATTTTATGGCCGAGGGGAAGGCAGCCTATTGTGCTTGTGATGGTATCAGGACATGAATGCAGGGCCCTGGCCACGCTTGTGTAACCGGCCAGCGGCGTGGCCAATGAAGGCCGCCGGGGGAGGGCGGGGGTGCGGGGGCATCTCAAGTGTACACCTGTGGTTTTCAATGGTCCACTGAGTTACTATAGTATATAGGATCCTGCTGGATTTCTGTTAGTAAGGGGTGAACTTAGAGTACTTTTGCAATCGCACTCTGCAGAGCAGGTTCTTCTTTTACAATCTTGGTTGTTTTGAAAGGCGTTCTAGCTATAATGTATAAGTTATTTGCTTAATGTTTTTGACTACATGGGATTTTACAAAACATATTGGTTACGTGTGTTTTCAGTAAAACCTAAGTCACCCAAAAGCGTAGTATAGAGTTGCAGAGTCCTTAGCAGGTCTCATGGTCAGTATGAATGGTTGAGTAGAAGCAGTTTCCCCCTCTCGGCAGAGTAATTTTTAACCATTTAAACTGTTGGCCCAGACAACAACTCGCCATGTGTGAGGATGCATAATTAAGGTGTCAGAAGGCGCATCTAACGAACGCAACTTCCTCTCCTGCTTTCCCTCATTTCACTCTCCGCAAACACACACACACACACACCTACACACACACACACACACACACACACACACACACACACACACACACACATATGCATACACACACACACGCGCACACACACACACATACACACACACATAGGCTCGCAAGCACACACACACACAGACACACACACACATGCATACGCACACACACATATGCATGCACACACACATGCACACACACATGCATACACACACGTATACACACACGCACACGCACAAACACACACACACACACACACACACACACACACACACACACACACACACACACACACACACACACACACACACTTGTCCAGTTTTATTTGCACCCCTATCTTCACCATCTCCAAGATCCCTTTTGAAATTTCATATAAGGTGGAGGCAGGCATTTTTGCAGCCTTCGCCTAAATAGGGCGTCTCTGTTTACTCAACTGGTCTGTTTACTGTCTCTGGAAGTGAACGTTGCATTTTGATGACTAGATCATATTGTATATAGCCACAAGCAATTCACAGAAAAACAGAGGTGACGTTACCAAATGGACCACTTGTTTCTGGAAACAATTTTGCTCAAATATATTTGTGATCATAAATCTGATTCCCGTTTATATACTGGTTTTACGGGTAAGAATTTTTTTTTTTTTTTTCCGTTCTTCCGTCGACCCCAGTTTGTGGTGCACTGCACACACAGAGTCTCTCGCCGTGCTATACATGCGCAGGCTCAGCGCTGTGGGTAACATTGCCATGTCATTGCCGCTTGGGCCCTGTCCATGTCTGCCCCCGTGGGCGTGCGGTGTGTGTGTGTGTGTGGGGGGGGGGGGTGGGAGAGCAGCAGCCTGGTTAGAAACGTGCGGCCGTCCCTCCACGCGGCTCTCGGCCCCAGCAGGCGCCCGAGGCGTCGGCCTCAGCGGGCCGTGATGTCATCGCGTGACGCCACAGCTGCCATCTGGCCCTGGTGTGGGCTTCCTTTGTGACTGGCACCCAGATGAAGGCACCACACACACAGCCGCTCTGTCAACAGGAAACCGGTGCCATGAGACCAGGAAGGGAGCCATTGGCTCTGTGTTATAGGTGTAAGATAACAGTATAATACAGTGTGTGTTTGCGCACGTGTGTAAGTGTAAGTGTGTGTGTGTGTGTGTGTGTGTGTGTGTGTGTGTGTGTGTGTGTGTGTGTGTGTGTGTGTGTACAGTATTGTGCGCAGGGTGTGTGTGTGTGTGTGTGTGTGTGTGTGTGTGTGTGTGTGTGTGTGTGTTTGTGTGTGTGTGTGTGTACAGTATTGTGCGCAGGGTGTGTGTGTGTGTGTGTGTGTGTGTGTGTGTGTGTGTGTGTGTGTACAGTATTGTGCGCAGGGTGTGGACACATTTGACACAGATCCATCTCTCCCCCACTGTCTGCCGCCTGCTTTATCAGTAGGCTTTTGCTATTTTCTGACGAAGGTGCATTTTCCTTGTCTAGTCTGCGAAACGTGGGATGGAGTGTAAATAATCCGTTGAAAGGGCCGCTCCACCAGACAGTTGGCTGAGTTCTGAGAAGTCTGGCCGGTTTGTGTCCCCGTCACCACCGTCAAGTTTTCACATTCTTCTTCCACCTTGTTCTGACATGTTTTTTGACAATAGAGCATTGCTGCTGTTACAACAGCGGTTACAGAATCCTCTCCTCTCTCTTGGTCTTTGCCTGAAAGGAATCTGTTAAAACTCAGAGTTCAGGACTAAAGTTTGTTGAATACTGATTATTTATTTTTCTGTTCATGGCTGAAGGCTGGTTAAAGCTACAGTATGTGCAGCCTAACGGCTGTGTTAGAAATGAGTGCTTGGACACTCGCCTCACTCGTTAGCATTATCTCGTGTGAGATGTCATTTACTTAAGCCAGTGACCATTTGGTTAGCTGTCAGTCTGCCAGTTAGTCACGTTCGAGGTTGTCAGCGAAAGGGAATCTGGCTCAAGACCTGCGACAAAACAGCGAGCAGACGTATGCAGGCTCTGTGCAGGGGTAGCAAGCAGATGCTAGTAATCTAAGAATACTTAACCTTTCTAACACCTTTTTCTAGGAAGCCCTTTGTAGGATTGTGAGGTGGCCTTTTTCTACGAAGGCTTTTGAAGGTAAAGGAGAGGTTGATATTAGAGACTGTGTATGAAAAGGTCCTTAAAGCGATGGTTAAAGCAATTAAAGAGTTGTACTACTGTAGAAGTTTCGTACCATTCAGGGCATTATTAGTGGGGTAATTTACGAGATAAAAGTTGGTTCCATTACGACTGCAGAACGTCATTCGTTTCTGACAGCGCTACTCGTCCAGGGTTCGACCAAGGGAAAAAAGGTTCTGGGAAGGTGTTTGGCTCGGGGTCATGGTGCAAAGGACCCTAGGGTGAAATTACTCCGAACCATCGCTTTAAGAAATGTTTGAGAAAGTACACACACTAACCCAATATGTTTAACATCATTATATGGACAAAGCTGAAAAAAAAGAAAAAATAGGCAGAGAAAAAGGTAGGGAGTGTAGCTGGATCAAAAAGCGATATGTCAAAATGCCATAACAGTAATCCCCTAACTATAACCTACAGTAGCCAGACAAACAAAAGGAAAACAATGTGACACTGTTTACATCTTGTGTTTGGACTGTGCTGATTCATGGGTGCAGGATCTGGGTGGAATGCTTCATATTACAATACAAACCTGGTCAGAGGCATGAGCTGTACGCCTCCTCTCCTTTTATACTTCTCTCTCTCTCTCTCTCTCTATTTTTCTCTCTCTCCCTTTCTCTCACTCTCACTCTCTCTCAATTGCTCACTCTCTCTTAGCCACTCTCAGTCTCTCTCCTCACGGTTCTCTCATAGACTTATGCTTACATTGTGTTGGGGCTGTAGCGGGACGTGGGGTGGGGGTGGAGTGCAGACCATAATCATCACACCTGTTGCTAGGAGACGTGTAAGTCCAGAGCCCATCTGGCTGAGGCTTCCTTGTGTGTATTTAACCGGCTTAATTGTGTGTACTGTCACAAAGGGAGCATGGCGAGCAAGGCCAGAGGAGGACCATGTGTCCTCGTCACGCCTGTCCAGCGCAGCCCGCGTCAGCTGGAGCGTCATCCAGAAAAACGCTACTTTCCGAAAAAGATTCGGTGCGCTGAGTTGAGTTTGGGATGCGTGTTTTCGACTGTGCTGCGCTGCTCGCTGAGCCTCCCTGTAGCACGTCACTGGTGTTGGTGTGAAAGAGGCTGCGGGTGTCCGGTGACAGGGATATGAAACAGAAGACGGCCGCCATGGATGAGCGCCGCATTGGATCACCAGCGTTGCATGCGTTTCACCCTGAAACCCTCATCAGTGATACATCGATGAAACCGCAGACCCCATGCAGCGTAGCCAAACACTCAGTTTTACAGTAATGTACCGTCATCAGGTATGGCACCCAAACCTATTCAGATCATCAACAATTAATGGTTTTCTCTGACTTTCACCCCAGAGTTCCTGACCCTTGTACTGTAAAACAGCACGTCAGCCTGAGGGCTTGTTTGATGTGCAGATAATGCTTTAAAGCTATAGAGTGTGCTGAGGGCAGATAATGCTTTAAAGCTATAGAGTGTGCTGGGGGCAGATAATGCTTTAAAGCTATAGAGTGTGCTGAGGGCTTGTGTGATGTGCAGATAATGCTTTAAAGCTATAGAGTGTGCTGAGGGCTTGTTTGATGTGCAGATAATGCTTTAAAGCTATAGAGTGTGCTGAGGGCTTGTTTGATGTGCAGATAATGCTTTAAAGCTATAGAGTGTGCTGATGTGCAGATAATGCTTTAAAGCTATAGAGTGTGCTGAGGGCTTGTTTGATGTGCAGATAATGCTTTAAAGCTATAGAGTGTGCTGAGGGCAGATAATGCTTTAAAGCTATAGAGTGTGCTGAGGGCTTGTTTGATGTGCAGATAATGCTTTAAAGCTATAGAGTGTGCTGAGGGCAGATAATGCTTTAAAGCTATAGAGTGTGCTGAGGGCAGATAATGCTTTAAAGCTATAGAGTGTGCTGAGGGCAGATAATGCTTTAAAGCTATAGAGTGTGCTGGGGGCAGAGGCACCACGGACAGAAGCCTCTGCTAACCAGAAACAGACAGACAGGTCCATATACAGACACGGCATACAGTACAGTAAACGTGTGTGTGTGTGTGTGTGTGTGTGTGTGTGTGTGTGTGTGTGGGCGCGTGTGTGTCTGTGTTTGTGTATGTGTGTGTTTGGGTCTGTGTGTGTGTGTGTGTGTGTGTGTGTGTGGGGGGGGGGGGGCGCATGTGTGTCTGTGTGTGTGTGTGTGTGTGTGTGTGCGTGTGTGCGTGTGTGCGTGTGTGCGTGTGTGCGTGCGTGTGTGTGTGTGTGTGTGTGTGTGTGTGTGCGTGTGTGTGATCGCGCGTGTGTGTATTGACCTTGTTTAAACAAACGGCTGCCCAGCCCCCCCTGGGCTGTGTGTGCCCTCGCATGCTGGATAAACACTGGGCCAAAAGTGAACAGCGCTCCCAGTGTGTGTGCAGGGACCCAGGGGCCGTGTCAGTGCAGGGCCACTCACCCGGCTCACCAGGGGCCAGGGAGGACCAAGGGCCAGTGGCTGACCTTGAGCCTCACTGCCCTCCGCACTGCACCCACACAAATATACACAGACGCAGGCTGCATTACACACACACACACACACACACACACACACACACACACACACACGTACACACGAGCACACATACACACACTGACACACCGGCTGGTTCTCGCCATGGCAACAGCAGAGAAACACAGGGAAACAAGTTGGCAGCGATGGGTGCCTGTGTGAGAAAGTGTCATGTTACTAGAGAGAGAGAGGGAGGGAGAGAGGGAGGGAGGGAGAGTGAGAGAGAGAAAGAGAGGGGAGGGGAAGAGGGTGGGGGAGCATGCGGGGATGGAGGTGGGTTCAGGCATGATGAAACATGCCGCTCACACACTGAAGTGTGGCTCCAGCTCAGTCCTATCAAAACACAGGGCTACGCTACGCTACACTGCATTACTTTACCTTGCACCAAAGCCACACCACGTCACCCTCCCATTGGCCACCAGCTCTGAGTTATTCACTGACCTACCCATTCACCTCTCTTCATGTCCTGATGCTTTGTTATGTTTTTTTGTAAATCATTCATATGTGTTTCTGTGTTTGTGTTTGAGTGTATGGGGTGAGATGGTATTGGTGGTGTGGGCTGCTTCGTCTTGTGCATGTCACTCATGGGTTCCAGAGCCAGGGCTTGTTTTCTCCCTTCTATTACTGGATCAGTGGAACAGATGCACACTGAAATAAGATGGCTTAATTTAGCCCCTGCACCTCAATATGTAATGCTATCCAGCGGTTTTATTTAGGGGGCAAGTTTGCCATGTCCAGAATTGTCGTGTGTGTGTGTGTGTGTGTGTGTGTGTGTGTGTGTGTGTGTGTGTGTGTGTGTGTGTGTGTGTGTGTGTGTGTGTAAAAGGGGGAGAAAACATGTGACTGGTATTAATGTCACCAGTTTAATATAACCTCCGATCCAGCAGGCCCCATTGACCAGCTGGTGGGGGCGGATTTGCAGAGGTTACGAAAGTGCAGTGACCACCTCACTGCGGTATTTCACACCGGACTCGTGTTTTGGTTGAAGGCTGTTGCCTTGGAATGTCAAGTAATAAGCTGCTGAAAATGGACTTGTTGCCTCTTTGCATTTTTGTGTTTGGGTGTGTGCATGTGTACATGTATGGTTGAATTATGTGCTTGTGTGGATGTGGGTGTGTGTGTGTGTACATGTTTGTGTACGTGTGTGTGTGCATGTATGGTTGAATGTAGTTGTGTGCTTGTGTGTGTATAGGGGTGCGTGGGTGTGTACATGTGTGTACATGTGTGTACGTGTGTGTGTGCATGTGTGCATGTATGGTTGAATGTAGTTGTGTGCTTTTGTGGGTCTGGGGGCGTATGGGTGTGTAGTGTACATGTGTGGTTGAATGTGCTTGTGTGGATATGGGGATGCGTGGGTGTGTGGTTGAGTGGAGGTGTGTATAGGGGTGTGAGTGTACAATTTGTGTCTGTGGGTATAGATTGGGTTTAACTCTGTGTAGTTAGATAAATGCATAATGGGACAATTACTGCCTTCAGTTTGTTCCTTCTTGGTGCGCTGACAGTGTTTAACTGCTTGTCGACCTGAAAACACTTTTATGCTTGGTCACTGGCCATTGTCAACTCGCATTCATAATGTTGCACTTTTTTCATAGGCAGAAATTGCATTCATGTGAATGTTGAACTGATTGAATATCAGAAAGCACAGTGTTAGCTTTTATTTGGTAAACCTACTGTAGGTCTGTGAAGAGTGCTGTCTGGAGATGGGTTTTAATCTGAGGGGTATTAAAGTTCTCGTGATTTCATTCTCTTTTACCCTGGCTCTTGTCCAAATGTTCAGCTGACGTAACATTGACACAAACATAGACAGGTGCAGCTGCAGTGAAAGTTTTATTTTTATTTTTATGTAAAATCGCACAAAACTATTTCTGTGTAATAGTCAGTACAAATGATGGAAGGCTTACCTTTCAAGGTACATGCGGTCAAGGGATACTCTAAGGATCATAATTGAGCATTTGAATGAATTGAATGATTTGTTCATATGTGTATGTTTGTTTATGTGGTGTCTGTTTAGGGTTTACCCTAATGCACGCACACTATGGAGCCATGCTGAAAGCCACCACACAACCCCCAGTTAGCTCTCATAGCAATCTGTAAACATTGCCCAACCGGCACCTGCCAATTTTAGCATATATATATATATATATACACAGTATATATATTTGCAATATTTGCAAGCACATCTTATATGTTATGGCAATCATTGTGTGATAGGAGATGCTCCTAATGCTGCTACCATTTGCTTTCTTACTCTTCTAAGCTAACAACAGGGATGTGCTCCCACTGTTTGGGTCATATAGCTCAATGCAAGGGTCACCCAGTCATTTCAGGTGTTTCACAGAGATAATGTAGGTGACATTAAATGCGAGGCAGGGGACGAGTGAGGATGGACCTACGGCCGTAATGAGTCTCCGCAGGTTTCTCTTTTTCAGCGCTGAGAAGTGAGCGGCTATTAGCCGTCCCCTGCTCCAGATCCCTGAAGAGCCCTAATCCCCTGGCCAGCGTGTTTGTGGACTCTAGCAGCTTAGCGTGACACAGCGGCAGCAGTGGGGGCGAGAGTGTGGACTTGTCAGACTTCCTCTTTTCATGCCCAACAATGAGGCACAACGGCAACCAGACAGAGACAAAGTGGTAATTTGGCCGGAAGGGCAATAAGTGACAAATAGCACTATGAAGTGTCTGTGTGTGTGTGTGTGTGTGTGTGTGTGTGTTGTCTGTGGGTCTCTGGTGGAGTCCTCGGCCAGACTAAGAAAGCCTATTTGCCTGTGCTCTGGGTCACGGAGGGGTCAGAGACAGCGGAGCCAGTAGCGGCAGGCTTTACGCAGAGCAGAGGCAAAACAGACTTTCGCTTCTGGGAAACGCTGCCGCTTTCTCCCAAAAGCACCTGTTAAACAACAATGGATTCGAGGGCTCTAGTGTGGATGGTTCTTGTGCGCATTTGACCAAGCCTGTGTTTTGGAAGACATAGACATGCTAATAGACTTGCTTGTGGCCAGCAGTTAGTACCATTTTTACAATGGCAGCACCTCATACATTTGTAGTGATTCTCTTGAAAAACACAGAGAGCAGCTGTCTTGACATTTTTGTGGTTGACTTGCTTTGAACAATGTTTGCAATGGTACTGGTGCTGTCACTTTGTGGTCTTTTGAGTGAAGAAGTCTTCTGTAATAGGCAAACCATAAGACGCACATTACATTGAGTCTCACTCACCCTGCTACCAAAAAGCCCTGAGTTGGGCCCAAGTCAAACAGAACCGGATCCGCTCTGAGCCGCCAGGTTTGGATCCAGTCAGTGTTCATTCGTCATACCTCTAGAAAAATAAACATTGCTTGCGGCTGACCTCTTTGAACCTTCCGGTGCACTTGGCCACGCGGGCAAGCTTGTTTATTTTTCCCCCGTACACACCCATAGGATTAATTGGTGCAGGAGCGGCCGGCACTGTTACCAGGGGTCCCATCTCCGAAATAAATCACCCTGTCGACCTCCAAACATGACCTGCTATCCCCCCAACCCCCTCCACTCCAACAAGGGCTGCCAGCAGGGAGGTGGTGGGGTGGGGGGGATGGGGGGGTCGGAGGTCAGCTTTTGGACCGAGAAGAGCTCTGAGTGTAAACAAGCTGTGTGAGATTGGGCACCTTGCTAACCAGCTGCCCCTTCCACACCTCACCTCGCCTGGCCTTGCCCGTGCTGCTAAAACTGGCCGTCGGCTAACAGGCTTTGCACAGGCATTGGAGTGGTCACCTCTACCCCCACCAGAGGTTTTGATTACAGTGTGTGTGTGTGTGTGTGTGTGTTGTCGTGACCCCTCTCTCTCTCTCTCTCTCTCTCTCTCTCTCTCTCTCTCTCTCTCTCTCTCTCTCTCACTCCCTGGCTGAGGTGGATGTCAACTAGCTTGTATTTGCTATGTGCTTGAGACTGAAAACAAGCTCTCTCTCTGGACCGAAGATGAATGAATCTGTCAAACCTTTGCTCTTACAAGACCATGGAGTCAAGAAAACTCTTCTACTCTACCTCAGTTTCTCTCTCTCTCTCTCGCTCTCTCTCTCTCTTTCTCTCACTCACACACACACACACACGTACACTCTGTTGGTTTGAGAAATGAAAAGCAGCCTTTAGGGTAATTGCTCTGAAAGAGTCAATATTTTGAATCCAAGCATGCCTTTTTTCCTCAGCTACACGTGTTTCCAGTGGTAATTAGACCAAACTGACTGCCGTAACGCACGGAACCAGCGCTTGCCCCGCCCCCTCGTCCCTGCAGTCCTCTTCCTCGCCTCCGTCTCTTCCGTCTCCTCCGTCTCTTCCGTCTCCTCCGTCTTCGTCTTGTTGGTGAAATATACCAAAGTGAGACACGATATCCAGTCACAATAGAAGTACAATCAAGATGCGAGTTTCATTTGGCTGTATACAGGAGAGAGGTACACACAAAGCAGGCTTGTGCAAAATTCCAGAATTGAATTGAAATTGGCTCTTGAATTCCAATTCAATTCTTGAATTTCACTTGCATTTCAATTGAGGTAGCAAACAGGAAGCAGAATTGCAATTCGAATTGTGCACAACCCTGAAACAAAGCACAAGGCACTCCAGAATATGCATCTCTGACTTGACACAGAATTATCCAGGGTTTAAGTACACAGCAGCAAAGGATAGATAATCATACAGTAATCAGACAGTAAACAGTGGCAGAGTCAGGAGACATCCAGACTACCCTAATCAATGATGCCAATGGCATTTGACGCAAAACAAACAACAAGAAGTCATATCAACCCTGAAGTGATATCAACCCTGGCGCCTTAACATTATCCAAGGTTGGGACCGATATCATGCAGGGTCATGAAGTAGGAACATACTTTTAGTGTCATAGTGACCTACTAATGAGAAATGCAGAACATTAAACCACATATTGGAATATTGGGCATAATGCTCTATTCCACTTTCTGTTAGTGTCCATCTCCATCCCTCCTCTCACATCTGGAGAGGCCAACTGTCAACATCTTCAACATTTCTGACTATAAGTAAATGTGTGAGAAAGCCAGAAAAAAAGTGCTCTCTCTCTCTCTTTCTCTCTCTCTGTCACTCTCTCTTGCTAACTCTTTTCCCTCCCCCCCTCTTAAATTCACACACACACACACACACACACACACACACACACACACACACACACACACTTGTTCACTCACTCTACCTCTCTTTCCTCTCCTCCTTTCTCAATCTCTCCACCCGTCTCCCTCGCTTTTGGACTGGGATTGGGGGTTTACCACCCTGCAACAGCAGTGGCAGCAGCAACAGCAGCCGTGGCAGTGGCTCCCTGTGCCAACCATAACATTCCAACAGTGGCAGGATTGTGTGCCGTGTGGAAAAGCGCTCCTCCGTCCTCCCCTCCCAACTCCTCCCCTCTCCTCTCCACTCCTCCCTGGGCGAGTACCTCACCTGTCTGGCAGGCATTGGGCAGGCCAGTAAATGCCCACGGCCTCAGAGAGAGCACAGACGCAGCCAGGGCACTGGCCAGGCTGGTGAGCTGGCTAAGCTAAAGGGAGCTGGCATTTACGCTGGCAGCAAATGTTACAGGCCTGCACTGTAGCGGCCGAAGCTGGCGATGGAAAGAAAGGTGCTTTTTATAAGGTGATGGTGCGGACCTCACAGAATGGTGGTTTATGATCACTGCCGAAACGTATTTATCGTTTCCCTCAGTGTAGTTGGCATGGGAGGATCGCGTGGGCTTTTTTTTTTTTCACCTTTACAGTAGCAGACTGAGGAAAGCTCCACTGCGATTTTGAATTTTCCCAACCCCTCCTTTTCCCTCTTTTCCCTTCTTTTCCTCTCTCTCTCTCTCTCTCTCTCTCTCTCCCTCTCTCTCTCTCTCTCTCTCTCTCTCTCTCTCTCTCTCTCTCTCTCCCTCTCTCTCTCTCTCTCTCTCTCTCTCCCTCTCTCTCTCTCTCTCTCTCTCTTTGTCCTTCTTTGTTTCCATGTTTCTTTCGCTCGTGTTTGAAAACGTGCCTTTTCCTCTTGGCTGCAGCTATTTGGTAGCTACGAATTGTTTTGGATTTGTCTAGGAAAGAGCTGGGTAATGTCTGAGATTATGGCTCACAGAAAGGCTTTAGGGAGATAATTGCCTACATGCAGGAGTCGTGCTAAGGAACATGTGGGGGAAAATATGATAGCGATATTAAGGGGGAACATCAGCGATGACCTGGTCAAGGGCCAGCCGGCCAGATGACTCTCCGTTAATCCTGCCAGAAATAGCTGGTGTTTCGAACATCAGCAGTTCAGCTTGACATTCAGATTAACGTAAAACTGAGAGTGGAAAGAACAGTAAAACAATGTATTTCAAATGCAATGGAAATGTACAGAATGTATGTGTATGTATGCACATAATATGCACATCTCTAGATCTCTATCTCTTTCTCTCTCTCACTTTCACACCCTCCTGTCTCTCTCTCTCTCTCTGTCTGTCTCTCTCTCTCTGGTTTCCAGCTCCTGGGCTACAGTGAGAAGCCTGTCAATCTGCAGATGTTCATTGGGACGGCGGACGACCGCTACCTGAGGCCGCATGCCTTCTACCAGGTGCACCGGATCACGGGGAAAACGGTCGCCACTGCAAGCCAGGAAATCATAATCACCAGCACAAAGGTTCTCGAAATACCTCTCCTTCCCGAAAACAATATGTCTGCCAGGTACTTGTCATAACCATTTCGCTTTTACATTACTCACCCCCTCCACTTCATGCCACTGTGTGTGTGCTTTGCATGAGTTGAAGAAAGACCCAGATTTATGATTATAGGGAATTGTAATGCCTTCCAATTTGGAGCAGGTTTATAGGTTTCAAACACTAACCACTAGCAGATGTAGTTGAAAATGTGAGGCCTTTTCGACAAGAGATTAGCATTGACCTTTGTCGCTCATTCCGCACAGAACGTCTGTTTAATGATATTTTAAAAGTGCAGGTTTATTGTTTCTGAAACACATCTCAACGTGCTTTTTGCCATGTCCGTCTACAGTTTTCTTTTTGGGGAGGGCCATTATAAACAGACGGCTAGTCCCTTATTTGCTGCTATCACTCCATTATGAGCCCTTTGTGCGATTCCCACATTCCCACATTCTCACAACAAGTTCTTTCCATGTGTGGCAGCATTGACTGTGCAGGGATCCTGAAGCTAAGGAACTCGGACATCGAGCTGAGAAAAGGCGAAACAGACATCGGGCGGAAGAACACGCGTGTGCGGGTGGTGTTTCGAGTGCACATCCCACAACCCAACGGGAAGGTGCTGTCTCTGCAAGCGGCGTCCATCCCTATAGAGTGCTGTGAGTTTCATCTCCTTTTCATTTAGTGCACATGCTCACACACACACACACACACACACACACACACACACACACACACACACACACACACACACACACACACACACCCCCACACGTACAGAAGCACACATGACCTCTGCATAGCTTAATATCCACTCAAAGTGATTACTTTCATAGAACATGTTACATGGATCAGAACCAGAATGAAATTCGAGTTTGGCTGGCCAGACTGACACATACAATTTGGCTCCAGTTGTTGGTGGCCCTGAAGACAATATGAAAGCTATGCACAGACAATGTATGACATGGCAGTGTATATTAATGCATTTAACACAGATATTGATAGGACAGACAAAATACACTCAGTTTGGAAAGATAATCTTTATTGGACAGTTAATCAGATTTTCTTATTATCTGTCTCTTTGTAGTGAATTGTTGTTTTACTTTTATGTCTTCTATGTCTATTTTTATGTCCTCTTATATGTTAATTCCACAATTCTGTTAAACATATATATATATATTTTTTTTTTTTCCCTCTTTACCTCTTATGTGTACATGTAATTGAGCTTTGGCAATAATGTTCATGCAACGTTCATGCCAATAAAGCTTTCTTGAATTGAATTGAATTTAATTGAACTATCTGCGTGTGTGGACCTGTGTGTGTGTGTGTGTGTGTGTGTGTGTGTGTGTATGGTCCAGAGCGGGTGCGTGTGTGTGTACGCACAGACACTGTCACATTTTATAACCATTTCTGGTCTCTCTCCCATCTCCCCCACTCCACCCCACCTGTCTCTGTTCACAGCCCAGCGCTCGGCTCAGGAGCTCCCGCAGGTGGAGAAGTGCAGCCTGTCCAGCTGCGTGGTCAGTGGGGGGGAGGAGATGGTCATCAGCGGCTCCAACTTCTTCCCGGAGTCCAAGGTCATCTTCCTGGAAAAGGGCCCCGGTAAGATCTGCTGCCCGTCAGCGTTTCGCTTGCCGTTTGCCGCTCGCATGGGGAGCCGAACAGACTGCCCACCTGGCCCTCCCGAAACCAACACAGCACACTCAGCTGCTAGGCACGCAGAGAGAGAGAGAGAGAGAGAGAGGGAGGGGAGGGGAGGGGAGGGGAGGGGGGAGAGATGGTGGGATGGAAAGAGTGAGAGAAAGAGAGACCGAGGGAGGGAGGAGGCTGTGTTTACAGAGTTTTATTGTAGAACCCCTACTGCCTCAGGTGGAGTGAGTGTGGAACACCTGACTGTCAGGGCTCTTAGCAAACCACCTCTGAAACAGCGGTGGGGCCTGTCCATGTGAAAAGAGCGTAACCTGGAAATTGTTTCAGCTAATTCATAACCAATGTCTGTCAGCTTATGGTATCTTCCAGAAATGTGTCATGTCTGTCATCACAGACCCCGATATCTGAAACAGGTTAGGAGTGAAGAGGAATGGATGTCAATGTAATGTCAGTTTGAATGGAATCGGGCTGGAGTGCGAGGAGTGTTATTGCTGAAGCCAGATCTTCTAGCTAACACCCTTATTTTGGACCTATTTAGAGAGAAGCATGCTGTCTTCGCCTGCACCTCTTACCTGTAGCTTTTTCCCTCGCTGAACCCAAACAGGTTGTGACTTGGGATTTGGTGAGGGCCACGTCAGGGCAAACCCTGCCTCTCTCCCCGAGGCACTGGAGGAGCACCTGGGATATGAGTAATCGCTGGCCCACCTAACATTACACGTCTCCTCTACCCCATGGACCTGCGCTCCTCGCCGCCAAACCTCCCTCCCATTCGCCGCCCCCGACAGCTGTGCGGTGCTGTGCTTATTAACGCCCCGTCGTCCTCCTCCCCCACTGACCTGCTATCGGTGTGAAACACGGGGAGTTAAGGCCTGTTTATGTGCCTTCGTTTGTCACCCGTGGTTGGAATTTCATGATGTCTCGAGAAAGGGGGCAGCGCGTATTAACCCCCGCCTAGCAGATCTGTTTCACAACCGTCCTCAACACCCGACGGACTCCACCAGGGCCCCCCTTGCGCACGGCTCGCGAATGCTCTCTAACAAGTTCGCTGGCCACGGGAGATTTATGGCAAACGCAGTGTCGCTTCCTGCTCGGCGCGACGAGGGAGCGTTTCACGAGGGACCTACGCAACCGTGTGTGTGTGATCCACACTACCACTGCTGCTAGGGGATGCCTCAGGAGGACTGACTTGCGATGTGTCTGCAGCAGCCTCCGCTCAGGTCCCAGGTTTCACACTGTTCTCTCACTGAGGAGAAGTAACTCTACAAATCCCACTGAAGAGGCCCCCTTCTGTGTTTATGTCATATCTCCTCAACACCAAAACCTCAGATCTTATTTTCGTTTGGTTTTATTTTAGTGAACATCTGTTTCTTTTCTGGCCCCATTCACCATTGAGTTATACACCAGTGCTGTTAAATGTTAAATTCACTGTCTGTGTGTAACCTAGTGCACCCCCCCCCCCCCACACACACACCAACACGCCTTTCTTGTGTCTATTTCTGTCAGTGTTATTTGGATAGGAGGACCGGAGGCAGCATCTCTTCCCTTTGAAATGGCTTTGGACTGTCATAGCTCGCTGGCTACTTTCTCTACTGTGTTGGAAAAATGTTGTTCGGTCTCAAAGCCATGTCGAGCTCCAGTGGTAACAGCATTCTGGGTGGCGAAGACTGAGCATTTTATGAATGACTCACAGTGAATAATGCCAGTCTGCTGTTGTTGTTGTTGCGTGTTTTTTTTCTTCCCAGTAATTGTTCAGCCGTGCCATGAAGGCACCTTCTGTCTCTGTGTCTTTCCTCTGTACTCTCCCACTTCTGGCTTTTCCATCTCCCTGAGGGAGCCACGCACTATGCAACAGTGAAACACAAGTATAGACGAGCCTCAGGTGGAAACACTGAATCGGTGGCATTTGGGGAGCCAGTCTGTGCCTGCCTGAGGTGCTCACTTAAAAAAAAAAAAAAAAAAAAAAAAAAAAAAAACCAAAAGCATTGAGGCTGAAGTGTACAGAGGAGCTCTGCTCGTGGCTTTTGTAGTCGTGATGGCGGTGGTGAGGCCTCTCCAGAGTCTTGAAGAATGCACGTTCTATTTAAAAAAAAAAAAAAAAAAGCTAGACGATCTGCTTGATGTTATGCATAAAGGAAACAAAGGAGACAAAGACCGTCGAGCAAAACTGGAAATATCTGAGGGGTTAGCAGAGGCGTGGTGGAAATTTTGCCACTAATTAACATGTGGTCTCGTTTGATGTGGGGAAGCTAATGAGTTTTTTGCCCATTGCTTCTCTGGGCAATGTAACAGGAGCTGCTAGGATTTGAGTAGATTGTAGACTGAAGCAAGGCCCGTTAGGGCAATGACCATTGGCTCGATTATTAGACTTTTTCCAATATCCCAGTACAAGGGCTTAACTCTTTTTTTTGTTGTAGTGGGAGAGCAAGTGATTGACTGTGTTGTGGATTAAAGGCCAGATGGGAACTGATATGATATTTACAATCCCCCTTTCTGAGCACATGTGACTTGGCCTTGGCCCTTGGAGGGAGGGATGGAGGACTTCAGAATTTCCTCTGTCAAAAATTTTCCTGTGTCAAAACGGAGGGAAAAATTAAACAGGCTTGGATCAGAAAGGCCCCCGTGCGAACCGCTTAGGAGCATGTGCGTCTGACAACAGCTAATCACCTCAAGATGTGCTGCTGAGCCCGACACACCGCACCGCTCTGCTCTTGTCCAGGCGGTGCGTCGACACGTGCGCCTGTGGTCGGAGGCTTGCCCGCCACCGGCGGCCACGTGGCACGGTCGGCGATGGGCGCCAGGGGAGTTTGTGAGTAATGGGGCTCTTGGACTCATTGAGACGGGGCGAGACCCGATCGCTGGCCTGTTTCAGATCCAGCAGTTAAGACTGTTTGGTTAACTTATCAGAGACGCTACTGTTCCAGAGCCAGGCCGACTCCCGAAGGCTAGAAGGCAGCGCTCCCTCCACTAGTTTGCGTCGGTTCTTTTATAGTGTAAATGAGAGCAAATGGGCCTGTTAGGGGGAAAATACCCCTAAATTACTGATTTGATAGATTTCATTTGTCTTTGAGTTAATTTCTCTACCACGTGCACACAGAGGGAGAGAGAGAGAATGAGATGGAGAGAGAATGAGAGAGAGGGAATGAGATGGAGAGAGAATGAGAGAGAGAAGGAATGAGAGAGAGAGGGGAAAACTGGCCTCCGTGTGCAGGGACGGAGCTGGCCAACAGTAGTTGGCCGTAATGACCGAGGAAGTTTTCACAAGGGGAGTGTGTGGTGTGGAGAGCCCTGTGGTGAGAGCTTTAGCATTATTCAGTTGTTCTCAGCCCAATCAGCAGCAGCACCGAGTGTTGCTGCTAATTATAGGCCAATTGCTGTTTTGTCAGGTCTCTAGGTATTTTATTTTTCCTTTTTCTTGTTTTTTTTTCCCCTCACACACACACACACACACACACACACACACACACACACACACACACACACACACACACACACACACATACACACACACACACACACATACACACACACACACACACACACACACACACACACACACACACACATACACACACACACACACACACACACACACACACATACACACACACACATACACACACACATACACACACACACACACACACACACACACACACATACACACACACACACACACACACACACACACACACACACACACACACACACACACACACACACACACACACACACACACACACACGACGTGCAGAGTAGGTTTGGGATGGTGTGCCTGCCTGTCACTGAGGCAGGGTGTAGGATTCCTGTTTGAACTTGCTCTCGCTCAGCACATGTGGGCCCCCCTCTCCCTGGTGTGTTAAATGTCAACATGTGCTACAGAAATGCATTGTGCTGAAGTCAGAGGCGTCCAAGGTCGTTCGGCCCGTGCTAAAAGCTCCTGCTTCGCTCTTTCTCCGACAGCGCGGCGACACACGGCTCCTAAACAAAGGATCCTCTGGAACAAAAAAAAAGAACTGAAAAAGAACTGTTTGTTGAATCGTCATGGATCAAGAGATTAATGAAACCATTCACCAAAGTATTTGCTCATAATGAAAATGTCTGGGAAGGTATTTTGAAAATGCCTCTGGGCACTAATAACAGCCTCGAGAGGTTTTTAAAAAACTTGCAGTGATAATGGCAGCTGTAATGACTCAGAGGTGTCTTTTGGGGGAAAACAGACTTTCTGACCTCTTTCTGCACAGCCTGAGTGCTACACACTGAAGGGGGGGGGGGGGTTAACTTGTTGGGACGGGGGAGGGGATTACTGAGGTGTTTTGGGGAAACTCTCTAGGCAGTAAAGTTGAGCAGGTGCAGATTTACATCAGAGCATCACCGGAGTCCTCTTTGTGGTGCACACACACCTGTGTGTTTGTTGCAGCTGAGGAGAATGACGAGAAAAGGAAACCAAGGCAGGAGGGTAATGCCTTTGAGAAGTGAGCAGTCTTGGCAGTTTGCGTGTTTGTCTTTGTGTATGTGCGTGTGTGTGTGTGTGTGTGTATGTGTGTTTGTGTCTGTATATGCGTGTACTGTGTGTGTGTGTGTATGTGTGTTTGTGTCTGTGTATGCGTGTATGTGTGTGTGTATGTGTGTTTGTGTCTGTGTATGCGTGTGTGTGTGTGTGTGTGTGTGTTTGCTTGTGTGTGTGTGTGTTTGTGTTTGTGTCTGTGTATGCGTGTGTGTTTGTGTTTGTGTGTGTGTGTTTGCTTGTGTGTGTGTGTGTGTGTGTGTGTGTGTGTGTGTGTGTGTTTGTGTCTGTGTATGCGTGTATGTGTGTTTGTGTCTGTGTATGCGTGTATGTGTGTTTGTGTGTGTACAGTATGTGTGTTTGTGTGTGTGTGTTTGTGTCTGTGTATGCGTGTATGTGTGTTTGTTTGTGTGTGTTTGCTTGTGTGTGTGTATGCGTGTATGTGTGTTTGTGTGTTTGCTTCTGTGTGTGTCTGCTTGTGTGTGTGTGTGTGTGTTTGTGTCTGTGTATGTGTGTACAGTATGTGTGTTTGTGTCTGTGTATGTGTGTGTTTGTGTGTGTGTGTTTGCTTGTGTTTGTGTGTGTGTGTTTGCTTGTGTGTGTGTGTGTTTGTGTCTGTGTATGCGTGTATGTGTGTTTGTGTCTGTGTATGCGTGTACTGTATGTGTGTTTGTGTGTATGCGTGTATGTGTGCTTGTGTGTGTGTGTTTGCTTGTGTGTGTGTGTGTGTTTGTGTCTGTGTATGCGTGTATGTGTTGTTGTGTGTGTGTTTGCTTGTGTGTGTGTGGCTGATACGAGTGGCAAGGGTTGAAGGTCCTCCCTTCACAGGAGCCCAGAAGTGTTTCCCCAGCACCAGCCCCCTCCGCCTGAAGTGCCATCCCTGATTGGCTGCGCTGGCCGTCTGGCCAGTTAATTAGAACTGTACTAGGAAAACTGGAAACGACTGGAGGTTTCCTGGCCAGCACTCTCTTGCACACACGCAGGCATTTTAAAACAAATAGAGTTATTCCACCCGTCTCTCCATAATTTCAACCAGGCAAGGCAAACAGCAGGATATTTGGACTTTGATGACTTTTTAATGGTTGTGAAAATATTCTCTGCAGGCCGTGGAGCGCCTATAAAAATGACATCATTAGATGTTTCAGATCCCCGAGAACAAATTGAAATCCCTTGCTTTCGGAAGCCTTTGTGGCTTCCCAAGTTCCTGGCCCATTGAGTTAAATAGAATGACTGACATAACTATGAAGTAAATAGACCCCAGAGAAATGCAGCGTCGTTGTAGGAAATGACTTCCATAAGTTTGCCCCCCACCCCTCGCTGTAGTTCCATTGTTATTCCACTTTGCATTGTGCAAGTAACATCTCAGGGTGTGGAGATCTAGCCCTTCGCACTCTCTGAATCTTCAGAATTTCATGATTGCATCTCTTGTGTCCCTCACGTCTCTGGACACACGAATGTCTTTACTGATCATCTCCGTTGGCTCCACACGCCTCCACAAATATGCGCTGCCTTGTGGTCACGCTCAGTTTAGGGTCACAGGAGTGGGATTCCCTCACTGTTTGAACCGTCTCCAGGCGCGGAATTGTAACGTCGTAACTCCTCAAAGAGTTCGACCGGATTAGTGACAGATGTTGCTGGACGATGGAGCTGTCGGGGCTGATGTGAAAGGCAGCTGGTGAGCGTGCTTCTCTGTCCTCTCAGGATCTCAACGATCGAGTGTCCCCCCATCTCTAGTCTACACACACACACACACACAAACACACACACACACACACACACACACACACACACACACACACACACACTGTCAGTTGAGGGCTAACAGGTTTTTGTTTCTCTCTGTGAAAGCAAAGCCTCATGTGATCTCCCCTCTTCCTTTTTCAGATGGACGACCCCAGTGGGAAGTGGAGGGGAAAATTGTCCGTGAAAAGAGTCAGGGGGTGAGTTTTTAATTTCTAATCCGTCCTAACGCAACACTGTGCTGTGCGCTGTTGCTCTGCTCCTCTGCCTCGCCTCGCTGCCGTTCTCCAGGGGCGGCAGACTGAAGTAACAACAAGTCAGCTGTCTCGTGTCATCTGTAATTGCTCCTTGGAAACCACTATTCACAGAATAAATAAAGCAACTTCTGTCATTCAGTCCATAGACTTGCTCTGTGATTGGATTTTGATTGAAAAGGGATGTTTGAGTGTGTTCACAGTATACGTTACTTAGAAAGAGCTTCAAATGATTAAACAATACTCTTTATAACTTTATAAGCTATTGTAAACTACCTTACTTTCTCAACTCATAAAGGATATTTGAAATGAAATAAAAAAAACATGAGTTCTATAGTAGTTAGTTGTAGTCAACTTTTAAGACATACTTAAAGAGGAGGAAACCTATTTTTAACACTTCATGCAGTTTTTACATTTTAGTTTTAATCTTTTTATTTATTGTACATTTTAATTATAATTTTAATATTCATTTTGACCTCAAAATATGGCATTTTTAATGGCCTTATAACATTTGTACAATTACAGTTTGAGTAAAATATTATTTGAAATTCTGATTATTTGACATTCTGCAGTAAAAAAAACATTGCTCATTCCACCAGACCATTAGTGTTGTTAGTGTGTAAATACTTTGTATTTTATCTGTTTTATTTTATCAATTCCTTTTACAGTATCTAGCAAGGTTATGTTTTGGTGCAATACAATGGAGATGCTGTGTGATTGCTGTCATATTAATGTTTTAAATATAATCCATTTAGTTATTTATAATGCATTACATTAGTGGTGTTATTGTGCAAATTAATTTCTCATTATTGCTAAAGAGCTATTATTTTGTGTACCCCTGTTCTGTGATGAGACTTGACTTGCGTACATTCTCTGCTCGGTGCAGTCGAGTCTGGTGGTGGAGGTTCCCCCATACCACAGCAAGACGGTGACCTCCACAGTCCAGGTGCAGTTCTACGTGTGCAATGGGAAGAGGAAACGGAGCCAATCCCAACGTTTCACTTACCTGTCAGGTACTGCATTTGCTTAACAGTTCTGAACGATCCTGCCTCTCTGAAACATCACACACACACACACACACACACACAAACACACACACACACACACACACACACATACACACACACACACACACACACACACACACACACACACACACACAGATGTTTTTCTCAAGTCATGCACTTTCCTCAGTCGTTGTTTTCGTTGTGTTGTATTATGTTAAGTAGGCTAAGTTGTTGATCAGCCGCAGTGGGAAGTCCCCAACCAATAGCACAAGGAAGGAATCTTTTCCTGTGTATTGTAACACTCACTGATCTATAAAGAACACTTTATAGATCAGTGGTAACACTCAACTACTCATTGCGTCTTATTCTCAGGGATGTTCAGTAAATGTGAAAACTTTTGAAGAGAGTTTCATACAGCATAATGATAACAATGGGAATAGACATCTGTAATTATAAAAGTATTGTAATATTACATAATGATACTACATATAATGAATAATACATTTGCAATTTTTAGAAATAATTTACAAAGAGTGTGCATCTTGCTCTAATATAACACCATGACAAGAATGCATTTGTGCTGTATGCTCCTGACTTGTGTGAAGGTTTTGCTCAGTGCCTTTTGGAGAACTTTCCCCCTTTGCAGTTTGCACTGGTGTGGTTTAGGAGGAGCCACCTGACAGTTAGATATGCACCTGTTAACCGTTCATGTAAAATAATCTTAAGCCCTGTTGCAGACTGTTTCTGTCGTGTATTTGCATACAGAAGGCCTAGGTATGCAAATATCCCATTGTCCAGGAATCACTGTCATTGTGTTCCCAAAATATGCATGAGGCGTATGCATATCTAAATAAAAAGATTTTACATGTTGTCATATCAGAGATGACAGATAGCGTTCCAATATGTTATTACACACTTTGTGTTTGTATTTACTTTCTCGAGATTAGTCAAACCGAGAAACGCGTTGGCGGAATGCGATGTGTGTGTGTGTGTTCTTCCTCTCTTCCACTGAACACACGAGTGAGAGAGAGAAGAGAGTGAATGCGGCTGAGCTCGGCCCGGCCCCTCCGCCCACCCTCTCTCTCTCTCTCTCTCTCTCTCTTTCTCTTTCTCTCTCTCTCTCTCTCTCTCTCTCTCTCTTTCTCTGCTCCGCGCCGGGCGGCGCCCACTCAACCAGGGTTTCCTGTTTATCCCACGAACCCCACAGGGGGGCCCAGCCAATCAGACACGTGCTCAGGAAGCGCAAAAAGCCTCACCGCTACCAGTGTAGCGAGGAGGTCACGGTTGCTCCGGTTGCCATGGGAGCCGCCGGCCTGCGAAGCACCACGACCGGGGTCACCGGGGAGACTTGCTCGCGCGCTCGCTCGCTCGTGCGGCTGGGGCTTCTGCGAGTAGTGGTGGAGAGGATTTTTATAACGTGTGTGGGCACTGTGTCACAAGTTGCCAGCGACTATTATAGAGTGCCGTCTCTGTTTTATGGTCTCGTCTCATCTCTCTCTTTCTCTCTCTCTCATTTCCTTGTTTTCTCTTTTTCTCTTACTCAATCGCACTCTATGTTTATCAGTTTGTCGCGCCCTGTACTTTTCTGCCTTTCTCACCACTTTTTTCATCATCGGGTAGGAGGTGTGTGTGCGTGTGTGTGTGTGTGTGTGTGTGTGTGTGTGTGTTACTCTCGTATCAACCTGTGTCGTTTCATTTATGAAAGCCCCATTACTGCTCAACCATTGCGACAACTAAAAAAGCACCTTTTGTCAATGCCTGACCCTTATATATTCCTCTCTCACCACCACCAACCCCCCATGCAGTCTGTGTGGGCTCTTTGGTGTGGTTGAGTGTATGAGGAGCAGGATAGGGTCTGTGAACTGGTTTCTCTTCCCCCGGCTTTGGAACAGCGCTGCGGGCCATTCTGCCTCTCCCATAAAACTCTTTACATGGCACCAAAAACAGGCAGCATATGCTGCCTCGGATTCAAAGCTGGATAAAAATATCTCCCATCAACGTGTGTTTGGGAAGTGCCAGATTGGGAAATGGGTTACAGTTTGATGCATTGTACAGCATCCTATCTTTGTGCCCCCCATAGCAGCTATGTCCTACTTCAGTTAAAGGACAGATTCTTATTTTCTGATAGTACATCAGAAGTATAAAGACCCCCTTATCCTTAAACGACACTTCTCCTTAAGTGATTTATGTTCAGCTCTTACTGTGTTTTTATTGCGACCAAGGAACGATTTATAGGTGACACAAGTTCATTAGTTCTATAATGGTAGGTCGTGTTTTTTAAAAGCATTGCAAAGCAAGTAATGTCTGCCATTCAGCATTTTTTCTACACATAGACCCATTAGCAGCTGCTCGTATCATCTCTAAAGCAGAAAAAATGTGTGGCCCTAAAGTGGCACAGTAAGATGAATCGACAAAATCTCTGACATGAATAGCTTTTCAGGTGGCCTGCCCTGGGATTTACAGTATGTGGTTGTCTTTGCATTCCGGTTGTGTTGAGTCATTCGGTGTGTGCAGTGAGCGTTTTTTTATCCCATAGCCTGGTCAGTGGAGCCTGTTGTATTGCACTGTGGGCTGCTACGCATACCTGAGCGCCTTCACGCTAGTCTTTGTAGGTTTTGGGTGTTATGTGTCTTACTCAAAGGACTGTGTGGTTTCATCATTCAGTTTGCATTTTATATGTGCTTGCTGTATTTTGTTTCCTTTTGAAGGCAAGTGAAATGAAAAGTGACATCTCTGTTTACTGCGTGTGTGACTGCGTGTGTGACTGCGTGTGTGACTGCATGTGTGTTTGTTGATTTTTCTTCCGCCTCTGCTTTGTCTCTCCTCCAGTGTTGGTGAAGCAGGAGCACAGAGACGATCTGGACGCGTCCGCTGTGGCGTCCATGCCCCTGCCCCTCGCTCACGCTGGCGGCGGCCTGGTCCGGACCCAGATGCCCTCCCCCGAGCCAGGCCACCCGCAGGACGGCCTTCTGTCCAGCTCCCCCCGCGGCCTGGCCCCGGGCCTGCACCCCCTGCAGCCCCCCTGCGGCCCCCCCATGGGCTCCCCCACCTTCCCCCACCTGCCTCACCTGCAGGGCCACGGGCTCCACGCGGGCCCCGATTGTCAGATGGCGTTCCACGCGGGGCCCCATCCGCACCCCCACCCACACCCACACCCACACCCCTCCCGGCCTCCCTACCAGCCTATGCAGCACGGGCACGGCCTGCCCTTCAATGGCCAGCCCAGTCTTCCCATGAGCACCGGCGTGGCGGGCTCCCCGCAGGCCTTTGAGCGGATGCCGTACCAGAGCGAGCCTGCGGCGTGCCACTCCCATGCCCTGGGCCTGGGCATGGTGTACCACTCGGCCTCCTCAGTCCCCAACTCAGGGCACTCCCCCACCAGCCCCCTACCGATAGTCACCGCCGCCTCTGGCACCCCCGGTGGCCAGCCTATGGCCCACTCCTCCCCACACCTGCACTCGCTGGGGTACCACTGCCCCAACCCTGCCCAGGTGTCTTCGCCCACCCACTCCATGGGGCAGCAGCAGCAGCAGCAGCAGCAGCAGTCTGCGCCTCCGATGCAGCGGCCCATGGGGGGCTACCACCCCGCCGGCCAGCGCTCCGCCTCCTGCCCGTCGCCCTCCAGCATCCCCCAGCAGCAGCAGCAGCAGCAGCGCATGGTGCCCTCCCCCCATTCAGGGCCCTCGTCCCCCCAGCTCCACTCCCTGCCCTACCAGTCCCCCACCTCGCCATCCCCGACCGCGGGCAGCCCGCTGGGGCCGATGTCCCACTCCAGCCAGCCTTCCCCCCAAGCCAGCAGCCCGGTGCTGGGCAGCCTGCCCTCGGCCGCGCCCATGGTGCACCCGCTGGGTCCCCAGGCGCCCTTTTCAGCAGACGGGGAGCGGCTGAACATCAAGCAGGAGCCGGAGGAGCGGGAGCCCACCTTCAGATCCATCGGCCTGCAGGACATCACGTTGGATGATGGTGAGCCCTGTCCAGCAGCCTCCCTATTATCATTGTTTCTTTTTTTTTTTTTCTTTCATTGTCTGCAAGTAACAGCACAATGCAGTATAAAGTATATATAATATTTTGGTCTCTGCATTTATCCCAATCCGTGAATTAGTGAAACACACACAGCACACAGTGAACACACAGTGAGGTGAAGCACACACTAATCCCGACGCAGTGAGCTGCCTGCTACAGCGGCGTTTGGGGAGCAGTGAGGGGTTAGGTGCCTTGCTCAAGGGCACTTCAGCCATTCCTACTGGTCGGGGTTCGAACCGGCAACCCTCCGGTCGAAGCGCTAACCAGTAGGCCACGGCTGCCCCATAAATGCAACCCTTTATGCCCCAGTGTTTGTACTGTACTGTAGATACTGTACTGATATGTTGTCGACATAAATTACATAACACTTTTTACTCAGCGCTTTCACAACCCACTTTCAAAATAGAATCACATAGCAAAATATTGCGCCATTGGTACTGTAAGCACTGTATGAATACAATTCATTTTTTCTTGTTGGTGTAATCGAGGAGGCGGTGGAGTGTTTGGGCTGTGCGTGACCCACAGTGTCTGCACTCCAGACACGTTTGTGCAAAGGAGTGAGCTTAGTGTCATTATCAGCCACTATCAGATTAATCACATTTAACATTCAGCTCCTCAGCACCGGAAGGCTTACTGCAGGGAGGTACGTCAGGGAGAATATGCAGACTGAACACTTAAAGTCACACCTTATCAGAACTGACCAATGCCTTCTCACAGATTTATTTAATTTGTGAGTGTGTATCTGTACACGTGTATGTGTTAGTTTTGTTTATTTTGTATGTGTGTCTAAGTGTGTGTGTGTGTGTGTGTGTGTTTATATGTATTCAACTCCTTATGCCTGCTGGAGTAGACTGTTTTGTGGGTATTTACACAAAATGCGAACACACATACATACACACAAACACTCATTTAAACTCTGCCCAGAGGCTAAAACACTGCTTCCCCTTCAGGGACTCCTGCTTTCTGAGCGAGCCCGCCGTGTGTTTACACGGGCTGTCAAATAGCCTCGGATTAATAAGCAGCCAGAATGGCCGCGGCATTAGGGCCTTCTGTATTCTGAGTAAGCAGCAACAGGCCAACCTAATTAAAACAGACCATTCTCGGCCAAGCCATGTGTGAAAAGCTACCTCAAACGTCATGTGTCGACAACCCTAATTACACACACTCATACTCACACACACACACACACACAGACACACACACACACACACACACACACACACACACACACACACACACACACACACACCCTCATGTTCTCTCTTTCTCTCTCTCTCTCTCTCTTTCTCTCTCTTGCTTGCTCGATCATAATAATACACGCACACACAACCATAGTCACACATAGACAGTTTACACACATGCTGTGCAATCAATGCTTTATATATAAGTAACTGGTGTAGCATATGGCTATATATCCTGGTTGTCGGGGAGACATGCTCAGTATTCCTGACGCGATGCGTAGGGGAGAGACAGGGGAGGGGTTTGGGGAGTTTGAAGAGAGAAATTTTGGGTTAATGTATTCCCCCCGGAATTGTAAACTCCCCAAAGCCGAGGCTATAAATAGCTTCCGTAAGAGTCTAATGGCGAGTTGCGTCCCATGAAGCTGTTCGGCGTGCTAAGTTTTTAAAGAGGTCAGCCCTGTAAATAGACCACAACTCAGTTCACATGCCCCAGAGTACAGCTCTCCCTATCTGCCTCTTGAATCCGGGCTTGCATCCACACATTCAGTACACACACGCACGCACGCACAAAGCCACAATCTCGTATGGTAATCACATATAGCGTGAGCACCCTATATCCTTTGCATTTGTATGACCCACAAAGCTAATTTTAAGATTTTAACTGTGTCATTATTTTGATGTTGTGACAAGTCGGTGGTCGTCATTTTCAGTAGCAGTAAGGTTCTTATTTAGAAACTCACAGAGACAATAACAGCATGAACACACACACACACACACACACACACACACACACACACACACACACACACACACACACACACACACACACACACACACACACACACACACAGTTGGCAGAGTGGGCTTGAAACGTGAGCGTATGCGGGTAGGGAGAGTGGCGCGTCACAGGCCGCAGCGTGAGGAGAGCGGAGCGGAGAAGGAAAGTGCTGCCATAAGACGGCAGATGGTGCAGGTGACGTCAGGGCGAGGGCCCGGGCGGAGGTGGCCAGGGAAGGGCCACAGACTGACTGACAGATGGACAGACGGGTCCAGAGCTCCCACTGCCTGACCCTCCCATGCCAACCCCCCGCAGGAGCTGGCCCCTGTGCAGCAATAAAACACTCAATACCAAACACCCAATACTCACGTGCAGTACGTGTCTCATTAGACTTTTTCTCTTTTGATAAATAAAAGAATTTAATCTTATAAATAATTTAATATCATAGCTACATTATGAACCTTGGCTTTTGACTTAAAAAAAAAAAAACACATGAATAATTAATACAGTATTATGTCGGCAAAGCATGTTTCCTGTAATGGATATGAAGTGCTCTGGGTTGTTGTAGGCAGCTGGGTGGAGCAGTAGCGTTACAGTGTAATGCCCTGGTTTTGGTGAGCTGTAAAGGGTGCTGTATGAGAGCATATGTCACATGCAGTGTGTGACAGCCAGAAGGTCTGCACCGTGCAGTCTGTCCATATTTGCAGAAATGAGTTGGACTCGAGCCCCTATACAGCTAGCAGAAGGAGTTCATGTTGTGTATCCTCTTCTCTTCTCTTCTCTTCTCTTCTCTTCTCTTCTCTTCTCTTCCCTGCCCTTCTATTCCCTGCTCTTCTGTTCTCTTCCCTGCTCTTCTGTTCTCTTTTTTTTCTTCTCTTCTCTTCTCTCTCCTGCTCTGTTCTTCTCTTCTCTTCTGTGCTCTGCTCCTCTCTTCTCTTTTCTTCTCTTTTCCTATCTCCCTTCTTTTCCCTCCCTCCCTTTTCTTTTCTTCTGTTCTTTTCACTTCTGGTTGTATCTGTTCTTCTCGTCATGTCTCTTGTCAGCTGTACTCTTTCCTCTCCTCTTCCTTTCTTTCCTCTCCTCCTCTCCCTCCTCAGTGTCCTCTCTCCCTTTCTCTCTCTCCATCATTCTCTGGTGGTTCCCATTCTATTCTTTTGCCTCTTGTCCTCTCACTCTGTCCATACCTGTCATTCTTCTCTATCAGTTCCTCTTCTTTTCTTCACCTCTCTCATTCCCTCTCTCTCTCTCTCTCTCTCTCTCTCTCTGTGTCGTGGTTAACTCTCCTGTGAGGCTGATTATGGCCGTCATGGCGACAGACTTTGAGGGCCCTTGTGGTGTCGACCTGTGTGTTTATCTAATTAATCACCTCACACTGGCTGCTGTTTGTGTTGCCAGCACAGATAGAGCCTCTTACGTGTGTGTGTGCGTGTGCGTACGTTTGTGTGTGTGTGTGTGTGTGTGTGTGTGTGTGTGTGTGTGTGTGTGTATGTGCGCGTGTGTGTGCGCATGTGTGCTTTTGTATTTGTCATGATGAGTCTACGTGTATGTTCTTGTGTACTCACACTTTAATGCATACATGTACAGTATGCAAGCGTTTGTGTTGTATCTGTTGTAGTGATTGTGTGTGTGTTTGTGTGTGTGTGTGTGTGTGTGTGTGTGTGTGTGTGTGTGTGTGTGTGTGTGTGTGTGTGTGTGTGTCAGCGCGTATGTGGCACTCCTGTGTCTTTGTTTGCTCTCCAGCCCGGGAGCGCAGCTGCCTCCGCCGTGAGAGTGTGGTGATCTAGGTTAATAATAGGCAGAGCCTGCTGCTCCACTGCCCTGCAAAAAATAAATAAAAATACACACAGGCACACACACACACACACACACATAGATCCACATGGGCTCTATGACCACAAATTATCTCAGCAATGTAATATCCGATGTACTCTGAAATTGCACTTAGAAGAGTAAATGAGCACCAAAGTTCCTTTAAAGATTTTTGAGTAATAACTATTTTAGAAACATGGAAGATGAAGTGCTTTGCTGTCTTCCAGGCTTGCATGGGTCTCCACCGGAAACCCATCAACCCAGTGTTTAACTTTGAGCAGTCAGGAGTAAATAAACAAAAGGCCAGCAGTAAACTTACTAATCTCCATGGTGGGTCTTGAAGCCGAACTAGGATGGATGGCACCTTAGGCTACATTGACGTTGTGCTATTTTTAGCTATACATTTTCAACCATAATCTGAACCATACCAGTTACAGGGGGATGACAAAGAAATCAATATGATGTAACTGACATAACCGCTGACGAATGGTTATAATGTTGGCTGCATTGTAGCAAGTGGTTATAAGGTTTCTATCTTGATTGCTAAGATATTGTCAAAATGACAGTTAGTCTCAGTCTCAGCAGGCAGGAGATACAGTGTCTTCGACTGCGAGGAGACTGATCCAACCACACCGACGGTACATGATTTATGTTGGTTTGGCTTAGGGTATTTCTAGTATTGTGCTGTGTGTTTGTCATGTGCTACATTACATGCAGATCTTGTGGTTTCCAGAATTCACGTAGCTTACACCACATTCAAGAGTACGAGTGTATCCAACACACAAATTTATCTGAAAGTTCAGTTAAATTAATTTTCGGAAGTGAGCATAAGATTTTTTCAGCAGTGCACGGAATTTGCCGACGAAAAGCATTTTAATTAAAATCTACCGAAACATTGCACAGCAATGTGTACTACAGTAATACATCCCAGTTTTTTTTTTTTGTATTGACTATTCATGATGATTGCTTCCCTGTGGCCTCCAGATTGCTTTTGGCTGGTCTCTACTCATTACTGACTGGCTGGTGTGGTCTGTGGAGGGAGATGCAGAGAGGTTTGCAGCAGCCTGTGCCTTTGGGCATGAGCAGTTTAGTGGTCCATCTACTCAGAACAGGAGTAGAAATGAGGACAGAGGCATCTCACTGCAAATTAATATGACTGTATTCTGTTAGACCATACTGGATGGCTGCTTAGTTTCCCATTTATAATATGATCGACTAGTCTGTTAATGTTATAGATTTAGAAAGGTTATGTCCATTAATGATGAGCCATATAGATGAAGGCATATATAGCTATAGAAAGATAGTGCATTATTGATTTACAAGGTGTAACACTAAATTGATTTTGGTTCTGTGGTTGCAGATTTCATTAGTTTTCAAAGGAATGATTTGGTTTTGGCTATATTAACCCAAATTTAACCTTGCACCAAAACAGTCAGAATTGACTGCCAAGAGTTCTCGATGACACACAATGAGTTGCTTTAACTGTTGGAGTGGGGAAAACCCCTATTTGAATTTGAGGGAAGGAGCGAAGCATTTTTGTTTTGAGATGTCTTTTAACACAGGCGTGATTCATTTCCCTGGTCCCTGGCCCTGACTGCCTTTCAACTTTTAATAAAAAATTAAGATCATGTTAGTTTAGTTAGCAATTTATTTTTTTACTTGACATCATAAAACAGGAGTATGTATTTGAAACATACCAAATATATCATCAAATTCCATTCTCATCACTTCTGGCAGTAAATGGAAGATATAAATTGGTAGTGATAAACGCTTTAGTCAAATTAGTTAAAAAATGACTAAATCAAATTCAATTGGCAAAAATGTTACACTGTTACTATGTTTTCTATATATATGAAAAAAGCATTTCAATATTTAAAATATACACTCAAGTGATCAAAAGTGATTATATTGTTTGACCTATGATTTTGCTATACCTATATTTTTGTTTTGTAACTTTAATTTGATACTACAGTCTCATACATGTGTATGAAGGAAGAGAGAAGTCGCAAATGAATAGCAAACACCCCAGCAGGAGTCTCATCAGAAAAGCACTCAGGGCATATGGGTATAATGCACTCCCAGCATTACTGATAGCAGTTTTGCATGCATATGGACACACACTTACGCACACACACACACACACACACACACACACACACACACACACACACACACACACACACACACACACACACACACACACACACACACACATATGCGCGCACACACACACACACACACACACACACACACACACACACACACACACACACACACACACACACACACACACGTATGCACACACACACATATGCACGCACACACACACACACATACAGTATACACACACACACACACACACATATGCGCACACACACACACACACACACACACATACAGTACACACACACACACACACATGTACACACATGCACACACACGTGTGTATTTGTCATGTTTTTACATATTGTGAGTTGAGTAGACACATGCAAAACTCTCAGGGCAACCGCCCACACGTGTTCTTGCTCATGCTCTTACCGTATGCGCCCTCTCACCAAGAAACTCACTGCAGCCAAATAATGACACAGGCATCACTCGTGACTGCCACGCTTGGTGAGAAACCTGTTCGTCTACAAGGCATCACCACAGCTGTCACTCAGTAGAGACCTACTTTCACTGATGGCATTTTACAACCATCAAGTTAATTGTAAATACTACATGTTAAGAGGAAAATTATGGTCATTCTAATCTGACTTGGTTCTTGTTCTTGCCCCTGTCTGGCATATTTTGAAACCGTGACGATTCAGATTCTTTGGTTCTATAGAGATCAGTACGTGCAATTTAATTTTCCACACTTCTGGCATAAGTCTGTTTCAACAAACAATAAAACCAATTCTCTTTTGATTTGTATACAGGAAAGCAGTGGGACAAACTTAGTGTTTTTATGCATTTTGGATTTGTACATGAACATTGGCGATTGAGTGCGCATGTGTAACTGTGTGTGTAACTGTGTGTGTGTGTGTGTGTGTGTGTGCGTGTGCGTGCGTGTGCGTGTGTGTATATGCATGCCCTTGTGTGTGTGTGTGTGTGTGTGTGTGTGTGTGCTCTCGTGTGTGTATGTGTGTGTGTGTGTGTGTGTGTATGCATACCCTTGTGTGTGTGTGCGCTCGTGCGCGTGTGTGTGTGCGTGCTATGGACGTATCCCACTCCTTGGCTGGAGATTGTTCCTGGGGCTGGCGTTTGTTGTGGAGCCTCGCTGGTCTGCAGACAGAGATGGAAACTCCTTCTCGTAGCCCCCAGTCCTGCCTACGGTCTGCGGCCGAGGGCCGAGAGCGGCCGTGTCAAATTAATAACACAACTCCATATTCATCCCAGGGAAAAATCAACAGCGGTAGGAAAATGCAGCCCTGGACCAAAGGCAGCTCATTAAGTCGAATCACAAACATGCGGCGGGGCCCTTGGAACCAGTGGAAACGGACTCGATGTGTCACCTTTCCATACAGTTAAGGGCCTGAGCAACACAATGCAGAGATGGTGGTCAGCCCGAGTTTGCATTTCTGCAGCGACTTTGCAGATGACGGGCCGGAGTGATCGGCCAAGAGAGGTCCCTGGAAGCTGACATGACACATGCCAGTCATATGCCAAAAACGTGAAGAGGTTTTCCTTTTTTTTTTCTCATTGAAACCTTAGAGCTGTTTTCGGTGAAGATGAAATCTGTTTTTTTTTCCCTCCACACTGGAAAATGCCTGAACGTTTAACCTGTTATTTGACATGTCTTTTTTTCCCCTTGGAAAAATGTGCGGTTGGCTGGGTCAACGACAATGACAATGCCTGGCTCATTTATGAGAATGAAAAACCATGTGATTAATAAAATCATGCTGTTCATATAACAGTCTACGCAGGTAGCTACAGTTAAAAATATCTGTGATTACTCATATCACCTAATGGTAATTGAAATATTCTGTAAATGAACACTGCTCACACATACACCTCACAATACCCCCTTTAACATTACGTCAAGCATCGGAAATGTCTCCCTGGTCATTTCATATTAGTGAGACAGAAATTAAAAAAGTGCAATGCTAGGGTTTGGCTTTGCATGGATTTCTGGTTTTACAGTTAAGTTCTTGAAGTCCTCAGGAGCGGTCGTTCAGGTCACAGGGTTTTTATTGGGCTCGAAGCGATGCAGTGTGGTCATTTAGCCGCTTTCCACACGAAGCAGACATTTTGTGGCACGGATCAAAGACAGAGGCTCCTCTGAATCACTGCCGGTGACTTGAGCTGGGAAATCCACCGATGATTCACAGAGATGACTGACTGCGCCGTTAAAACTACACCACCTCGGCCTATCCAAAGCAGTCCTTAATTGACTCCGTAGGCGGCCTTATCGGCCAGTGTTAATGGTGCTGAAATGGCAATGGCCATAACACTCATGTATTCAAACACCCATAAAACAGAAAACTTTTTTGCGGGTGGAACTTTTTTTATGCTGAAAAGAGTTAGTTTCAGGCCATTTATTTCCAGTAATGTGACTCGAGGGATTTATGGCTGCAACTTCTCAGTCATTGTTTCACATTTTAAGGCTCTTTCTCTTGTGTGTGTGTCTGTGTGTGTGTGTGTGTGTGTGTGTGTGTGTGTGTGTGTGTGTGTGTGTGTGTGTGTGTGTGTGTGTGTGTGTGTGTGTGTGTGTGTGTGTGTGTGTGTGTGTGTGTGTGTGTGTGTGTGTGAAGGATGTGTGCATGTCGTCGTGTGGACTGTAAATGGAAACAAATGTTCCTCCTCGTGCCTTTGCCTCTGCAGAAAAGCTGAACCTTGCATCTGCTATGCACTAGAGTTTTCCACTCGAGTTGTCTTTTCTTTTTTCTTTGATACTTTAGGACATGAATGCCATTTTTCATACTGTTTTAGACAAGTATTTCTCTTGCACCATTACGGTACATATTTTTTTGAAAATTAAGCTTTTAGAAGGTGAAAATATGAAATATGCTTCTAATATTCTCCTTAATGTAGTCTTAGCATGTCATTGTTTTTATATTATTGATTGAATGGACATTATTGTTCTATTATTGCCTTTCCCCTTTTTTTCCATTGCTTTTTATTAGGCTATTGATTGAATTGATATTATTGTGTATTATAACTATTCTCCTTATTATATTTGACCTACATTCTAATCTGTTCCCTGTTCAATTTTTAAATATTATTATGTTGTTTTGTATTTATGTGTCGCTTTGGACAAAGGCGTCTGCTAAATCCATAACCATAACCATAACCATAATAGCCATCCTGTTTGAATGTTTTGTTTTGTCTTTCAAATATATCAACAGTTTTAAACGAAATATAGTCATCAATTTTATTATTATTATTATTATTATTATTATTATTATTATTATTATTATTGTTATTATTATTCCTGGCCTGCTTTCATGCTGTGTTAGTCAGGAATTTCTCTTGCACGGTTACCGTAGTCTTTTTGAAACTTATGTCATTAGCAGGTAAAAAAATTCACCAGGCATATTTGGGGACATTTTTTTAAATAGACCATCAGCTTTTCAGCTCAACACGAGTTAATCAGTAACGGTATGATGCTTTGTGATTTGTATAAAGTAATGCAGTAGTTCAAAATGTGAACAGACAGACACACCTTGTTTAGTACAGTGGGAGTGAGGCACTAACAAAATTCCCCTCTGTGTTAGTAAATTATGTGTCACTGTCTAAACCCCTCGCCCCACTGCCCCCTCTGAGCGCACATTTTCAACCTTTTACACCCCTATGGACTTTACATACTCGATTGTAGAGTCTCCCCTCACCAACACACACACACACACACACACACACACACACACACACTTCAAATTAATTTCTCTTGAATATTCTTTTGCATGCATTCCCACACACACGCACTTGTATGACACATCCACCCACCCAAATGCTATGGACTCTCACTACTGTCCCTACACTACTGAGCGCTAGTTCCCACGAACGCTAAGCTAAGTGTGTGGGAGGAAGTAAGGTCAGTGTCCAGACGTACTTAAGCATGGCGGCACACTCGTGGGCTAAGTGTCCAGACGGACAGAGAGACTAAGACAGAGATTTTGAACATCGAGGGGTTGTCCCTGTCTAGTCATGTAGTCAGGATCCCCTTCAAGCGACTGAGTGAAAACCAGAAAGCAACACAATCACATCAAGTGAATCATATGTTTTCTGAAGACGAGGTTGAAGCATTGGAGTTTATGTCAGATCAGTGAGACCTGAAGAGCATCGAAACCTAACGACTTCCCGCCTTTGTTCTTTACGCGTAGCATCGGCGTTGTCTATTCCAACAACAAAGAGTTTTTATCAGCTATTTCTGTGTGTGTGTGTGTGTTTGTGTTTGTGTGTGTGTGTACAGACTTGCCTCATGCTTGAATACGTATAATTAACCACAATTTGCAGACAAATTCTGAAATTGAGATTGCTCTGCAAAGCGTCCCGGGAGTCTAACTTGTATGTGTTCTAATATTCTTTGGGAACGTGTGTGTGTGTGTGTGTGTGTGTGTGTGTGTGTGTGTGTGTGTGTGTGTGTGTGTGTGTGTGTGTGTGTGTGTGTGTGTGTGTGTGTGTGTGTGTGTGTGTGTGTGTGTGTGAGAGAGTGATGGAGAGTGTGCGTGAGGACGAGGCCCTGTGAGAGGGGCTGTGACAGACAAAGATGGTGCATTTCTGATGGCATGCAATGCAAACCTCGCCCAAAATAAAATCAAATGCCACGGGGTCCAAATTTACCCTGTACCCTGTCCAACTGTAGCACTTCACTCACACAGCAATAACAATTGCAGCTCAACCCTGCAATTTATTAACTAGAAACTCAAATAAACACAAGTTGATGTGCCTGCTGGGCAGAGCAAGTGAATCCACCTACAGTTAGTGGAAAGTTTATATTATGAATTTTGCCCTCAAAAAACTGAGTTGATGCTTGGAGAAACATTTATGTGTATTTAGTTGAGGCCAGTTCCACCTCTTATACCAGTATGATTGCTACCAGCATTTTCAAGTATGTTATTTTTAAACTCTTGTTTTTAGGCTTTTACATAATAAGTCAATGAAGGTACTGGGTTATATTTAAAGTTCTTCTTCTTCTAAAAGCTTTTAGTTGCCAAGGTCTAAATCAGTAAGGCCAAATGGCACTAGGAGGGTGAACTGAGAATGGTCAAGGTCTCTGACATTGACACACCATAAGGCATGGAACTGTCAATGGGCTCGCTCTCTTTGGTTTTGCTCACAGCAGCATTGCATGAGCAATCGGTACAATTACAGATAGGCCAATCTGAAACCTTCAGTAATTGTGTTGTGAGCTTCAATAAGACATAAAGGAAGAGCAATCTGTTCATGGTACATTGAGTCTCTTTGGGTATAAGAATGCAAAGATGCCAACTTGCCAAGTTAGTAAAATTGTGTGAAGAATTATGTGCTTCCGACTTATAAAGGGCACCTATTGCGAGTGTCTCAGCTCAGTCTCAGCCAGAGAGGCAGAGAGCCTCTCTCTCTCTCTCTCTCTCTTTCTCTCTCTCTCTCTCTCTCTCTCTCTTTCTCTTTCTATTTCTCTGGCAGAGTTGTACGTGTGAAGTGTGCTGATACGAGAGGAAGAGCCTCCCACACGAACAGGATGATCTGTGACAGGTGGCCAGACTCGCAAAAAACAACAACCAACACAAAAAAAAGTGCTGATCACTTTAAAAAACCTCTGTTTATATGTACACAATGAGTGGAATTGGGAGGGTTTTCATTTCTAGATATCTACACACCTCGTGGTAACTTTTACTTCTCAAAGGCCATTTGGTGTATACATTCAAAATGATCAAACTACCACGACCAAAAAAACATTTACAGTTTGAGTGATAATATTCAAAATATGAGCTTATGTGCTAACATCCTTAGCTCTGTCATATCTATCTAAAACAAACAGTCTTGTCCGGTGATTGTCAATATGGGCTCATTGATAAAATATTGATCTTTATTAACTATTTAGGTCACTGAGCTTTGATCGGCCATGCTGAGTGCTCACAGAAAAAAAAAAAATGTAACCTCTCCCCTCTTCGAGAGTGGAGAATTTCACCTATTTCAGTCATGCCCTCTTTCATCAGATGAAGTTGCACAACAGGACGGCTACAGCCCTGAGAGAGAGAGAGAGAGGAATGCAGTAAGCAGAACTACTGTTGCCGTCATGTAGAGACAGGCCTCCATCGTTCCTCATAGTAGACTTTTCCAGGAGTTGGTTTTATGCCCTCCTGTCGTGTACCTGAGGGATGTGGGTAGTCAGCCCTCCTCCCCACCCTGGCCCTCCCATCGCGTTACAGACGCGCTTTTTAGCCGTTGCTGTACTTGTTGTTAGGAAACCGTGGCAACTGCACACACTTTGTGATTGAGAGCTGATTTGACTGTTGGGAAAACTTCTGATCACTTTTTCCACAAATACCAGGAAACAAGTGTGCGTCCTGTCTTTCTTCCTTTCTTTCTTTCTTTCTTTCTTTCTTTCTTTCTTTCTCTCTCCCTCGCTCTTTCACTCTTTCTGTCGGCCTCCCTCTCTCTCTCCTTCCATCTGCCTGCTCATCAAGTCCCATTGCGTGTTTTTTTTTATGTAATAAAGTCAAAGAGTCACTGCTCATCTGTCAAGGTGCAGGGTTGGTAGGTAACTTATAAAGGATAGAAGAAAAATCCGCACACTCCAGTGTGGGCAAAAAAAAGTAAAAAAAAAAAAAAAGATTTAATGATGTGGAAGTACTTTACAGCCGCAGTTTTATTCTTTCTTTGTAACGGGGCGCCCCGTGGGGCTGTGCTGTGAGCTGACCAGTGGGAGACCGGTGCAGACCCAACGGCCTCGTCACCGCAGCAACAATCGGCTCTCTGTTGGAGGCCCTCTCTCACCCCAACTGACGGGGGCCTTGGCTGCGCTGCGGAGCTCCGACGCCACAGAGCTGCGGCGCTGCCCCTCAGCCCTATTTATTTAACCCTTAAAGGAGTACCGTCACACTGGTGTGACGGGAATGTTGGGAAATTAACATTCTAAAGAATATCTGGGTTCATTGAATTCAACCTATTTTTTACAGTCTATGAATTCAACATAGAATTTTAGAACCTTCAATTGTTGCGGAACTTAGAATGTTCAAAAACCTACACCTTTAAGGGTTAATAAGAGACTTCCAGGCAGCCAGAGCGGGTAATTACGGCCCTCGCCTCAGCGCCTCTCCGCCACGGAGGAACATGTGTTTTAACAATGCATTACTTTTTCTGTGCTCTCTCTCGCCCCGCGCGCTTACTCACTAAACCCTGGGCAGAGGCTGGGGGAAATATTTATTTATATGTTTATTTGTGAAGAAGCGACGGACAGCGTGCATGGCGGCTGGAGCCATCAAATGAAGGTGGAGGTGTTTCATTGAGGGGTTATGTGTTGTGGTAACCCTCAATAAGACAAGACACTGTGTGCAGAGTTTACGCCTTCACACACCCTTTCAATCTCTTTGACTCTCTCGAACTCTCTCTCAAACCCACACACACACACACACACACACACACACACACACACACACACGCAAACACACACACACACACACACACAGTATGTGAGAGAGAGAGAAAAATAGTCTGTTCCCGGATGACATGCCACACCACTGATGCCACTGAGTGGAAGAGTTTTTCTTTTCTTTCCACTTGTCGTATGTGCGTTTCATACCAAGTCTTTTTTTTTTTTCATTTTCCACGAGCTCTTCACCATCCGTCACTGGTATTGTTGAGCTGCGCTTCGCCGACAGCTGGGCAACACTGCCACCTACTGGTATTCTGCAGAACCTCTCCTGAATGAGGACCGGACCAAATATTGGCATATCCATATTAGATATAACATTAATTTGCTGTTTAAAAGTGTATGTTTCACTTATGCTCCTCAAATTGATATGAAACATAAAAATATGCTTAGGTCTGACGTATAACACACGTATAACCCACCCATGGAATTCTATTGTTAACAATAGATGGACATTAAACGGGTGACTTAAAAATGCTTCAAATAGTTTAGGTGTGAATTGTCCCCTTGTGGACTGTTGACAATATTGGATGATAGTAGATTGCTATATACCAATACCAATTGTGTGTTTGTGTTTGTGTTTGTGTCCTCTAATGCAGTAAACGAGATCATCGGCAGAGACATGTCCCAGTCTCCAGGGTCTCACCACGCGGCCCCCCCACCCCACAGCCAGTCCTAGCGCAGCCAGCGCAGCGCCACAGCAGCAGCAGCAGCAGGCCAGCCCCATGGTCATGCCCAGTAGCCCTCGGCCCTAACGGCTGCAGCAGCGGCCCCTCTGCAGCCACACTCTGCCTTTCTCCTCTTCATCATCATCGTCATCATCATCATCGTCATCGCCATCACTCATCCTCAGATCTACTGCGCCCTGCCCTTTCGCACACACAAACACACACATATGCACATGCACAAGCACGTAATACTCTCCCATTTACACCATTACTCACCTATAACATCTGCGTCTGCAATAGCACAGAAAAAAAAATAGCTTACATGTGCTTGCTCAAACATACACACACATGCTCACATACAGACACTCACACACCTCAGATTTGTGATTTTAACAAAGAGGTATGCTTCACAGAACATTAGACTCACTAATCCAGCTGCCAGCTAGCAAAGCAGTAAAATCAGATAAATCTATGCAATATGAGGCCACTGCAGTGCCCATCTGTCTGCGCTAACGAAGAGAGCCATGCTTAATCTGCTTACCCTGGGTTTTTCTAATGGCCAACCTGTGTGTTAGGGAATCTTTGGGAGATAGCTGGAAAACAAGGGTCTACCACATTCATACAGGTGCAGTATCCACTCACACAAACACACACACACACACAGAGTGATGCTTGTCTGACCAGCAATCCCCACCCCTCCCCCGTCTGTTTCGGTACAGGAGTACTAGAAATGCGTCCGATGCTCTCCTGGGTTCGGCAATATGCAACATTCCACACTTCTAGTGACCTTTCAGCATTGTAGATAGTCTGTTTTATTGTACTCCTCTCCCCCACCTTTTCTTCAGGTTTAACAAATGCCTTATTAAAGTCTAGCAGCTTTGAATGACAGAAGATGCTTTAAAATATATAAAGTTACTTTTTCTTGCACAGTTGACCTTTGTGCTGATGACGTGGTTGAAGCCTAAAAAAACGTATTATTTTAGAATTAGCTGTAGTGTTAGATAGCATTAGAGTTGCAATTTTTTGGATTGCTAGTGTGTTGGTCAAGTGTTACTTTGTTTCAATACAGTGGTTTCTTGCAATGAGTGATTGTGGACAAATATTTAATTTTTTGTTTGTCAAAAGTCAAAGACTGAAATGAGCAGATACGAACTGTGTGTTTATGCTAGAGTAGGAAGCGCATGTCAACCCTACTGTATTAGGAATATAGAAGGGAAGGGACAATCGAGACGGAATTTGGTTGATAGCTGGGGGTTCAGCCTCGGTCATGATATACTATGAGATGAGGAGGGAATTATATGTGCCTTTGACTTTCCACTTTTCTAAGCAGCCGTGTGTAGATGAAACCTAGCTACCGTTCAGAATAAACCCCAACCTGTTTATGCTGAATTTGACGTCAGTAGACAGACCACAATTAAGTGGTTGTATTTTAATTTTATTTATTTTTGTGTGTGTGTGTGTATGTGTGTGTGTGTATGTGAGTTTGTGTCACACAAACACACACACACACACACACACATAATTTCCAAATCAACCCTGTCCCAGAGCGGATATGGTTTTTATTCACAGAAATGTTGCATCCTGACAATCAAAGACTAGTTCAAATTGCAGTGTGGTCACAAAATTGCACTATTTGGACATAGCAGAGACACACAAAAATATCCCATTGGCAAAAAGAAACTGTAGAGCACTGTCCATTTTCACAAGCATAGTTTGTATGTTAATCAGGATGGTAGTCCCAACATTGCAACAGGAGGGCATTTCAAGGGTTGGTTTGGCAAATGTACAAAAACCAAACAAATAAACAAACAAACAAATACAGTGACCGCTTATAGCATGTAGCTTTGAAATGAAATGGTTCTTATTCGCAACTTCTCTGAGCAAGTGTTCTGTCGGATAGTGGGCAGGGAATTCCAACTTTGGGAAATACCCCTGTGATTCATGAAGACAATAACACAAATTTACAACAATCTGTGGGACAAGGGACAATTTTCAAATAGAATTTGAGAGCAGACTTGCATGAAGACTGACTTTATGATGAATGGTGTTGAGAGCTCAATAATGTAGTCACGAGGTGCAGTTCATCTTTAAAACTACAGATTTTTTGGCGAACGAGGTTAGAAGTTTCATACAAACAAATCTATGAAGAATTGTAACAGCTCCTTGCCTTAATTTTTTTTTCTAAATTGACAGTGATGTTGCATGTATATTTTTGTATTCTGAGGGAAAAAAAAGGTACAGTCACTTCATAGTTTTTTTTTAAGTTTGTAAAACTATAGCTATATTGACAACTGTTAATTTTTGTCCAAGAGAAAATGAAAAAAGAGACAAATCTGCTATGCACTAAGAACCTGCCTGATGCCTTTTGAGAAAAGAAAATCATAACAAAAAAAAAGACAACCTTGATGCCTCTAGGTGTAGCAGCTCCTGAGATGCTTTCTGTTAGACTAGCATGCCACATGTCCTATTCCCACAAGAGAGGTTTGGAGGGGTTTGCTTTACTGCCTTGGTTTAAAAAAAAAGAATGAAAATGACAAAAAACAGTGCAAGCGTCTTAACAGATTGTGTGTGTGTGTGTGTTTGTGTGTATGCGTGTTTGCATGTGTGTGTGTGTTTGCGTGAGTGTGTGTGTGTGTGTGTATGTGTGAGTGTGTGTGACGGTGTGTAAATTGTGTTCTTGAGTGTTTCTATTCAGTAGACTGTAGATATGATTTTTTTTTCCACTTTTTTGGATTTCAATATTGAGAAAGCACACAAATCCATGAGGCTATGCAAAATGAAAATCTGCAACTTGATTTTGGTGATATCCAGCATCAGGTAAAAATGGGACAGTAAATTATGATTTTCCTCTGCATTTAACCGGTTGTATGTAAACCATTACATATAGCAATTGAGGATCATGATGCCACTCTTTGAGTTATTTAATTTAATCTATCAAACATAATGTAGGAAAGCCTTAACTTGTGTTTGAAGTACAGATTACTGATTTGGGTGTGAACCTTTGGGATTAATTTAGGACTGGGTTTGATCTGTTGAGGCAGGATGTCACTGGGGCTGGTTCCAAGGGTCCTTACTAGTAAGCCCTCAATGTCTAAGACAAGACCAGTCCTCACAGTAACTCCTTTTCTATAGGAAACCAAAGACCGAACATGTTCCCATTTTACATGCAGGTAACAACAGACTTTAGAACTCTATTTTTGATACTTTAAAGTGGATGTCATTCCTAAAGGTTGGTGATATATACATATATATGCATATATATTATATATCTATATATAAAATGTTTTGTAAATTAAAAGGGAAATACAGGTTAGCAAATGTTTACGGAGCCTTGTATTGTCATTTCATGTACATTTTGTATTTTAACATTTTGTAATTTTTAAGACTGCAGTGCTTTTTGAAATTATTCAAAGGGAATACCTTGCATTGTAGGCTCTTCTATGGTAATGTATCAATAAAAAGGAAAACCCCCAGTTATTACTTTTTGTCTTTTTTTGTCAGATCAAATGTCACATTTACAAATGATTGAGTTACACATGATACTTCCCCACTGGTCTCCAAAGGATTTGTTTTTTTTTATGTTTTAGGATAACTCTCTCATCATACTGTCCATTTCATTCTAAAGATGCATAATTATTTGCTACACTGTTAAAAACAGTCAGTTTAAATATTCTTTTGCATAATGCATCTAATGGACTAAAGCTAGGTCACATTGTAGGCCACAGCACCATCTTGAGGATTTCAGAGGAATTGCACACTGGGAAATGTCACATGCCCAGATACACATGTATTGTTTTATTATATTGTATTTTCTCTTAAATAACAAGTATTGGAAATATTTCTATTTGAGTAGAACCTCAAGCTCTCTTTGAAATGATCGGTACCAGAAAGCCTCTCCACTAATTAATAAGACCCACATAAAGGGATGCACCATGCGTCAAGGACCAAGGAAATATGTACTGGCATAGCAAGGAATAATTGAATCAGGGTCAAGGAGCATTTTTGATTTATTGTCAACATACAGGAGTCACAAGAGAGAGCATTTCTAAACTCAAACAAGTTTCAAACTTGTTTACAGGGGAGGAAAAAAAACAAACATGCACTGCTGTTGCAGGCCCACTCATCCCTTAACACTGCCCCCTGAATGATGCTGGCATGGCAAAATCAAGAAAGAGAAACTGTCCCAGTTGCCTCGTCACAGTCTTGAAGGAACAGGACGTAGCAGGACGTTGCTGGTTTAAAAAAACAAACCTAAGGTAAGGGAGTGGATTGGGGACTGGGGAGGGCACTTTAAGTGTTTTTGACAAATTACATCCTCGAAGAATCAACTCAACAAAAGAAAAGCCTCTTTGATAATCTACTGATGACAATGAAAAGCATGCAAAACAGACAAAAAATATTCAGCTCCTGCTTCAATAAAATAACGGGGTTTTTTTTAAGGGGATTGGATGGATTAAACTATTAAATCACATTTACGAGACATGCAAGTCTAAAGAGTACACAGTTAGAGGCACATTTGGTCTATACTTGATTATAGCATCTGATACAAAGTATAAAAAGCTTTTCGAGTTCTACAGTGCTTTGACACTTTCTATAGAATAACATAACATCTTTTTCTTCTTACTGCAACAAAAAAGCACAGACACATTTGGCTTTGATTTTTTTTTTTTTTTTTTCGCTTCTGCACACAGTGGCTTGGACTAGACTGACCATCTAGTCAAGACAGTCATCAGTAGTGCTTTGGCTTTCCCTTTGCCCTCCAGTGTGCACTGCAAGGCTAAGTGATCAACAGCATATGGCTTTAATATTATATTGCAACAGCCTTGGCATGTCAGTTTTACAGTTACGGGGGAAAATCAAACATCATCCAAGGGACAAGCAAAGACATGAGTTTTAAATAGGAAGAGCTTTCCTTGTCGTAATGCAGCACTTTGTTCGGCAAAATAAACATCCCGTCAAACTTTGAGGGACTTCAATGCCTTTATGAATATTTTTTTTTCTTTTTTTATCGTCTCCACCACTAGAGAATGGTGTTAGTACAGTGTAGGGCCAGAAGAATCCATGCTCACAAGTCCACACACGCACTCTCTCATGCACACACTGACGCACACAGCACAGGCACTTTGAGCGAGACTTCTAGAGACACGTTTGTATATATAAATACAATATGTACATAAGAGTTTATACATGTAGCATGTTGGCTGTCCTCCAGTGGGAGTAGAAGAGGAGAGGAGAGGAGAGAAGGAAGGGAGGGAGGGAGGTGCTGGTCTGGTTCTCACAGAAAAACAAAGCAGTCGGTGTCAGGAGTGAAGTGGTGAAGTGCAGTCCTCTCTTTTGCATTTTTTTTTGTTTTCTTTTTTCCCCCCCCCTTCCCCCTTTCCATCCTCCCATCCTGGTCACTTGCAGCAAAGCAGGCGCACGGAGTGACCGTAGAGGTTCTGGTTGGAGCGCTCGGCCACGGCCCGCCTGGCCGCCTCCTCGCTGGGAAAGGTCACCAAGGCCTCGCCACTGCGCTGGCCACTCAGGTTGTACAGCACCAGGATGGCGTCGGCACTCAGCTGTAGCAGGAACCGGTCGGACACACACACACACACACACACAAACAAACACACAAACACACACACACACGCACAAACACACAAGGAGAAACAGAAAAATCTAAATTAGATATGCAAACGTTTGAATATTCTTATGCAGCTAAAACTGATCCCTTCTCAAATCCAAACTTCAGGGGAACCATTATACAAAAAGGAGAATGGACAGACAAACATAACATGCCAAGGTTGAGTCCGCAATTTCAGTAACACCCCAATACAAACATCTTATTACACCTTGCACAGATGATTAAGGTAAATGGGCATTATAAGAACAGATAACAGCTAGATGTCTTACTAAGAGCCCAAATAATAAATCAGTTTGCTATGCCATCACCTACGCCTCCAAACAAACACCCCAGGCAATGCTGCTTTTTTTTTTTTAAGGAATCCCACAAGCGAGAAAGTTCGCTCAAGAAAGAGTTCCATGTTAAACAAAACAGAGAACCAAGTAGCAGAAAAACTACTAAGAACAAAATTTTCACCACCCAAGAGAGATGGATATGGGAGAGGGAGTAGGGAGAGAGATGTTGAAAGGGAGGGAGTAGGAGAGAAAGAAAGGGAGGGAGTAGGAGAGAAAGAAACAAACACAGAGAGAGAGAGAGAGAGAGAGAGAGAGAGAGAGAGAGAGAGAGAGAGAGAGAGAGAGAGAGAGACATGTTAGAGGAGTGTTAGCGAGACGGGTGAAGAGGGTCATCGGAGCACGTTTCTGATTAGAGGTTAGGAGCTTGAGACCAGAGGTCTAAGGTGGTTGTTAGCAGCCATGCCGGGTCCTTACCTTGTGGGTCTCCCTTACAGGCAGAGCCACTCTTTTGGCTGGATCAGACTCCGTGCCTGATCGCTCATCTGAACCATGCTGCTGTACTCATCGGGAGCGTACTACAGTCACAAGTGGGTTTACAGTCAGCACTAGGGCCTTAGGATTCATTCATGCACACATACTGCTCATTCATTCGCTCATACTATACATTCATACATTCTCTTGTTCATACATTCATACACCAACAAGTTTCTAATGGTATCTACAGTATAACACTCAAAATTCACACAAATGCCTACAACTACAAGACCCATGAGACCCTAATTGTGACCCACAGACCAAACACACAAACATTGGTGACAAGAAAATAATAATAATAAAAAAACAAAAACATGGTCTACACACACGCGCACACACACACACGACACACTTCCACCCCCTACAAAGAATCACCTGCAAACAGCACATAGAATCCAAGAGGATGGAATCCACTAGCAAGACCTAAAGCAGTACAGGTACATCTAGACTAGATGAGCCAAAAGTCAAACTTACATTTTACAGTCTCATTCAAATACACACTGACTCTCTCATGTTGCTCTGCAACAAAAGGAGTTTGGCTGTTGAGTGTCAACAACAGCATAACCCACCTTTCCCTCAGGACACACACACACACACACACACACACACACACACACACACACACACACACACACACACACACACACACACATTAAATGACTTTTGGCCATTCTGAATGAGAGTGAGGACAAACAAAGGACCCAAGCCCAGTTCAACACAATAGAATGCACAGCACCCATCCCCCCTTCTGAAAACCCCTCAGCACTGCTTGTTAGAGCTCATACCGTCCTCTGAAGACTCCGCCTACTCAGGTGTCAGCCCACAAGGGAGAAAAAAGGTGGAGGAGGAGGTGGAGTGGAGAGGGGAGGGGAGGAGGTGGAGTGGAGAGGGGAGGGGAGGGGAGGGAAGGGAAGGGAAGGGAAGAGGAGAAAAAAGGTGGAGTGGAGAGGGGAGGGGAGGGAAGGGAAGGGAAGGGGAGAGGAGAAAAAATGCACAAGGGAGGTTCAACAACGTACAGGCAGGCTGAACCCTGTTGCTTTGGTTACATGGGAAGAGAACTTGGGCAGCCGCATAAGCGGTGTGGGGTGGAATTTCTGTCATGACACAATCAGCTCTGAAAACTGAAGCGCTTGTACTTATGGTAGCTTGCCAGATTCTTTACATTCAGTGCCAACAAGAGGCATCTTCACAAAAGAAACACCAGATATACTGTATCTATATACAGATATATAGTACATTCTAAAGTACTCTGGGGAAAAAGCTCCTTCAGTGTGAGACATGGCCAGACGTGTGTGTGTATGTGTGTGTGTGTGTGTGTGTGTGTGTGTGTGTGTGTGTTGGCCGTAAGTGGAGAGGGGAATTACGTGCCTGTGAGCGGTCTTTAATGTGGTCACTGTGGTGTCTGCTTTTCAACCAGACGACAGCAGGAACAATACAGAATGCTCATGTTGCTACTCCCTAGCTCAGGCTGCTGTCCATCTCCTTCACTGGAGGGAGGCGGGGGGGGGGGGGGGGGGGGGGCTGTACACGATGGGGACTGGGGCAAAAGGAAGAGTAGGGAAATGAAAGCTCTGTGGCCTAACGCTTGAGTCACCCTGACTGACACACAGCTACTGTGTATTATAATGAGTCAGCGCCGGGTCGGCTTTGACACCAGTCACTAAATGCAGGGTGGACCAAATCCCATTCACAACAAGAGCTGGATAACAGCACTGGGGGGAATGCAGGAAAAAAAAAAAAGTGATCTATTTCAATGACCGGTCACCTGGAAGTCTTGCTAAAACAAGGCTAAAGCTGAACGCAGACTTCAGAGATGCTTACGATTCTTATAAAGCGCAGTAAAGAGATCAAAAGCTCACCTGGTAGCCCTGGAAGAAGCTGAGGATGTCCTTGACGCCGGCGTTGTAAGGCAGGCCCTGCATGCGCACCAGCGCCCCGTGCTGCGCTCCGTGTTGGAGCATGGCAGGGCTGGGCTGGGCAGCGACGGCCGCCGCCACAGAGCCCGGGGGGGCCGCGAAGTAGCTCACCGTGGAAGGGGACACGGGCGGACTGAGGGGCCAGGGGGGAGGACACACACACCAAAGATTAGTGTGAAACTGAGGAAATGGTGGACAGTGGATAATCACGTCGATACTAGATTCCTTCCTCTATCTGAAACTAAGAGGACTCCTTTCTTTCCTCCCTGAAACTAGCTAATGGCTAGACAAGTTTACGTTCATTTTTTTTTTTTTTTATTACATATTACGGCTATAGATTTGCTCACTCGTTTCATAGGTCAAAACATAACTTGCAAAATATTTTTTTCTTCATTTGGAATAAACAATAGACTTTGCTGACTCTGAACAGTGACATTTATTTGATCTCCTATGAATAATAGAGGGAGAGCAGATAGCTAACAAACGTTCAGAAAAAGTCCTGTTGGCAAATTTGAGGAAAAGTCGGTAAAGGGGCTATTTCACACAATTATTTGTTATGTTGTAGGACAGGACAGGAATTACCCCAATGACTCAAGTAGCAAATGAAAATAAGCTAAAATTAAAATATAAATTGAAATAATAGCTAAAATTCAGTATGACGGTTAGAAGCAAAATAGATTCCTTGATAATAAATTGATAGAATAGTAGGTGACTGCTCATTTTTCTGTAGAAAGTACTTTGTCACTAACTATTATGAAGAGTTGTCAGTTCTACAGAGGATTTACACTGTATTTTATTTTACTGTAAGGGTGACTGTGCTTGCCTAGTTAAAACATCTCACTGGTGCTCTTTCCTATCATTCAAATTCCAGCCATGCAAAAAAATGGAAGAGTGTGCATATTTGAGGGTTGCTGAAGAGTGCTATGGAGATTGCATTATTTGCAAAGAAATTAGACAAAATATCCTTTATAGTGCAACAAAAAGAAACATTCTCCAGTGCATCATTACTGCATATGACTCTGAAAGGGAAGTGGACCTAGGACAAATCCTCAGCTATGAACTGATTAATGTCCCTGTACTGTAGCTATTGCAGATAGCGATGGTTATTTGTGAAGTGGAAATAAGTCTATCCTCACTCAAGTGCTGTCTAGCAATGTGGAATGTCCAGTAGTGATCACTGCAAAAACTGCTCATTCAACACTGGTAATAGATGCTCAAGATCTAGTTATGTCTTTAGCAGGGCCCTAGTCACCATAGACATTGAGGGGGACGTGTCCCCCCCCCAATATTCAAATATGACCAAAATGTCCCCCCCAATATATGGACATAGAAAAATAAATAAATAAAATCTACAGGAAACCAACAACCACCATCATCTGAAATGTAATCAAACATAAATAACGCACAAATTAGTGACCTAGTGATGGTTCCAGAGTAGCCTACACCCCTGAGTGGTTTGACCTGGTGGTTTTCCGTTTTTCTAGGGTGACTCTCTCTCTCTTTTCAGTTTGTGAAAAAGAGGACATAAGAGAAAACACTGCCTCAAAAGGCTATTTTGAACTTATTTGTGAACGACAGAGGAAAAACGCAATGCAATTTCGCTGTAAACACGTTTGAGGCTCTAGAATAACAAAATTCTGGACGATTTGTAAGGTCTCAAAGAGGACATGTCCTGGAAAAATCTGGTCACCCTAGTTTTTCGTTAGTGGCGTGCGCTATCAAAAGCTTCCATTTGCTGCACCCTACCAAAGATCCTTGATTACTGTACTAGCTCCGCTTTAACCCTCTCTGATCCTACTGCGGTGAGGTAGGGCTGGCAACGATATCGCAAAAGCTCACAATTCTCACAAAACTTGTTGGAAAGGTGTAGCACAGGGTAAGGAAATCCCATACATTTTTGGAGCCGATCAGACTCAAAGGGAACTTTGAAACATTTTCCATATTGTAACCTATTCTCGCAATGATAGCGAAAGTGAAAAGTTTTATTTTAAATGAATGAATGAATTTGTGAAAGCCTGTGTGATTCATTTCTTTCACATGTCTTACACCATAAATAATGCATTCATATGCTAGTACTAATGCCAGGAATTACCCTGTTTATAGGCCTCTTAGAAATGGTTGTTGGATCTTGCATATTATTTAGATGCGCACTCGATCGCGCATCCATGCAGGCAAAACGTAGGAATCAAATGTGGCGACGGCACACAAGTTGGAAAAAATGTCGTAACAACTTGTTTGTGATTTTTAATAATATTTTGTGCATGGCCCTCAGACCCCACCACAGATTTGGTCCCCCCCCCCAATGTTGACATCATGACTACGGCCTTGGTCTTTAGGACACCCATCTGACTGCAGCACATGTATGCAGTATGTATGCAAAGTATGCAGGAAAGGTTGTAAGAAACATTTGTATTGTTAATTGGTATTTGTTATGTGGTAGCAAATAATGTTGACTATCAAAGAAATAGACCTAATGTAGGAATGCACACAGATATTGCAACAGATACACTCAGGCCAATCCAAACTTTTCTCATCTGTTGTTCCTCATTGGTGGAACACACTGCCAGTTCCTACAAGGGCAGGGTCATCCCTCTCCATTTTCAAAAAACTCCTCAAGACCCATAGAAAACATCTCCTTTCATAGCACCACTTACAACAAGTCTTGCTGATGCTAGCACTTACCAGCCGTCTTGAACTGACACTCAACCGTTTAAAAACAGCACTCACTGATGCACTTATTCGTACTCTATCGTTTTTAAATTGTCCTAAAATTGTTGAGAGAATTGCTTTAAAACTTAACTGTTACCATGTTGTTAGTCGCTTTGGTTAAAAATGCGTCAGCCAAATGTAATGTAATGTAATGTAATGTAATAATGGTGTAGGCCTATCTGATTAAGACCCAAAGAGTGGTTGAAAAGTACTTATTAAATAACACTGGGAGCACAGAACTACAGAAAAGACTATCTTTACTTTTTTCCCTTTGCAACTGTCAAAGAAATCCCATAAACACAGGAAGGCCTAGGGTATCCTACATCAGATGACCTAAAGATTAAGCTCTTCTGCATAGCATTAAGTGATTGGTATGCAGTAATTTGAACACTGACCTTGATCTAGCCTACTTTGTCTATTTAAAGGTAATTTATTGCCAAAACATCACACAATATAAATGAGCTATAACGAACAATAAAGGACTTAATCACACACAAACTACTATTTTACTGACTACAAAAATAATAATTATGTAGGAAGTTTAGAACTCCTCTCCTTTGGTCAACCCAGAATTGACCAAAAGTGCACCAAATTCAACACCAATGACTCAATAATTCACTTGGAGGAGGCCTGCTTCCTTTCTTTTTCCAGATATTTTAGGATTTGGATATCGTTTCAGTATTGAGTATCAAGATATTTATGGCAGGTATTGTATCGAAGTCATAATTTTGGTATCGTGACAACACTATGACAGAGCCACTCTGTTTTCTAGATGTCGAGGATCGGAGGCTCTACCACCAACAAGTGATGCTGCTCAATGGCATATTAGAAGAGCACATTATCAAGCTCTAGTATGGAGGCAAGCACACATACCAAATCCAGTGTTACTAGAAGTAAAATGTTTTTTACTTGCCGGTTGTTGCTGATGGTAGATGCAGTTCTGCATTAGGCTTATTCCCGCTATATAAGTTCATATGTACTGTAGGATATATTCTGAGTTGAAGGTTATCTGTGCAATTTGTTATTGTGATGAAATGCATTAAACACCACGAGTGACTCACTATGTTAGCAATAAAAATATGGTTGTGTTTTGATTAGAATTTCCGAGTTTATCACATGTTAACTGTAATCATGTTCCCATTAAATATGTTAATAAACTATAGTATGGCTTCTTTAATGCTCAAACATGTATTTAGAGAACACTTTTATTTGGTTTTAGTGATTTACTTTTGAAATCAACCCAATTTAGGGAAAAATAAGCAAAAATAATCGCTATTGTATGTTAAAATGCTGATTATGCGGCTTAGAACTCAGAATTGAGCTTGGTAAAGACAATATTCAGAATCAGCACCCTCAAATTAGGTAAGAAGGGTGGTTTACCGACTTTTCCTCAAATTTGCCGTCAGAAGTTCTCTTCTGTGAAGCTGCTCTCCCTCTATAAATGACTACTGGCATTTGAAAACGGTTTGACTTCATTCACAGTGAATAAGACCTTGATGACACACACCACACACACAGACACACAGCAAATTTGGATAGTTACCTGGGGTAGTAGGCTGTGTAGTTCATGTTCATATTCATGTAGAGCTGGGCGTGTGGCTGCGGGGGATAGTAGGCCAGGGTTGGGGCGGCCGTATGCGTTGGCTGGGGAGTTCTCGGCGTGGCCAGCAGGGGGGTTTGGTAGAGGGCCGCCTCAGTGGGGAGGAGGCCTGCAGGGCTGGTGAAGGCAGCGTACGTCGGGGGAGAGAGACCTGTGCACAGGACGTGGAGACGTCATCAACACCAGAGCACGGTTATTCAGTCACAAAGCAAGGCTCAACTGTATGCAGAGAACAGACAGCCTACATGAAGTGAGCAGGGCCTTCATTAAGCCTTTAAGAAATGGCCAGGTAATGTAAACATCCAACACTATGTGCAGGAGAGGACTGGGCAAAGCACTCATGTTCTGGTGGCAAGGACACAGGGAGGGAAAGAGACTAAACGTCCTTGGGGAGATTTGGGTTAAGTGCAAACACACACACACCCCCACAGAGAGAGCGAAAGCGAGAAGGAGCAAGAGAGAGAACAAATCGCACCTCCCCAGATATTTACACACAAACAGGCTGAGCAGGGCTATGCGGGAGCCTATGCATTCTCCCTCATCAACACTCTGGCTGCAAAGACAAAGGACTCTCCTCCCCTCACCCACTGACCCTGCATACGACTGACCCCAGGTTGTACTGCCCCTACAAAGCCCACTGTAGACCCAGTAACTCTTGCTAATCATTACACACTAATGATTACAGCAAGGTCACTAAGCCAAAAGGAGATCTCTCTGGCCAGTACATGGTCTGGCCCGACCGCTGCTGACACAGGATGTTTGACATTGTGTGGTTTCATAAAGGGTGACTGCAGTTGCACCAGGCCGGGCCATTTCTTCCTTGAAGATAAATTGGAATCTTATCTCCAAACGGCTATACTGATATGAATGGCAAATACACCGGCAGGGCACTGGGCACAACCCTGCTTCACTCAGTCAGCAGTCTGCTACTGTCCTAGCTACTCTGGACCATCAAACCCCAAGTGCCACAGCACATGACAATCTATAGGTTATTGTTCCATTGGGGGAACTAGGTGAGGGTAAGAGATAATTAGCATTCAAAGGCCTTAGCATTTCAGTCAAATTGACGTATATTAATCGACTGAATAGAAGCCGGGTCGATTGCCAAGCGGCAATGCCAACCACTACACCAGGTCTACCGATGTGTGAACAGGAGGACTTACAGGGTAGTTTGCAGGGTGGAGGGGAGAGGCCACTGCGGTTGAGGGTACCCCCCATCAGCACGTAGCTCATTTCCTCGGTGGAGCACTGGAACACCTCGACGTATCGGTCCTTCATCATCTTCTTGTGGCACTTCTGCGCCACCATGAAGGCCCGGTCAGCAGACTTCATCTGTATGAAGGCATCGCCAGATGGGCGCCCCTATTGGGTGGCAAGATGGATTGAGAAGAGTTTTACTTGGACTCCTACCTGGAAAATCTCATCAGTAAAAAGCCTGGCAAGTGTTTGAACACTCCGGCACAGCAGGATGATGAGTCTACACAGAAAAAATGGACTTAGTCTGCAATTGGCTTTCAGTCTGGAAAAAGTCTGCAGAAAACTACACTGCTGTTGCACACTGCGATTGTGCTGCATAGTATTACTCGTAAAGTCAGGCAAAGATGAACTGTACTGCAGTTCATGTACAGTTTATGTCAATTGTCTACTCTAAGATCTCTAAGAAGTACTTTAAGCTTGTACAAGCCATTCATGCCAATAGTTGGAGTTTTTTTTATGCATTCCACGTGTTAATATGTATTAGATTGATGTTATTGTTCCTTGAATTTCCCCTTGGGGATCAATAAAGTATCCATCTATCTATCCATCCATCCATCTAATGAAGTGTGCGTACTTGTACAAGAGTCAGATGCTTGCTGAGTCACAGCAAATTTATTTGTTCTGAAGAAGCTTATGAAATGGACAAGCTTGTACAAGAGGAGTCACATTAATTCGGTTGAGCGAGCTGGCAGAGTCAGTCACCTGCTGGTTGAGCACCATGTGAACCCCGTGGGGCTTGATGTCGATGGTGTGCTCTCCCATGAACTCCAGGATGTCTTCGATGGCGGCGGTGTAGGGCAAGCCCCGGAGCCTGACACAATCCCGCGTGGTGCCTGTTGCCAGGAAGGGCGGGGTGGCCAGTACAGGAACCGGCACCATGGGAGGAGGTGGCAGGGTGGAGATTAGAGGAGTGGACATGTAGCGGTTCAGCACCTGAGAATACAGGGAAGTGAGAATGCCAATGTTGAACAACGGAATTGTTAGCTGATTAAAAACAATGCAGCGTGAACATTATGCTTCCAGAGTGCAGCGTTTTCACACATAGCTAGCTATGTGTGAATACAACGACTGAAGAGAAAAGTGACAGTAGAGCTATATAACGTCCTTAAAAGCTGTTTACTAGTCTGCTACAATTTGTACTTCACCAGCATATAATCAACGGCAACATATTGAAAACAGAAAAGTTATTCTAGCTTAGTAGATTTGACCACATGAAAGTTGGAATTCTTTAGGAGAAAGTAGTATTCGTTTTGCGGACCAACATACCTGCTGCACCTCAGCGGCCGTGCTGCGGAACAGCTCGATGTATCTCTTGCCGAGGATCTGCTTGTGCTTCTTCAGGGCGTTCTGGGCGTACTCCTCGCAGGCAAACAGCACAAAGGCGTCGCCCGTCGGCCGCCCGTCTGGGTACTTGACAAACAGGAGCCCGTCGGTGCCGTCAGTCACTGGGCTCTCGGGGCCCAGGAAGCCCAGTGCATCCTGGGGGGTGGAGGTGAAGGGCAGGCCACGCATCCGGATGATCACCTGGTTCTCTTTGGACAGGAACTGAGCCACCTCGTTGGATGTGCCTACGGTAAACAGTTTGGAGAGGTGAACGTCAATATCTCGTAGGACACACTGAAATGCCAAGCAACAAACACTTGCACATCAACTTAAGACATTTCTGGCCAAAATCCCTGAACATGAAAATGTATGATGTGAGCACAATCAAAGTTGGCTTGTGCAGACTCGCAATGTACGCAATGAAGTTCCAAATAAAATGTACTGCAGGTATTTTCTTGTACTCTATATTACGTGAATGATTGTCACACGTATTAAGGTTTTGTTTTCTGGGGGGGAAATGTCTGGCTACACAATTATGGTGGGAGATACTAGTCAAACATTATTGATCTGTTGGTGTCTGAGCAAAGTCCTGCAGCGTATGTGTACGTTTATCAGGGTTTATCTGCCGAGTGAATCTGCCTTTGCTCCTTCCTCCCCCAAACACACTAATATCGGCCCGCCCTTTGTGTCTTTACACCCCCTTTGTGTGGTGTCAGAGCCGGGCTTTTCACCGGCCGCCTGCCCCCCTCTCTCCCCTGGGTATCGGCGCTCTCTGCGCGGCCCTGGCAGGGGGCTGCCGCACACAGGTGAGCACAGGTGAGCCGCTGTTGGACGGGAGTAGAGTTTCCAGCAGCTGGCCACAGAGAGGCAGGTCCAGGAGCGTGCTCACAAAGGCCCTTTCATTCCCACAGGATAAGCCTCTGAGAATGAGCCCTGGGGAAGAGCGTGTGTGTGTGTGCGCATGTACATAGTGTGTGTGAGTCCGCATGTACGTAGTGTGTGTGTAGTGTGTGTGTGTGGATGTACATAGTGTGTATGTAGTGTGTGTGTGTGTGAGTGTGTGCGTGCATGCATGTACGTAGTGTGTGTGTAGTGTGTGTGTGTGTGGATGTACGTAGTGTGTATGTAGTGTGTATGTGAGTGGGTGGATGTACATAGTGTGTATGTAGTGTGTGTGTCGCTGGTGTCACAGGACGAGCCTGACTGCACAAGCTCTCACTATAGAGTAGCCTGTCTGTGGATGCGTGGCATTAAGGTCCTGCACGCATGCAGCAGGTAGGGGGGGGGGGGAAGGAAATCTGGGCAGATTGAATTTAATGTGAGCTGGCACACAAAGTCTCACCTCCAGCAATCTTCAGGAACTCCTCACCACTGGCCTTGTAGACCTGCAAAGATAAAAGACAGACTGGATCAACAAAGGAACAGCAACAACCAACCAGACAGAACCTCAAAATGTTCCCTACTCACAAGACCTTAGGTGTGCAGTGCGAGTCTCACCTCTATGTAGCGGCTGCCCATGTGGTGTTTGTGACGCTCCAGTGCCATGTCTCTGTGCTCAGAGTTGATGAAACGCACCAGGGCCTCGCCATTCCTCCTTCCCTGAGCATTCAGACACAGAGCAACACCACCCCTGCCACACACACACGTTAGACATCTTTTTTCATACACCAAAAAAAATGAATGGTCAAAATGACATAAAAGATGTTGCATTACTTACTTTGCAATGTTGAGGCCCTTGAAAAAGCGTGCAATGTCCTGGTCGGAGGACTGCCATGGCAACCCCCTGGCCCGGATGACCGTCTCACTGTCCACTGCTTCAGTTTTGCTGCTGTGCCACAAGCAGTCATTTACTACAAATGCTATTTGGATTGGTCTAAGCACATAAGCACATTCCCACATACAGTACACACACGCAGGTCCATATTCAGGCACTGAATTAACAATTATGTGGATAATTGGTAATATGACAAGCTGTGAAATGCAAGCTGGAAAATCCAATTTTGCACTTACCATGCTCCTGATTCAAACTTGTACTTGACAGCTTCAAAACCTGTGAACTTGTGACCTGCAAATGGTATGACAATTTTGGTTATTTGTGAAGCAAAGGCTCCCTGATATGATCATAAATGACCTACATCTAAATTTCTAAACTTTCAGGCCAGTTTTCTGGTCTGTTTTTTGTTTTGTTTTTACAGCCAACATGCTCTTGCTTTTCACAAAAAGGGCAGGGAGACCCCATTGTCAGTAGCTGAATTCTTGACTTCTGCCAGTGCGTTCAAACATGAATCATCTGCATGTCTCGGACAAGCAACAATTTGAACCCAGTCACTCGGGCTGCACTTGGTACAGGTCCACACAGGCTGGCAAACTGCCTCATCTTATCCCAGCATTCCAAGCCACAATTAATACACGTGGAGACTGGTGGTCTGAGTGGGTGGATGGGTGGCTGTGGTTTACTCACTGTAAGGCTCAGCCAGGATGTGTAGTGTGACCTGGACCATGTTCTCCACCTCTGTTGCCCCCGCCATTTGATCCGTAACGGGAGGTATACATACATCTGCATTCATACGGTTAAAGGAAATGCGGACAAAGGCTTGAACAACTTTGAACAGTTCAAATAAATATGCTCTTCAGCACAAACAGTCATGGAGGCGTTAGCACTCCTATTGTGGGAGATGAAAGGATACAGTCCAGCATGGATGGCAGGGTGAGGTCTTTGGCGGGGCCTGCGTTGGGACAGCATTTGTAAAACTCTTTCTTCAAGTCCACAAAGGAGTAAAAACACTCGGGCAGGACCAAATTCTGGAAAACAGCCGACAGTCAAGTGTCACCTCAAAACAGCACGAGTAGAATTTCTTTACTTTGAACACAACAACTCTATGGGAACTTCAAAATGGTATTGAATACAAAGATTGAGGACAAGTCAGAATCGGTCAAGACTGGCAGGTGTCTAGCATATGCTACAAAATCTCAGACTCTGACAAATAAACCTACACGTGTGGGCCGATTATGAAATGTGAGCATTACACAAAATACTGCCAAGAATGGCCACATCACAGTCACAGAGGAGCACATGATTTCAACATCATGCGCTAGTCACTAGCATGTGCAAGGCCAATAAAGACATTGGGGTTGCAACATCCCACTGACAAATATCTGGACACCTCATTGTCTGTAGGACCGTATTTCCATTATCAGTTACATTTACATTACATTTAAATTCACAGGATGCAAACTACACATTGTGCAGCGTGCAGTGCATTCAAATCCATCAGGGGACAACGTCAGTGGTTTACATGTGGCGTGTGCAGTGCTGGCGTGTGGTGGAGCCACCAGCTTTACCTTTTTGGAAGCTTCTGGGTGGAGAACCTGTCGAATTATCAAAGGGCCATCAACGCACAGCGTGTAAGAACTTCTGCCAAGGGCTTTCACTTCTGCAGACACCGACTGCTGGAACTACAGAGTGGGGAGTGTGGATAGGAAGGAGGAAAAAGAAAAGAAAATAACCAAAAAAAAAAAGAGGTTACTTGGAGATAATATGGCTGACACATAGGCCTTTTAGCCTAAGCCATGTGCATGCTTGCTTAGGTTTCCATGACAAAAACGATTCAACAACATTATAGAAGTATTGTTTTAACAACACCAGAGAGACCAATTGTCACAGAATAGATGTTTGTAAAGCATCTAAAAAGCACCTTGGGGCTTTTGTTGTAGTTTTCAGCAAACAAAAACAGTGTTTATATTGGAGTTTGACTCATTTCTCAAGTCATTAAATCTGCTGTAAAGACATCTTAGGCAATACATTGTGTACAGGCTGTTCTCTGCTTGGTAGGTGTGGGCTTTACTGTGCAGGTGTGGGCTGGTTGGACAGGTTTCACATTTGGCACACAGAGGTTGCCATCTAGCTATCACTAGAAGATCAAGGATTTCAATGAACAAGTGAAACGATAACTTGGGCTCCTCAGAAACAACAGCCAGCACAGTTCTTGCCATTATACACACAATACCTTTGTTTAGTCACAAACACCACCTTTATTTGAGTCAAATGCACTTGTTTTGTAAACTTCTTCCTGATTGCTGTGTTAGGTCACCAACAACCCCCATCACCCAATTGAGAACAAAACGAAAAGGGAAAGCCCTCCAACTCTGATCCAAAACAAACATTTTTCTAAGTGCATAAAAATGATTTCTTGTCAGGTATATAAGCACAGGCTGCTTGCTTAATTAATGTTAAACCATCATGAAGACATACCAACAAGACACCTGGGGTAAAAAAAAAAAAAAAAATATATATATATATATATATATAATAATAATAATAATAATAATAATAATAATAAAAAATATATATATAAAAAAAAAAAACACTGCAGACATCTTTTGTGTTGGTGTAAGCAAAATAATTAATTTATGAGCAGAATTCTTTCCCTTTTAGTGTTGTCAGTACCGGCATGTACTTAATCACCCCACCCAAGTGAAAACAAAACAAAGCACCTTCAAAATTTGACCCAGAAAACAATCATTTGCCTTTCATAGGAAGCTACTAATGTGGAACCGCCCCACTCTGCCTCTCTTTCAAGCTCACGTAAGAGCAGCCAATCAAATTTCTACTTTTTGGACACAGCCTTTGGCTATTAACGACAGGTCTCAGACTGAGTGATTTGAAGCACTGTCGTGCCTCAGCATGCTGTTCTATGAGAGAGCAAGGGAGGGAGAGAGAGAGCAAGCAAGAGAGAGAAGATAAGTCTGACTCTGGCGGTTAGCTGTGGTCATTCAGTTACAGAAACTGCTGCTTCTGAACAGAGGTCATCAACCTGGTTTACGTTATTCTCTTTGATCATATTTAGGGGCTTAACTGTGTTTCACCAAATTTAGTAGACCTGAACATGACCTAGCAGAGCATGTGCGTTTCTGTGAGTGTGAATATTAGTAACGTCATTCATTTAATGTCCCAATCGTTTCCAACCAAAGTCCAATAGTGGCTGACAATTAAGACAAAGTGAAAGAATGTTTGTGACCCTTCCCAATGCCATATGTGCTATGACGTTGGATAATGGCACTTGTGAGAAGGTTGTAGCATTCTGACTGCCAACAAGAGTTAGATCACAGGTTACTGATTGATGAGCCATCCCAGCATGCACGGAGGAAGACAGCCACTCCTATTGTGGCCTACTCCACATTTCATAATGGCTAGTGATAACATCTGGCTCAAGCCTGATACACCAGCCACACAACCAGTGACTTCAGATACCAGAGGACAGCTAGGAAATATAAACCCCAGTAGCAACCATAAAAAAAGGCATCCACATAATCATCTCAACCACATTCAAGTTGTATCAGGCACTACTACTACACCACCCTATGTCAAGCTGAGGGTCCATCATAGCTGCATAAAGCAATTAAGTCATTAAATCTTGTAAACATAGATTAAGCAGGTAGTTAGAGCTTTTAACAACAGACAGACAGAGGCATGATTAGAGAGGGTGGGGTGAGTGCGGGTTCAGATTGTCAGGGCGTAATAATCTCATTCAGCCACATTCTTCAAGGTTCTTCTGTAGACACACCCGACGCTGTTCCATCTAGTCAAACAGGACTAAGAGACCAAGCTCACCAAAACCGATGCCAAGGCTGATTACCACAGTGCAGCACAAAATGGCAGCCATGTCTGGAGACCAACCCATGTATCAACACAATAAGTAAATACCAGCGCTGTAATCCTGACCCGCGTCCTGTTCTGCAATGCAGGGACATAAGGGGTTGGCACAATAACACCCCCGCATGACACCCAGTCACACTGTTTACTCACGGCTGTTTTCACAGCTATGCGGTCCCACCTTGCGCAAATCAGCCCTGGGGATTAGCAAGTGCAACACAAATGGTTTAAGGTATAATTGACACACCTCAGGCCTCACCCTTTCTGCCATTAGAGCTAAGTCTCAAATGAGAGCAGAGACGGGTGCAGGTAAACGTGTTTTAGGTGCTCTTCTTTCTGCCTGGGGGCAAACAACAGCCTACATAATGGGTCAGAGTGGAGCGAAAATGCAAAAAAACAACTTCCTGCTGTAATAACAGCAGTAAAGAAAATGACTCAAAAAGCCAACTATAAAAGATGGGATGGAATTCAAAAGGGATCAGGCACCAGTTTCATTTTCTCATCTGAAATGATAGCTGGACATTGTGGCGGTGCAGTCAGTGAAAGTGACACAGTTGATCTTTAGCACCCATGCTATTGATCAACTCTTCTCGGACGAGGGATGTTTGCTCTGTGGCAAGGCTGACGTGTTTGTACACTGTGGCCCAGGCCAACACACAGAAACACAGAAGGGGGGGGGGGTTGCAAGATAAGGCACCAGGAAGTGCCAGGACAGCTGGGGCATTAAAGGCACAGTAACCTGGAGACTTCACAAACTAGACCGACAAAATCTGAACTCCCATTCACTCCCATTGAGTCGAATCTGACATTTACCATCAAATGCCACTACAAGATATTTTGATGTTCACACACGTTGCCCAATGTCTGAGCATGTACACGATTTATCCACACAAATCGTTCAACTACAGTAACGTACAGCACAGGAAAGACACACTTATGTCAGTGCGTGAACTCCTTAATGAAATTCATGACCTTGATGCTACTAGCACCTGGCTCTACCGGTTCAGCCACATGAACGTAACATGGATGGATTTGCATTTTAGATCTGCTGTCCATCCCTGCTAGTCTAAAAAGCCTGGGAGCCTCGTGCTTCCTGTAGTGAGGCGAGGCGAGGAGAGGAGAGGAGAGGCGAGGCGAGGCAGGTCTCACAGGCTCTGGCTTGCTCCCTGCCAGGCTCTAGCTAGGGCTTGCCGGATCAGCTCTGGCTAATTCGCACAGGTGAAGCAACGTCACTCCTTTCCCACAGATAGTGTTCTTCAGCAGGTGCAGAGAGCAAGATACACAAGATAAGGTGCCAGGGGCCGTAAAACTACCTCTAGCTCTATCCCTCCTCTCCAAACGAGTGTCTTCCCCTCACTCACATATTAAATCTTTCAAGTGCTGGTGAAAAAGCCAAAACTCAAGTGAAGCAAGTTATGGCTATGTGTGGACCTGTGACAAATTGGCTACTATCAAATTATGCAAATGATTTACAGTGGGTGAATAAAAGTTTTAATGAAAACATAAATAAATGAAAACACACATCTATCTATAAATCACTATGATTATGTGTAGCTCAATAGTTAGTTAGTGGGGGGCAAATCAAGCAAAAGTGGGAAGTTAGAATTACATGTGCTTAAAAGCGGTCATTTATAATAACAAAATAACCCTTCTCCTTATTTACTTTTCCTAAAGACTTGCCACTGCAGCCGAACTGTTCAAATCAATATGGCAACATAAATAATCTTGATCACTTGAAAGAACACATTTCACAATTAAGTGAATGAGTGCAATTGATTTTACTGGTTAATATTTACGTACAAGAAAACACTGCAGCTACATTTGCGAAAAGGGGCCAATCAGTGGGAGCCTCATCTTAAATAAAAACATCAACTTCATTACACTGAGCTCTAGTATCAACGATTGCTGGGAGGCAACACAGGCTAATCTCTAACCGTATAGAGACCGTAACCTTTTGAAGGGAGGACAAAACAATTAGGGGTTAGTATACGAAATAATGGAGGGCAGGGATGAGTTTTCAAACTGCAAACACATTCTCTCAGCACAGAGGTGGAGAAACACGTTTGGCAACATGCGCTTTTGACAAAACATACCGGCACAGGTTATGAGGAACCTAAAACTCATTCACATCCTGGTCATGAAAGACCCACCTGAGTCTTAACAGGGCCAAAAGAAAACACCTCATCCACACCGTCAGTGGACCAACAGGTTGTGTTGGTTTCTACCCTCACTCTCTATACCCCCCACTCTCTCTCCAAAAACAAATCACCCCAATTTCTCATTCCCACCCTTGGCCAGCTTCTCATGCCTCCGTCTCGTTCCTACCTGTGAGAGGGCTGACATTTAGAGGAGGGTGGTGCACTCCCAGGTAAACATTCCGCCTTCCAGATGTCTGTGGAGTGCCTCAGCCTTAAAACAAGACCGGACCTGCTGCGCTCTCTCCCCCTTCCAAGCCTCTGGCACTGCCCTGCCCATCTTCCCACAGCAACTTCTAGACCTACCAGCAGTGGAGATAGTGACTTTCTAAAGCTTACTAAATATGATTTGGCACTCAAGGATAGGCCTACCTTCAGACATAGGCAACATGCTATAGGCTATTATGCTAGGACCTGATTATATTTAATTCGGTATGAAATATATGTGATAATACATTCTTTTAAAAAAATCTTGAACCACAAAGCACTAAGGAAGCGCCACACCACCTGAAGTCTATTTCTACATCGAGCACAGCAGGTCATCAGTTGAAATTCAGCTCACCTGTTGAAGAACGCTGTCCAGTGGTTCGGCCTTCAAAAGTTCGTCCACGGTCAGGCCGGTCTCCTCTTTACATTGTTCTGTTAAATCCAATGAGTCCGGCTTTACTAGACGTCTCTGAAGTTTCCCCACCTGTTAATGAGACCCAGGAGTTCACAGCATGTTGCTTTTTTGCAACATTGAGGTTCATACACCACGCACCGAAGGCCTACCACAGAAATACTAGTTATGCCTGATCAAAGCTTACGGTCTCCCTCTCAAACACACCAAGAGAAGCCATGTGCAAAACACTGCAATATAACCGCAAGATATTTTTATTATTATTAACAATGTAGTGGCAAAGCAGTTAGAACTAATTCGTCACCGGTAGCCTATACGCTAATAACAGGCTATGGCTCTGACATATTCTTAAAAAGGTACGTTTCTCTCACCCTTATTTTCAGTCTGGGTTAACTTAGTGTTAGATTTCTATAAAACACCATGCAAGCCAATTTACATCCAAGGCCGACACAAAGAGTGTTGTGAAACTTTGTGATGGTCGCCCGTTTGTTTGTCAAACAATTTAACCCCGCTTTACAAAACGTCTATAAACGTACCTCGTTAACAAATATGTCAGCTGTCAAGGTAGTATTTTAATTATGGGCTACTTGTATGGCATTAAATAGTGAACCACGTTTAGACACCTTTCAACGGGTCAGAAGGTCCGTACCTTTTTCTCATGTAGATCCACAATTTGCCACACCAAGAGAATTAATTCCCTCTCATCCGAACCCAGTTTACCCCCATTTGCACCAGCTGTTGCCCCAAAGAACACCACCAGAGTATCACTGTGCGAAGCCATCAGGGACCACAAGGGTAAAAACTACAATTAAAAGCAAAGACCAAAAAAAATAACACGAGGGTTCACCTTCCTCCAAGTGATAAGAGAAGCAAACAAAAGAGCTGGAAATTCAATTGCAGTAAACGAAGAAGAAAAGGAGATTATTTTCGAAGAGAGGACGAAAGAGTTTGCGACCACAGACTCTACCTGATCCGGTACTTGTGTGCTCTATCCAGAGTTACTGGTTTAACTGGTAAAGAAGGTTGGAAAAAAATCGTGGTTTCTTTCACTCTAACCCCATAACAAGCCCTAAGGGTTTTTTCTCCTCCTCGCTATTTTTTTCTTAGTTACCTGCGCTTGGTTCTGCCTCTCTTCTTGTAGTCAATCTCCCAAGGGAGCTGGTCTATTGGCTGTTTCCAAAAGGTGAGGGAGGGACGCGATAGCACCAATACTATGTAACCCAACCTGATTGGTCTATTATGTTGAAAGGAAGTTACCACATTCGAGAATCCATTTTTCCCTTCGCGCTCACCTTTGCAATTATAGGTGCGCCTCTGTCTCGGTGACATTGTGCGCCACCTATATGCAGCCCTATTAGCCTACTAAAATGTTCTTTCAGACCAGTTCTACTTTTGGCATAGTTATATTTTGTTTGTTATGGTTGTCATACTTCACAATGGCTAATGATAGATGTGCTAACGCCAAGGTAGATGGTAGAACGTTTGGACATGTAGCCTACCATTGCTCAGTGTATTTTTTGGCTATGTGTTGCTATGCAGGCAATATGTAAAATAATGATACAATTGCTAAAAATCCATGATTGTTAACCCTTAAAGGAGTACCGTCACACCGGTGTGACGGGAATGTTGGGAAATGAACGTTCTAACGAATATCTGAGTTCATTGAATTCAACATAGAATGTTAGAACCTTCAATTGTTGCGGAACTTAGAATGTTCAAAAACCTACACCTTTAGACAATATGACAGTTTCTCTCATATTGTCCCGCCACCCTGCTTGATTACAGCACTTTGCTTCACTGACATCAGTAACTAAAATACTTTTGCCCATTTGCCCTGCAGTGAAACCAAAAGCTGGGTATCATCAAATCATTGAGATCAGAAAGGTACAGTAGTGTTCCCTAACATTCATTTGTAGATTGAGGTCATAATGTGCTCATCAACCATACATCCCAGCCACCCCTTCTATCTAAACAAGATCATGAGTCAGTATAGTTTTCAATGTCACATAGACTTATATTTCATTATATGTGATGTCTTTGTCTTTCTTATCATGACATTTTGGATTTGCAAATAACTTTGAATGAATCCAAATGAAAGAGTATATGACTTTGTATCTGAGGAATACTCATATTGTTACCTTTCTCTCTCTTGAAAATTAACATGAACAGCCAGGCAGGACACACTCTCTCTCTCTCTCTCTCTCTCTCTCTCTCTCTCTCTCTCTCTCTTTCTCTCTCGCTCTTTCTCTCTTACACACACACACTGTCTTCCCTCTCTCTCTCTTTCTCTCTCTCTCTGTCTCTCTGTATTATAGCTGTCACCTCTCTCTCTTTAAGTGAAACTAATACAGGCGGGGCTTATGTATGGCCAGACGGAGCACTCTTGAGCCTCTTTAGGTCACCTCTCTCTCTCTCTCTCTCTCTCTGTCTCTATTTCTCTCTCTCTCTCCCTCTCTCTCTCTGTCTCTCTCTCTCTCCCCCCTCTCTCTCTCTCTCTCTCTCTCTCTCTCTCTCTCTGCCTCATGTCTGTTTGTTTTTTCACTCTCTCTCTTCAAATGATCAACTGAAACCTAGCTGGAGCAGATTGATAGCAAGTGTGGCCAGACAGTAGCCTAGAAATCTAGCCAGACAGGGCACTCTCAAGTCTCTTTGGGATTTATGTGTGTGTGTTGACAGACTATGTATATGCTGAAAATATATTGAAAATGCATACTTGCAAATATACATTCAAGGAAAACAAGAGAAAAACATAGTAGAAAAAATATTTAATGCATTTGTTTTAAGGCTTTCTCATTTTTACCTTGCAGGATAACAGTATACTATAGTAACAACACATGGATGTTGTAAAATTATTATAAAAACAAAAATAAAAGGTAGCTTAAATTACACAATATTCCTAATGAACTCTCATTTGTTTTAGCAACTCTTAACAAAAACAGTGCGTCTGGAGGAGCCATTTCCTCTTTTCACACACATGTGCACGCAACAGTAGTTGTGAAATCCACAGAACTTCAGAACAGAACACGCAAGTAGCGTGCATAAAAAGCTTGCACCACTGCACATTTAAAAACCCTGTGTCAGCTGTTCATGGTATCAACCATGGTTGAATCTTCAGTGTTCTCACAACTATTTCTACTACCTGTTGTTGTTGAAATTACTCAAAAGGACCATATGCCTTTCTAAAAAAGACTAAATCGTCAGATTCAAAATCACGAACATTCAAAAAGATCTCAATTTTAAGTGCTTAATTTGTTGATACAGTATAATTTGGTGATTTAATAGTCCTAACATTTCAAATGTAAGTGTTATAATTTTAGGATGATTTATAATATGAATATGAAGGTTTAAGGTAATTTATACACCTGTGTACTTCTGTTTTTCTTGTAATGAGTTATTATGACTTATGGATTCATTATATGTTGGTTTGTAAAAATACAAAACAGTAAGCTAAAAAAAAGTAAAAATAAAAAAAATACAAAAATACAATACATTATTTTCCAAATTTGCATTAAAATGCATTATAATCAATTCCATAACAGCACATAAATGATACTTTCCTATGCGTAAATGTTATAAATTCTCAATAAAAACTTTTACAAATGCACAACAGTAAAATCTCATAAAGTTGAGGCCTGGTGACAGATGTCCGGGAGGTCTATTTGAGTTTTTGATTCTGTACAACACTGTGAAGACTGGGTGTGAGAGCTCTGCCTCTTGGATGTGAAACATAAGTCTTTATTCCCCTCACCAGTAGCTGTACTGGAGATATGGCGGAAAAGCTTCTGTATCCCCGTGTCGCGCAGTGAACTTCGAAATGACCGCGCAGCAAAGACATACAGCACTGGGTTAATAGTGCTGCTGACAAATGCCAAGGCCGCCGCAAAAAACATCATGGTCTGTCTAACCTCCTCCAAACGTTCGGCCGCCTCTTCATGAGATTCTTGGATCCCAATGTAAATCAGGGAGAGGATGTTGCCAATGTGATGAGGGGTCCAACAGATGACAAACGTGACAACCACCGCTGCAATGAGACCTGTTGACTTTCGCTTGGATTTGAAGTTCATCTGCGCAATGCGGCTATACAGACAGCCATAACAAACCACCAAAACGGTAAGTGGAGCGACGAAGCCCACAATGGTCTCCAGCAGCACATATATAATTTCTTCAGTGTCGGAAGTGTACTCCCTAAATGTACAAAGCTGTTGGCCTGTTTGCTCACCCAGCGCTTGCGTGGGAATCACCGGAATGCTGAAGAGAAAGGCCGCCACCCAGACACCAAACAGTAGCTTATGAAGCGCTTGTTTTCTTCTCCAGCCAGCTGAGGCAAAGGGGTAACGAACAGCCACAAAGCGCTCCACACTCATAATAGTAATGAAAAACACACTGCTGTACATGCAAGCATAGACAAGATAGACCACGGCCTTACATGTGACCAGCCCAAAGATCCAGGAGTGGGCGAAGGAGTAGATCCACAGGGGCAGGGTGATGAGCACCATGAGATCCGCAACGGCCAGATGGAGGATGAGAATGACCGTGTGAGAGCGCTGCTTGATGTGCTTCAGGATGGTCCAGATCACAAACAGATTCCCAGGAGCGCCGACCAGAAAAGAAAGACCTAAGATAACAGAAGCCACCACCAGCCCAGTCTCTGGACTGGACTGAGGCTGACTATCCATACCCACACTCGCCATGGTCACAGCAAGGTTTGTCGAGACTGTGCACCCTTGGAAAATGCTGTGGCAGAAGACACAGTTTTAAAGACAGCCTTCACTTCCTTCTTTTGAAAAACAGAAAGTAAGAAATTATGAACAGGGAAGATGCTAAAAAACAGCTTTGGTCAATGCTGTGACAAAAAAAGCAGACATTCATGTTGAGAAATTATATATGATTTCATCATTCCATGGGTTTCTCATAGTTTCCCCAGACAAACAGATATAAAGAGTATCTAATTAATAACAAAAAAATAACAATGCTTTACCAACAAATATTTAACTTGATTTGTTGAGTTAGAAGCATGCATTTAATTTGACACACAATGTAACAATTTACATAAGAAATAAAAAAAAAACTTTTAAGACATAATTAAACACACTTCTACAGCTTCAGTCAACCAAATTAATTTATGGTTTCTTGTTGTGTTTGGCTGGACGTGAGAACATATCTGTGTGCACATGATACGGGAGAGCTTATGTCACTCAACTACGTTGAAAATGGCTTAAGTCTATACTCATGGACAAAAAGTGTGATTTGTTGTTTTTTTGGCTTTTACAAAATGTACTGGTTCTTATATTCTTATTCTTATATTTGTATGGAAATATATAATTAGATCATATTACTGGTTACCTACATATAAGAATTTCAGTGAATTAAATATATTTTATAAGTACCCATGAACAATTACTGTGACTGAAAACAAACCAGCATATGCCTTAAAATCTTCTGTTACTTTGTTTTCAAAGGTCCGCTATTATTTAACTGACTTTGCACAAAAGGCCACCAGGTAAACTTTTTTATGCCAGAGGTAACATTAATACTCTGTCTTTGCATCTGCAATAAGATAAGATTTTACTGCACAGAAACAGTGAATAGTGAAAGCAATACTGATGCACTAACGGCACTCTTTGTGGTAACATTCTGGGCCTGGTTTCGTCCTTTCTCACGATGGTGTATTGAGCCAAGGCAAAAATAATATGAACCACAATATTGCAGTTTAGGTTATCATGGTTAAAATGTTTGGTTAATTTGCTCAACAGAATGTACAAAGTGATACAACATCATGTCCACTTCCTGAGTTTGGTTCCAAAACTCTGTATCCGCCATTTTAATGAATTTTCATAAATATTTATTTACATTTCGCAAGTAAGTTCAGTAGAACTGCTATTGGGTATTGTTATTTGATTTACCTTTACTCAATCAAAACAACAAAACAGCCATTTGATTGCTAATACCTGAAATACACAATTAAATAACATGACTTTTTAATGTTTTTTAAAAATGGAGATATAGCGTTTTGGAACCAAATCTTCACATATTCACATATTCCTCTACACTACTCTGGAAAAGCATTAAATGCAAGCATTACATATCATTTTCAACACAGGCCTACAAGATCAACACTAGAGTGGTTCTGAACCTTCTAAACATCTGTAGCTTTGTCTTTGTCTGATTAACTTGAATACTGTAGATTCATTTCTCATTCTAATAAAGTATTTTTTTTTTTTCAATTTCAAAAATTTAGAACAATCTCAATGTTTCTTTATTTTTTGGTCAAATCATCTCAGTCATTGATGCATTAACATTATGTGTTGCATGTATTTTCCTAACATTACAGTGCATGAGTATGATAAGTATGATGAGCCTTTGAGTATAATGAGTCTGTGCGTGGAACCATAATGTGACACTTACTGGTAGGAATCACTAGGAAATTGCTTTTCTACAGACCTGCAAGATCAACAGTACAAGTGGTTCTGAACCTTTTTTAAATGCACATTTGTAGCTTTGTCTTTGTCTGATTGACTTGAATAGATTATGTTTACTCTTAAATGCTCATTCTAATGAAGCTTGTCTACATTCAATTTCAAAAAGAGCTTAGCAAAACCACACAGCGCCTTCCTCATTCTGATGAAATGATCTGATAAAATGGAACAGTCAGTAATGGACTAATGAGAACAATGTTAATGTTTGTTTATTTTTGGTCAAATCAGCTCAGTCATTGATTCAGTCATTAACATTCCCACTAAACATTATACATCATTAGACGTCTGGACATGCAGATCATGTCTTTATTGTGTCCGTCTGTCCAAGACCAATTCTGGAAGACTGCAGGATGTGCAAACTATAGGTCTATTTTGATGTCTAACCATGACCCCATGCATTTGGACTTCAATAGGACTATGTAACCTATTTTGGACCTTATACAGAGGTTCTGTGGATGTCAATACTGGACGTCGGGAAAAAAGACGTCATCTGGCGTTACAATCTGCACCTGAAGTTGGACGTCCAAAATAGGTATTTTTGCACAGTGGGAAACATCAGGAAGTATGTGTGGGGAAGGCAGAGGAGGGAGGGACCTATCCCTCCTGTAACCTGTTATATATCTTATACTTCAGTTTGTGCTGTGCAATCTTGAACCTTTGAATTCTCTTTGGCTTTTAAAGAATTGGAGGCTATGTCAAGGAACAGTTTCACAAAGCCAGACCTCCTAAGTCCACCCTGGAAATTTCGTGCCGCAAAAGCATACAGCACAGGGTTCACAGAACTGCTGATAAAGGCCAGGGCGCCTGCAATGAGCACAAAATTATCTCTGTAGTCTGGTGTAGAGTCAGAGTTCTCCGTGGACAGGATGATAACGTCGATGACATTGAGGATGTGATGAGGAAGCCAGAGAAGGGCAAAGGCCACCACCACACTGCTGATCAGAACAGTTGACCTCTGTTTGGTGGCGGAGTGTAGCTGCTTTAGCTGTGTGGCCACCTGACAATAGCTGATGGCCAAAATGGAAAATGGAATCACAAAGCCAACAGAGGATTCTAGGCAGAGGCAAAACAGCTCTTGTTTCACAGAGGTATAATTTTTGAAAATGCACTGAAGAGTACCATCATCAGACTCATCCACGTAATGGATCAGGATCACTGGAATTCCCAATAGAAAAGACACAAACCACATGACTCCCAAACATTTGTACAGCATATCCAAACCTTTCCAGCCACGCATTTTGAAAGGGTAGTGGATGGCCACGTAGCGCTCTATACTCATAATGCTGATGAGAAACACACTGCTGTACATGCAAGCGTTAATGATGTAGGTTATGGCTTTGCAAGTAGCGTTCCCAAAGATCCAGGAGTTTGCCAGGGAGTAGATCCACAGGGGCAGGGTGAACAGCACCAGAAGATCCGCGACAGCCAGATGGAGGATGAGCACCACTGTGTGGGAACGCAGCTTGATGTGCTTCAGGATGGTCCAAATCACCAGTAGATTCCCGGGAGCCCCTACCAGGAAGGACAGACTCAGAATCATGCAAGCCACAGATGTACTTGCCATAGACCACTCATCCAATGCTGTGCTATTGAGGTTGGAAGGTCCGGAGGCATTCGTGTTGCGTGCTCTAAATCAAATCAATGTTCACTGGTCACACAAACCATTGTCTACATTAGTTCCTTTTGAATTGTTCTTACTCAGCAACCCTTACTTGTGATTCACTTCTGCAAAACAGGGTGTGTGTCTACTTATGTCACAGCAGTGTCAGGAAATACCCTACTTATTAGATGCATATTCTGTTCTTGACATAATTTATTATCAAGTTATTTTTGTTCATATAATGTGGTCTGTCTCTTAACCAGCAAATGCAAGTTATGTCTGGAATCTGGATGGTGTCAAAATAGGCTTATACAACTTCATTTAATTACCAGGGATATCCAAACAAGGGCAATAGCCTAGATCAGAGGTTGCCAAACTGCAGGGACCCCTTTTGTGGGAGAACATTCCCCTTCCCCTTTTTTTTACAGTGTACTCAAGGAATGGGCAGCTAGCAGTCATGAGATGACTGCTGAATGTGACAACTATTTTGGATGGCATAATTTGATGATGTGAACTGACACGCATTTCTAAGCAGCTAGAGATGGTTTATTCATTGAAGTGAAGTGAGTAATTCAAGTGATTCATGAAACATTGATGTGATCTGTCACAAACATATGAGTTATTGTTAATATGGGTGGGAACAATGGACACCGTTTGCTAGTTTTATTGGTGCAAATGGTCATCATCTATAGATATGCATTTTTGAAATTATAAAGCAAAACTTTAACTTAGTCTTGAACATTATTTCACTGACCCCCTGTCTATGGGTTAAAGATTTATTTTAAATTGAGCTCAGACATTCAAAAAAATAAAGTGTTAATTTAATTAAATTCAGTTAGATCAAATCGAAGTTCAATTAAATCAATTAAATTAATTATATTCAGTAGTGAAGTATGCATATAATAGGCCTATAGGGGCTTATGTGGCTAACAGCTTGGTCTGATGAGAGTGATGCATGTAGCCTAACAAGAAAGTTGTAGTGTGCTCATCAACTTTGGTCAATGTGAACACACACAGTATAATATTAAATAAAATTACCAAGACTAATTTGTGGCTTGACTGTCATTATGAATGAAGTTAGGTTTGATTTCTATTAGTTTGATACATATTAGTCTTGGTGGCATTATGTACTCAATCCAGTAGGTGGCAGCATAGATACCACTTTCCACTTTGGAATTGTGTCTAGTCTTCTCGCACGAAGCACTCTCTAGGTCTGTGGTATAGTCGTCGGAGAAGAATAATGTTTTTGGGACTATGCTGGGATAAGCCACCTGAGTCAAACATATCGGACAGTGAGATTGACATACTCAAGGAACGCATTTGGTAGATGCAACCCTAAAGCTAGATTCTTGTAATGCGCCGTTTCAAACTCTGACGTACATATCTACGCGTATCTGTCATGGTATCCTGGAACCGAAGCTGCTAAGTTTGCTAGCCAGGTCAGGTGAGCCTTAGGTTGATCATTCATGTGATAGCTGGTAACGCAAATATATGTTTTTCATATATTCAACTGCTGTCCATAGTCGTGATACATCTGTCGCGGTGGTTAATCTTGTTCAAAATCTAACGAGAAATAGTTGTCCCATAGGAGAGCTAGAAACAGCTAAACGCGGAGGTTAGCTGAAAAGTGATAGTTTGTGGAAAGCTAGCTTAGGGTTACCTAACGTTAGCGATACATTTGCCAATTGTGGTTTGCTGGCGCTGCCCATCTCATAACATAATTTTGTGAGGCCAATTTCCTGAATTTAGAGATCTAGGCAGGCCCTAGCAAAAACATTTCATTACAGCCTTAGTATATTAGTCTAACCTTAACTCATTTTATTGTGTTGGAACTTTCAGCGATGATTAGCCTCGAATTAACCTAGTTAATAGCTAGCTAGCTCGCCCGCTAGCTTAATATTAGTTATCCAGCTGTCTGGTCCACGCAGCTGACTGTCTGACTGAACGTGTTGACAAGTAAAGTTTTTCCGCGCAGTTGGCTAACTTATTTACATTGGCAGACGAACTTGTTTGGAGCTTCAAGGATCTAAACTCTGTAAGACTGTGAGGATTTGGACATTATTTATTCCCCACACGCTTTAAGTTGCAATGCCACTGATGTTTTTGGAGAGATTGCCATGGCCCAGTTTGCAAACCTACATAGCGCTCAGCGTAGTCCTGTTGACAGGAAGTATCTACAGCGCTTACAGCACCCTGACAGATTTTAGGCTGAAGTCGTCATCTTTGGATGAAGCCCCTGGCTCTGTTGACACTCTCCAGCACCCTGATCAAGATGTGGACAGTGAAGTTGTGTTGTCCACAGTCCTGTGGTACCTTGTTAATGACAGTGTTTATGTTTGGGTAAGCTTCATATGAACAGTATTTTGTCCGTAAATGCACATTCAAATAAGATGGATATGCTGTCGTGGCTCATTTATACAAACTTAATTTTGATTTTACCCTAAGGTGCTTGTCAACACCGCTTGTTGCACTCTTATGGTCATTGCCAAAATGATCCAATGGATGATTTTTGGAGCCCTCAGAGTCAGTGAAAAGCAGGTATGATTATTAATTCAATTCATGCTCCAGTCAGCCATAATACATCAAAAAAGAGGCATTTAATAAGGGAATGATTTAAATACACATGAGTAGAAAAACTGCTGCTCTATGATGCTGAGTAACTATGAGAATGCAGGCTTCTTGCATGGGACTGGTAGGCTACTACTTTTCTAGTGTGAGGTCAGCTATATTAGGAGCGAGCCCCTTCTGTAAAGTTTACTAGGTGTAGAAGTGTTAAAGTTGTGGTGGTTACCTCTCCCTCTAGTCTCGAGACCAAAAAATGAAGACTCGTGTGTACCAAGTTATGAACTTGTGTTGTTAGTATTACTTGTTGTGCCTTCCACCTCAGGTGGTCTTTAGATGCCATACTGCTGTCCACTGTTTTATCTCAGACCAGGGCGACATCTGTTCGCTTGGATAACCTTTGCCATAAGTTTCTAGTTTTCTGACTCTGTTCTTGTCCTGATCTGTCTAGCACTTGAAAGACAAGTTTTGGAACTTCATCTTCTACAAGTTCATCTTTATTTTTGGAGTCCTGAACGTGCAGACCGTGGAAGAGGTGGTCATGTGGTGCCTCTGGTTCGCTGCTCTCATCTTCCTCCACCTCATGGTTCAGTTATGCAAGGACCGCTTTGAATATGTGAGTTAAATTGGGCACTTGTTGCTCTCTAGTGTAAACACAAAAGGGAGTTTGCATTCTAATGTACTAACAGGTGTGGTGAAACCGAAGGGAGTTTTGGGGGCTTGGGGATGCCATGAGTCGTGTAAATGTAGGAAGAACATCTGCTCATCTGCTCTTTCTTAGTCTTGCTCCGAGCCTGTCTTTACACTTTCTTACTTGCATAGCCACAACACAACACAACACATTGCATTTGTATAGTGCTTTTCAAGGCACCCAAAACACTTCACAGTGAAGGGGCTAACGCTGAAACACTACAATAATACAGTATAAACTGTTACAAATTGCTGTGCTATGAGACAGTAAATCTTTTTAAATGAGTGACAACGGTAGGCCATATCTTTTTCAGGTCTGCCTCTATTAATAGTATCTGGCTAAAGCATGTGAGGCCTAGAGTGTTGGTCATGCAAGGGGCTGCTCATGTTGTGCATCTGAGAAGCTAGGTCTCCAGGGACTTGTTTTTATTTGTTGTCAGGTTATGATTGCAGGTTATGGACATGTTACATGTAGGTCAATGTTAAAATGGCATATTCTTTGCTTTTAGATTTTAGGTCGTACCAGACATTGTCCTACCTACTGCCGTTAAGCATTAGGCTATAGTTGGCTGAAGTGATCTATCCTCCTAATATAGGCTCGTTTCCATACAGGTGTTCGGGGTAAAACCTAAGGAGGTGGGAACTTGTCCAGGAACCTGCTCTCACTAGGTCCTCTCAGTCCTTGTGTTTCCATTAAAATTGAAGGACTTTGGTCAAACTCGCCAGCCTCTGGAAGCTTGTTACAGGACATGCCCATATGCGGCTTTTGTTGCACGATCGCGACACTAATTAGATTAACTAAAATTGCATAGCAGATCACACAATCTGACATAACAGGCCGATCTGTGTTTGAGAAGGGGTCTGTTGGGTTCCCGTGTTTTAACTTGTGTGTTTGTGTTTGTGTGTGTGTGTGTGTGTGTGTGTGTGTGTGTGTGTGTTTTGTCCCAAAGCTCTCCTTCTCCCCGACCACCCCTCTGAGCAGTCACATGCGGGTGATGTCCCTGCTGACGGGTCTGCTCCTCTCCTGCTGTGGCCTAGGAGTGCTGTGTGGCCTGTGGGGGCCGGCCCATGGCATGCACACGCTGGCCTTCATGGCTGCTGAGGTGAAATATGTAACATGGCAATCACCCATGAGCTCACCCATGTATTTTTCTCTTTTGCGTAAATACATAGGCCTAGGTGTTCTATTCAAAAGCCTTTGCAAATGTTTGTCAGCAATATGTTGCTCTAAAATTAGCCTGGTTTCAAATGACCCGATGGATGACAGGATGTGTATTTTGGATAGGTGTTATTAATTATAAATTTGGTCTAGCCATCCTACAGTTGATGTGTTCAGCAGTGTTTTGTTTCCTGCGACACATGTGCTCCACAAATACATTCCCTTGTGACAATACAAGGATGTTGTCTAGTTGCAGTGTACAGCTTCTGAATATTTGTTTCAATGTATTTTTTTTCTCTTCTCTCTGTAGTGTATGTTGGTGACCGTGCGCACTGGCCATGTCATTATGCGGTAAGCCTCAGAACACCCAAAGATAATGATCTAATTTCTTGCTTTGGCACCTGGACTTAGTCGCCTCCTGCTTGTTTGAGAGAAATTCCTTTCTCCTTGTTCACCCAGAGCTCGCGTCAGCTGAAATGGCAGCTTTGTGTGGCAAAGGGAAAGGGAGATTAGGGCAAGCTTTATTTAGTTAGCAGACTCATTAATTAAAGGATTATATTTCAGCTTACAAACTGTAGGCTAGTCAAATTAGCATTCTAGTGTCTAAATGAACCTTAGGGCTATGTTTATTAAAGACTGATGTGCACAGAGATGTAAAATCATTCAGCTGTGTTGCTTTTCAGTGTATGTTGACTTTTCAGCAGACCAGTTTAAAATCCTCATGAATGGAAGAAGCACATGTTTTACCGCTAGTGCATGACCTATCATCTCATTTGTCAGTATCCTGGACAGCACACCTGTAGAAATAAACACTGCATGTCCACATTAGGCCGCATTCTCTCAAAGTTCAACAAGTTTAAGCTTTAAAACATAACATTTCACCAGAGGCACACTACAGGTGTGTGGTTGTGGTCACTGAATCACTATCCCCCTCATTCTTTTAGCTACTCCATTCACCTGTGGGATCTGAACCACGAGGGCACCTGGGAGGGCAAAGGTAGCCACATCTACTACACTGACTTTGTTATGGAGATGGTCATGCTGTCGTTGGACCTAATGCATCACATCCACATGTTGGTGAGTGGGGGAGTGGGGCTGGTTTCTGTTCTAACTCACAACGAGGCTTATAGTACTCCAGTCATGGTTGCATGTGTGATGCTAAATTACTAGGGAGAACTATCAAAAGTGTTCACCTGACTATGTATGTAGGCATAGAGATAAAGGATCTTGAATGCCACTCAAATGAGCTATGAAGAGAAATATCCCAGTAGTAGTGATAAATACATGATCACCCTTTCTTCGATCTGTCTCTGTTCCTACCTCTCTCTCCCTCACGGCATCTCACATTATCTCTCTCTCTCACACACTCTCCAGCTCTTTGGGAACATCTGGTTGTCCATGGCCAGCCTGGTGATCTTCATGCAGCTGCGCTACTTGTTCCACGAGGTGCAGCGTCGCCTGCGTCGCCACAAGAACTACCTCCGCGTCATCGACAACATGGAGGCCAGGTCTGCTGCCTTTAGTTGTAGTTAGTTGCTCATGACACCGGCCCCTACTCCTCTGTCATGGCTAGGGATTTACTGCTGGCCTGGTTGTGTAATGTCCAAGCCTTAGGCACAGATTTAGTGCGCCGGTAATCCTTGGCCAGGTTTTGAGTAAATGAGAGGTCTTGAGAATCACCTGGGAGAGTGGGGTGGACTGTGGTCGTAATGCTGATAATCTTTGGTTGGTTGGGGTGTGTGTCTGTGTGTGTGTGTCTGTCTGTCTGTGTGTCTCTGTGTGTGTCTCTGTGTGTGTCTCTGTGTGTGTGTCTGTGTCTGTGTCTGTGTCTGTGTCTGTGTCTGTGTGTGTGTGTGTGAGTGAGTGAAAGAGTTGGTTTTGGCTTACTCCACTGTCTGTTTTCATAGATTTGCAGTGGCCACTGCAGAGGAGTTAGAAGCCAACAACGATGACTGTGCTATCTGCTGGGATACCATGCATACTGCACGCAAGCTGCCCTGTGGGCACCTCTTCCACAAGTGAGTTGTATATTGCTCTGCTGCAGAACCACTATGAGCAAGAGGATTGCTAACATTTGTTTCCTTTTTTCTGGCTTCAAAACATGTTTTTTTTTTTTTATTCCCTCAGAATGCCATGTATAGGTCATATCCTTAGTGACCAGCATAGGCCATATCATTTGTGATCTGACACACCGTGATATGCAACACTGAGTATACCTAGGGAGTTGGCCACTGTTGCCGCTGTTATTTGATCTGTGCTTGCGTGTGCCAGTGTGTTGTGCACATGCATGAATAGGCTTCGGCTTTGTAATGTTTACTGTGTCGTTTCCTCTCAGCTCCTGTTTGCGCTCCTGGCTGGAGCAGGACACCTCGTGCCCGACCTGCCGGCTGCCCCTGAACATCAGCGGCGAGGGGGGCCATGCCCGGGATCCCCCGCAGAGGGGGGCCCTGGAGGGCAACCTGGCCCCTGGGGGCCCCGCCGCAGACGCCCGACCCCACATCAACCAGCACAATCACTTTTTCCACTTTGATGGTAAAAGCCCATGCAGGATCTCAGATGTGACCTTAGATAACTGCAGGCTTTTATTATGCCAGATGAACTGTGCATTGTTTGCTTTACTTGGCCCCACCTCAACCTGCGTGTTGCAGCCTCTTTGAAGTGAAGAGTAGTGTTTTGTGTATTCACCAATACTAGGGCTGGGATAAACGATTATTTTTTAAACGATTAATCTAGCGATTATTTTTTCGATGCATCGATTAATCTAACGATTCATTTTTTCAGTCCGATTCAATTTCGATTCGATTATCGATTATCTCCTCATTAATTGGCTAATAGCAACTTATACATGTTTAATTACATATCTGAATGAATTAAACATGAATTCTTTAACATTGCAATATATGTTTATTGCTCTTAAGATTCCAAAATAAAAGACTATACAAGTGCAAAGTAATGCATTCTTAGTCAGAGGTAGCATTCAATAAAGTTCAGTAGTGTATAGGTCTAATTGAGTGCCTGTCACTTTAAGACGTCTTGCAATTAACATTAACACAGTTAAAAGGCTGCTGATGTGTTTATGCAATTCATAACGTAGTTAGTTCAAATAAGATTCGTACTTCCTTGGGACAAGCACTTTTGAGTCTTGGAGAACACCTTTCCATTTACATCCGGATTTTGCAAACATTCAGAGTCAATAAAATGAGCCCTGCATGAGTAACGAAATACAAGCAGCTGTAAGTAAGCATGCTAAACTTGACATCCAAACAGTATTCTAACATTAGCTTTGAGATACTGCTTGATTGCATACTGTAACTTAACTTAGTTTAGTCTCCTCAATGTACTATGTTGTGATAAGACCTTAGCAGAGTTTACTTTAACTTTAATGCAGCAGTTTTGAACAAATTTGCGCTGCATGGTCACGATGCTAAGCGAATTTAATAGCAATTTAGCCCACTGTGTTCTATGCAGTGCTTCTATGTGGCAACAACAATCATTCAACAATCGTGAATATTTTGTTAAATGCACATGCAGAGGAGGAGCAGCGGGCTCGTTACGAGAGAAAGCGGGCGGGGCGAGGAAAGGCTGTGTGAGTAAAAAGTGCAGCTCAATGAAATTATTTTATCTTATCTTTAATTTAAATAGTACAACATCAATGTGTGCTGGCCGGTTTTGATAAAAATATTAAGCAGCACACGTTATGCTTGACGAATCGACGCGCATATTTTGCGTCGACGTCATCGATTACGTCGACGCGTTGTCCCAGCCCTAACCAATACTGCTGGTGTTTGGATTATGTAGTTGGATCTTTATTTTTTGCAATATCTAGAATAAGTTTGAATCTTGTGTGAAATGATAATGATAGTATTCACATTGTGGGCATTGCTAATGGGTACATGTTTGACTTCCCACGGTGTTGTGGTTTGCAGGATCTCGCATTGCCAGCTGGCTGCCCAGCTTCTCAGTGGAAGTCATGCACACCACCAACATGCTGAGTATTGCACAGGCTAACAACTCCCAGCTCAATGCTATGGTGAGACACTTAATGATTTTTTGTTGTTTTGGGAAGTGAGAGCAAAATATTAAAGGGACACCAGACAAGCTTGATGCTTTTTCTCTACGAAACTCCCCCTCGCTCGGTCTGAAGCTTTTTTTCCTTTTCTTTGCATCTTCCGTCAAGGGTTTTCGCTGCTTCTTCACTGGCTCTGCCATTATACACACGTTTGCAACAATCGCTAGAGTTTCGTTAGCCTGCCTCTGTGCTGTATGCAGGATGTAAACTGATCCTGCTTCGGTCGGCGGGTAGGATACACCGAACTTGCAAGTGGGATATTCTTCTTACAGGCAGTAGGGGCGGGCGAGAGAGTCTTCATTCGCCCTGTAATGAGTCATTTAACCATATACCAACTTACGAAGATGATTAATTAACACGAAAACGTTGCCTGGTGTCCCTTTAAAGTATAAAATGAATACACGTTACTTTATCACTACGAGTTGGAGATTCAGGAAGAAGTTGCTGGAGCCTATTGTGAATGGAGCTAATCAGTGTAAAGCTCACTCAATTATTCCTAATAACGCCTTGAGGGGGCGCTATATATCTGCTTAAACGGGCCATTTTATTCCCCAGCCTACCCTAATTACAGGGTTGTAAATGGGCTTGTAAAATAGCATCTGAACATTGTTTTTTAAAAGACCATAGTTGCATACAGTACCTTTAATGTTAGCACCAGAAAACATAAATATCTTCATCATTCTATGTCATCTTATTTTGCATATATCAATCTTTTTAGCACAGAAGCGTTTTGGCACAGTGCTACCTTCAATGTGCTCTGCACACGGCCTTTTCTCCTTTTTTGGTTACTTATAAGTTTGGCCCAGCACTCTTAAAGACAAAAAAAGAGAATGAGTGAAGCCAGATCCTACCGTTGTATTCTCAAACTCAGCAGAGAGTTGGTTTCACTCTACTTTTCTAGAGAACTTGCCTGAAGGGTTTCACTTTAGAGTTTCACTCTACTTTTCTAGAGAACTTGCCTGAAGGGTTTCACTTTAGAGTTTCACTCTACTTTCCTAGAGAACTTGCCTGAAGGGTTTCACTTTAGAGTTTCACTCCAACCCTACAGGCAAGTTCTCTAGAAAGCCAGTGCATCATTTGGTAGACAGGCCCAACCTTAGTATGATAAACACCAATAATTCCAGTAGTATGATAAACACACCAATAATTCCAGTCAGTCTCTGTTCCTTAGTTTGCCGTTTCGCAGACAGACTGCAGCCAGATGGGTGGTAACACCTTGTCCCCTTCTCTCTCAGGCCCATCAGATCCAGGAGATGTTCCCTCAGGTGCCTTACAACCTCCTGCTCCAGGACTTGCAGCTCACACGCTCAGTGGAGGTCACCACCGATAACATCCTGGAGGGACGCATCCAGGTGCCTTTCCCTACTCAGGTGATTTCTGCTTCCCTGACCTTTCTGTTGGGAGTCATTAGTAGGCAGCCAGTAGGCCATTTGACTCTTTCAGTTCTAAACACATGGAAGACCATATCACTACAGTAATTTCCAGTGTATTAGCCGCATTGTGTATAAACCGCAGGACAGTGTTGTATGCAAGTTAAAAGAAACAAAACCATATTAATACCATATTAACTGCCCCCCTTGTATTAACCTCATAGCTGAAGAAATTTTGCAAAATCAATATATAGGCCGCTGCTAATAGTTGGGAAATTACGGGTATACCAAGCGTGGTATTCAAAATCCAGAATAAGAGGACAAAATAAGGGACATAAAAGCTACTAGATTAGAGAAAGAGGTAAGATTCGTTGACAGCCTGAGAGTCTTGTAGATGATGCAGTGGCAATGATAAAGCAGCAATGTACAATGTACACAGCATCAGGCAGAGTTACTCTTAACCCCTGTTATACATGGTGTGTGTGTGATGGCAGACGGTGGAGCGGGTCCCTCTCCAGATGGGCGCGCCCCCTGAGGATCTGGCGGCGGGGAGCAGCGCCTCGGGCGGGGACGCCGCGTCTGCGGAGCCAGAGAGTGTGGAGGTGCGGGGCAGCCGCTTCTCCAAGTCGGCTGAGGAGCGCCAGAAGATGCTTCTGCAGAGGAAGGAGGAACTACTCCAGCAAGCGCGCAGGTACACAACAGCACTGCAGGGCCGAGCATATTTTTCATTGTTGGTTGTATGGTTAGTTTTGTTTCGTTTGTGATTTTGTAGTGTATTGAGACCATGTTACATGGTGATACTGCACTATGAACAATAAATGTATTGATTGATTGGTTAACAATTTTAAACAGAAATGTTGCCATTTGTTACATGGCACCAGAGTTAGCATTGGACTAATTCACATCTGTCCTGAGATATGCTTTTGATTGTGTTTTAAAGGAACTTGAAAGATCGCAGGTAATATCTCATATGTGATCTCATTACCATAGCATATGCACTTTTTGATATTTTTCTTTATCATAAAGGCTAAATTGTTGTGGAGTGTCATGTAAGATTAGGCATAGGTTGTGAAAAAATATTTAATGTCCTCTGTGATTATCAGATTTTAAGTTCCATATATCAAAGAAACTTTGTGAAAGCTTTAAATGATGTTTAAAAAGACAGATAAGAAGACAGATAGTCCTGGTGTATGAGTTTAGATTAGATCTCAGCATAGAGTTTAGTTTCTGAGCTTAGATTAGATTAGATCTAAACTGTGTAGGCATTATAATGATCACGTGAAAACATTCTCACACTTAAAAGACCTTATATAGGACTGTACTGGTTGTCCTGAAGAAAACACAATGTCAAAACTCCAATGTGTCTCCAATGTGCCAAAACTCCAGTCGCCTCAGTTGCCTCAGTGTTTTCTCTAGTGCAGTGGTCTCAAACTCCCAGCCCACAGGCCACATCCGGCCGACAGGACAGTTTCTCGAGGTCCCTTGGTAATGAGATTCAACCCTGCAAATCAATTTTGTGTTTCATTTTCCTTCTTTCGTTTTGTTTCTTCTTTGTTGCTTCTTGAGAATAGACCCTTTCAAGAGAGTTCCATTATCAGCATCATAGTTGGCCCCACAAGGCTTCCGTTTTAACATTCCATATATTATCTTAATGTAGAGGAAGTAGATTGAGAACCAAATAGAACTTTCAAGCATTGTTTTTGTTTTTATTGTTGAAAGGGTCTATATTTAACTGTCTTATGTAGGCCTGCTCGACTAACGTTAGCTTTGGGACCGCAGTTTCATAGACTAACATCATAGACTCACCACAAGGGAACCAGCAAAACTATTCCCTGAAAATAACAAAAGGTATTTCTGAAAAAAAGGAAATGTTGACCAGAAGCATTGGCAGTTTCAAGAAAAGTAGCCTAGACAATATGACTAATTATTATGAAGCAACAATCTGTCTTTTGCCCTAGGACAAAAAGAACCTTGGAAATGAGTAGCCTATGAGAGGAAAAATGACTAGCATAACTTCGGAGAAACGTCTTTTCGTAGAACCAAGGGCCAGAAAGGACATTGATGCAGCCAAAGGCAAAGTTATTTAATAAGTACTGTTTCTGAAGTTAACGGTTATGCTGCATTTTGTGAATATCGTCTGCCCAGATAATGATATTTAGAAAGTAAATACAAATACAGTCTCATATGCAATGGCAGAACGTTAAAACATGATGTACAGGTGTGCACTAAACCAAGAGGTGCGAATATCCACTCACTTGATAAAAACACAGACATGTGCTAATGTCAAATGACAATGCTCAACTAGCTATTTATCAGGGGTTGGAATGACTGTTTTTATATGACAGAGGATTTTCCCCTAATTCCCTATTGCACTAACCCACCCCCCAGCACCTCCAGACTATTTCAATGGTTATTGGCACTGTACAAATGGTTGTATTGAAATTGAAAACACTCTCACACACGCACACAACCAGACGGAAATGAAATCTACCCCGCACAGCCCGTGAAATCACACTGCATAGAGGAGTCTGCTGTCTGAGGTTAGTGTATTGTGTACAGGCTATTAATATCTGTGTATGTTCCTTCCTTCCTTCTCATAGGAGGTTCATGAATAGAAGCCCGGGAGAGGAAGAGGAGTATGAAGACGAGGATGAGGACGAAGATCTGCCGTCTCTGGAGGAAGCTGAGCCCAGCTCAAACCCAGCACTGAGGAAGCGACACACTTTGGCAGCCGCTGCCGAGCGCCGCATGCACAGGCAGCCATACCCTACGGAGTGAGCCAGGACACTGAGGACCCTTGAGCAACACACATACACACACACACACACACACACACACACACACACACACACACACAGATACACTCACCAGTAAACAAAGCAGAACCAGTTCAAGCAGCCTACGCTCTCTCTCACACACAGCCTTCTCTTAAAACAGTAGTTAAAAGTACCTACAGAGAACCAGACGAGACAAAGCGGAGAACTGCTGCTTCGAGGGTTGCCTTAGCCAGATCTGATCGGTCGGAGGAGTCTGTCTTCCTACTCCAGATAGCTACTAGGAGCTTTCTTGAAGAGCGTTGGCATGGCGTTGAAGCTTTCAGTGTTGCAAAGGACGATAGACGATGGCTGGTGGTAGCATGCAAGTTTGAGATGGCTGCTGCATGGTGTGTGTTCAGAAATTGTGTGTTGCAGAGTCACAACAAGCAACAGAGTTGGTTGCTACTCTTTTTTTTCCCCCTTATTTTTGTCGGGTCCGAAGAAGACGTTTATAGCTGTGGTTTAACCTGGGATGTCAGTGTTGTTTGTGTACGGGATACTCATGTTGCATCTCTCTCTCTTTTTCTTTCTTTTTTTCTTTCTTTCTTTCGCTCTGTCTCTCTCTTTCTTTCTTTCTTTCTTTCTTTCTATCTTTTCCTTGTATTGCTCTTGAGCCAGAATCTACCACCGGAGTGTTCTAATTGGATCTAGCAGTCGAGCGGAGACAAACTGTACTACATAGATAGACTTTGCTCCCACATCACCCTTATTACTACTGCTTAAGGCTACATATCAGACATCCATATCATTGTCTTCCTGATGAGACTGTCAGTTTGTCATTTTATCCAGCCTCATTGTTGATTACAGCATGGAACTTTTGTCTATGTGTTACTAACCCATGCCCCCATTTTATTTTTCTAATGTAGGTGGATGGCAACATAGCCACTTGTTATTCTACTCCACACAATCTGCCCAACTTTTAAAAAAGCACTACTTACTTTTTAAAGTTAGCCTTTTGTTAGTATCAAAGACTGCTAAGGACATTTTTACCTTTAAATGATCAATATATTCAGAATGTATGGGTTACTTTCTTACAGTCTTAAAGGGACACATATCCCCTGTTGCACATGGTGTTCAAACAAAAGCAGAAAAGGCTGTGATGTAAAACATTGACACACACATTGACACATAGATAAGAAGTTGTTTTTTTGTCTACTGTATGGGGGCTCATGTAGAGGTTACATAAAATGTTCCTGTTTGCGTTTCTTTGCCTACTTGAGTGAGGTGGGCTAATATCTCCCATTAACAGTAACCGTTTACATTTAGCTAACAACCGGAGAGGTGCTGTTGCAGTGCCTGGCCATAAAGCTACCATGTGTTATCTGTCGAGTAACACTCCGGCGAAGGTATTACATTTGATTTTCTTTATGTCCTTGACCACCAGCAGAGAGAAACTAACATGCCCGGTTATGCCACCATGTGAGATGTGCAATGGGAGATTTTATTTTATTTTAGGTTGCTGGACATTCAGCTGTTTGCCCTATGCACACATTTTTTTGTCAAGTATATTTTATTTCTGAAGTCTATTTTGTTTCTCAATATTTTTCCCCAACATTTTAGATGATGGTCTGAAATGTTTTCTCAATGAGAGATTGGCTTTAGGGCCTACTGATAGAGCTTTATTAAATTATTGTGCCTAAATTGGAGAGTAGTGTCAGTGCTGAATGAATTAGTTTTTATATGTATTATAATTGTACCATTATGAATATATCTGCTAATTAAAGTTTTTAAATTAAGCTTTAATCTACTGTTCTTTGTTTATATGAACATCCGTAATTTAGTCAGTAGAGGGCGATGATGAGACTAAAATCTCCGACAAATGTATGATTTAGTCTGGTTCATAAAGTTCAACATTACAGCGTCATGGGTGGGGTGTACCGACATGGACATGGTATGTAGCCGAACGCATATTTCTCTCTGACAACTACGACAGTGTTAGAACAGTAAGTTATGCGTCTTAGCCAGAGGTACTCTGGAAAATTAACAGTAAGTTTGCCATTGGCAGTTTGTATTCTATATAGTTCCATTTAACTATAGCGTAGCCTATAGCAATTAAATAAATGCATTTTAAATAGACAATACGATTAATACTTTGATGAAACATATCAGTTCATCTTACGGGAATGTATCTTTAAAGACCACGTAAACAAACAAATAAACGCCTGTGTGGCAGTTCGTTTTTTATCACGCTGACATGCACCGAAATGTTCTAACTAAGCCGTGCATAGGCTATTTATTGTTTAGCCCATATTTGTATGCGACCTTTCTTCCAAATGTACTTATAGCATCTTTCTGCGAATGTCAGTCACATTCACGCCACATGCTCTTTAAAGTTTTACATTTCTGTGAGTGATTTTTATGTATGTAAGAGATGTGTGTGTGTGTGTTTGTTGTGTTATGGCTGTATTGTATAAGCTACTGGATGCCTAAAATTTCTCTCGGGATGAATAAAGTATCTAACTATCCATCCATCATTAGGCTACACGCTTAGCTACTGAACAAAATGCTCCAATGTCAATGTATCAGTTGCATTTTAACCGGAACGTTAAGTCGGTTTTGGCTACTGACATGTATTTCTTGACTCGCGAATGTTTGCGCGCACAAACATATGTTGATGTATCACAGGAAATGCTGCCGCACACTGTCTGGATATTCTTAGCATGGTGTGTCCTCTTGGTCCAGTGTGATGTTAACTCTGGGTCAAGCTTGGGAAAACAAACGGTGGACCTTATGTTAAAATATCCATTAATAGACGGGTAAGTCTTTATATGGTTGAGTTTTTGTTGTTGATGGAGTTTAGTTTTTCCTCAAGTGTGTTAGTTTGTTGGCTTTTGATCTAACCCGGGGGATATTCCATCAACCTCGCTAATGAAGTCGGCGCTTAAAAGAAATAGCCTGGCTTGAACTAGCGTAGACTTTCACTTGGGGCTGAAGCCGTTCCATTAACTCAAGTTAGCGGCGTCTTGGCCTCGTTTATTCAAGCGAGGTTTAGTTCAGCTTCATCTCTGCTCGTGCACGAGGTAGAAAAGTAGACCAAAACAGTAGATTGCAGTGTTGCCAACTCTCGCGAGACAAATAAGCAACTCTCACCTCAAAAAGAAGCCCAATGCCGCTTTAACCTGTCACAGCCTTAACAGCGCCTATTTGTATAATGAGTGAAACAATTACTTTCCAAAGCCAAAACTATCATTTATTTCACTTTGTATTAAAACATTTGCCCCCAAAAAATGAGGCTAAATTAAACTCATTGCAAATTAAACTCATTGCAAACAACATAGGCTACACATACGCACACGTGTGTGTGTGTGAGAGAGGTGTGTATTCCTTCCTGTGTGGTTTATTACGAATATGAATCAAACCGTAATAAAAAAAAAATCAACAATAAAAAAGTGGACCAATAGGCCTAGCCCACATGGCAATTATTACCCTGGCCTTTATTTGTTCGAATAAACGATGCCCCTGGCTATTATCAGAGGCCTGGCTATAGAGAATATAATCTCGGCCATAATTTGAGGATTTACTGTATGGCCATAGGATCTGCTGAGTATTCAGGGTATAACCTACATTGAAGACAGGTATTTTCTACTCCTGCATTTGTGAAAATAATTCCGTTCACACTGATGATGAAAATAGCCATAGACCTGAACTCATTGATCAGACAGGTGACCAAATTCCAAACCAACAAGGGAACAGCGTGAAGCAATGCAAAACGCCGCAAAAGCCTTGGACAGCTGTAGCGATAGTCTGGAAAAAGAATAATAGTTTTAGATGTGCAAACTGTTACACGGGAAGTATATAGGCCTACGCAAATTTTCATTCAGCTTTGCGCAAGAAAGGCTGGTGAAACACGGAGTCGCATTCTCAGGTCTCGCCTGTTTTCTCGCATTGTCCTGACCCTTGTTCTGACTTAGACCTACCCTTAAAGGGAAACTTGGCAGGATTTCCCCCTCTGCTGGAGAAATTGTGCTTTATGCTATTTCAAACTGTGGGAAAAGGTAATGATAAAGCACATGGATTTGTTTACAAGCTAGCGAACGGTTAGCATAAGTTTGGCAGAACTATGTGGATGTTACAAGGTAAGAAACACAATTTAAAACTAGTTTCTTGTTTCTCACTTCTCTTTCCGGGACGGTAGTCTCAATGTTGCAAGGTTGGTTTTCCGCCTGAGGACGCTAGGCGCAGCGGGGAAAGTCACCATTTTCACCGGAACAGGTCATTTAACCATCCAAATGATTTCTAAACGGGTTTATTACGTTGAAATAGTTGCCAAGTTCTCCTTTAAATTGATTATTGTGACTTAATTTGAGCAAAGTAAGAGTCTGCAAATGGCACCCTCAAATATCATGCTAGAAAAGTTCCATCAGCGCTGGCGCTCGTTTGGCATGGTTGATGCGCGCAAAGGTTTGGCCCGACCGGCATTTCAGAATGTCATTTCAAGACAGCTCGTTTACCTGGAAAAGTCGGAATACTATGACGTCTTTTGCCGGGATGGAGAACAACTCCAGTCCACGCAGAGCAGAACAAGGATGTGCCTACATATATGTTTTATAAGAACTCTTATTAGCCCGCGCTGCCATTCTTAGACTGACCGGCTGTGCGCAATGTACAGCCAATTGCATGGGCAGCCCCTTTGACAGCACGTCAGTCCATAATTCTTTGAATTCGCCTTACTGTCGCTTAATGTCACGATGTAGGCAAACGACCATGCATGGAAATAAATAGGTTAGACAGTCCAACAGGTTGTTCAAATGAAATGTTTAGGCTATGGTATATGGGCGATTGATTAGGATAGGCCTATGCGCAAATCGGAATAGCTGTTAATTTAACCTATGAAGCGTTTTACCAATAAAAAATAAAACATCCAGAAACAGATTTTCTATTAACTCTGCGCTCATGATGAGTATGATAGAAATTTCATACAAACTAAATTGGAGTCGTTTAAGCAAAGTTATTGCAGAGTTAAGGACATCATTGGCAGTGAAGCACAACACGATGATGAAACGTCTCGAAAATCGCCTCTGATTATCACACACATCACAGTCTACCCTGATAGCATAGGCCATATAGGCAAAATCTTAGGTGAATGAGGGATATAGGCTAGTCGGCGCAGCAGGCTGCATTGTCTCACTGGATTCGCTCACACAGGCTCAGACGAAACATGCGTCGTCCTCTCCCGACCCATCAGTTCGCGCGTTGTAGGCCTATGTGCAATCTGGAAGTCAGGGAGAGGACCAAGCAAACAGCTTCGAAAACCTCACAAACAATGCCTGGAATTAATGTTCCAGTCAAGTGAAATGTAAAAAAACCGAGTCGCGTATTATTTTTTATTTTTAAGCAACCACGTTTTCAAAAGCAAGCCCAAAAAACCGCAACCCGCGACTCCACATTTTTCCAAGCGACTTTCTGTAAAAACAAGCCCAAAGTCGCGTATTATAAGCGGACTTGGCAACTATTGTAGATTGACGAAAAGATGATAGGCTATATGGGCCCGTCCCAATACCTCCCCTACCCCTAGATTTTTGCCCTAACCCTCGTTTTTGCGCGTGCATGTGTAGGGCTAGGGTGTCCCATTACTTTAGGGAGCAAGGGGAAGTGCTATTTTCCCCTTAAAATCAACCCTTAAAATTAGAGATGTCCGATAATATCGGCCCACCGATATTATCGGCCCGATATTAGCATAAAAATGTAATATCTGTTAATATCGTTATCGGATTTTTTTGCCTTAAAACCGATAAAATAATGCTTGCGTTACACCCAAATAGTGCCTATGCGCTCCTGAAGCGTTTACCGGTGCACAGATGATGACCTCATCAAGCTGCGTCTTGAAGCATACAAACAAGCGTGGATGGCTCATAGACAGTAAAAGAAAGGGATGGCTGCAGTAACAAACTTGCTCGCTCTGATTCAACATTATGTCTGTGGTTTGGAATTGGCCATGGCCGTCGTAGCCCCTTAAGTTGGCCGTGACGCCCCTTTGAAAATCAGAGGTTTTACAGGCCACGGTGGCCTTGGTGCCCCCTTCTTTAAATATTCTGCTTTGCGTCCTACTAATAGCAATATATATTAAGCCTATGGTCAAATTACGCAGTGGAGAAAGTGACAGCGCAAGAAAGTGCGTCCAAATTAACCCATTCTTCTCAGTTGAACTACTCGCGAAGTAGCCTACTCATCACACAGACATCACAAGTATCACATGAAAGAGCTTTTTCTCAGCTTTTAAACGATGTTAGCCGCTAATTGCTGTGGTGAACGGTTCGCGAGAAAAGTAAATAATATTCAATCATAAATTCTACTGAAGGTTTTGCGTCCATCTCCCTACCCATTCATCTCGGTGGAATACTTCAGAACCCTTCGATTAACATATGACAAACCATATATCAGAATAAACAGCAGACCTTACCGAACAGAAAGGTGTAAATCAGTCCCCTGTACAGTTAGCCGTTCCAGACTAATCCCGTTTTGAATTTGCAGTACATTTCAACATACATGGATGTTTCCAAATTTGGGATTTAAGTTTTACACTGTGTTTACACTGTGAAATATAGCCTTAATGATCACAAAATGCTAAGCATGCATCTAGGCTATTTGAGTTTCTTAAAGCTGAGCTGTGCTTAAATTGTTCAATACATGATTTCATAACAGGCCAAATATAAAATAAATTTAAATATAGCCTAGATATCTGAAAATATTAGATGATCAGATGATTTGGTTATATGTAATATGTCATGTTTTATGTTTTTGTATACAGTGATGCAGGTCTACTGCAGTGAATACAACTTTGATAATTTTTATAGCCTACTACTGTATAGTTAACTTTGGCCTTGGTGCCCTGACATGTGGCCTTTGTGCCCCCCACCAAATATGCCCAACTGAAGGCCAAGTGGCCTTGGCCCTAAAATGGTGAAATTCCAAGCCTGATTGTGGGTATGGCCCGTTATGTACTTCACCTCAAGCCTGAAGTATTTTTTGTAGCTCAAACAAATGTTTTCAAAATTGTGCAGTATAGTTGCTTGCCACATTGTAATTGACTCATATCTATGCATTCATTCAATTAAGGTGATTGAGTTTTAGTTAAAGAAACAGTTCATGAAGCATCCTACAAATGCAGGCTCATTTAACACAGAAAAAGGGTAGCCTGTCATACACTATGCCTGTTATTTTAGTTGGCTTTACATTCTGCTATGTTGCACATAGTTGTTCAGGTACAATGTTTTATCATTTGTGAAGAAGTCAAATTTGCCCTATTTGTTGTGGGCATTGTCAAGATTATCTCAGGGAGAGTGTAATCCAAACTGTTGTTTGAGACAATTAAAAAATAAAAAATAAACATGGCACTTTTTCCCTAAATTAAGTTGAAGTATTTTTCTTATTTTGCACAGACAATGTTAACATTTGGAAAGCCTTGTTGCATTCAAGAATGCATCCAGTGGGGCATCACAATAACATTAAGCATGTTGTGTTAATTCCACAACAGGAGATATGTGATGTTACCTAAATTAGTTTTGAGGAAAAATAACCCACATATCGACATCGGTATCGGCTGATATCGGAATCGAAATTTGAGAGTTGGACAATATCGGCATATCGGATATCGGCAAAAAAGCCAATATCGGACATCCCTACTTAAAATATAGCCAGGACGGATGCAGGCTTAAAACGAAGGGGGAGATGAAATTACCCAGGATACCGTGCAAGCTCAGCGAGCCGGCCAAAATTGTCATATATTTTCGCAAATAAGCATATTAAAATTTCAAAATATGTTGGAATATGGACATCTGATGGACTGTTGAGTTTTTAACACTAATGTTAGAAAATATCTCACGAAGCTATCTGACGATGTTCATGATATCTGCTGAGTGCTTTGAGAGAGTCAGTCTGCCCATCAAATAACGTTATATATCTGATCTGAGTAGTTTCGTCAATATTTAGGATCTGTGTTCTGGCGTTCACATGAACAGGAATATCTTTGTTGATTAACCAGACGTAGATAAACCAGCACAGCCAACAGAACAACGACCACTGGAACGGGCATGTTCCTGAATGAAAATTAGGGGTTTGCACCAAAGATTCTAGAGCGCTCCGCTCTAGAATCTTTGGTTTGCACGGACGTCACGTTCTGGCCGTTAACTATGGTAACCCAGCACGCGCGGCCATATTGGCGGTACTCAGTGAATGAAGTACAATGAAGTATTATGCACTTTGGATATCTTACGTGATTGTAGCCGTGTCTAAACAACAGAAAAGCTCATCAAAATGCGTGTAAGATGCAAAGGCATATAGGGCAGGACTTGGACCACAAGAAAAGGCGCGATATTTCGAGAAATTACGGTTTATTGGCAGCGCAGATCCATATGAGTTGGGTGAGGGAGACGAAGTACCAAGTTCAACCACAAGCGCCCCCCTTCCTCTGATAACTTCTGTCATTATTCTCCTTTCTCCCTGGTTTTATAATAACTTGTGGGAGTCGATACCTACACCAGATGTTTTTCTCAGTCTGACCTATTGGTACAACCTAAAACACGGCAATAATTAACCATTTTTCTTGACGATCTTAGGGATTTACTTCAGTGCCTAATGCTTTCTAATGAGGCGAGTATCTCCAATATGGCGACGTCCAGATCTGATGACACGCCGTGCAAACCCCTAATAGTAGCAGGCTACTACCGGTAGACACGTTGGCGCTGCGCGTGACGTAGGTGAGCATGTTCGCTACGCTAATTTGCATATAGTTGTAAGATCTTCACCCCCACTTCCTTTGTCGAGGGGGCTTTAATGTTGAGGGTAATCAAAACCAAGTGGAAGTTTTAAGGGGGGAGAAATGGGACGGACCCTATATGTCGTAAAATTAAGACAATACTAGACTATTTATGTTCGATAGGCAAGCGCCATCTACAGGATTTTCATCGAAAGTCATCAAATTTAAAGGAGAATTCCGGTGTGATATTGACCTAAAGTGTGTTGAAACATGATACCGAGTGTGAACGTATGTCTCATAGCCCATCTCGGCTTGTCCCCTGCAATCCAAAATCTGGCACTAGTTAGCCGATGCTACCAACAGCTTTTTCAATGGTGGTGCTTCGGCATAGGGCTAGCCATGCAAATAAATCACTGTTTTACACCATTTACGACGCTCAATGTATCTCCACACTTCATTGGTAGACTTCCGAGGGCCCTGACATTTAAAACGAGACATTGAGAACTTTGAAAAAGCACTGGTCATTTACTTACAAGACGATTTATACAGACAGTATCTTCGCGAAGTTTAGCGTTTGCAGCCATCTTGAATTTAGTCACGATAAGTCGAGCGACGAGTAAGAATGAACAGGTATGATAAGGGATCAGATTCCAAAAATAATTCTGTGGAAATGCATGAATTCCAGTTGCTGCTACTGGAAGAAACTGGAATCCATGCATTTCCACTGAATTATACAGAAATTGGAGAATAATGAAAGCATACATTTAAAATAACAATGCTAATGGTTTGAAATCAATTGCGAGTTTGATTGGCTTCACTCTTGAACACATAGACTACAGTCTATGCTTGAACAAAACGAGTGAATGAATACATAGTATAAAGTCAAAAACAACTTTGGCATACAGCGGGGAAAATAAGTATTGGACACGTCAACATTTTTTTCAGTAAGTATACTTCCAATGAGGCTATTTGCATGAAATTTTCACCAGACATTAGTATTAACTCAGATAACCCACTCATATAAAAAAATCCAAACATTAAAGTCCATAGGTAGAGTTATGTGTAATAAAGTGGAATGACACAGGAAAAAAGTATTGAACACGCCTGCTGAAATTTCTTAAATACTTTGTGGAAAAGCCTTTATTCGTAATGACAGCTTCAAGGCATTTCCTGTATGACGAAACTAATCAGTCACACAGTATTCTGGTGTGAGTTTGGCCCATTCTTTTAAACAGATAGTCCTTTAATATTGAAGATTTCAGGGATCCCTCTCGTGATTCCTGATCTTTAGTTAACTTCCAAAACTGTTCAATTGAATTGAAGTCAGGGCCTTGATTTCCTTTCTCTAAAACCAATTGAGAGCTTCCTTTGCTGAATGGTTTGGATCATTGTCCTGCTGCAAGGTCTAGCCATGTCTCATCCTCATCATCCTGGTTGATGTAAAGATTCTCCCAGAACAAAATGACTCCATTCATCATTCCTTCAACTGTATGAAGTCTGCTAGTAGCCTACCATGAGATGCAAAACAGCCCACACCATGATGCCACCACCTCCAAACCTGTTGGTATGGTATTTTTAGGGTGATGCACAGTGCCATTTCTCCTCCAAATATGGTGTGTAGTATGACATCAGAAAAGTTAAATTTTGCTCTTGCCTGACCAGAAAACATTCTCTCAGTATTTCATGGGATTGTTCAAATGTTGTGTAGCAAACTTTCAACGAGCTTTGACATGTTTTTCTTCAGCAATAGAGTCATGCGGGATGAGCGTGCATAGAGCCATGGCGGTGGAGTGCATTACCTATGATTTTCTCTGTAACAATTGTACCTGCTGCCTCCAAATCTTTCTGGAGCTTTCTCAGAGTGGTCCTTGGCTCTTCTGACTATCCTTCTGACTTCCTGGTCAGAAATCTTGCAAGGAGATCCTGTGCATGGCCAGTTGATGATGCAGTGATGTTTCTTCCACTTGCAGATAATGGCTCCAATACTGCTTGCTGGATGATTCTGAAGTTTTTAAGTGCATCTGTAACCAGTTCCATTGATATGTTTTGCAACAATAAGTTTGCAAAGTTCTTGGGAGAGCTCTTTGCCTTTACCCATCATGAAATGTTTCTTGTGTGACACCTTGGTAACAAAAACCTTTTTATAGCCCACCAGTATGTACTAACCCAGCTTATATCAATTTGCACAGACAGGAGGGATAATTTCTCTAACTACTTATAGATTCCAGTTTGTTCCTTGTCATTCCTTGCCTTTGTGTACTGCTTTTTCTTAGCGTGTTCAATACTTTTCCCCTGTGCCATTCCACTTTTTTACTCATAACACTACTTTTAGACATTAATGTTTGGATTTTTATATATATGTGGATTACCTAAGTTAATACTAATGTCCGGTGAAAATTTCATCCGAATAGGCTCACTGGAAGTATACTTACTGAAAAAAATGTTGACGTGTTCAATACTTATTTTCCCCGCTGTATATTCAAAACTATCTCTACATTCTTATATTAAAAGAGTTCACTCCAAATTATTGTCTAGGTGTAGGTGGTCATAAAATAAATTATTATCAATAGCCTATTGTCTCCCATAAGTCCCAAAGTGTTTGAAATAAAATTAACTGAAATGCAATGGCTTTCAATTCAATTTATGCCTAGTATTTAATCTGTGTAGCACACAGTTGATTTGACATTCATGAACAATCGTCGACACATGAAGCAGTTTTAATTATTAGCTGCCTAGGCTACAGAATAATTATCCTTTGGCTTGCATCAGATATAATATTGCCCACTTGCAAACGTGTCACTGGACAGCCTACCAAATGTGCATGACCCTTTATCAGCAGTAGACATATGTCTTTCATCAAAGATTATAACTAAAAATGCTATTATCAAGGTGATAAACAATGTAGCCTTAATACTTCGTATGGGAAGCGAACCTGCGAACATGCCGTCTCGTTGCACGTTACACCACCACCGAACGTAATTAGAGTAGCACGATTCCTAGAACCACACGCATGTGAAGTTAAAACATTTTTAATCGTATAATCTTCATCAGGGTGTCCGCGGGGTTGTAAAAAGTATTAAAAGGTAGTAAATGAAATTAGCCAAATTTAAGGCCATTTAAAAGTATTAAAAAGTAATAAACGTCATCTGATGAGGTATTACATTTTCGAACCACTAACTATGATGTTTTCCATTTGTGTTAAGTGCAGGCCTATCTCCTTAAATTCGCGTGAATTTATTTATATTATATTAATTATATGTGCGAGTAGGACCTGAGCGATATGTCAGTGTGTGTTCGCGGTAAAAACTTTAAGCGCCCCCTCAAACTCTATGCTCAAACTGGATATACGGCTGGCTTACTGCCTAAACTTGTTGCCAAAAGTTCGCTACCATTGACGATGTCATGGGAAATTTAATTTTTTCGGACATTTGGTTAGAGGACTCGAGATTCAAAGACTGGCTTAGGCTAGTTGGCAACAGCCAAGAGGCGTATTACCACGTCTGTAAAAAGACATAAATGCCCCTGGATGGGAGTGAATGCAGTCAGGTCACATATGGAGTCTACCAGAGACGTTTTTCTACCGCTCTGGAGTCTACTAGCCAGCAAACAAGAATGGGCGGACGTAATCAGAGGTGGAAGAGTCGACTGCCTGGCTCATCGGCCACGTAGGGCTACTGTCTCCACATAAATATGCGTCATTGAAGCTATCAGTAAGTCTACGCTACCAGCTGTCATTGTCATCCAAAAAAGTAATCATTTGCGCCATCGCGTTTTCAATGACACAGGCTGTAAGAGCAGCAGACATAGCCTAAACTAGGCCTACATACAGTATCACAATAACCCATTTTCAAATTAAAAGTCCCCATAAAGGCAGAAGGTCTTTTCATTCAAACAAATATATAATTAAATGAAAGGGGAAAAAAACAAGAATATAACATGTAAACATATGCACATGTTATAAGGGGTTATTTGCAATGAGCTACCCCTACCTTGACTACAGAATAGAGGTTAAATATAGGCCTGACAGTGTTGCTTTGTTTAGGCTATAAGATAAGGTTTAGGCTATAAGATTTAACATTTTCTACCCTCAGTAAATGTCATGTTAAGGTCAGTTTAACAGGTGTTACCTTTACATTATTCAAAGCTTGCTCAGGAGCTATAGGGTTACTTCCTTGATGTAGTATGTGATGAGATCAAAGTCCCAATAGTCTTGCAATTAGTTGAATATAAGAACCTGTGTAGGTTTGTATAGGCTGTATAGTAATATGCTATCAATATATTATAATATAATATATTTTAAGTCAATTTGTCAATTAGTTTCCACAAAATTCCCCAGAAGTCACCATTTAAGGGGTTATTTTTCAAAATCTTCGTCACAGGCAGCATGCAGGCCCAAAAGTATTTTATCACATGGGGCCGGCCCACATTCTCCAGCAGCACCCAATTAATAATTAGTATTTTTGTAAAATGTGACAGCCTATTTTTGAATGTGATACCTTGACTGGCAAATGATATGAGACAGCAAGGGTGTGTGTGTGTGTGTACTGCGTATGGTCGTGGGCCTTTTTAGAAGAAAGTCCAGTATACCTTTTCTTATATTCATTTGTCATTTTGTCTTGATTGAGATAGAATGATAGTGAAAGAAAGAGTGTAGTGCTGGAGAAGTGGTGTGTGTGCTCTTCCTACACATACAGTAACAATGAAATAACTTTTTTTTATCTTGGGTTAGGATTAAATAACAAATAATTGTGTATAGGCCAGTGTTTTTATTGAAGCAAAAAAGGAACAAAGTATCCAGTAACTGTAATAATAGATACTTGATTTGAATTGTAAGCATTGCTACACTTTCTTACTCAGAAAGTTAAGTAACAAAAATTACAGTAATCTGTTACTTTATAATTAGTCACCCCCAACACTGAATTTCGAAAGGTTGCCGCTAGTTGCAGCTCGAAGTCGTGTTGGTATTAAACAATATTGTGAAGGTTTTAAAAAGGTATTAAAAGGTATTAAATTCAACTTAAGAATTTCTGTATATACCCTGTTCATACATTCTTTGGAGCTAGTGAATGTGTAAATCCATGCTTGATGCACTGTCGGAAAAAAAACATGTCTATAGGCCTACTTCTATTTTTGAAGTTGGCTACAGGTGACGAGAGCACAGGTTGAAGGAACCATCTTTTTGGACTCGTTTTCCGACAGATTGGGTTTTTTTGCAACACAGCTTAATTTAGCTTTAAAGTTAACCTGCTACGGAGCAGGTTAGTTCTGTGGCATAAATTCCCATGGTTACCAAACTGGGATTCACGTTAACCTCATTAATGGAACGGAATTCTCACTAGAAGCGAGACTTATCGAAATAAGCCAGGTTTGGCCTTTAGCGAGGTTGATGGAATACCCCCCATATCTGTTTGGTTATCCTACTCCTTTCATTGATCACAATTTACTTTGCAGGTGTGTTCAATATTTGCACTTGAAATAATTTGTCTCCCTTTAGACACAATGATCTTGCACTACAGCTGAGGATCAGGCATAAAAATAAACTAAGTCAGATTGACCCATACAAGATTCCACAAGTTGCCACAGACATAAATCGCCTTAAAACTGGTTATGTTGGAGCGCTGGTAATGTGACTCTCTACTTACAAATATTTTTACTCTCATCCAGTGATATCTTAGATGATAATTTCTGTTTGTCTTCTGTCTCTGCAGGTGTTTGCTGCGTATGTGATGTGCACTGCCCAAGACAAAGATGCTGTGCGACTGGCCCTTGAGCAAATTGATGTGATTCTCCGGCTGTGTAGTGAATGGCCAGATTTTGAGATGGTCAATTCATCCGAAGGTACTGTAAATACTAAGAGGCTTATCTGTAGAGGAAAAAAGATCTGCACACCACACATTTATCTCCCATTTATAATGTTTTTTTTTATTATTGTGTGACGTTTTCAACTCTTGGCTCTTCCTCAGACTTAGTAAGTCTGGCCACAGAAGTCACACAACAGAAAAAGATTAGAATGGGAACTAAATGGAATGCGGATAACTTTTCCTCTTGTGATACATTCATGCTGGATCCTGCATCTGTCCAATTTTTGGCCTGGGATGTGTGTGGTCTTACGTTTCTACTAAACAGACTTTGTTGTTGTAAAAATCAACCTCTTCCCTGTCATTGTCTCCCCTCAGCATTCTTTCCCCACTTCAGTTTGATTGAATGGAATATTTCTCATTGTCGTGAGAGGAAACTCATTCAGATGTAATTATGTGACGGTACTAATGTCTGTAATAGCATCAGAAAACTTAATGATGTCCTTGGGCTTTTTCCTTAATTATGTGCAATTTCTGAGGGTTGCCCAATTTGTTGTTTGTGTACGGCGACTGCCCAGTTGTCAGGGCTATTATCCAGACAAAGCATCGCTTAACATTTCCACTTTTCACATGGATATAGAAGAAGTGGAAAATCCAACTGCTTATATCCTGTGTAGCTTGTCAGTTGTAACATTTGCCATTAAATCTGGATTATGTGTTTTTGTGGGTTCTGTCACTTAAGGGCTGAGGAATACTAAGAAAATGGCATGTATACTGAGCCTTGAGGGTGGACACATTGTAGACAGCTCCCTTCCTGCGCTACGCATGTTCTACAGACTAGGAGTGCGCTCAATGGCTCTGACGCACACATGCAACACACCCTGGTAAATAACCAATGTCTTTTATTTATAGATCTCTGTGTAACTGTGTCTACACTTGTAATGGCAGAGTACAAGATGAGTATCCACCTTAAAAGACTGATGTATGCAACCACTCATGATGAATAGAGCTGCAGAAATCCTCACTCTATTAGTAACGGATACTGTTGTTCTTTTAAGGGCTGAATCATCATCAAACCTTTATACAATGTATAAAAAGAAGAACAGCAGTTTATCAGAATTTGGAAAGGTAGGATCTTGAAGGTAAACATATCAATTAAACTGATAAATGGAATGATTCATAATGGTCATATACTGTAGCTGAGTAAAGAAAGATAAAACTAAAGTCGAATGTTTTCAAATCGAATTGATTGCAAGTCTGCAATGACATGCCTGGACTGCCATGGCATGAACTGTTTCAGGAGAATAACCAAGAAATTGAGAGAAGAACATTATGTTTTGCCTATACGTGCATAAGACTGAGACGCCTGTTTATTTTGTTTTAAGTGCGTGCAGGGTGTGAGAGGGGAATCGATGTGATTTGATTTAGCTTGGTAGTTGTAGTCTGTGAAATTAAAAAGCACGTGTGTGTGAAGTATCCAAACAATGACACCTTCATTTTATTATGGCTGCTTTAGCAACACACCTTAAGCTACTGTGTAGTGGGTCCCATTTAGAAGTGGCTACTTCATTCGCGCTTTCCTTGACTCATGGAGCTGCGTGAATTTTATTACAACTTTTCGCCACGATATGGCAATTTAAGTCCGCTTGATACTGTAAGGCGTAAGCCATTCGTTTCCAAAGGAGATTTTATTTGTGTCGCCAGCATAGCCTATTGACAATTTATGTTGTAAATAGGCCTACCTTATAAGCCTACCTGTAGCTTAGGGAAGCTAACAGCTTTCTATTAGGATCTAGTTTGTTAGTTACAGTTTTGTCATAACTCCCTGATGCATTTTTGCATTTAGAATAGCCAGAGCGTGGATATCTCAATCGCAAAATTAAACAATATTGGGTGCCTATGGACTAGGCTGGGTGAACCCAGCCTGATCTGCATGCTATTTATTTTTTGATTTCTTAAAAGATTGAGCTTGGTCTGGTGAAAGCCAGACTAGCCATGGACCTCAGTTACACAATGCAAGGGAACATGAATCAGCCTATATTTGCACGAACAATAACGGACAACAGCTCTTCAACTTTGGCCCGTTAAAATGTGTATGAACAGTCTAGCGACGCATTTCATCAAGGCCCATTTGGACATATCAGTTATTTGCACCACTGGTTAGATGTAAAACAGCATTTCGTTTCAGACTACTGTTACTTAATTTGTGCATTAACAATAACGTTTCAGACTACTGTTACTTAATTTGTGCATTGACAATAAAGTATTACATGAACTAAAGATGACTAAAATCTTATGTAGAAGAAGAAACATTCACAAAAAATCCATCCATCCAAAAATGACCTTTGTTTTTGATAGCTGTTGAAAACGGCATGGAACTGACAGAGATTTTTTTGTTTATAAATAAATAAACAAATAAATAATTAAATAACATTATGCTGATACCTTTTGCTTTTCCCAAATACAATGTAGCCTACAGGTGTAAGTGACCTTTCATCAATCCAGTTGCAATGGATGAACTGTGATGAACTGCCCTACTTGTGATTGTTTAGAGATTTTAAAGGTTTTATATATATAAACTTTATTACAGGCTCAAGGCCCACAGAAGACAATACTGTACACAGATCAATAAAACATCACACATTCATATATACACATTCTATACAGCAACAACAGAAGAATAGAGCTAATGAAGGCACAGATACCAGTGTTCCCATATTTTTGACATGTACCTCACAGAGCTACGACTTGGATCTACTATCTGAACAATAAGCTCATTCATGGATCGGTCCAGCCTGTTCATAAACTTGAAAGTGAGATTTCTCACCAAAGCCATGAAAGTAGTTAAACCCAGCCTACAGAACAGCTGGCTTGCCCCGGTACTTCTTGGTTTCTTCAAGAGAATCCTGAGGTAGTCATTATAGGCTACTTTTAGCTTAAGCAGGCTCTCCTTCTTATATCTAACCCAGAGAGGAGCTGTGTAACAATGCTACATCTTCTTTGGCTATTCTACAATCTGTTCACCTTTTCAGCACCAGTAGGCTACTTTCTGTGCAGCCGCACACACACACTCAGGCATGCCAAACAAGCATACACAAAAGTTTCAAGAGTGGGGGATGGAGTAAAATATGGAGACAAATTGAAGTGTGATTTTCGCGGAACGGATGTACAGGACTGAGCGGCGGTCATATTTTGTACCGCTATGCGGTACATCTAGTTTTATTTTTGACTCTTCCCGTCACCGTTGCAAGCTCTGAGCGCTCATTCTCCAAGTTAAAGATCATTAAAAACCACCATAGAGAATGAGAGAACAAAGAAAATGGACATACACAGAGCATCGTGGACGAGTTCGCGGAGCACAAGGCTCGTCCTATGCCCTTCAAATAGTGCTGCGTATTATTGTTTTTTTATTATTAGGGGTCATGTAGCCTAATGTTTTTGTTGTTGTTCTCTTGGTTACACTTCATGTACGTTCGATGGACTTCAAAATTACATAGTTGCTCTCCGTGGCGCTGACGCTTGTAAGACCCGCTGTTGCGGGCATGTGTAGCCTATGTTGTAAAATTATGTTATGATGAGTTTAATAAAGGGCCCGGTCATGTGCCCCGCCCCCGGCCCGGCTCTGACTTGTTCCGCCACTGATTCTAACACAATGGGTGAAATCCTTAACGTCATCTTAATTAAAAGGTTTACAGTTCTTGACAAGTCTCTGCAGATATGCAGAGGCATATTTTAAAAAAGGGAAGCATTTAGTCTTCTCAGAGGGAAGGAAATGTGACCTTTTCAAAGAATCTGCTGTGTTTAGTACTATTATGCTGTTGCCATTGTTCCCTCTTAGGTGTAGTATGCACAATGCCCTGTTGCATATCAATAGCGTGCAGCAGATAATGGAGTGTTCTTAGCAATGAGGCTGCTTTGAATATGTACATTCAACCATTCCTCACAGCTCCCACACAGTTGCGTGTGTTGCAGTCACTTTACATGGGCTCTCGTCATCCGTTGCCGAACTGAATTGTGGGTCCATTGCGTCGCGTTGCTCCCGTCGCTCACGTTGAGTTCAAGTTCAACTTTTGCTGCACCGACGGACGGCACCAGCCAATCAAATTACGAACAAGCGAACAACAGACGGCACCAGCCAATCAAACAATAGACGGCAACAGCCAATCAAATTAAAGTTATACATGAAGTCATTTGCATAGCTACCGTCGGGAACACCCACACAGCAGCTGAACTTCTCAACGCGAGCGACGGGAGCAAAGCGACGCAACGGACCCACAATTCAGTTCGGCAACGGATGACGTAAGCCCATGTAAAGTGAACGGGATTGCGTCTCCAGCACTGCAACGCACGCAACTGTGTGTGGGAGCCATAACGCCGGTGATACATTAGCATGCGATGCGAACTCCGTGACGCAGTATCACTATTAATTTCTATGAGAAGCGAATTCCGCACCCGCATAGGATTCTGGGTATGCGGTGCGACGAAAGCTGTGGCTGCGATGCGTCCAAAAGTTCAGCAATCCCCAACTTTATGAAAATGAATCCATCCATCGCGAGGCGAGTATCCAATAGCAGAGCAATACGCAGGGGATCTCCATCATCACGTAGCCTAAACAAAACCTAATTTTCCGGTAGTGTGGTTACCGCCAAAACAACGTACAGAAACATGGCAGACGAAAAATTAATCATAGCAGTGTCTACATTTCCGTGTTTGTATGATGTGTCTTCATGCGAAATGAAGCGTGGAGGAAAGTTGGTGAGATTGTTAATGTAGCATTTAGGCTAATATAAGAACGGCCAATTGTTTATCAGTTACCATGGGAATGACAAGTTTGGGGGTGTTGAGGTTTCGGTGTGGAGGAGATCTCGTTGTTGTAAGTTGTGGTGAACCGCCATTAAACAGAGAGCCATTGTCTCATCCAAAGATATATACGTATCAGTGTATGTTCTTAAGTGACCTCGGACGCTACATTAATATAGATGGTGAGTGTTATGAAGTTATGAAGTTTATTGGTTGGTTGTTTACTAGGCTACCTGCTCTTGCCCTGCCGTTTCCACCCATCTACAAAAGGGAACGCCCATCAAAGCGTCTTCATGGAGGGTAGCGTCGCGATTTGGTACTGCGTTGCGGAGTTCGCATCGCATGCTACAGCGCTGATCCACTAGCACGACACGACATACGCATGGTGTCGCGCTGCCTCCCCTCGTTCAGTCGTGTGTGGGCGTTTCATTTAAAATGTCAGTTAGCAGCTCATATTCAGTTTGTTTTATTTATCTTAAGTGTTTTTCCACAAATGGACCACAATAGGCATGTACTTATAAGATAGATAGATAGATAGATAGATAGATACTTTATTGATCCCCAAGGGGAAATTCAACTTAACAGTATTCAACACATTAATAGCCTATACAAATTATGCAAGCCATTTCGAAATCTTGTTTTATTTAAACTACTCAATGCAATCTCAAATCCTCACCAGAAACACCGTCAATGTATTCCTCCAAATCCTAGTTTCGTTTGGTTTATGGACTATTAGGTGGTCGTGGAAGAGACGTTAAAACATGAATTTGTCTTATAAGTGGAACCAAAGTTTCACAGGCACTGTTGTGGTACAACCTCGTGCTTTCATTGGATAGTCGCGTCGCATTCAACGGATTCATTTGCATAAAGATGGGCATCAGCCTTTTTGACACGCTACATTTTTTCAAATGCAGTGCTGCCTTCCCGGAATGGAATGCGACACAAGTACAAAAGTAATGTAATTACTGTAATATATTGCTGATTGCGGTAACGTGGTAATGTAAGGCATTGCAAAAAAAAATTGGGTAATATTTTACTCGGTACAAACTTCAGTAACGTGCGTTACAATGCATTTAACCCGAAATTAAGTGGTTTTTTGTTTTGATACATATTTGCAAACACCACGCGAGAACAACAGAGGAGAAAAAATCCGCGCAAAATAGTAGAACGTTATCTCCTGATACTGGTTGAAGATGACTGTGGCTGCAGCAGACTCGCAGGCGGACTCGATTTGCGGGATGGACATAAGCCTACGCTCATTTTTTTCAGCTTGTCAGAGACAAGGCTATGAAGAACACTAGTGCACTACACTTAGTGCACTTTGTGTGCGAAACCGAAAGATCTTTCTATGCCTCGCGAAATAGTAAAAAGTAAATTAATGAAACATCTAAAGTAGTGCCACGCTAATCTTTTTGATTCTTGATAAAACACAAACTATGCTGTTGTGTATGTCAGCTTTGTGCTGTGAACTTGAATTAAAGAGAATAAAGGGATAGAAATGCAGAAAAAGATTGTGTAGCCTGGCAGTGCCACCGTTCCCACCGCACGCGCATCACGCACTTTGCGTTGGGCACCAAAGGACAGAGGGGGCACCCAAATGTAAGCAATGAATAGTAGCTTTACTGCAAACTGCGTTTAACTCTTCATCAATAATGTTTACAATGTCAAAATGTACTAACACGATGTAACATGCAAGTTTGATACCTGGTATGAAGCAACATATCATTGCATACCTCCATTTCCAAAGCAATGAAGGCTGCTTAAAACAACTTAACATTGTGCATATTATTGTTAATATTGTGCTATCAATGTAACTCAAACAAATAAGGCTTGTAAACAAGAGCTGGCAAAAGGGCATTATGACAACGTAAAGATCACTGCTCTTAAAGTGACAGTGCACCATTTATAAGTAAAACAGCATTTCTTCAGAAATGAATGGTCTGTAAATAATAGGCCTTTTATTTTACTTTAGGTGTTTGAGTTATCATTTAAATGTCACTCACTCAAAGCCACTCACTTAGGGCACCGAAATGGCCAGCAGGCCACCATCTTGACATGTCTTTATTAAAGGAACCGTATGTAAAAAATGTATTTCAATTAATAAAATTGCCCTGATGTCACTAGACATTAAGAAATCATGTTCATTTCAAATACTTATATCACTGACAACAGTAGTCTGGCCGGGATATTGTCATTTAAAAAGTAAAGTTGCAGCCCTCAACTGATGATTATGTTGTCATTTTGTGTTTTGGCCTAATGCGCCACCCTCCACCTATTTACTAATCACAAAGTCAGTAGTGTTTCGGCATCCAGTTGCCAACACTGCCAGTCAGAGGGGAAGGGGATACACCGCTCTACTAGCCTGACGAACCAGACCCACATTAAAATGTAGGGTCTGGGCACTCACCGTTCGCAGTGCTCAGTCCGAGGGGCGGGATAATCGGTTGTCTTTCAAATTTCCTCTGCACGCAATAGGACAGAGCTAGAACGAGTCCCATGCGTTTTCCCACCAGCGGAGCTAGTTGGCTAGTTCTAACTTTTGCCAACTTAAAAAAAGCTTAACTCGTGTCAAGCTGTTCACCAACAGCAAGATCGATCCATCTTCTTTGTTTTCAAGTAGCAGGGAATTCAAGCCAAACCGCTGCAACTCTGCCATCAATCATTATGTTAAGCCCGCCTAACGATTTGATTGGCCTGATAGAAGTTAAATTTTTGCAGCTCACAAGCCAACGGAGAGTTGCTAGACTAGCCCTGGCAGCTGCCGCTAGGGTGCGTCTAGATTTCTAGGCTACCACTCTACAGTAATTTGAAAGTGATTGTAGTACCAGTTTTAGCCACAATTTTACATACGGTTCCTTTAAGCTTTGATTTACAATATAGTAGGCTCTATTGATTTTAATGAGTAGGCCTAGGCCTTAAAGTTACAGTATTTCTATCACAATTTACCAGACTTTGACCTTTTGTCGGTTTTTAACAAAATTCTGACTATGATTGTTCCATGTATTGCATCATGAGCACTGCGCCTATTGCATTCTACTGTTGTTAGCCTTAAGCCTAGCTCAGTCATTATGCTATACCACATCTCCCTCCATTGGAAGAACAAGCTGCATTAAGCGTAATAAACTGCATTTAGAATGGCAAATCCATATTTCTAGATATTTTGGTGAAAGTAACTTAAAAGTAATGCAATAGTAGTGTAATGCCTTACAATTCAGAGACAGTAATATTATAATGTAACAAATTACTTTGAAATGACAGTAATAAGTAATACACAATACATTACGATTTTGAAGTAACTTGCCCAACACTGCTGGAGACGTAAAGCATATGTACAAAATATTCCACTTATATCCAACCCACAGTTTCTGAGCTGAATGTCTTTCTGTGTTATGTAATAGAAAGGGGTAATGTTACCCCCTTTTGATGTCCGAATGAAAAAAAATGTATATTTACAGTGCATGAAAATGCACTGTTCTGTTATCCAAAGTCGTCGTCTTATTATTACAGTGCATGAAAATGCACTGTTCTGTTATCCAAAGTCGTCGTCTTATTATTACAGTGGATGAAAATGCACTGTTGTGTTATCCAAAGTCGTCATCGTCTTCTTCTTCTTCTTCTTCTTCTTCTCCTAACCAAAATGTATGCGTCTAATTCAGCTTCAACCGTTTAATGTAGAAACTTTGTAACGTCTTGAAAAGGACACTTGAGCAATGTATTTTTCATTTACTGGATTCGGTCCTCTCCCGTCGATGCGCTAGATGTGACCCGCAGTAGCGCGGAGGTACATTTGTTTTCAATGTATTTTTCATCTTTGTAAACTTTATACTTGTTGAAATACAAGAAAGCAAGCTTATTGTTCCCCATATACGTTGCATTGGCACTATGACATCATAAAGGGCTAATTCAACTGATTTGCACCTGTATCAACTGCCAGCTGCTCATCTAGGCCCCCACAAAGACCCAATTAAACTGATTGCACCTGTATCAACTCAACTAACTAGGCCAACTCTCTGTCTCCCTCCATTCTACAACGATATAAGGCACATTTCATCTAACTTTCTATCTATCCATCTTCTTCAAACCATTCACTCAACAATCTGCCTATCAAAATCCATTCAACTTTCTATCTATCAACATCCATTACACTACATCAACTTATCTTACTTGTATCTACTTGTCTCTAGCCTGGGTGCCATTCCGAACTTAGTCCCACCCACAACATTTGAGGTCGGGAAGTTCGGTCTGGCATAGATCGGGCGGACCAATGAAATCGGGCTTTACGATGATGGACAGGTGAGCAACAGCGCCTGGTCTATCACGTCATCTGAGCATGCTTAGATTAGGCTTATGTTTGAAACAAAAACGCTGTACCAGAAGGATACATGGCTTTTAAGACCCCATATGGAAAATGCATATTATTTAATGAGGTTTTATCATTGAAAACGATTATTTCTGAAAACTTTGGCCAAAGTTGAGAAAACTCGTGGTTTCACTTTCATCAAGGGAAAGCAGCGCTGTTGTATTGCGACATGTTCCCTCGTTCGTTTGAAATCTCTGATTGACCACCTGTTCGAGGGATTTGCGACAGCCTTTCCCAGCTGTTTAACATGTTTGTAGCATATCAATGTTCAACAGAATTGGGTCATTCCACGTCAGTTCAACCAGGGCCCACGCACTTAGGTCTCAAAAAATTCTGAAAAAATTACCAGGTGTACCTATGTTACTCAGGAGACACACTGTAAAATGACTCTTATGTAAGATCAATACTTTCCAAGATACAGCCAGTTTTACAGGGGGAGGGGGGTGTCGATTTTGTTCGGCCTCTTTTTTTTGTCAAAGTTCACAAGCCCACAGCGCAAGAACTAAACCATGTAGGAGGCTCAAATTTTGCATGCTGGTACATAAATAGGAATAGTATGTAGCAAAATCGTCACGTTTGGTCTGGATAATCCTGCATGGTCATAGCTGTCCCTCAAAGTTGATAAAAATTGTATTGGAGTTTTTGGCTGGGCTCTGTTTAAGCCTTCAGAAGACATATTTGTACTCAACATAGGCTCTTGATTTATTTTCCTTACTGAGATAAGTAGAAACACTCTCACAAAAAGCAATGAACAGAAAACAAATCCCTTCAGGGTCTGAACAGCAGACCTCACAAGTCTGAAAAATCATTTTGGTTATCATTTTCAGAGCACCCAAACACCTTGTGGGAATATACAAAGATTTTTTAAATATGTTTTTATTTTTTCTCCATGATCACTTCTTTTTGAAAACACCAATTTGACTTGTCTTATGCAAATCTTTCTTTTTTATTTTCCACCCTGAACATGGGCAAAATGCCACATTGACATCAATATGTTTTATATAGTCACCACACTGCCACCTGTGGTTGTATAAAGTAACCTGTGGTAGCAGCAAGCAATTATTTTTAAAAACTGAGGGGATATAGGCTATCAGTTTTTTCCTAATAGCCTACCCTACTACGTATCTCTTAGATTTCACTAATGAGTGTTGTAGGCTAGGAGTTATTGACGGCAGTAACTTTTACAAAAGACCAGAAAACAATGTTAAGGCATTTGTGGAGAATAAGGATGGTTAGTGTGTTTTCTTCCTACAACTCACGGTAAGCTATTTTGTTGCTCTGATTGGTTAGGTCTATCCAATTGAGTGCAGAGGCATTCCCCCCCTGTATCGGTTGAAACACGCCCCATAATTATGTCCCAATGGAGCAGTATCAGACTCATATTCTGACTAGAATTGAGTATGACTACGTCAGGCTAACTTGTCTCAGGCTTTAAGCATACAATCTGGCTCTCTTAAGACTACAGATCCTATTCAACCGTTTCCTCTTCCCACCACTGTTTCAAAATAAAAGTCCTCACTACAATAATTCACTATTAAATAATTTAACTATTTAAACTATCCGACTATTTAACTGTTCAGCCATTCCAACTGATCAGTTGTCATGTGTCATGAGCAGTATCAGACTCATATTCTGACTAGAATTGAGTATGACTACGTCAGGCTAACTTGTCTCAGGCTTTAAGCATACAATCTGGCTCTCTTAAAACTACAGATCCTATTCAACCGTTTCCTCTTCCCACAACTGTTTCAAAATAAAAGTCCTCACTACAATAATTCACTATTAAATAATTTAACTATTTAAACTGTTCAGCCATTCCAACTGATCAGTTGTCATGTGTAATCGTACCAAAATAGTTGAAGACCGATCAGCATCAGCCCTTTTCCTAATATTGCGGTCTGTGTATGTTCCCATAGCAACTCACACACACATTGAGCTTGCAATGTTATGGTTGTGTTGATCAGTTACAGTTTAAACAGTTACAATTAATGGTGTTGAAGTGGTAAGTAGGCTAAGCAATAAAAAGTAGGCCTAGTTGAATTATTTGTGGTTGACCTGGAAATTTGGACTTGGTGATCAAAAAGTTAGAACTATGGATTTGATGTTGGCCGCGAATTCAGAGCATTAACGTATGTTAACGTTAGCCTATGTTGTGTCAGTGTAACATAGGCTAGTGCTACTCTTACAAATATTACAAATATTTGGCTAACAGACATCTGCTCTGTTTTGTCTTGTGACAAAGTCTCCTGGTTCGATTGTTTCCAGTTTCATAGAAACGAGGGTGTTAAATTTGCAGTAACTACAAAATCCAACCTAATAATATTAGGCCTACCAAGGCATCATGTTTCTCCACTTCTTGTTCTCTTCCGTAGCCTATCTGGCTAGCTAATCCAAGTAGTGAAAAGGGGTGGCTACCCGTTCAAAAGGATGCCTTAGGGTACGTTCAGACTTATACGGAAGCGTATTGCATTCATGACAAATAAAATAAAAATGAACCCTGTTTGTCTGAATTAATGACTTGGCACATCCTGTTTTTCTGAATTGTTAAGTTAACTATCACATCAATACAGAAAAACAGCCCTGTTTCTCTGAATTAACAAGTTATTCTGATTTTCTGAATTAACGAGAAAATTATCTCGTTAATTCAGAAAAACAGAGCTGTGACTTGCATGAGGTAAGCTTATAGATACCTGGACTAGGTGTTTTAATGTTTGTTTTAGGTGTTTGGTTTGGCTGTCAAACCCTCCACAGCAAACTGAAAAAGTCCGATTTAACTTGGGTTTTATCAAAGAATGTCTGTGTAGATGCATAAATATAGAACACTGCTAGATTCTAAATCGCATTCAGTATTTTGCGTTTTAGCTAGCAGCTAGCAGTAGCTAGTTATGGATGTTGGCTGTGATGCCTAGACTACAATGCAGCCTGCATAGGCTACCGATCATTTTGATCATCACCTCTGTTGCTGTTTGCTTGGCCGTCTTTACAACTGTTTTTCTGAATTAACGAGATAATTTTCTCGTTAATTCAGAAAATCAGAATAACTCATTAATTCAGAGAAACAGGGCTGTTTTTCTGTATTGATGAGATAGTTAACTCAACAATTCAGAAAAACAGGATGTGCTAAGTCATTAATTCAAACAAACAGGGTGCATTTTTTTTTATTGCATGAATGCAATGCGCTTCTGTAGCGTCTTTTTCTGACAAAAGAAGTTATGCAGACCGCTTTTTCAGTTTTTAAAAAAAAAAATCTGCCAGCGTTCTTGTTCCAAAAAGCAGCCGGAAGCGTCTTTTTGCGATAGACAAAGTGACTAACGTTACGTGTGGGTACCAAATGTCGTGGAAGAGAAAACTCACGTTGGCTATTGCTTTTGGTATGTTATGGTAAAGTTGTGAAGTCATGTCAAACAATTCCCTATGCTCAGACACTAAAACGAGTCTCTCGTCCGGTGTTCTGTCACCTTCTCCATTTTTTACTTGTTGTCATGGGCCATATGTCAACAAAGTCATGCTCATGACCTCCGGAAGCAGAACGACTCGAGCTTGTAAATAGCGGAGATTGCTCCCGGTTCAGTCTCCTACCTTGAGCGCCTCAGGATGGTCCGAGCGACAAGGATAGTGACGGTCATCCCTCGGTCTCACAGATCCATAGTTACATGCGTAACTCACAATCTGTTTTGACCTCACTCTGACCGTCACTACGGTCTAAAAAAGGGATGACACATACCAAAAAAGTCACGAGGAGCTCTAAGCTAACCATTAAAACCTTGCATGGTCACGGACATGAGGGCAGCGTCGCCAACCGGAGCTGGGCGAGTGACGTCCACCCTATAAAACCTGGTAAAAGTGCAAGGCGTCGCCCATGAAGCCGCTGCACAGATATCGCTCGCTGGTACCCCCTTAAGGGCAGCCCAAGACGTAACCATACTCCTGGTGGAGTGAGCCCTTGTACCCGAAGGGACTGGCATTCCCCGAGCCCGGTAGGCATGGGAAATAACCTCAACCAGCCAATGTGACAGCCGCTGTTTGGAAGCGGTAGCCCCTGCTTCGCCGCTCCATAACAGACAAAAAGTTGAGTGTGTTCCCTCCTCAACGACTGTGTACGGGCCAGATAAGCTCTCAAAGCCCTGACTGGGCACAGAGTGAGCAATTTAACGCGCTCTACCTGTGAGGCAGCAGACGGCTGGAATTGGGTCAGCTCCAGAACCTGGTTGATAGACTGCTGATTTAGAACCTCAGGCAGGAAGGCTGGATTAGGCCAAAGTGACACGCCAGTGCCCCCTGCCTGCCACCTTAGGCAGTCTTCGCTGACGGAGAGGGCGCACAGCTCCCCGACGCGCTTGGCCGAACAAAGAGCCAGGAGAAAGCAAGTTTTAAGAGACAAAGATCGCAGATCTGCATCTAAAATGGGCTCATACGGGCCTTCAGTAAGTGACATTAAAACAGTGGGCAAATCCCAGTTTGGTGCCCGCAAAGTGCGAACTGGACGCAACCAGCAGGCCCCTTTTAAAAACGGACCAATCAGTGGATGCCTACCCAAGGGTCTGTTATCCGCACCCTGGTGAAAGGCTGAAATGGCCGAGGCATAAACCTTCACAGTACTGACTGCCTTGCCTTGAACCAAATAGGACTGCAAGAAGCGCAAAACTTGTGGCACAGGGCAAACCGCTGGCTCAAGACCCAAGCTGGCACACCAATCCGAAAAGATCCTCCACCTGAGTGCATAGCAAGCTCTAGTAGAAGGAGCCCTGGCGTTGTTCAGAGTCTCCTGCACAGACTCAGCTAGCTGTTCAATGACGGACTCTGCAGGGGCCAAACCCACAGGCGCAGGGCACCTGGGTTCGGATGCCAGATCTGCCCGTCTGCTTGGGACAGAAGATCCGCCCGGCAGGGTAACTGCCATGGCTGACCCTGCAGGAGCCGGAGAAGGTCTGGGAACCAAGGCTTCGCCGGCCACCGTGGAGCAACCAGCAGAACTGTGTGTTGGCCCTCCCTGATCCTCCGCAGGACCTGAGGTACAAGAGGGGATTGAGGAAAAGCGTACATCAAGCCTGTCGGCCAGTCTTGTGACAGAGCATCCAGGCCCAAACTGCCCTCACTGAAGCCAGACGCGGCCATGCCCATGACAGCAACTCCTCCGCCACCTGGTGATTGACATGATACACCGCCAAGGTGCTGTCTGACCTCACCAGAACATGTTGGCTTCGCAACCCTGGCAGGAACCTGCAGGGCGAGATGGATGGCCTTCAGCTCGAGGACGTTGATGTGCTCTGACGTCCAGGAGGGAGGCCACACGCCCCTCGCTGACAGCCCTTCACAGACAGCTCCCCAGCCTGTCAGAGAAGCGTCTGATGAGATGGCTTGCCTCTTGTGAGGAAGGCCCCCCAGTGGAATCCCCTGGAGTAAGAACCTCCTGTCCCTCCAAGGACGCAGGGCTCGGATGCAAGCAGGAGACACCCGCAACTTCACATGCCTGTCGTCCCTCGGGTGGAGCTGAAAGGCATTGAACCAACACTGCAGGGGGCGTGCCTTCAGCAGGCCCAATGGCAGTACCGCAGCTGCCGTGGCCATTAAGCCCGACAGCCTCTGGACTTTGTGGGCGGTGACCAGTCTGCCCAGCCGAAAGCCTGTCAGAGCCTCGGTCAAGCTGTCTGCCCTCCGTGGAGTGAGAGACGCCGTCATGCTGACCGAGTCGAGGAGGACACCAAGGAAATCCGCCTGCTGGTGGGGCTGCAAGTTGCTCTTTTTCCAGTTGACCGTGAAACCCAGGGCCTGGATATGGGTCAGAACTGCGTCGGTGTCGTGCACCACCTGCACCTGAGATGGGGCACAAATTAGCCAGTCGTCCAGGTACGGTAGGATCTTTAGGCCCCGGACCTGGAGGGGGGCTAGCGCGGCTGCCACCACGCGAGTAAAAATTCTGGGGGCCAGCGAAAGGCCAAATGGGAGGACCTGAAACTGGAACACCCTGCCTTGGAAGGCGAAGCGGAGGAAGGACCTGTGTGCTGTGCAGATAGGGACGTGGAAGTACGCGTCTTTTAGATCCAGAGACGTAAACCACTCCCCTGAACGTACCCTAAAGTTGTTTTATATTTAGGATCGCTGACCGTTATGTAGAGGGCAAGAAATTATCAGGTCACTTGCTCATAATTTGCAGGTAGCAACTTACAAATGAGGTAGCCTATTGCTTGCCATAATGGTGATGAAAAATATATTACTAGTAGTAAAATATTCAAATATTTAGTGTTAACCTTACTCAGCACTGAAACCTGTCAAACTTCTTTCAAAGTCCTTCATCACATGAATTACGATTAAAATAATTTAATTTCTGAGCACCACAAAGTCCGCACCTCAGCACCTTTTTTTAATGTAAGATCGTTCTTAGGTCACATACCAATTTAAAATCACAACATTAAAACTGCAATGGTGTCTTTAAAACCATGTGTAGTAGGCCTAAGTGTAAGTGTGTGTGTCTAAAGGTATTTCTGTCCCTCACAAACTGCATTGAAATGGTATGTTTAGCAGCCAGAATTTCAGAATCTGGCTCTCTTAAGACTGTAGATCCTGTTCAACCGTTTCCTCTGCTCTCAACTGTTTCAAAATAAAAGTCATCACTACAATAATTCATTATTAAATAATTTAACAATTTAAACTATTTAACTGTTCAACTCAACTATTTAACTGTTCAGCCATTCCAACTGTCAGTTATCATCAACTATGCCTCCAGCCAACTATATTTAACCACCACCTGTAGCCACCAACATAGCACCCATTGAAATAAAGCATCTATCAGTCAGTTTTCATACCAACCAACATGATTACCCTATCAACCATCATAGAAACAGCTTTATTTAGCATTGCAACAACCATGTCTACCTAACCAAAACCATTGTAACTATCTATATATGATCTGTTTTAACACTATATATTTTACATAATATGTATAATATTGCATTTTCATGCACTGGTAATTCCTCAAAATTACATTTTCTAGTTTACATTTAAATCATATTGGCTTATACACATATAGCTGGGGAAATAACTATTGAGCGCTTTAACATTTTATTCAGTAAGTACAGTACAGTACAGCTCACCTCGCACGACTCTATTGCTGAAGAAAAACATGTCGAAGCTTCTTTAAAGTTTACTACACAACATTTGGACAAGCCTATGAAATACAGAGAGAACCCCTGGAATCTTCAAGATTATTTAGACTGTTATATAATCTGTTTAGAACAACGGGCCAAAATCACATTTGAATACTGCGTCTGATTAGTTTCGTCATACAGGAAATGTCTTGAAGCTGCCATTACAAATAAAGGCTTTTCCAAAAAAGCCTATTTAAGAGTATACTTACTTAAGAGTATTTAAGAAATTTCAGTAGGCACGTTCAACACCTTTTTTCCTGTGTCATTCCACTTTATAACTCTACTTTTGGACTTTAATGTTTGGATTATCTAAGTTAATACTAATGTCTGGTGAAAAATTCATGTAAATAGCCTCACTGGAAGTATACTTACTGAAAAAAAAAAAAGATTTGTTCAATACTTATTTCCCTCGCTGTACATGCTGAATGTGTAGTACTGTTATTGCCGATGTGACGTGTGTCTGCGCTGTTCCTCTCTCTAGGCTGTGGTGGATGAGATGAACAGACTGGGGATGATTGTGGACCTCTCGCACTCCTCCTGGGCCACTGCATGGGCAGTGCTGAACGTCTCCAAGGCCCCGGTCATCTTCAGCCACTCCTCGGCCTTTGCTATGTGCAGCCACCACCGTAACATTCCAGACAACCTGCTGGACGCGCTGGTTAGCCTCAGCACACACAAAATGTGTATCACAGGGTATCATTACCTTCTCTCAGTCTCAGGCTCACAGTGTGGAATGGCATTCTTGTGTTTTGTATCAATTTTTAGAAAGACAACAAGGGGCTCATCATGGTCAATTTTTACTCTGAGTTTGTTGGCTGCGGACCCAAAGCAAACATCTCCATTGTTGCTGGTGAGAAATCATTCATGTCAACTGCTATACTGAATGCTCTCCCTCAATCAAGTAAATGATACATTGAAGTGCTCTTCTTTTTTTAGACCATTTTGACCACATCAAGAGCCAAATTGGGGCTGACAGTATTGGGATTGGTGGGGACTTTGATGGTGCCTCTAAGTGAGTATCTCCAAATGCAATGAGTATATCTGCATGCATGGTTCCATGGCAACAGCACATGTGACAGATTCATTACTCACCCTGTTCCATGTGGTTTCCTGTACCTCAGCTGCGTCAGAGTGTTTATGATAATGCAGCATCACTGTTCCGTAGTTTCCCAGAGGGCTTGGAGGATGTGTCCAAATACCCGTCACTGATCCAGGAGCTTCTGCGTAGGAACTGGACCGAGGCCGAGTTGGCAGGAGTGCTCAGGCTCAACTTCATCAGGGTGTTCGAGGATGTCGAGAGAGTGAGTTGGGCTCAAGATGTTATCTGATATGATAGCTAATAATAATCTTATAATGGAGTATCTATCTAGTGGGTCAAACACTAATCCACAAACTATGCTATTTTTAAGATTTTTCCTTTAATGACTTATTGAGCCTATCTCTACGACGGAGTATTAGGGCCACACATGAAGAAAAAAAATATTTTTGCCATGGTCGACATGTCGACATTAAACTCAACATTTCGAGAATAAAGTTGAAATATCATATCTACTTTAATCTCGACGTGTCAACTTTAAAGTCGACATGCCGACATTAAACTCGAAATACAGTTTAAACATAGCCTACAGTTTAAGCTATGTAGCCTACACTAACACACAATATGTGACATGAATAATAGGCCTCGGCCTACTTCAAATAGGTGTTATTTCAGATAGATTGCTAGATTGCAGATATTCAGATAGATTGCGTCTTCTGTTAACTCATTGCCGTCATCGTGAAGCGCTGTATCTCGCGGTTATACCATGCACTAGTATATAGCTAGAATAATACATGTTTCCAATGATATAATGTTTTTATAGTGTTATTTCACTCTGTTTTACGTCGGTAAGGCCACCGCACATCCAAATAACTGCCCTTCATGACCCACAGGCCGTCACTCTCCATAGGTTAACATGGTAAAACTCATTTTTCTAAAACTGCTTTTCCATGTCTCATCTGCAATACATATAGGAGGCTATAAACACAGATATGTATAAGTATATAGGCCTATACTCTTTTGATCCTGTGAGGGAATATGTGTGCGTTTACTTAGAATACATGGGGTTGCCTGGTCGGGAGGACAGCTTCATTCGTCCCTCCATAGACATTCAGCAATAATACGTTTATAATAATAAGTTTATTTTATATAGCGCCTTTCTCAAACCCAAGGTCGCTTTACATAGTAGGAAGGCAGGGAAACACAATAACAAACAAACAAACAATACAACAGAGACAAAGGCAGGGAAATACAATAACAAACAAACAAAACAATACAACAAAGACAAGTTATCTGTAGGAACTATGTGTTGGGTGTGTGGAGGAGAAGTGATCATTAAACAGAAAGGTCTTGATGTGCTTTGAAGAAAGGAAGAGAAGGACAGGCACGAAGGGGTTGGGGGAGGGAGTTCCAGAGTTTGGAGGCCAAGGCACTGAAGGACCTGCCACCCAGGGTGGAGAGTCTGGAGCGGGGGATAGCCAAGAGGTTTTGGTCATAGGATCTATATCTTGATACGGTTCCAGGGAAGACGGAGGAAAAAAAGATCGGTTTGGTACGTGTGGACTAGGCCTCAGTGAGCGGGAAGGAGTGTAAGGGGGTCGCAGATGTAGGGGGGAGCAAGGTTGTGGAGGGCTTTGAAGGTGAGTAGTAGTACTTTGTATTTGATCCGGGACGGAAGTGGTAGCCAATGGAGTTGATGGAGAATGGGGGTGATGTGTGCTGATCGTCTGGTATGGGTGAGGAGCCTAGCTGCAGAATTTTGAATATATTGTAGTCTTTGAAGGGTTTTAGTGGGGAGACCAAGGAAAAGTGAGTTGCAGTAATCTAAACGGGACATAATGAAAGAGTGAACCAAAGTCTGTGATCACTAGCAGAGAGGAAGGGTCGGAGGCGTGCAATGTTATGGAGGTGAAAAAAAGCAATCTTAGTGAGTGATTTGATATGAGGATCAAAGCTAAGGGTGGAGTCAAGCTGAATGCCAAGGTTTTTAACAACAGGGGTGGAGTGGACAGAGCCATCAATGTTGAGAGTGAGATGGGGAGATTTGGTGAGGATGCTTTTAGTGCCAATCAGCAGATTTTCGGTTTTGTCTGTGTTGAGCTTGAGAAAATTGTTTTGCCTCCATAATTTTAAGTCAGAGAGGCATTCAGTGCCAGCAATAGGCTGTTTTGCATCCATTACAAACAAACATGCAATGTGAAAGTCTGGGATTGGGGAGAGCACTTAGTATACCTATTCTAGTGCATAAGCATGAAGTTGAACCTTTAGATGAAAACACTCTTTAATAATAGGCCTACAATAAATAAATAAACCCCTAATGACATTTACTTTTGACCATCGCATTTATCGCCTGTAACTCCGTGATAACAGGAAAGTATTTGGCTGAGCAACGGAGGTTAATATGTTCTATGTTTTGTCCACATGATGTAGGCCTATGTCTAATCAATGTTGCACTCGAAGAAAACTGCAATGTTTCATTCGTCCTCCCTTTCAATTGTCCCGAGCGGTCATTCTCTCTCCAAACTAACTTTATTCTCAAAATGTTGAGTTTAATGTTGACACGTCGAGATTAAAGTCGACATGATATTTCAACTTTATTCTCGAAATGTCGAGTTTAATGTCGACATGCCGACTTCAAAGTCGACATGTCGAGTTTAATCTCGCCATGGCAAAAAATATTTTGTTCTTCATGTGTGGCCCTAATATATTGTCTGCCAATCATTATCGGACACAACAGAAGTTTCGAGTGCTGCGTGGCAATTGTATTACTTTTTTGAGCACTTTGGTCAACCACAGGTTGTTTTAAATTGTGCTATATAATTAAACTTGACTATGACTATTACTTGCTGACTTTCACTTTCATTGAAGTTCCATTGCGATAAGCAAACCAACTATTCGCGGAATTGTATGACAGACGTGAATCAGAAGCACAAAACCCGTTGCCATTGACAGCGGTCATTATACAGATTTAACAGATCTCCGAACGTTGGGAAGGCCCATTCAAGTAAATGGAACTTTCTGCAGAACTCTGAAGAGCCGTATAATAAGCATTAATAAACAACCTTTAATGATATGTTTTAATTAATATAATTTGGTGATTATACATTTGCACTGTTTTTGTATTGTTCTCTCACTGTTTATTTTTTTGGTGACTAAAAAATATCCTACCCACGGACACTACATTTCTGCCAATTAGGGACTTTATTTTTAGTTTTGGATTATTTGATTCTTTTTTTATTTTGTAAAGTGCATTGAGACCGTGCTACATGGTGATTTTGTGTTCTAAATAAATCTATGGACTGATTGAATGAATCTTATTTGGGTTCACTTTCCCAGGTACGAGACACGTTGAAAGGCACCCATCCAAGCGAGATGGAGATCCCACTGAAGGAGGTTGATGGTGCTTGCCGCCTGGATCTGAGGCCTCCCACGCCAACCAAGAAATCCATCCGGCTGGCAACTGTCAAGAGTGAGAGCAATTTCCTGTCGGGTGGAGCTCTCATATGGATGCTACTCCTGATCTGTTTACTCCTTCAGTAGAACATGCAAGGACCTCTCCTCTGGGTTTAGACGGACAGCTAGAAGCTCAGATGTAGCACTTTATTTCAGGGCTGTGAAACTATGAATGATTATTTTCACAGTTGATTGTTTTATCAATTGATCAATCAGTTGTTTGGTCTATAAAATGTCAGAACATTCAAAAATGTTAATCAGCATTTCCCAAAGCTCAAGCTGACGTCCTCAAATGCCTCATTTTGTCCACGCGTCAAAGATGTTCAGGTTACTGTCAGTACTACAGTTTACATAGAGGAGTAAGTAAATTACAGGTTACTGAAGTTTAAGTAGCTTCAATCAGAGAACTTTCCTTACAAATAACTAAAATTGATTAATTGATAACCAAAATAGTTGGCAAATTGTTTAATAGTTGACAACTAATCCCTTTATCAACTAATTGTTGCATTCCTACTTCATTTATATACAGAAAGGAAATAGAGTAAAGTAACTGAGAAATGTGTCGGAAAACGTCTAAATGCTGATTACCAAACATGCCTCTTACTGTGAGTGAGTGAGCTCACAACATTATATGAAAATGTTATTCTTTTGAGTATTTCTTTTGATATTAACACTATGTGGTAGCATACTGTACTGTGTTTTGTTGCTATGCATTGGAACTGTAAAATATAGTCTAACTTGTAACTTTCAGATTACCATTTATTGGAATATTTAAGTGTCAGACGAATGTGGCATGTCTAGTAAGTTGTTGAGTATGGAAAATGTAACCTTCCAGACATATCAAACAAAGGGTTTGAATATCCTATGGCAGCAAACCTGGAGTGTTCCGGAATACTTGGAGTCTTGGAAAACTAATCACCTCAGCTGTTTTGCATCAGTGTTTTTATGTCCACGGAGTTTCTATTTTTAGCTTCATTTATCGATCATTTTACATTTACACTTGAATGTATTTGATATAAATACATATTGTGTTTAATGTAATCATAACCATATATAATGCAAGATTATATTGTGCTTTTCATTTAAAGTGGTTTATGTCATTTTTGCATGATGATATCTTATTTGTCAAATAAAATAAGTGCACTAATCAGTGTAATATATGAATTGATTTTTTAATGTACTTTATTATCTTCACTGCTGAGTGGCAGACAAAGGATCTAAGTAAAATGGTCATATGTATTTTTTTATCTTTTTTTGTCTTTATTCAGTGTTTATTATTTAAACATCAGACTTCATAGCTGAATAATGTTTTTGTTTCTACAAGCAAAATACTTTATTTTATAAATAGTATTATTTATAGTATAATATTTTGGCGCATGTCCTATTGAGTATTGTACATGAATTTACAAACTATCTCATAGGATTATCAGTACACATTTACAGACTGAAAAGCGTTCATTCAGAAATACAAAGCAAATATAATGTACAAAAGTCATAAATTACTTGCTCTTTCAAATGTTCCATTACTCTATTACAAATTCCTGCATTTACAATTTTCAACGGCAATCCAAGCAGCGAACCCCACTTCAGTTAACTATCTACAACCTAATACTTGATCCCAATGGGGGTGTTACAAAACAAAATAAATAAGAAAATAAATTATTTTTCCAAACTCGAAGACAAACCAACGTTTGGCACTTTTGTTTGCAAAGGCAGTGTAACATGCTCAACACTCGAAACCTAGAGGAATGTTAGCTGGACGTGAGCCTTCACATGGATATTGCTTCTATAGGGCCACAATCATATCAAACATTTGCTAATTTGTTGTCTAACATTTGACTAAGTGTCTTAGTCAGCAGGTTTCACGACTTTTTCATCATGCTCAATGCACCATGTTTGTTCCAAATGTTGATTCAAAAGCAACAAAAAAGACTTCCTGATAATAATAGTCCGATAACAGTCCTGACAGTTATTCCAATGACTGTTCAGTGGTGGGACGTGGGAGTATATACAGTTCTGTTATGGCACTGTCAAAGGTTTTGGCAAAGGTTTTGGAGCAGTCCCAACTTGACATGCTGCTGAAAAATGTTGCAAGATTATATAAGCATCCTATTTGGGGGAAATACATTCTGTCAAAGTGCCAAGCCCATGTTTTTCTGTGTGTTTACACAGAGCATCAGCCAAACTGAACCAGTCGCTGCGTTTATTGTGTCTGGGTGTTGGAGTAGATCCAACCATGATCCATCATGAGTAGATAGTGATGACCTCTCGACCCCCTCCTCTCACCAACAGAACTCTTTCGAGACCCTCCGTCAAGACTTCCAGGAACTCCATGTCTGAGGAGCAGTTAAGGACACATAATGCAAAACAGGAAGTCTGGCATAAGAACCATATGGTGTCTGTCCATGTGCCAATGCTATTCCCAAAAAAGTACCATATGCTAGTCACTCAGGCATATAAGCACAAGCTGAACCTCTTCTTTACTGGTTCCAACTCTGTAATGTAAATCAGGTTTCTAGGCCAAGTATACTTGCATATACAAGAATTTGCTCTCTACATTTATCCCATCTGTGAATAAGTGAACACACAGTGAGGTGAAGCACACACTAACCCGGAGCAGTGAGCTGCCTTGCTACAGTGGCGCTCGGGGAGCAGTGAGGGGTTAGGTGCCTTGCTCAAGGGCACTTCAGCCGTTCCCACTGGTCGGGGATCGAACCGGCAACCCTTCGGTTCCAAGCCCGAAGCCCTAACCAGTAGGGCACGACTGCCCTAACTACAACACTCAACCAGATTAAAGGTTTTCTGCCATTCAGATACATGTTAACTATGACAGTGATGACATATTTCTCCCATGTGAGTAAAGGATACAGTTTTCATCCCCGTCTGTGTTGCGAGGAGGACCAGGCATGTTGAGCAACACCAGCCTTGCATCATGTGATCTGTTTACGATGACTTCATTGAGCTTAACAGCTGTGTGCATTCTTCGTACATTAGACTGATCCCTAAAAAATGCAAATAAACTCAAGTCAACACAAATGCATCTAAGACACCATCGGTGTTAATTTCAGTTGTCTTCAATAAACAGCAACAGCAGCAACATGCTTGCAGGCTGACTTACAGACCGACCCACTCTCTGCTTGCACAACAGCAAAAACAGAGTGAGAGAAAGCATTAGAGCGACAAGGTTAAAAGAGATGTGTCTGAGATGCCTGAAGTTACGGCTCGTTGTACATACGGTTTGATACTGATGAGCTCTCTGAAGTTCTCTGGAGCATTGGTCCGGTTCCTCCTCTCGGCCTCACACTTCTCCATCGTCCAGGTCATCTGGATTTTATCAGGGACGGGCTCCGGCACGTCCTCCTCCTCGTCTGAGTACAGGCTGCCCATGCGGATCATGGAGTGCCGGTCCTTCACCAGCTGGGCCTGGGAGAATGTTTCACAGACATGCAGTGAGGTCTGAACATTTTCTACAAGGCTGTCATAAAATATTTTCAGAGCTGCAAATGGAAACCCTTGTTATATTCGAAAGGCCAATAGGTAATTGCGGATTATCCTGGAGGCATTTACCTCTCTCTCTCTCTCTGTGTTGGACAACCTCATCTGTCTCAACATCTGAGACCTCTGCTCCATCATCAGAGTCCGCTCATACGTGTACGCAGAGATATCACTGTCGTGCTGGGGAGGGGTGAGGAGTGGGGTTTATACATGATAATCACAAGATGTTACTTTGAAGAATTCACATTAAGGATGTTTAAGGAAATATATCTATTAGCATTAGTACACAGAGATGGGGTGGATACTGGAGCCTACCATTTCCACCACCTCTACTTCAGCCTCTATCCTTAGCTGGTAGAGGAAGGTGGCCAGGTCTTTCTTCATCTGAATGCTGTTGTCGTCCATCTGGGCCACTGTGAAGATGCGCATTTTACACTTCCGCCAAACCTTTACAGTAAGTGAGAGTAAATGAGAGGTGTTATTATTGACTTAATCAGTCTGTGTCTAGAGATTCCTTGATTTTCAAGGTTCTATGATCATTTTGATCATTTTGACACCGCACATGGATAATTGAAAATAAAAAATTTCCAAAGTTAACTGAATTTATAGGAATGACAATGGTACAAATCCTGCATATTGTCACTTTAGTTATCTTAGATGCTTTACCATAGACAGTGATTATAAGAAGACAACACCCTCTCACCTTGTGCTGTTTAAGGAGGAAGGGAAGCAACATGAGCATGCCACCGTCATGGACAATCCACCAGACGTCAATATGGCCATCAATGAAGCGCTCGTGGTTGCTGGGGTAGAAGGACACATTCTTTGGCACCATGAGGGCCAGGTGAGCCGCTGTTATGCACCTGACCGTATCTGCAATGACCACAAGCCAAACTCATCAGAGATGCAGTGTACCAAACTATAAACAGTGACTTTTGGAAGCTCTCCTTTTGTATCATTACGGCATGAATATATCAACAGACATCAAAACACAGACACACACACACACACACACACACACACACACACACACACACACACACACACACACACACACACACACACACAAAGAGCATACAGAAGGAATGGGAATAGCTTGTTTGTAATAACAAGTAATAATGTAATCCATCAATGTTTGTATAATGTAATCTATCAAATATTTTATTGTTTGTTGCTTCAGATGTTTAGGTGCTTTACTATACATGTGTCACCAATCATCATCATCATCGTTACTAATAATTTTGCAGACTGCACTCACTGATGAAGGTCTTCCAGGCCCGAGGGTCCTCACTCTGTCTCCAGCCGTATGGCCAGCCCATAACCACAGTGTTGTGCTTCATCCCGCCCAGACCACACGACTGGATGAGATGAGCAATGCCCTCTCGTACTTTTGACGTCACCACGGCCTGACAGAAACCTTTCACCCTCTCAATCTCCATCATGTTTTTAATCGCCTGAAGAAAAAAAAAACAAGTTATGTGAAATTTACAATTTCAGTTTGTAGTTAAAACTGTAGCATGTGCATTGAAGAATATAACTATGGGTCACTCTGAGACCAAAAATATGACTTCTAGTAGTGGTACCTGTTCAGCTGCTTGTGTTTCACCATAGCTGTCAAGGAAGTTGCCCTGAATGACAGACCCAACTATGGTCAAGCCTTTCCCAGCCTTCAGCTGGGAGGCGAAGGTCAGCAGTCTGGGATACTTCACGTGTAGGTCCTCATCTAACTTCAAGAGCACCAGCAGCTGAGGCCTGAGGGAATTGAACGATAAAAAAATATCTAAAATTAGAAATATTTCATGTATGCTTTGGCAGAACACTGTTGTTGCTTTCACTGCTTGAACCCTTACAGTACTATTTGATAACCCTAGTGAAATGCTCTCATAGCCTGCTCTGTTTGAGAGGTTTTTTTGGCCACAAAGGTTGCTTTTTGTTGGTGATTTTGTTTTTGACAGTAAATAGGCTTATTGATTTGCCGCTGTGTGAATTCCTTACCTCTAGCACTAGGAATTGAATCTCACATCTCTCCTGTGTATATTTGAAACTCCTGCCCACCCAAGGAGGTTATGTTTTCACTTTGCACTTTGTTCGTTGGTTTTGTGCAGGATTACTATTACAACTACAGGCCCGATTTTCAAGAAAGATAAGAACACTCTGAGCAACTCTGAAGGCTTGGCAAATTTAGTTTGACTTTTACATGACAAGATACAGCATTTGGCAGTGGTCCGTGCTTTCTGGGAGGCCTTGCTGTTTTTGTTTTGGTTTGTTTTGTTTCGTAGGTCTGTTTTCGGCAGTCTAGAGGATACCGACCTCCAGTTTTTGGTATGAGGTGGTCCTGCCTCAAGGCGTAGGAGGGCGTAGCGAGCAGCACTCAAAGATAATCCCCTTATTCCATCCCCCCACTCCTTCTCAGCTCTTAGAAAGAGAGAGAAAGAGAGAGAGAGAGAGAAAGAGAGAGGTTTTATACAACACACTCCTTTAATCAAAATAGCATAAATCATGCATGTAAACAACAAGATAAGAATCTGAACTCACCCTTGATACTCAATGTACTTGTATATCATTCCAGCTATTCCCATAGCCACAATGGCGTAGTACCAGGAAGAGATGAACATCAAAGCCAAACACATGCTCATCCCCAGAAAAGAGAGAGCCCTAAAAGCAGAACACGCTCAGAACATTACTCTTAAAAGACCATTACTCTTCCAATAATAGGGTTCATTACAGTTTGGCATAATGTCTATATCCATATATTTATTTTTTATATTATTGATTGAATTGACATTATTGTTTTATTATTGCCTTTCCCCTTTTTTACATTGCTTTTTTATTAGGCTATTGATTGAATTGATACTATTGTGTACTACAACTATTCTCCTTACTATATTTGACCTACATTTTAATCTGTTCCCTGTTCAATTTTAAATATTATTATGTTGATTTGTATTTATGTGTCGTTTTGGACAAAGGCGTCTGCTAAATCCATAACCATAACCATAACCATATCCCTATATTCTATGATGTCATAATGTTTATCTACGGTGTACTTTTCCAAGTAATTTAACAGGTAGTGTCTCTGCCTTAGATTTCCTTGGAAAGGACACTTAGGTAATAGTAGGATTGACATTAAAAAATATAAATTCGCTGACAGGACACACCTATCGCAGGCAGGGTAATTATAACTAACTAGCAGGGACTAATCTGATGACTCACCAGTGGTAATATTTGAACCTTGGCCTCCAGTTTGGAGTTCGGAGTAGTGTTTGCACTGCACAGGCTAAGTTCACAAACAGGTAACACATCAGGAAGAACCTGTTGGGAAAATTAAAACATTAACATTGTACACATGTGTACCTTTTATGGGTAAACTCACCCCTATACAATGTTACTTCTAGTTTCAGCATTTCAACATCTTGTGAAATTAGGGTGAAAGAGACTGGTTGCAAATGGAGTGTACCACCCAAAAGCTGAAATGTGTTCCAATAATTAGTCTGATTTCTGATAAATTCATTCCAGATAACTGCCATAAGCAAGATGCCAGTACCATTAAAGAACCTTCCATGAGGGAGTGTACTTAATGAGTTGTAAGCCACATATGTACGGGTTCGACTGTGGTCTCACATTGAGAGAATAGGCGCCACCATATCCAACGAGGCGATGAGAATACCCAGTTCAGCAATGAGGCCAGTCAACAGCAGGGCCCACGTGGGTTCCCCATTGGCCTTGCTGTGTCCAAACACCTAAGAGGAAACCACAAAACGTGTTGACTGAGCATTGCCATAACGTTTATTCTCAGCCAAACTTTGCATGTGGAAATGCAAATGCAACCATGCTTATCTGATGTACTGCTGTTTTTTTTTTTTTTACATTTACATTGCACGCAATTTGCTTATTGTTGACCAGTTAGGACTTTCCCAGCATGGCCAAGGCGGAATTAAAAACTAGATCTACTTGTAGCAGGTTACAGAACCCTACCCTGAGAAAAGGGATGATGTTGTCCTTAGCAATGGCCTGCAGCAGCCGAGGAGCCCCGGTCAGGGACTGCAGCCCAGCTCCCACCGTGGAGAAGAAGGATCCGACCACAATGACCCAGGGCGAGGGCCAGGAGAGGGTGCCCACCACCAGGTTCTTACTGACAGCGTCCCCAAACCTGCAGCGTTCAGTTCAACTCAGTGACTGGAACACAATCAGGAAACTGTACAACAACCACACTGACTAGGAAATAAATAGTAAATAAATAAATAAATAAATAAATAACCAATTACTGGCCAGGATCTGTCCTAGACTAAAAGCTTTTTCCATGGAGAATGAAGTTTTCTTTTAGTCTAGGATGAGGCTTAATCTGTAAGATATGCTTGAAATCCGACCCTATAGTAGCCATTCAAAGCATTTAAAAGCATTGTAATTTGAGCTAATGATCAGGGATGGATTACTGCACGGGCCTACCGGGCCCAGGCCGAGGGGCCCAAGGGGTCAGGGGGCCCTGAAGCCCAAGCCTTTGCATGGAATCATTGCCTCAATATCAACAAATCAGGATGTAGGCTATGAATCTGATTGAATTTAGTATTGGCCATCCCCAAAATGCACCAGAATACAGGAAATCACATCAAACAAATGTTAAACATTCTGGGGGAGGACCCCCAAACCCCCCCTCCCACATATACGACAATTAGTGGGGGGCCCTTAATACATCTGGGCCCAGGGGCCCGAAAGTTTATAATCCGCCCATGCTAATGATGCATTGCACTGTGCTGAGATGACATCCACGGTCTCCTTACTTGTCTCTTAGGACCGCACCCTCTATACACCCACCAAACAAGACCACCGAAGTCATATCTGTGGAACCAACAGTTAAGGGTAATATTTCAAATCAATACATTATCATTTCAACATCAAACTGGCTTTCACCAAAGTGAAACACAAAACTTCAGCTGCAGCTGTAGAGACTTGGCTTATGCTGCTTCAGGAACTAGATGTACCGTATAGCATTACATGATATGACAAACTGCTAAAATCCAAAAAAATTGAGCACTTTTCAACTTCTATCCATCCCCTGCTTCTGCAACTCCTGGTAAACCGGCACTCTTATTTAAATGCCCTCCCATTGATTGCTCAATAATTGTTGAAATCTGGTTGAATAATTGTTGAATCAGCTACTTGCTTATGTATATATGTTCATTTCACAAAATGTTCAAATTTTATACAAAAATATATGTGTTCTAAAGCCACACTCATCATTTTATTCTCTGCCAGGTCTCTGCATTTTCCTTAAAAATTGATGATAAACAATTAACAAATAAACAATTACTAAAATAGTTGCCGATTAATGTAATAGTTGAATAGATTAGATAAGATAATTGAGTCATGGGGGCGCTGTGGCGCAGCAGGCTACAGCACCCGTACCATATACGGGTCCGAGTGCCCACAGGGACCCAGGTTCAAATCCGACCTGTGGTCATTTCCCGATCCCACCCCATCTCTCCCTCCCACTTGCTTCCTGTCACTCTCTAAGGTCCTGTCCAAATAACGGCAAAAAAGCACAAATAATAATAATTAAGTCAGCCCTAGTGTGTGTGTATTTTTATAAATATATGTGTTCTAAAGCCACACTCATTGTTGTATTATCTGCCAGGTCACAAACTTGTGTCACTATACCTCACTTAAAATGTAAGTGCATTACCTCACTAAAATATCTGTTTGTGCATGCATGTGTGTGTGTGTGTGTGTGCGTGTGGGTGGAAATATCTGCCCATGATGCTGCTCTGAAATTGATTCAATGTACAGATACACATGCTCACACTCAGAAACTGCGATGATAGGGGTCTGAGCAGCTATTGAATTATGCCAGTTATAGCACCCCCTAATGGACAGTGTGTGTGTCCATTGTGCTCAAAATTTGGCATTCAAAGATTGAATGAAACGCTTCTATTCCTTATCAGCCTAGTGTGGCCCACCAAGTTTCATGTGCTCAAGGCAGGCGCGCCTGCAGGTGTACGTCCGTACGCACTGTGCGTACCATCAGGCTCAACAACGAGAGAAAATTTCCCTTGTGTGTGTGTGTAATGTGTATTCACACCAAATTGGCCCACCTTCCCAACTATGCACAGTATCACTTTAGCTGCCATCAGGCTATTTACAATTTTCTATTACGTAACTTAGCGAACACTTATCAAAATTAACGCGCACACATTTTGTTTGAGCAGGAGACACAATACGCATGCAGGCACGTAGGCTACTTGTTGTTTTCTTTTACTCGGCTATCTATCTATATATGGTTATCAGCACACAATGTTGAGCTAATTCACTAATTCAATACTCATGATGGATATCACACGTTTAAACAACAGAAAATATGGAGGCAGCAAAGCTAGAGGAGTTATTCCAGATGGGCAAGAACAAAGTAGGCAATTGGTGTGCTTGTCAGAACGTTAGACTGCACAGCTGTTTAAAGCCAGACGTCAAGAACAAAACAAGGTAACTTTAGCCTGTATAGGGCTGTATCAAGTTGTCCAAATGAATAGGTCATAGTAGACGTTGTTGTTGTATTATTGCATGTGGATGTTGTTATGCTATGTAGGCTAATTTTTTGCTGACCAATGCACGGGGCTAAAACCGGGAAACGGACAAATATTGTCCACGCGTATTTTATTATTTTTTTGAGGGGGGGGGGGGGGGGGGGCGATGGGTCGGGTGTGCGTACCATAGCCTAGCATTAATTCCTGCAGGCGCCCCTGGCTCAAGGAACCATAATAAACACTACAAATATTGTTTGCAAATATCAAACCTTATACTGATGGCAAAAAAACAAAATTTCTTAAATGCCCAATGTCCAACAAACATTGGAAGTACACATAAGAATTGTTAATGACCAGATATAATTTTTTCAATGGATGTACACTCTTAAAATGAATGTATTGAAAATAACATGACTTGTGTTGTATTTAACACATCTCGTTCAGATAGGGACAGTCCAGTTTGTGTTGTTTCTAACACATTAGTTGTAAGAGTGTAGATTAAACAAAAAAACCTTGGCCTTGTGAAACGGAATGCTTAGGCCTACCCTGATTGTGTCCACTGATGTTAACTTTGGCATTATACCAGAATTCCATAGTAGGTCACTCACTAAAAAAATAAGGGACTTATTGAAGGATACAGACAAGGGATGTGGTTGCTATTGCCAGAATGGTTCCCACTGGTATGGACCTTTGTGCATCTTTGAGATCTCCAGATCTGTTGGAGCCTGCCATAATACCTGCAGCACAAATAATGATTCATGAATGACATGGGAATGTGGAACATTTTAGCACCCCCATAATAATGTTCCACAGTAACGTCAAAATTATGCATAACAGGGCATAAACTTAATCTTGAACAGATGGACGACGTGGTTGTGGAAAGTTGTCTTTTTACCAGTGGATGATGGGAAGAATATCCCCACTAGGAGGGTGAATGAGGTGGCTATATCAGCAGACACATACAGGCCAAAGTTCTCCATGGAGCCGTGCACATCCACCGAGGCCAGACCAACTTTCTCCAGGATCTGCCCCTTATCAAGGTAGTTAGACCACATGTTGTCTATCGGAAAGGCAGAGCAAAAATACCAAACAATTATTGGAGCAATTCTATCAACACAGTATTTTGCCACATACCAGGACAGCCGTGGCCTACTGGTTAGGGCTTCAGGCTTGTACCCGAATGGTTGCCGGTTTGGTTGAGCACTGGTGAAGTGCCCTTGAGCAAGGCACCTAACCCCTCACTGCTCCCTAATTCATGGATTGGGATAAATGCAGAGACCAAACTTCCCACACGGGATCAAAAGAGTATATATACTTACATATATATATAAAAGTAACATATCACATTTTAAAAATACATGTGGCATTGCACCAATTACAGTACTCTATCCACAACTGAATGATTCTTACCGCTAATTACACCACTGGACAAGCCAGGAATTCCCTGTATTTCAGTAACGTTGTTCTGGTTGAAGTACTCATCGTCACAGTGGAGGCTAGTAGCATTTCCTGAGCCGCAGAACATTCTCCACAGTTGGCTTGGTACGGTGTTGTTGCCCTCCACAACGGTCTTCCCGCACGTGTCAAAGAGATCCCTCACCAGTGTCCGGTTTCCCAGCATACAAATCCTGCATGTTAAGTGTTAGAGTAAACAGGAAAAGGCCAATGACGACCAATGTCCTGACCACTGTCAAGCACAAGCACAAACAAGGCCAGAGAAAATACATGAATGCCATCATGAATGCCCTCTGGAATATTAATGTGAGGAAATGATATAGTGGACTGGAATCATTGTAGTGGTGTGTCGTGTCTTCCATTCTACCCATAATTAATGAATGAACCTGAAAAGAAATAAATGATGTTGTTCTTTTGTGGACTGCTGCCCTTTACTCTCTGTCTTAACTTACGAAAAGTCTGGTGGGTGGAAGCTGGACATCACAGCTCCAACATAGATGGACACGATGGAGATGAGCACGCAGGCCAGGAAGAGGGAGGCCAGCTTGTTGACGTACTTAACCCCCACAAATACGACAAGTGCCATCATACTGAGGCATATAGTGCCATAGACCCGCATGTTGTTGAGCATGGCCCCATCTGCTCCGTGCATATCGGTAGAGTGAAATATTGCTGACTGCGGTACCAGGTATTTCTATGGAACAGGAACACAATACAAGTACATTATGCGACATACATGGAAAACAAAGGGTTAAATGAAATTATTAAAAATCAGTAGCCTAGTAAAACATCACTACTGACTTACCAGAAATATTTCAATTGCTCCTAATATGTACATGGCTGCTGCAAATGTCGTTCCCAGGTAAAAACAGAGTCCCACAGCACCTCCAAACTCTGGGCCCAGAGAGCGGGAAATCATAAAATATGCCCCACCAGCTAGAAGAACAAAGCAACAGGCAGGTCTATATCATGAGAAGGGTGAAGAACCACTCCAGCTTCTCCAGACACCGAACTGTATAGTGGTCAGTACAACTGACAGATTCTTAAAAGGGAGTTTTAACCCTTAAGCTTACCTGGCACAACTCCATTAGTAGCAATTGCGCTCATAGATATAGCAGTGAGCATTGTCTGTAAGATGAAAAAACAAACAAACAAACATTAAAATAACAGGCCTGTAGCTGATAGACATGGAATAATAATAATAAAAACATTTATCATATCTTTAGCCTACTTAAATAAGTATTATAATGGCATTTTGTGTTGGGCTACAATTCAAACTTCCTGGATAGCTAAGGGAAATGGTATAGGTAAAGAGAAAGGTGAGGAAGCTGTGTCTGTCAGTTGTCACAGATCATCCCATGGGCTATTGAAGCACTGAAAAGAGTCGGCCTGTTGTGTCCACTCCTGTTCATAAGGCCTAAACCATCATTCGTCAATAAAATTGTATGCTTTTTTTTCATATGCACGACAAGTTATCTATCTGCAACTATTTTGCTGTCTGGGAAGTCAATTGCTTAAGTCTGTGCCATTTCCTGCCATCAAGTGTAGGCTAGGGGACTTGCTACTGTGAGAGAGGATGTTTTTCTCAGGCTGATGTAGATGCCAATGTAACACCCTAAAAAGAAGATATATTTTCGTAAATAGCTTAACTGCAGCTTTAATTATTTATGTCCGTCAGTATCATGTTTGTTGACAAACATAAGACATGTGTACAGAGTATTTGTGTTTTTATTCTAGAAACAGATTTACTGACGTTAATGGTCTCATGAGGACAGTGACGTGTTGAAATTGATTTAGCAACACAAATGTCCTCGGAGTTCCAGTAATAGGAGAAATCAATTCGCTACTTGAATAGACTTACACATGCACAGCACATGAGAACTATGAGGAAGGACTGTACAACTCCAGCCATGCCCACAATCCAGGTGAGTCGGAGGAAGAGGATGACACCAAAGATGTTTTGTAGACAGGGCAGGTAGACACCCATCAGCGTGCCCATATTTGGTGACTAAAGACACAGGAATAAAACAGTCATGTCACTAGGCCTATGCTAATGCACTGACACACTGTAGAGCCCAATAATACAAACCATCCAATATAGAAAACCATCCAATAATAACTGACTTGCAAAACTGAAGGGAAATGCTACATGTGAAGCACATTCACACCATGTAAGCCACTGTATTCCTCTACCAAGGCAGTGTTTCCCATACATTGACTTATTTGTGGCGGCCCACCACAATATCAACATTGACCACCACACAATGATTTTCCAGGTTGTACTAAATTGTGCTTAAATCTGGTTAGCATCATAACCACGCTGTGCTAATTTGTTAAAAACTGTTGCATTCAAGTTAATTCTGCAAACCAGCCACCACAAATGGAATTCAATTCTCTGGAAAACACTGCAAGGAGATTTGCAATTGTATTAGTCTTGTATGTAATCTTTTTTATGTAAAAAAAAACAACTTAGAGGTTGGTTGAGGCTTGCACCACAGATGGCTCCATGAGTGTGTGCCATTGATCAGGAGCATTGATTAGTGGCATCTGGGTCATTCATGCTTAGAGAGAACTGACCCCAATGGAAGCATTAGTTACTTGCAAATGTAGGGCATGATCACTTGTGTACTGATGTCTAACTAGGGTCGTAGCTAGATACATAACTCTGAATTCTTAAATGCATGCATGGAATGTGCTATACAGTATGTGATACATTTTTTAACTTCCCTTGCTCAACCCTTTACAAACCCTGACTCAAGTCAACTAGAAATCAGCCATGAATAATTTCAGACTTACTTTAGCCAGACCCACAGCAGGCCGGATAGCTTACTTGTTAATCACTTGTTAATCATCTACAGTCAGGTCTTACCTCTGTCTCATCCTTGCTTACTGCTTTCCTGTCTCTGATTCGTTCAAATAACTTTCTGATGTCTGTTCATAGGAGTTAATGTTTAAGGCAAATCAAAATTACCATTAAGTAACCACTTTTTAATATATATATATATATATATATATATACAGCGGGAAAAATAAGTATTGAACACGTCAACATTTTTTTCAGTAAGTATACTTCCAGTGTGGCTATTCACATGACATTTTCTCCAGACATAAGTATTAACTTAGATAATCCACACATATTAAAAAATCCAAACATTAATGTCCATAAGTAGAGTTATGAGCAAAAAAGTGGAATGGCACAGGGAAGAAGTATTGAACACGCTAAAAAAAAGCAGTGCACAAAGGCAAGGAATGGCCAGGAATGAGCTGGAATCTATACGCAGTTAGAGAGTAATTATCCCTCATATCTGTGCAAATTAATATAAGATGGATTAGTACATATTAATGAGCTATAAAAGGTTTTTCATTACCAAGGTGTCACACAAGAAACATTTCATAATGGGTAAAAGCAAAGAGCTCTTCCAAGACCTTTGCAACATTATTGTTGCAAAACATATCAGTGGAACTGGTTACAGATGCATTTCAAAACTTAAGAATCATCCAGTAAGCAGTATTGGAGCCATTATCTGCAAGTGGAAGGAACATCACTGCATCATCAATCGGCCATGCACAGGATCTCCTCACAAGATTTCTGACCAGGAAGTAAGAAGGATAGTCAGAAGTGTAGCCTGAAGTAGAAGAGCCAAGGACCACTTGGAGAAAGCTCCAGAAAGACTTGGAGGCAGCAGGTTCAATTGTTACAGAGAAAATCATAGGTAATGCACTCCACCGCCATGGCCTCTATGCACGCTCACCCCGCATGATTCTATTACTGAAGAAAAACATGTCGAAACTCGTTGAAAGTTTGCTACACAACAAAAAAGTATTTAAGAAATTTCAGTAGGCATGTTCAATACTTTTTACCTGTGGCATTCCACTTTTTTACTCATAACTCTACTTATGGACATTAATGTTTGGATTTTTTTATATGTGTGGATTACCTAAGTTAATACTAATGTCTGGTGAAAATTTCATGCAAATAGCCTCACTGGAAGTATACTTACTGAAAGAAATGTTGACATGTTCAATACTTATTTTCCCCGCTGTATATATATCAATAAGGATTTGATTGACCAGTTCATACATTACTTAAGTGACTATTCTACAATTTTGGTCAGAAAGGTTGTTGCTTGATGTTAATAGAGAAGAATAGATTTTTTATTATTATTATTATTATTATTATTATTATTATTATTATCATAGATTAATAAATTGTAAGGTTCTTGTGACTATGGTTCGCCTATCTCTGATGATCTTAACCTTTGGGATATTTCTTCTGGATGCATCTGCGTTTTCAGCCTCCTCATGTTCTTTGGCCCCCTGGGTCACGTTGGTGTAGTTGACCAGTCGGCTGAGGAGATGGGACACCTTGGGCCTGATGTCCAGCTCCTCCTGCAGGACACAAGAGGTACCAAGTTTTATGCAGGCTCAGATAGTTAATAATAACTAGATGTACCGCAGAGCGGTACAAAATATGACCGCCGCCCAGTCCAGCACATTTTTTCCACAAAAATAAATCACGGCCTATTTGATTCTAACTGTCTCACTAAATTGCATTATCCACACTCAATTCTCACTGGTATCTGCTAGACAACAAGTACCAAAACATGATTAGTTCATAGATTTCACATGTAAAATTCATTTTATACAACCCTACCCGCATCTTGCCTGTTCATAATTCTGAGAAATTCTTGAATTGTGTGCATGTGTGCGTGTACACGTTTATCTTTATGTGTGTGGGTGTGTGTGTGTGTGTGTGTGCGTGCTTGTGTGTTTGCCTGCGTATGTGTGTTTGTGCATGTGCATGCATGCGTACATATGTCTACTGTGTGAGTATGTGTCATACATACGTATGATTACTGTGAATGTATGTGTGTGCGTGTGTATCTGTTTATGCACATATATGCACATGGAATGGGTTAACATGACCCCTGGAGGCAAACATACGGAAAAAATTGGTCATCCTAGGCCCTACAGTTCTCAAGATATTCACAGAAAACTGTGTCTGCCCTACCCTCCTTTCGGTGGGTCCAGTACAGCCGGGGGGCTACAGATCAAAATGAAAAACGATGGTTCCATGCTATCCATGTGGGGTTACATGCCCACCAAGTTTCGTGTACCCCGGTCTTTCAGTGTCCCGGGAATCCTTGTTGATGTACGGTCACTAAATGTACACATAAATTATTTTATTGTAAGGCCCCCCATGAACAAAAGTTCACAAAACTTGGCATGCATTCGGAGGGTGTCATAATGATCCTACACTTTCAATTTCGTGCAGTTTTGACCATGTCAGCGAGAGATATTGTGATGAAAACACCAAATGTTTTGCTTTTTAATTTTTAACTAGGTGGCGCTATACATGAAATAAGTGGTAATGGGATGGGTTGACATGCCCCCTTAAGACCAACATACAAAAAAAAGGTGGACCTCCTAGGCCCTACGGTTCTCAAGATATTCACAGAAAACTGTCTCCAGCCACCTACAGGCCAGTTGGTGTATAGTAACATAAATTAATTTATTGTGTGGCCCCCCATGAACGGAATTCCACGAAACTTGGCGTGCATTCAGAGGGTGTCATAATGATCCTACACTTCCAATTTCGTGTCCCTTGAGATCAACATACAAAAAAAAATGGTCCTCCTAAACCTTACGGTTCTCGAGATATTCACAGAAAACTGTGTCTGCCCTACCCTCCTTTCGGGGGGTTCAGTCCAGCGGGGGGGCTACAGATCAAAACGAAAAACGATGGTTCCATGCTATCCATATAGGGTTACATGCCCACCAAGTTTTGTCTACCCCGGTCTTTCAGTGTCCCGGGAATCCTTGACGGAAATTTGGACATGCGAAAAAAAAAAAAAAAAAAAAATCTGACTAAACCTATATGACCGCTGCTTCTCTGCGCGGCGGTCATAATAATAAACAGGCTATTCACATGAGTACACCACTTTGATGCCACTGCTTTTTCAGTAAATACTAAGTGAGAAGGGTATAATGTTAGAGACAAATAGTCAAGAAGCTGCCAGAAGTGGTTATTTGCTTGAAAGGACACAGAGTAGAATGGTGGCTTAAAGGTGCTCTCACCTCAAACAAAGCCAGATTTTTGTCATAGTAATCATTCTTCTTTGATGTTGACTCATTGCTGCTGAGAAAGGGGCTGTCCTCTTTATGATTTCCATGGCCTGGAATAGAGCAGAGGAAACACAGTGAGTTAAACACAGTATGGATGCAACAGATGCTTCAGAACTTATTTTTGTTCAGGGTGAATCACGCAATCCATGCTGTTTGTCCTTTTTTGGGGATGGGCCGCTTTCAAAACCTAGTAGGGCCTTTTTGCATTTGCACTGAGGCAGTCTCATGGTTAGCTACATGATATGTTTGGAAACACTGAACAGAGTTAGTAGCCTATATCAACAGAGTGCTCTTTACAACTGCATTACCTACACCACAGCAATGACCAAAGCATTTAATTATTTCCTGTGAAAGTGTGAGTCTACATACAATGTTCCACGTGTTTCATAGTGAACTGATGTTATTGCGTAAACAGACCATTTTCATTGGAATCATAAGTGCACACCACCGCATTCTTTTCATTGGAATCGTAACTATACCACAAGAAGTGCAACACCCACCAAAGCTTTATGGCAGACAATAGCACAAACAAAACCACCAAAAAAAACAGGCTGCTTATGCTGCGCAGAATATAATGTCATCTTCTGCTGGGTGGTGTTTAATTGTGTAATTGGCTTTTGTAAGGTTTCAGCAGTCCCTTGCAATTCAGCATTAATAATAGATTGGGCTGATAACAATCTAGCTCTTGGATGAAAACTACCATTGATTTTCCTCCACTTTGTGCCTCAGCATGAGTAGTACAGTACAATCTCTGTGAGATGAATATTGGTGTCTCGTCTTGTTTAGTTCACACAGAAACAACCAAATTCATGTCTGTTTTGTGTACTATTTCCAGTGCCCTTAAATGACTAAAGTAATGATTATTATGAAGAATATGGGGAGGCTGTGTCCTCACAATCAGGGAGCTAATTCCCCATCCCTGTAAATGTCCCAGTGTAGTGTGGAAGAGACTAACTGTCATGTGGCCTTGGGTCCTCTCCGCTACCCTGAGCCAATCAGAGTGAATCAATTTTTTTCTGTCTCTGCCGTCCTGTGTGTGCAATTGGTGTGCGAGAGTGTGTGTGCATGTGCACACACACACACACACACACACACACACACACACACACACTCTCACTGTAACTACAATCTTATCCCAGGTCACTGAGTCTGAAGACCTGTAATTGTTTTCTTATTCTGACATTCTCATTGACCACTGAAGCGTTAAAATGAAACACCAAGGACAAAGGCTTCTACGCAAGAACAAATAAGAGCAAATGAACTCTTTCAGATTGGACTTCAGCTGTGGCATCAACAATTAGTCTAGTGTTTATACTGGCCTGATTGTTTGCCATGCTTCCAAGCAAAATCCAAATTGTTTTTTATCAACAACACTTTCATCAATACAGATGTTAGTGTGTATGCAGTGTAGTTGTGACCGTGGCATTGCTTAAATTCTTCCTCTCATTTTTCTTGTAACTGTATGCATCCCATATTATACTTTAGTTACATACACTGAAGTACAGCCAGAGGTGGACAGAGTACACAGCTTCATTACTTGAGTAAAAGTACAGATACCCCTTGCTAAATTTTACTCAAGTACAAGTAAAAGTACAACAGTCAAGAGTACAAGAGTACATTTTCTAAATATTGCATTACTACTGCCACAGTGCTTACATTTATGTACAGAAACGTCCTACATGGAGTTATGAAAAATGTTAATGTTAATACCTTGGAGAATGTAAAAGGAATTGAAAGTAAAATCAAGTCATTTCCATCTTTTTACCATGTTTCCAGGGATGGGCAGTATTTCTAATACATGTATTTAAAATACGTATTTCAAATACAAAATACTATTTTGTAATTGAAACACTTGAAGCGAAACCTATCATTGTAACTTGTTCAGCAAATTGAAATAGTCTGGTGAGGTGGGGCCACGGGTTGGCACATTCCCGGCATCCAGAAACCTGCTGTGTCTTCATCCATTGTTTCGTCCATGGTTTCGTCTCTTATCTAAATCTGACCATGGAGTTGACTTTGGCGGAAAGCTGAAGGTGATTGCTAATAGGCTGTCCCAATCAGTGGCATCTGCACAATCCAATCACATTTGAGAGGGAAACAACAAATTGAGGGTTTCCTACATTTCTCTTTTTTTTAGAAGAAGTAAAGGGTACTCACGGTTAAGGATAGAAATGTAGTGGAGTAAAGAGTACAATATTTGCCTCTCAAATGTTCTTGAGTAAAGTCATGAGTACCTACTCCCCAAAAATGATACTCGAGTAAAGTACAGATCCCTCAAAATTGTACTCGAGTACTGTACTCAAGTAAATGTACTCCGTTACTGTCCGGCTCTGAGTACAGCATTAAAACTTTAGGTCTGGTCAAGTGTATGGATCAGTCAATACACTAATTAGTACAACTAAAAAGAAGTTAACATGCATGTCTTCAGACTTTACTCAAGAACTGCAACAAACCTCAATGGTTTAGCATGACGTCCTTAGTCCCTTTCACCAGCAAATGCATGCTCTGACATCCTGACATAACCTTTGGTCCATCACACAACATACCAGTTTGCAATGCTGAATCCTCCTCAAACAAATCATGTCATGGCAAATACCTTTAGCTCTGTGCCCTTTTGAAACGCGTCTGCACGGTGACTAATAATTCCTCATGGCGAGAAAAAAAAAACAGCTGGGCAGGTTAAAAAAAGTGAAAGGTGTGCGACCAGGTGAGTTACCCCACACAATCAGCCCTCTTCTGCCCAAGCTGGGCAGCTGGAGGTGCCTCACTCACCTGTGTCTACCATTGCACTGCCATTGCTGCTGGTGTGGTGGGTCGGCATGCTTCCTCTGTGGAATGCAGTGGTTTGTGCTCAGAGCATAGCAGCCCCACAACAAGCAAGGCAAAATCCAGGGCACACTATCACTCAGTCAGCTGTAGCAGGGTAGGGGTGGGGGGTATACTGATCCTGCACACCAGGGGACACAGCACAAACTAGATACACACACACACACACAGATACACACACACAGTGGAGGCTGTGGTGTGTGAATAATCTCCCATCATCCACATGCATTAGGATAAAGAGAGTACAACTCAACCAGTTATAATGATTTTAGCGTGGGTGAAGTCAAAACATGACAGTAAGCTTCAGTAAAAAAATGATTCAGAGGGTATTTCACATACCCATTAGCTGTTTTTTTTTTAAAAATACTATGGCACCTTAGTCAGATGAACAGAAGCCACAAGGACTTGTCTCTATGTGTGGGAGGATGAAAGAATGGTCTGTGATTGTGCCTATCAGGCGAATATTTTGTGGAAAATGTAGAAAGGCTGAAGTCAGGCCAGTATTGACGTCAGCACACCGGATGGATAACAACTTAGATTGTTGTGTATGCTGCTCTCTAGTGTTTGCCAATGGTATTTCTCCTGTTCTAATTTTGAGCCATTACCATATCTTCCTTTGGTTTGTGTTTTTTTAAGTGTGCGTCAGTGTACTGTCAATATTGATCTCAGCAATTTTCACTTGTCCTTAGAGAGAATGAAGGTCTGTAGAGTATGAGAGTGAAATGATGGGACATTATGAGAAGAAATGTCAGATTATGCTTTGGTTTGACAGTCTCATTTTAACTCTGCTGGCTCCCGTCTTATTAAAGAAATGCTGGCTGTTTCCCTTTGACCACATGCTGGACATCTCATTAAAGAGATTACAGGTTTCACGGAAATATCAAGCACACTCTAATGCCCTGCTGGGCTGAGCTTATAAAGAAAAGTTCTGACTTTATGATGGCAAGCCTGGACAAGTCAACAGAGCCTCTAGAAGAATGCCTCACAGTTCATGACATCGAGGAATGGCAACAAAGCAAAACTCACAATCTCCAAAAAAAAAGAAAAGATGGAGAAGCATTTGCTTTGTTGAGCTTTTACTACACTCCTGAGAGTACTAGTAGTTTGCGTGCAGTTTTCAGGTTTGCTGTTGTTACTCAATCTGTAGTATGTCCATAGTTTACACCATGTGATGTTGGCTACTTGTAAATAACTAAACTGAGGGCATTTGAGGGTTTACGTCTAAGCATACTGGCTTATTTAATGAATTGCTCTGTCGGTGCTCCTGTGATAAAATGTTCATAGGGTGCTTGAAGAGCCAGTCATTTATGGGCATGTGGACAGGATGTGACATAAACATTTTTCTCTGGCCATAGACTTGTGGTTTCTGCTGTTGTTGATGAACAATGGTTGGAAGGAAACTGATGAGTTGTACTGTAGCAGACATGATAAGTCTTACAGTACTTGCTGTGCCAGCATTAGTATAAGATCTTGTCCACAGACTGACTCTGTGTGTGTCTGTTTGTGTGTCTCTGTGTGTCCATTTGTGTATGTGTGTATGTGTGTGAGAGAGAGAGAGTGAGAGAGAAAACAATGTGCGCGTGTATTTGTTTCACTTTTAGCAGTGAATGTTTTCCTATCACTAGGGGGAGGCCAGGCTGTGCTCTGTGAAATGCGTGCTCTAAATCCGATTAGCCATCCAAAACAATTTACCACCTTATTAGCCTCTTAGGCATGAAGGCTTATCACTGAAAATTCTCATTTAATGCACATTTATGGAGTTCATTAAGACAAAAGCCACATGGCTTAGGCCGCTTTGCTTCGTGTTGTGCCTTGGCAAAGTGTTGTGTTATGGTGGCATACCTGACGGTTTCATTCATGTCCTGGCTCAAAGAGTGCTTTTGAGCCACATGAGTTTGTGTGGGTCTGATGTGTGTGTACTTCAAAGGGGTGTGTTTAGGAGTGGTCATTAGATGGCAAGGAGCCCAAACATTTATATAAGGTCTGTTTTTGACTTGCATCAGGTGTTGATCCCAAGGAGTTGCTGCCATCACATCAGTCTCCTAACCCTCTCTGACTCTTAACCTCCACACAGGAAAGCAGCAGAAGCTCTGGGTATCAGTCATCCAGACCCAGTACAGGTGCGATAGAACACATTTATCTGTATAGCAGATTGAGATCGATATAGATAGATACCTGGTTCATTCCAGGAGACATTTTGGATATTTGAATGTTGTTCATGTGTCATTTTACAGCTTATTTAAGTCTGGGTCTTATGTAGGGGAAAGGGCTGTTTTATTTGTTTATATATGACATGTTGAGGAATATTGAACTTCTGCAGTCTTTGTATTTACTGTAAGCTTTGTTATGGTAGTCACAAGAGAAGGATGAAATTCATCACTCTGTTGGGTTTCTGTTACCTTCGAAGATGTTGAGAACTTCAAAAAGTAAAACATTTGTGTTCTATAATAGAGCACAAACAAATTTGCATGACTCAAATTTGATTAAGAGTGTACTGGTTTCAGATCAGTCGAAGCAGAATATGATTAGAAGATCACATGCAAGTGATTTGCCTAAACTGTAGTGATGTACACAGGAACTAATCAAATTGGCTGTAGAGGCTCTTGTGACGTTGTTTTATTGATGTGCATAACCAAATGTAGTTCTTTCTTACACTTAGGGACTGCCTCTAACTACAGTCCTTTCCTTTCCCAACTGTAACTCACAAGCCAGGTATGGATGCAAATTATATGCCTTTTTTAGTTTTTATCTATGAAACCACGCCATGTTCTAATCTGCTTAGTGTGACGTCTTGTACATTCATTTGATTTCATTTGTGGAAGTGGGAGGTCAATCTGATTACCTACAGTAGGTGTTCTTGTTTTGTGATGATAATTTCCCCCTCAAATAGATGGAGCAGATTATGAAGATGGTGCTGTTATTAACATAATTCATTATTCATTATTATAACATTATTCCCACCATTGTTTTTCAGCAGGGAAAAAAAGCAAATTTTTCTGAAGCAGCCGCCTGTCAATCATTATTCATAATAGGCCTGTCATAAAAGTAGAAAGGAGAGCAACTGTAGTGGAATAAAGAGGAGGAATGCTAAGCGCCTGCATCTGGCCTTTGTGCTAGGGCTTTGATGTGTGCTAACGATGAGGAATGAATGAGGAGGCGGTGGTGGAGGTGGGTGATGTGCTGAGATGAGGAGAACTTGCCTGTACCACACTCTTTTCTTGAGCCTGCTTTTCTCTGGGACAGACATGTTAATCCACAGACAAATCTGTTCCTTGAGTTTCTTAGAATGTGCTTTGTCATGGATGATATACATTACTGCTGCATTACACTCTTGAAATTGATTTGTTCAGCAAAACATGTGCTGCTCTGTTGGGCTCTGTGGCATTGAAAGAGCTCTTTTATGCCGGCCACCTGGTCTGGTGCCAGTTCGCAATGCCAGTCAGGGCAAGTTAATTCGGCAGACGGGTTGGTCACCAACTGCTGTGTGTGTTGGTCTCTTTGAGCTCGGACTAATACCCCACTTAGGGAGACACATTGTAGTCAGAGCAGGAGGATGTAGAGAGCTCAGCTATTCTCTGTTGCACAGGATTGCAGGCCCTCGGGTCAAAAATAGAACTGAGTTGTTTTCATATGTTTCGAATAACTTCTCCCTCAGGGTTAACAACTGCTGTTTGTGTGTGTGTGTGTGTGTGTGTGTGTGTGGTGAAAGAGTCTGTGTTACAGAACTGAAAGTAGGAGTCTGTTTGAGATATTTTTTCTAAATTTCAGCAGATAGAGATGAAGTCTGTCTTGTTAAAAGGACTAGAACTAGAACACTCTGATAACAAACTTGATAAACAGATAGGTGTTGATACCACCTCAGACCCAGAGCCGTGTATATATACCTTTATATGCCTCTGCTCAGGCCAACATAATTGTTGTACTCATACCCCCCAACTCTGTCTACCCTCGTCTGATCTCCTGCGTGTGGGTTTACAGCAGTAGCCCAGCTGTCAGTGGGCCACCTCACCTCCCCCCAGACACACCCCAGACTCAGCTGTCTGTGAGGCCCTGTGTCTGCTGCTCCCACTGCGTAACCCCTCCGTGTTTATCTTCCACCAGCTAATGTCATCTCAGATATGCGGGCCACCGAAAAACTAGGACTAGGACTAGTAATAGTGTTCACCCATACAAGGCCACAGGAAGTGAACGCATGAGCGGCACATTGTTGAGGATAGTGTTTGTCTGACTCTGCTGCGTCATGGCGATATGCTGAAGATGCGTGACATGCTCATTCACAAACGCGCTCCTTGAGTCGCACACAAGACGTGGCCTTGTTGCCACGGCGTTAATGGAATTATGGGGTGGACCACTTGAGCCTGCTTTCTGTCTCTCTCTCTCTTTTTCTGTGCGGCTCAGCTGGAGTGCTGGTCCTGGGCACAATGGTCACAGTGTGCAGTCCAGTGCTGAAACGGAGCAGAGTTCACCAGCTGGAACAAAGTTAGCTCTGTGGCCGTCTTCACTCTGCTCTGGTTCCAGCAGCCCCCCCCCCCCCCCCTCCTCTGGTTGCTCAGTGCTGCCGGTACCCCCCCCCCCTCCTCCAAAGTGTCCCTCCTCCCCCCTCTCCTCCTCCAAAGCGCCCCCCCCCCTCTCCTCCTCCAAAGCGTCCCTCCCCAGAGTAAGAAGTAGGTCTCCTCTGCCTGGCTGGCCTCCCTCTCTCTCCAGCTACACAGGGGCCTCTGAGGAGAGGGGGCTCATGCCAGGTCGCTGCTCACACTCTCACTCTCTTCTCTTCTCACTCTCTTCTCTTCTCACTTCTTTATGTCTCCATTTCTCTCACAGTCCCCTGGGTTGGTCATTATTTTTCTCACAGTCCACTCTTACGCTTTACTATTTCTCTCAAGGCTGTCTCTCTCTTGTCTCAGTATTTCTCTCACAGCTCCTTGTCTTGTCTTGGTATTTGTCTCACAGCTCCTTGTCTCTCTCTCTCTAGTCTCTCTATCAACCTCAGCTCCTTTTTAGACCCTCTTAATTAGGATAACAGACAGTGAGGTTCAAGATGAGCTCTGGTGTTGATGTCATTGCCAGACTGACCTCTGCTAAGACAATATATATGAGAGGAAATGTGTGTGGGAGCATTTGAGGTCAGATCCTTCTACAACTGTTGAAGTAGGGTTATACACAAGTATCAAAAGGACAAAATGAGGACACAAATAGGAATTGCTTACAACAAAGAGTGATAGTAGGATAATAAATAATGTGGAACACCAAAAGGTAGCAGATGAATCGAATGAGACGAGCGGAATTCAGCGCACACTTTGAAGTGGAGTTTGAATCAGCATTTTCCATCTATCCCTCTTTCAAAGCTCCTCCCCTCTCTGCTTCAGTCTCCAGTAGTTTTGAATTCAGATCCAAATTTAAAGGAACCATATGTAAGAAATGTACTTCAATTAATCATAAAATGGCCCTGATATGTCACTAGACATTAAGAAATCATGTTCATTTCAAATACTTATATCACTGACAACAGTAGTCTGGCCAGGATATTGTCATTTAAAAAGTTAAAAACTGATGTTGATGTTGTGTTTTGTCATGTCATGTTGTGTTTTGGCCTGATGCGCCACCCTCCACCTATCTACTAATCACAAAGTCAGTAGTGTAAGGGCATCGGGTTGGCAACCTCGAGTCAGGGGGGAGGGGGAGGGGATACACCGTTCTACAGTAATTTGAAAGTGATTGCAGTACCAGTTTTGGCCACAATCTTACATATGGTTCCTTACAAAACAGTTTCGATGCACAAAGCAAGATGGAAATGCTTATTAAAAAAGAGCAACTATCCTTCAACTCAGCAATGGTGCCATGCTGGCGAGGTGTTTATGTAGGTCATAGTATCTCATTCTCTCTTTGCCGAGTTTGCTACATTAACTGAACTCCTGCGCACAGCCTGTTTGGAGAGGTTGGGTAGAAGGCCCAGACCATAATAAACCCAGGGCAGGGCAGTTGTGTGGTTTCTACGGTTACTTCCTTTTTGGAAAGTCTGCCGTCATGTTCGAATGAGAAGCTAGCTCAAAACTGCGCACCACTGCTCCTCGCCTCTCCTCTCTTCTGCTCGCATTAGATCCCGTCCCCCCACAGCTAGCAACTCCGTCATTTGTTTTGCCTTTCTTTGCCACCCTTGTTCTCGCGCCTCTCTCCATTCAGGTCGAGGAGTGGCCCTCTTTTTATTGGCTCCCGGGGGGGAAGTGGGAGCGAGGGAAAGCTCAGCACACCAGCTGCTCTCTGGGGGGGAAAGAAAGAGAAGCAGCCCAGGCCACCGAGGCCCATCTTTTGTGTGGTGGGAAGAACACTCCAGGCCTGTCTTATTAGAGAGAAACCCAACTATCCCCCCTCCCCTCCTCTTCTACTCTTCAGCCTGCCCCACGCCTCTCCTTGTCTATCCAATTGTTTTTCTTCCCTTTTGTCACCACCACAGTCTATGCCAGGCCCTTGGAGTGGGTTTGCAAGAATGTTTTGTCTCAGTTCGGGACTCCAATCCTCTGCGGATCCCCCCAAAATCCCCCAAAGTGCACACACTAATGGCTGACGAGTCCTTTTCAGAAGCCCCGGGAAAAGAAAAAAAAACTGAACTGTCAGAGAGGCCGCAACTGCTGGTTGGAGAATTGCCATGGTTACCGGACCGCTGTAGGGTGGAACACACAGCTGAGCGGAGTAGGCTGAGTTTTCATCAGAGTCACAGACTTGTAACTTTGAAAAGAAATTAGAAGCAAACCAAAAAACAACCAAAAGACACATTTTTCTTCCCTCCTACCATGCTTTTTGTTCACACATACACGAGAGCAAGAAAGTCTGTTGCGCAGAACTTTGTCTGGTCCTAAACTTACCATCAGAGCTGACAGTGTCCCCATGCCCAGGGTATCCTTGTCCCGTGTCCTGGTAATCCACCCAGTTTATCCCCTCTAGGCTGTCATAAGCTGACGGAGCGCTGTCTTCCACGGGCACCACTGTGAAATGGGGCATGTTTTCCTCCGTTCACAGCACTTTAAAGTCCCCTCAGTCAAAATGCCGCTCAGTCAGCCCGCGTCTGTCTCCCCTCAGCCTGACTCGACTCCCACTAATCTCGACGCATTCCAGTACCCTTCGGTCACTTCCTCCTCTCACAATTACCATACTCTCCTCCCACCAGCCGGCCTCCTGGGCTCTGGGGGGGAAAGGGGCTGCTTTGACACTGTCATGCCTCAGTGTGTTCTTGCGAGGACACCTCGGATGAATCAGGGAAAGGGATGGGATTTGGGAACAATGAGAGAGAGGATGCCTTTTCTCTGCGCTCACTGGGTCCATACACAGTAACATGGGGAAGACTTGTCACCCACCCATCACCTATAGACTTTCCCCTCACAATATGAGGATGATATTTTTGGCATAGTTTGCTGTTATTAATGAATCAAACAACTCTTCCCTTTTCTAAACCATACTTAACATAACTATTTCTAACAGAGGGGGAGGTTTCTATGTAGTCCAAACAGGCTATTCTGAGCAGTGCAAATACGCCCAGATACAGACTGACATGGGCAATTTTCTGCCAAGCTTTAAAGACAGTTTTTAGTTTTTGTCTCTTAACTTTGTTTAAACAAGTCTCTTACTCAGAGGGATTACTCTATGCTGCCGATGGTGGAACTGTCATGTTCTGTCATGTTAGAAGTGTTATATAAATGTGCCATTAAAACAAGCCCAGTAAGAGTAAGCCATCCCAAAGTATTCAGTGTATCCAGTAGTACGTTTTGTGAAGAGTAAAGTGAAGTTTTTCAACAAGGAATACGGTCCTGTAATTTCTGGGAGTCTACAACAGCTTTCAAAACTACAAAGACAGCCTTAAGTAAACCAAAAGAGTGTTTTTGTTAGACGTTTCCCTTTGCCTCAAGACAGTCATATATCTTCCTCTTGGGCAAATGGATGCTTACTCTACGTGATACAGATGGGAAACCCTTTGAAAAGTCCTGTAATTACTCTGAACTGGTCTGGAACTCTCTGCTCCTACTCTGAACCTGGAAGTCATTCCAGGTCATGTCTACATCTGTCTATGTGTGTTCGTATCTGTGAGGGACGGTGAGATAGGGGGAGTGAGAGTGAGTGGAGAGAGGGAGACACAGTAACCTGGTGAGGGCTAAAGTCTACTCTAATATTGGTTCACTGTGAGAGAGGTGGAAAGAAGCACCAGCTTGATTTCTTGCTTTTGTCATTAGCACGGTTTGCGTGCTGGCTTTAGTAATATTCCCTCTGATTCATTTTGGTAGCTGACGTCAGAGTGACTGATGCACTCCAAGAATTGCCTAAGCTTCTCCGTCATCTTGTTTTTTGGCTCTTCTTTGTTTTCATGGATACAGTAACTACAGACCCTTCTTGTACTGTATAAAAGAAAACACCTTCAGTGCTAAGTTGTGTGCAGACACTCTTCACCAACAATGACACACAACACAGACACTCATTCCAGACACTCCTCCTCATGGTTTTTCGTGTTGTACACCATTTATGTTTTCTACTTCTCTGAGTGGTTTGAAAAGCTACAAAGTGTAGAAGCCCCATAGTTTAAAGCAGCAAAAGCAAAACAAACAGAGCAAGACACTCCTGCAACTGCGACCAGACAGCATTTGGGGCTGTGAATGTCTTGCCCTAAAGCAGTTTATAGTGCTGTCATTGGGCAGTAATTATCACACAGACGTCATTGCGCACCCAAGGAAAGTTCCCACCCTGGTGCTGTTTGTGGTCAGTGCGGGTCAGTAAGCAGCTGGCCCCTGTGCTTCGCTCTGCCCTGTTCAGTCTCTGCTCCCACTTGCAGTGACTCAGTCATGAGGAACAAAAGTAAGGACAGGGGGCGGCTTCCTGGAAAGGCTGGGAGGCCCCGTGAGGCCAGGTTGTTTTGTACCAGCACATGGACTCAGGAAACTTCCAGACAAGCTGGCAAGCGCATTTCTAAGACCACTAGGTATCACCCGCCTTTGTGTGTGGGTCGGTCGGCATTTTCTTTAGGGGTTAGCCATTCCTGAGCATTTGAAAGATTTTTGTTCAGTTTGTGTATTATGTTGTGGCTCATTGGATACTTCAATATTTCAGTGTGTATGAATATTTCATAATGTTGTATGCAGTAATGTTTCTGTTTTTTTATTATGATGTACGAATGTACAGTTAAAGCTGCAGTTGGCAAGATTTGTTTTATCATACAGTATTCACTGAAACCGACACTATGCTCCGACAGAACAACATAAATCAGCCGGTTTTAGAAAAAAAACTTGCACTTCTACCTCCACCTAGAGCCTGTTATGTGTTTTGCAAAAAATCCACAGCTCCTGGTTCTTCTGGTCCAATCAGAGCAGGGCTGTGTGAGATCTGACTGTCAATCACAGTCCGGTGCAGTTTGGTGTCCACTGACGAGCACAAACTTGATGAGAGGGTACTCGATAGTAGTGGGGGAGGGGCATGAGAGTTGTAAACATTAAACATTTTGGCTAAGTCCCCTTAATCTGTCAGACTTGCCAACTGCAGCTTTAAGAACAAAATTATTCATACCCAGGGCCGGAGTGGGGCCACTTTTCAGTCCGGGAGTTTCAGGCCCAAGACCGGCCCACGTTTTCCATAGTGGTGGAAATTGGATAAATGAAGCAACATTTCAGCTCTTACTATCCTGTAGTTTTTATTATGACCGCCGCGCAGCGAAGCGGCGGTCATATAGGTTTAGTCAGATTTTTTTTTTTTTTTTCTTTTTCGCATGCCCAAATTTCTGTCAATGAGTCCCGGGACACTGAAAGACTGGGGTAGACGAAACTTGGTGGGCATGTAACCCCATATGGATAGCATGGAACCATCGTTTTTCGTTTTGATCTGTAGCCCCCCCGCTGGACTGCACCCCCCGAAAGGAGGGTAGGGCAGACACAGTTTTCTGTGAATATCTCGAGAACCGTAAGGTTTAGGAGGACCATTTTTTTTTGGTAAGTTGATCTCAAGTGGCCATGTCAACCCATTCCATAACCACTCATTTCATGTATAGCGCCACCTAGTTAAACCCAAAAAAGTAAAAATGAGGTGTTGTAATCGCAGGTATCTGTGACCTAACATAGTCAAAACTGCACGAAATTGGAACTGTAGGATCATTATGACACCCTCTGAATGCACGCCAAGTTTCGTGGAATTCCGTTCATGGAGGGCCACACAATAAATTAATTTATGTTACTATACACCAACTGGCCTGTAGGTGGCCGGAGACAGTTTTCTGTGAATATCTTGAGAACCGTAGGGCCTAGGAGGTCCACCTTTTTTTTGTATGTTGATCTCAAGGGGCCATGTCAACCCATCCCATTACCACTTATTTCATGTATAGCGCCACCTAGTTAAAAATTAAAAAGCAAAAATGTAGGTGTTTTCATCACAATATCTCTGGCTGACATGGTCAAAACTGCACGAAATTGAAAGTGTAAGATCATTATGACACCCTCCGAATGCATGCCAAGTTTTGTGTACTTTCGTTCATGGGGGGCCTTACAATAAAATAATTTATGTGTACATTTAGTGACGTACACCAACAAGGATTCCCGGGACACTGAAAGACCGGGGTACACAAAACTTGGTGGGCATGTACCCCCACATGGATAGCATGGAACCGTCATTTTTCGCTTTGATCTGTAGCCCCCCCGCTGGACTGGACCCCCCGAAAGGAGGGTAGGCCAGACACAGTTCTCTGTGAATATCTTGAGAACTGTAGGGCCTAGGATGACCATTTTTTTTCCGTATATTTGCCTCCAGGGGTCATGTTAACCCATTTCATGTGCACACATGTGCACAAACAGATACACACGCACACACACACATTCACAGTAATCATACGTATGACATATACTCACACAGTAGACATATGTACGCTTCCATGCACAGGCACATACGCAGGCACACACACAAGCACGCACACACACACACACACACACTCACACACACACACACCCACACACATAACATAAACATAACACAAACAATCAAGAATTTCTCAGAATTATGAACAGGCAAGATGGAGGTGGGGTTGTATAAAATGAATTTTACATGTGAAATCTATGAACTAATCATGTTTTGGGACTTGTTGTCTAGCAGATACCAGTGAGAATTGAGTGTGGATAATGCAATTTAGTGAGACAGTTAGAATCATATAGGCCTTTCAGCGTGATTTCTTTTTGTGGAAAAAATGTGCTGGACTGGGCGGCGGTCATATTTTGTACCGCTCTGCGGTACATCTAGTTAGTACAATGGTTCAACAAATGTGTAAAGGTTATATAATAATTCACTTCAACTGAGAAGTTAACAAAAACAGAAAGAAAGAAAGAAAGAAAGAAAGAAAGAAAGAAAGCCTTTGAAATATAGCCTATATCCCACGTTTCCACAAAGAGGCATATTGAACTAATGTTTAGGCTACATGTTTTTTGCATGGGTAGGCTATATTGTTGTTTGGTGATTTAGGCTACTCCTTTACTACACCCACTTCTGAGCAAAGTTTTGTTATCAATATTTGCATACTATAGTCTATGAATGAAAGTCTACAAAAGGCTAATTATGACTGCCGCGCAGCGAAGCGGCGGTCATATAGGTTTAGTCAGATTTTTTTAAAAATTTTTTTCAATTGTCCAAATTTCCGTCAATGATTCCCGGGACACTGAAAGACCGGGGTAGACGAAACTTGGTGGGCATGTAACCCCACATGGATAGCATGGAACCATCGTTTTTCGTTTTGATCTGTAGCCCCCCCGCTGGACTGGACCCCCCGAAAGGAGGGTAGGCCAGACACAGTTCTCTGTGAATATCTTGAGAACTGTAGGGCCTAGGATGACCATTTTTTTTCCGTATATTTGCCTCCAGGGGTCATGTTAACCCATTTCATGTGCACACATGTGCACAAACAGATACACACGCACACACACACATTCACAGTAATCATACGTATGACATATACTCACACAGTAGACATATGTACGCTTCCATGCACAGGCACATACGCAGGCACACACACAAGCACGCACACACACACACACACACACTCACACACACACACACCCACACACATAACATAAACATAACACAAACAATCAAGAATTTCTCAGAATTATGAACAGGCAAGATGGAGGTGGGGTTGTATAAAATGAATTTTACATGTGAAATCTATGAACTAATCATGTTTTGGGACTTGTTGTCTAGCAGATACCAGTGAGAATTGAGTGTGGATAATGCAATTTAGTGAGACAGTTAGAATCATATAGGCCTTTCAGCGTGATTTCTTTTTGTGGAAAAAATGTGCTGGACTGGGCGGCGGTCATATTTTGTACCGCTCTGCGGTACATCTAGTTAGTACAATGGTTCAACAAATGTGTAAAGGTTATATAATAATTCACTTCAACTGAGAAGTTAACAAAAACAGAAAGAAAGAAAGAAAGAAAGAAAGAAAGAAAGCCTTTGAAATATAGCCTATATCCCACGTTTCCACAAAGAGGCATATTGAACTAATGTTTAGGCTACATGTTTTTTGCATGGGTAGGCTATATTGTTGTTTGGTGATTTAGGCTACTCCTTTACTACACCCACTTCTGAGCAAAGTTTTGTTATCAATATTTGCATACTATAGTCTATGAATGAAAGTCTACAAAAGGCTAATTATGACTGCCGCGCAGCGACGCTGGACTGCACCCCCCGAAAGGAGGGTAGGGCAGACACAGTTTTCTGTGAATATCAAAGTCAAAGTCAAAGTCAGCTTTATTGTCAATTTCTTCACATGTTCCAGACATACAAACACCAAACACCAAATTTTGGTTCTCGAGAACCGTAAGGTTTAGGAGGACCATTTTTTTTTTGTATGTTGATCTCAAGGGGCCATGTCAACCCATTCCATAACCACTCATTTCATGTATAGCGCCACCTAGTTAAACACAAAAAAGTAAAAATGAGGTGTTGTAATCGCAGGTATCTGTGACCTAACATAGTCAAAACTGCACAAAATTGGAAGTGTAGGATCATTATGACACCCTCTGAATGCACGCCTAGTTTCGTGGAATTCCGTTCATGGGGGGCCACACAATAAATTAATTTATGTTACTATACACCAACTGGCCTGTAGGTGGCCGGAGACAGTTTTCTGTGAATATCTCGAGAACCGTAGGGCCTAGGAGGACCACCTTTTTTTTGTATGTTGATCTCAAGGGGCCATGTCAACCCATCCCATTACCACTTATTTCATGTATAGCGCCACCTAGTTAAAAATTAAAAAGCAAAAAATTTGGTGTTTTCATCAGAATATCTCTGGCTGACATGGTCAAAACTGCACGAAATTGAAAGTGTAGGATCATTCTGACACCCTCCGAATGCATGCCAAGTTTTGTGTACTTTCGTTCATGGGGGGCTTTACAATAAAACAATTTATGTGTACATTTAGTGACGTACACCAACAAGGATTCCCGGGACACTGAAAGACCGGGGTACACAAAACTTGGTGGGCACGTACCCCCAGATGGATAGCATGGAACTGTGATTTTTCGTTTTGATCTGTAGCCCCCCCGCTGGACTGGACCCCCCGAAAGGAGGGTAGGCCAGACACAGTTCTCTGTGAATATCTTGAGAACTGTAGGGCCTAGGATGACCATTTTTTTTCCGTATATTTGCCTCCAGGGGTCATGTTAACCCAGTTCATGTGCACACATGTGCACAAACAGATACACACACACACACACACATTCACAGTAATCATGACACATACTCACACAGTAGACATATGTACGCTTCCATGCACAGGCACATACGCAGGCACACACACAAGCACGCACACACACACACACACTCACACACACACACACCCACACAGCCACACACATAACATAAACATAACACAAACAATCAAGAATTTCTCATAATTATGAACAGGCAAGATGGAGGTGGGGTTGTATAAAATGAATTTTACATGTGAAATCTATGAACTAATCATGTTTTGGTACTTGTTGTCTAGCAGATACCAGTGAGAATTGAGTGTGGATAATGCAATTTAGTGAGACAGTTAGAATCATATAGGCCTTTCAGCGTGATTTCTTTTTGTGGAAAAAATGTGCTGGACTGGGCGGCGGTCATATTTTGTACCGCTCTGCGGTACATCTAGTATTTTAAGTAATTTAATATGTTGCTTGTGAATAGCTTGACAACGCTACAACATCCAATATTAGCCCAATAATGACATTGCTAGTAATCATTGCCTATAGGCTATCTCTCTTTAACAGTTTCCTTTTGTCTGTCCTCTTAAAAAAAAAAAAAAAATCTGGAAGCTTGGCACATTTGGCAGCATTTTACCTGGCCGTTTCAGTCCCTCCTTGCCTCTTTCTACCATCCATCCTTCCTGAGGCTTATGGCTAGTAGGGCCGGCCCGGCTATCCGTATCTGAGAAAACTTTTTGGAAAAGACGGGCTATATGGACCCAACCAACTCTTTTTGGGAGGAGAGAACTCCCTCACATGGTAGGCTACAACCCATGCAGAGGCAACGGTGTCATGCACAGAATGCGGAACGTGTAGCCTAAGGTAGACTAACGTGACAAATGTCAATATTTTCTGCCTCGACCGCCCCAAAAGTGAAGCGGCCCATCGGGAATTCTCCCGATTCTCCCAATTACCCATGGCCTGTTCATACCCCTGACAAATAATGATTTAATGTTGATTTTCTCTTGACCAATATGTTAGTTCTGACCGAAAATGACACTGCCACATGCCAAAAGGTTTAGACCTCACCTTTTTAGCAGCAATCTGGGTTTTGAGGCAGGAACGATTATTTGCCATCACTCTGGTCTTGTGCTCACTTTTTGACGGATTGAGGTCTGGACTCTGGCTGGGCCACTCTAAAATGATATTGTTCTCTGTTAACCATTTCTTGCCTTCTTTGGCTGTTTAGGATCACTGGCGTGTGGCAGTTGCTGGAAGTTAGCCTACAGGGACTATTTTCAGGTGCTGCATGATATCATTGTGCTGCTGTGCCCATGGTGTTCCTTGATTATTACGCTAATCCAAATGGTGGAATATCCCTTTAAATCAATATTTGCCAGGGGTATGAATAATTTTTTTACTGTATATTATTAATACATATACATATATTGTAGCCTACTCTAAAGTACATCCACTCTAATAGACTAGACTATGTCAAATTCCACGGGTAACTGTATTACACTGCAGAAAAATTGGTAGGCTACCATGAAATATTACCAATGGAAGAGTACAATAACTATGTAATTTCATTAGATCTTCCACACATGTCATGATTTTCCCAATCTGGATTTTGTCAGTGTCATGAATAGGGCTGGAAAATAGAATTTTAAAGTTCCATGACTTGTTTGTGGAAAGTGGGAACCTTTCGATCTTGAGTGTTGTGTGAAAAGAGTACATGTATTATGCCTGCAGTTTGTCTGAAAACTTCCTCAAACTATGCACAGAGAGCATGCTGTGGTCTTAATGGAAGAAGCATGCCCTGGCATACTGTCACACACAGAGGCCATATATAACACAAAGAAGATAAGAGAATTGGTGGCATAAAGAGAAATGTTGGTGCAAGGTAGATATGGCGCACCATGACATTTTAAACTAAACCTGATAGTAAAGCCTCAAGCACTGAAAGGCACGATAGTTTTGGGTTTCTTTTGTTTCCAGTAAAAACAAACTAATCTATCTAATCCTGTTGTTGAAGTTGTGGTGTGAGTTTGTCTTTCACACTTAAGCTGGGTGGTGTCAGGGGAAAACTGCAATGTCCAATGTAACCAGCTACTGCATTGTTTGACATGATGTGATCCAGCCGCAGATTCTTTCCACCATGGAATTTGGCAGATTTGTTTGTATTCAGAAATAGACTGTCGGTATTCAGTATTAGAGTTAGACTGTATTAAACACATAGATTGTCGGTATTCTGTAGTACATTGCAATAAATGTGTTTCACAATAACTTCTTTCCATGTCAATATTTTCACCAACAAATTATTGTAGCAAATGCAATATTACACTACTGAAATTATTTGGCAGTGTGTAAAATGGGCATGCTCTCAAATATGCAGGAAGTTGCTTTCGGAAGCTTGACTTGATCTCGGCAACCTTTACTGTACAGATTAAAATCTCCATATCCACAACTTTTGTAGTATTTTATCATTGAGAGCTATGTAATATTTATCTTTATTAATACACAAATGAATTTCATGCTGACTACTGGCTGATTACTTCAGTGTAGTGCAGCAGAACAGTATGGGACTGCAAACTCAAGAAGAAATCCAGTACTCAAGGAATCACATTGATTATTGCCATTATATTAATATTTGTACTCAGCTGTCAGAAAATAAAATATGCCACCTGACCTTTGTTTTTCTCTTGTATGACTTAGTGAAGGTGTATATTAACTAACCCGGAAGGGGGGGGGGGTTGTAGTTACAAATGAAGGAGGTCATTAACGATCGTTAACATGATTGATGAGATGTTCGGATGATTAACATTTAAAGCAAGTGCATTTTTACATTTATGGTATATGGTAAGATGCAGTCCACAGAAAATATATAGACTAATTTTCATGTTATTATTAAATGCACTATGTGTAAGAAAGGACCACTAGCCTAGTGTTTAAAAAGGGTATTGCTGTCCAAAATTAAAACATTTGAGAGCATTAAAGCAACACCAAAGCACTCTTCCTCTGATGCACGCACGCTATCTGTTTATCCAGCACTGGCTTTGGAAATAACAATGTCCACTGGCAAGGTAGAGTATGTTGCATGATTTTATGAAAGTATGATGTATTGCGACATTAGAAGCAAGTCAAATTTGTCTTATGTCTCATTCCATCGAACTACAGATCCGCTACCGATCTGGCAAACTTGCATAGTGCGGTTATAGCCGATAGAGGGCCGCGAAGTGAATGTGAAGTTGATGTTACGAGTTGATGAACCACTGAAACGATTTTGGAAACATTATTTTAAGGTACAAAAAACTCTTTGGAGTTGTTTTAAAGTGATACTCCTGAGTAAAAACAACCTGGGGTCTATTTATGGTTGATAAGGTGAAGGAGAAATTTTGGATTACTAACATTTTTTTATATTCTGTATATGCTTTCTATACATTCAATACTGTGCATCAACTTTGCTTTGTCTGTCATTTGCTCTCTCCATGTCATGATATTCTAATAAAGGTCATGCGACCCCCTTTGTCACAAGGATATTCTGCCTGAGGCAGTAATATTAGGAATATCCCGACAGGAACTAGACTATGGCAAGAGAATGCTGAAGGATGTATATGTATTGTATTGACCAATTATCTACTTACTTGGAATAGCCCCATGACTTGCGTATGGTGCATGGATCACATGCTATTTCCAAGAAGTGTATATGTATTGTTGTATTTCTGCATGTATGAAAAAAGTAACTTTTGTAAAAAAGTATATATACTATATATATTTTTGGAAAAGACCATTGTACTCATGTGATTTGTATTACGAATGTAATTAACATGTATAAGATGGGGCTTCGCCCTAGAGAACTTTGAGTAGTGTTACTGGAACATGCTGTTGCTAGTGACCTGCTCCCGGAATCGTGAATAAACCTGCAGTGGTTCCTCACACCTGAGTGTTGCCTGGATATTTTTGACCACAAAGGGTTTTGTTAAGACTTTTGTTTACGTCAAACGAGCAAATTTACGTCAAACTTCGTTCAAATTTTGTAACGTAGGTCTTGAAAAGGACACTTGAGGAATGTATTTTTCACTTTCGTAAACTTTATACTTTTTGAGATATTAACAAAAAACAAGCTTATTTATCCCCATAGGCTTTACATTAGCACTATGACATCACAATAATTAACTTGATTTGCACCTGTATCAACTTCCAGCTGCTCAACTAGGACCCATTAAAGGGCCAGTTAAACTGATTGCACCTGTATCAACTGCTTTCTGCTTAACTAGGCCAACTCTCTGTGTCTCTCCATTCTACAAGGATATAAGGCACATTCCATCCAACTTTCTATCCATTCATCCTCTTCAAACCATTCACTCATCCACCCATTAAGCTATCTATCAACATCCATTAAACAATCTGCCTATCAACATCCATTCAACTTTCTGTCTATCAACATCCATTACACTATCTACATTCAACTTTTAAACTATATACTCTGTCTCAGGCTTTAAGCATACAATCTGGCTCTCTTAAGACTACTATTTCCTCTGCCCACAACTGTTTCAAAATAAATGTCCTCACTACAATAATTCACTATTAAATAATTTAACTATTTAAACTACTCAACTATTTAACTGTTCAGCCATTTCAACTGTCAGTTGTTATCAACTATGACTCCTGCCAACTGTTTCCAAATAAAAGTTTGTTTCGCATTTTATGTTAATATACAGTATGTTTATATTTTCATGCACTGGTAATTTCCTCGAAATTACATTTTCTAGTTAGGTATTAACAGTGCATAATAAGCAGTTAACAATTTGTTACTAACAGTTAATAACATTAATTAACGGTTAACATGCAGCTTTTTAAGTTACAAGCATACTTGTTAACAGTTAACATGCAGCTTGTTAATGCTTTTTAATGGTGTATAAGACAAAGAGGTGATAACTAATACGCTTATAAGACCTTTCTTACCTATTTGTAGTAAATTTTGCAGCCCCCCAAAGCGAGGACTATGAAGCCTATAGTTCTACCAGCCTAACCTTCTATCTCTATATATCTACTGTATCTATCTATCTAGCTCGGTTAAAGGAGAATTCCGGTGTGATATTGACCTGAAGTGTGTTGAAACATGATGCCGAGTGTGAACGTATGTCTCATAGCTCATCTTGGCTTTGCACTCAGAAATTTGGCGCTAGTTAGCCGACTACCGCTACCAACAGTTTTTCAATGGGGGTGACTCGGGCATCGGCCAAATAAATCACCATTTTACACCATTTACAAGGCTCAAAGTAGCTCTATACTTCATTGGTAGACTTCCGAGGGCCTTGCCATTTAAAACAAGACATTGAGAACTTTGAAAAAGCACTGGTAGTTTATTTACAAAACGATTTATAGCCTACAGACAGTACCTTCATAAAGTTTCTTCTTGAATTTAGTCACGATAAGTCGAGCGACGAGTACGAATGAACAGGTATGATAAGGGACCAGATTCCAAAAATAATTTGGAAATGCATGGATTCCAGTTGCTGCTACTGGAAGCAACCGGAATCCATGCATTTCCACTGAATTATTTTTGCGGTTCTCTGGCGGACATAGCCAGGGGCGGACCTGCCATTAGGCATGGTCAGGCAATTGCCTGGGGCCTCGGCCACCAGGGGGCCTCGTCATCCCCGTATCGTATTTCATTTTTTTTTTTTTTTAATAGATGATCACCGCATCCAAACAATATATTCTAATCCATAATAAAGATTGAAAAAATATTTTGATTGCTCATAAACTCATCATAAAATCAAATGACTGCAGGTCCGCTTTCTGTCACCATAGCAGCAACTAGCTATGAACGAGGTCTTGGTGAGGAGTGGAGTTGAGCGATTGACAGCAGCCATGAAACGTTTCCAGAGTGGAAGTGATTAAAGAAAAAGAAAAAGCGAGGAGGATGATTATGATGTTGATCTAAGTGAAACAGTCGTGAGGGATCACTGTCACTGCCGAAGTCCGCACTGGTGCTGTTGGTGCTGCTACGGACACCATTTCAGTAGCAGAAGCTTTGGGTGCAAACGAAACCAGTAGGCCTACGTGAGTAGCCCTACTAACACAATACTTACCACTAGGCTACAGTTATCAGTGACGACCCTGCGTTATGGCCAGACACCGTAGCCTAAGAAATGCAGAGCGAGTTGAAATCGTTAAAAAAAAGGCCCTGTGCAAATGCAGATAAACCACCCTGAAGATTCACGGTTGAACATTATTACATAACCATGAAAAATTGAGAAAAAATAAACAGAAAATGGCTAGTTTATTCGGTCAGTGCAGACGCTGTTTATTGTTTTGGATGTCGGCTTTTTGCAAGATCGAACACCTCAGTTTGCACGCACACACTCACTCTCACTCTCTCCCTCTCTTTTACACATGGGGGGGGGGGGGGGGGGGGGGGGGGGGGTTATCAGGCTATTTTTTGCCTTGGGCCTCAAAGTGTCCAGGTCCGCCACTGGACATAGCTTGCTGGTATTTTTCGGTTCTCTGGCGGTCAGCTGGCGGGTTGCAGACAAATTGCCCATATTTTGCCACTATTGGTCTAAAAGCTTTTTCATTTGTTCAGTTATACTCCATATATCATTTTATTAACTTGTCTTAATATTCATGACAAGTTAAATTCAAAGAGATGGTATTTCAACAGCGGACCACAAGTGGCCTACCACCAGTGGTCAGCTATCTGCCAATCTGATTTTGCTATCTGGGCCTCTCTGTTCACTTTAAAAGTTTTCAATATTTCGGTTTATCTATAGGATACCCATGGACACTTCCACTGAAGTGTAAGGCTATTTTGAGCATTATCAGTGGATTTAAATTAGTGATTTATTTTGATTTTGGCTGTATGTTTATTTTTACTCCGGAGTATCCCTTTAAGTAGGCTAATGCAATCCAAGGGTCGAAATGCTTCTAGCTATGTGATTGGTAAATTGGCGTAGGCTGGGCGCAGCAGGCCAAAATGCAAACTTAAAGGGACACCAGGCAACGTTTTCGTGTTAATTACTCATCTTCGTAAGTCGGTATATGGTTAAATGACTCATTACAGGGCGAATGAAGACTCTCTTGCCCGCCCCTACTGCCTGTAGGAAGAATATCCTGCTTGAGTTCAGTGTGTCGTACCCGCCGACCGAAGCAGGATCAGTTTACATCCTGCATCCACAGCACAGAGGCAGGCTAACGAAACGCCAAACGTGTGTATAATGGCAGAGCTGGCGAAGAAGCAGCAAAAACCCTTGACAAAAGAGCTTCAGACTAAGCGAGGGGGAGTTTCGTAGAGAAAAAGCATCAGGCTTGCCTGGTGTCCCTTTAAAACAGTGGTTCTCAACCTTTTTTGAGCAAACGCCCCCCTGACCTTACTTTGATCCTCTGGCGCCCCCCCCCCCCCACACACAAAAAAAAAAAAAAAAACTACACCCCCCCGGGTAGGCTATAGGTCACACTCATGCTATATTGCTTAAATAAAAAAAATGAGCCCATTTCTGCACTGTTTTGGTTTCTTCTGGAATTATAAGAAAATGTCCCTATGAGCCTATTTTATCATTAAGCAGATTTAGCCCACTGTTAGAAGCAATAGGAGACTGGTTGGGTAAAAAAAAAAAACACTACCACATCAGCATTGGTTGTAATTATTTTATTTTTTTTTAATCAATAGGAACATTAAATCTAGGCAACAAGACGTGTCATTTTATCATGGACAAAAATCAAGTGCACATCACGTGAACAACATATGCACAATCGCAACAATCCAACCAATCACAAAACAGAATCCGCGCGTGAGGCCTGTTTAGGCCTATACATATTTCGTACACGTTAGACCGGCACATCCGGGAACTTGACTCGTGACAAACGTTCCCGCCCCTTTCGGGGGGAAAACAAACAACCCCTCTCATTAACTCCAACGCAAATTAGGGTCAATAAACGTAATTCGTACAGAAATCGCAGGAGTAAATAATAACAAAAAATACCACAAATCAATATGACCACTCAATACATAACCACTTTGCCGGTCGTTGACCGTGAAAGATACCTACAAAAGCTTAATTCAATTAATATAAAAAACATGTCCCTTTAGTCTCCCGAGTAGGCTACGAAGTGGTGCAACAACCCCACTCAGTCATACCCGGACATTTACTCGTAGCCTATCTCATCGAGTCTCCAGGTAAGTAAGCTGGGACTAAATTGTTTTCCTGTATTTTTGCCTTCATATTTGAATTTTAATGTAGTTTAGTTAACTCACAGGCTCAGATGTAAAGTATGTTAGTTAGATAATTCCGAGATATGATAATTTCTGTCATAGCCGTTAAGTGTTAGCCTAGATTTCTGTTTCTTTGGTCTGATTCATTTTTGGTGTAACGTTAGTTGTTTGTCTTTTGAAGACTAACGAGCGATATTATAATTTCATAAAGATTTAATAACTAGGCTAATATTTATTTGCCAGCAAAGCTGTAGCCTAACCCACCTGCAACTTTTCGGCATGTCTACCGGTTCACTTTGGCTTGTTCTGAGGGAATGTTTTCCCCTCAAAAGGGGCATGGCGCAAACAACCTGCTCTGTGTGACGCGGGTCCGGTTGTAAGTATTTGATTAGCAACGGTCTTTTCGTAGAGACTACGCTCAGAGCAGCTGCAGAACAACAGCGAGCGGGGCTGGGGGATGTGAGTCCGGGCGTGTGCAGGCCCGAACTGCACTGTATGACCACTGAGCATAGATAAACAGTAAAATGTAGCTGGTACGGTAGAGGGGTTAGAAACCCATGAATGAAAATAGCCTATTTGTTTCAGGTAGCCTATTTTTGCACCAAAAATATGTGGAAACCATGAAAGTTTAAAATGTAAAAAAAAAAAAAAAAAAAAAAACCTCTCACGTTCCCAGCGCCCCCCTAGGTTGTACGAACGCCCCCCAGGGGGCGGTACCGCCCCCGTTGAGAAACCCTACTTTAAAACATAAACAGTATTTGCAGGCTGCAAATTTGAATTGTGAAATTTGACCATTGTTGTCAGTGAAGCCAGTATTTGAAAATAACATGTTTCTTTAATCTTTCATGGCATATCATTTTTTAATTTATTACAATACATGTCTCATTGCACCTTTAAAGGAACACGCCAACTTTTTGGGAATTGGCTTATTTGCCATCTACGAGTTAGAGAAGAGGATACATACCCTTCTCCTCTCTGCTCGTGCAATAACCCAGTTTGACACCATTAACCCAGTTTAGCATAATCATTGGACGTGGTTTAAACCAGTTAGCCTAATGCAAAAAGGAAGCTAGGCCTATAGGCTAACTGGTGTAACCCACTTCCAATGAATTATGCCAACAGGATATACGACTCTAATAACTGTGTTACATGTTATTTTCTATATTTCTGATATGTTGCTGATTGGATCATAAACGGCCACAGCAATGAAGAAGTCAAGTCAAGTCAAGCCACGTTTAAAGCACTTTATAAAGCAGATGACAAAATTGTCCCCACCAATATTGTAGCGAACTTATTTGTGCTGCTGATCATTCCGACAGCCAGCACAACAGTAGGCTACAAGAACGTCGTCATATAATTTGCTGAAAAACAGAGGGGGAGGGGGAAGGGTTATCTGACATGCACGCTACAGTAGGCCTACACGCACGGAGAGTGTCAGGCTACTGTAGGCCTACTTGTTAGTGGGTTTGATCCAGCAAGCCCACAGCATGGCTGAAAGCCATGCTGTGGGCTTGCGGAGCAAGCCCACTATTGTTCTTCTTAAGTTTTCTTATTAGTGGGTTTGATCCAGCAAGCCCACAGCATGGCAAAGCCATGCTGTGGGCTTGCGGAGCAAGCCCACTATTGTTCTTCTTAAGTTTACTTTATTTATTTATTATTCCTGTTCACCCACTTTTTGGCCGAACTACTGCTCCTAGACCGTTTGAGCTATCGACGCAGTTCGAACTCCAAAAATTCAGGCCCGAACCGGTGTAACTTGCTTGTTAATTTCGTGTCGCTGGCCCTTGTCGTTTTCGCGGTATTCCCGTTTTTCTGCGTTTTTTGGGCCCATTGAAATGAATGGCGGAATGTTCAGAATTCAAATTTCGATTGTGACATCACAGCTCTAATTGCTTAAGCTTGCACCTGGAAGAGTTCTAAGCCACCTGGCAGAGCTCTAATGGGCTGGGCTGGGCTGTCTGTGTATATGAAGGTGTGTGCATGTAACTTTTGACCAGTATGTCCGATTTTCATGAATGAGGTACCGTTGGAATCCTTGAATGAAGCCCAGTTCAATGCCTTGCCAGCACTAAGTGTAAAGGTAATGTAAAAAAAGATGAGACAGCGCGAAGCGCTGTCTCATCTTTTTTTAAAGCCAAACCATGTTGATACAGGTCATTAAAAAAAATATATATATATTTTCCAAATCCATTCAGCCCAGTTCAATGCCTTGCCAGCACTAAGTGTAAAGGTCATGTTCGCGCTGTCTCCTCTTTTTTTTTTAAAGCCAAACAATGTTCATATAGGTCATTAAAAAAATAAATAAATAAAGTATTTCACCAATCCATTCAGCCCAGTCCTTTACCCAGCTAGCTCCATTTGAACTTAGTCATGTGTACAGTTGTATAGATTATTACATTGAGAAACACACTTTCATACAGATATCATGCATATCCACGCAGCATTACTAATCAAGTTACTCATCGTTGCCCAGCAAGAAGTCCACAATCAATTCAATTGTCTTGCCACGATCTGTGGAGCTTACAGACAACGTTATATTACTGTAGGTTCTGTATGCTATTTAAAGCCGACCTAACGCTGAGTCCCTTCTAGACGGTGTGTTGCAATGCATTCTGGGTGCTGTGCTGTGATTCGACGGCTCGTCACCTGACCCACCAAACAACAACTCTCTGGGATGTGGCAAATATCGCGTAAAAGCCTTGTTGCCGGAACATCAGGGAAAAGGCAACAGGATAGCAGCACGAAAGATACACAGGATACACACGGAATTTTGATGGACGTCCTTATCAGTCTATGGTCTAACTTATAAACGTGTCGGGTCAACGTCAACGATAAGTAAGTTAGGCTAACGTAAACGTTAGCTATTTGCTGTTGTCATATGCTAGTGCTATATGCTTTAGGCTACGTGATGGCCATTTATCACACTAATTTTAGGTACTACTTTTACGAGGTCTGTAGTTCTGTCAAAATGTATCATATCGTTGAACAGACTACAAGGTTATCTTCCTTAGACTTCGTAGATGTAGTTACTACAATTTGGAAGCGAATTTCGAAGTGTAAATATGGTTTTAGTGTGTAAACAGACCAACCGCGATTTTGCAATGAAGTTAATGGAACCTTTTATGTAGGGCTTCTAGGCTACTTTCACGAAGTCTGTAGTTCTGTGAAAATGTATCTTATCTATGAACAGACTACATGATTATCTTCCTTAGACTTCGTAGATGTAGTTACTACAATTTGGAAGCGAATTTCGAATTGTAAATATGGTTTTAGTGTGTAAACAGACCAACCGCGATTTTGCAATGAAGTGAATATGGAGCCTTTTATGTAGGACTACTAGGCTACTTTCACGAAGTCTGTAGTTCTGTCAAAATTGATCTTATCTATGAACAGACTACATGGTTATCTTCTTTAGACTTTGTAGATGTAGTTATTACAGTTTGGAAGCGAAATTCGAAGTGCAAATATGGTTTAAATGTGTAAACAAGACGCCTGATGTTTAATATATGTTAATGAATGGGCACAGTATTATTGTGTACAGTAATGGGCTATCAGTAGTATGTAAACAGTTCATGTGTTATGTGATTTACATAAACTAACAACAGAAATGTTAAAAGCTGGTATTGTGTTTCCTGAATTCTTACATTCAGGCATTCAAATGAAATGTAATTAAATAGCATATCAATTATGCAACAATGCAAAAACAATGAAACTAGTGTAGGCCTAATTATATTTTACATTAGTAAAGCAGTACTCTGATGTGCATGCTTTCACAAACTTTTGTAAACAATCTTAGCACTTTAAACATTGACTGTTTTGAAGTGCATGTAGGCAATATAGTATAAAAATAATAATTGTGATATCATTACAATTTGATAGGGGTTGGGAGGAGGGGGTGGGTTCATGTAGGTGGGCCCTATGACCCCAAAGTATGCCTTGACTGGGCCTCAGGTCAAAGAAGTTTGAGAAATGCTGATGTAGACAACAAAGCAGCAAGGAGGCGTCGTGTGATCATTTAAACAAGTTTTATGACGAGGTCGATGAGGGTGGGAAAAATCGTACATTTCTGTGCAAACTTTGCCCGCACTTCAGTCACATTGTCTTTTAAGAAAATGCAGTCCTTTTTTCGGTTCCAGCAGCCAACAACCTCAGAACTGACCCTTCAGGCCTCTCAGGAGGCGCTGGCCTTTAACCGCAGCCAGAAGAGAGTCAGCAGAAATTTGATTGCCTTTAAAAAATCTTAAACTGGCTGCATTACGTGATTATTTCTGAGATTCTGATACGTTTTTAACCATGACCTATACACAGTTCTGGTTTGAAAATGTATCTCTTAAAATAATCACTTTATGCAGTCAGCTTAAGATGGCTTACTAGCAACTAACTAATTACCCTAGCAACAACCTAGAAACCACCCCTGTAATGTCAACCTAGCGACCACCATAGCAACCAGCATAGCAACCATGTTATTTATGCGTTTTAGCTTATTGGATGTTGCGTTAATGCAGACAACTTTTGATCCGTGTGCCCGATTTTCATAAATGAGGTACCGTTGGAATCCTTGGATGAGGCCGAGTTCCGTGCCACTGATCAAACCCACTCTTGCAGTTCCTCGGAACCGCAATTCTAGTTAGTGGGTTTGATCCAGCAAGCCCACAGCATGGCTTGCTGTGGGCTTGCGGAGCAAGCCCACTATTGTTCTTCTTAAGTTTACTTTATTTATTTATTAGTGGGTTTGATCCAGCAAGCCCACAGCATGGCAAAGCCATGCTGTGGGCTTGCGGAGCAAGCCCACTATTGTTCTTCTTAAGTTTACTTTATTAGTGGGTTTGATCCAGCAAGCCCACAGCATGGCAAAGCCATGCTGTGGGCTTGCGGAGCAAGCCCACTATTGTTCTTCTTAAGTTTACTTTATTTATTTATTATTCCTGTTCACCCACTTTTTGGCCGAACTACTGCTCCTAGACCGTTTGAGCTATCGACGCAGTTCGAACTCCAAAAATTCAGGCCCGAACCGGTGTAACTTGCTTGTTAATTTCGTGTCGCTGGCCCTTGTCGTTTTCGCGGTATTCCCGTTTTTCTGCGTTTTTTGGGCCCATTGAAATGAATGGCGGAATGTTCAGAATTCAAATTTCGATTGTGACATCACAGCTCTAATTGCTTAAGCTTGCACCTGGAAGAGTTCTAAGCCACCTGGCAGAGCTCTAATGGGCTGGGCTGGGCTGTCTGTGTATATGAAGGTGTGTGCATGTAACTTTTGACCAGTATGTCCGATTTTCATGAATGAGGTACCGTTGGAATCCTTGAATGAAGCCCAGTTCAATGCCTTGCCAGCACTAAGTGTAAAGGTAATGTAAAAAAAGATGAGACAGCGCGAAGCGCTGTCTCATCTTTTTTTAAAGCCAAACCATGTTGATACAGGTCATTAAAAAAAATATATATATATTTTCCAAATCCATTCAGCCCAGTTCAATGCCTTGCCAGCACTAAGTGTAAAGGTCATGTTCGCGCTGTCTCCTCTTTTTTTTTTAAAGCCAAACAATGTTCATATAGGTCATTAAAAAAATAAATAAATAAAGTATTTCACCAATCCATTCAGCCCAGTCCTTTACCCAGCTAGCTCCATTTGAACTTAGTCATGTGTACAGTTGTATAGATTATTACATTGAGAAACACACTTTCATACAGATATCATGCATATCCACGCAGCATTACTAATCAAGTTACTCATCGTTGCCCAGCAAGAAGTCCACAATCAATTCAATTGTCTTGCCACGATCTGTGGAGCTTACAGACAACGTTATATTACTGTAGGTTCTGTATGCTATTTAAAGCCGACCTAACGCTGAGTCCCTTCTAGACGGTGTGTTGCAATGCATTCTGGGTGCTGTGCTGTGATTCGACGGCTCGTCACCTGACCCACCAAACAACAACTCTCTGGGATGTGGCAAATATCGCGTAAAAGCCTTGTTGCCGGAACATCAGGGAAAAGGCAACAGGATAGCAGCACGAAAGATACACAGGATACACACGGAATTTTGATGGACGTCCTTATCAGTCTATGGTCTAACTTATAAACGTGTCGGGTCAACGTCAACGATAAGTAAGTTAGGCTAACGTAAACGTTAGCTATTTGCTGTTGTCATATGCTAGTGCTATATGCTTTAGGCTACGTGATGGCCATTTATCACACTAATTTTAGGTACTACTTTTACGAGGTCTGTAGTTCTGTCAAAATGTATCATATCGTTGAACAGACTACAAGGTTATCTTCCTTAGACTTCGTAGATGTAGTTACTACAATTTGGAAGCGAATTTCGAAGTGTAAATATGGTTTTAGTGTGTAAACAGACCAACCGCGATTTTGCAATGAAGTTAATGGAACCTTTTATGTAGGGCTTCTAGGCTACTTTCACGAAGTCTGTAGTTCTGTGAAAATGTATCTTATCTATGAACAGACTACATGATTATCTTCCTTAGACTTCGTAGATGTAGTTACTACAATTTGGAAGCGAATTTCGAATTGTAAATATGGTTTTAGTGTGTAAACAGACCAACCGCGATTTTGCAATGAAGTGAATATGGAGCCTTTTATGTAGGACTACTAGGCTACTTTCACGAAGTCTGTAGTTCTGTCAAAATTGATCTTATCTATGAACAGACTACATGGTTATCTTCTTTAGACTTTGTAGATGTAGTTATTACAGTTTGGAAGCGAAATTCGAAGTGCAAATATGGTTTAAATGTGTAAACAAGACGCCTGATGTTTAATATATGTTAATGAATGGGCACAGTATTATTGTGTACAGTAATGGGCTATCAGTAGTATGTAAACAGTTCATGTGTTATGTGATTTACATAAACTAACAACAGAAATGTTAAAAGCTGGTATTGTGTTTCCTGAATTCTTACATTCAGGCATTCAAATGAAATGTAATTAAATAGCATATCAATTATGCAACAATGCAAAAACAATGAAACTAGTGTAGGCCTAATTATATTTTACATTAGTAAAGCAGTACTCTGATGTGCATGCTTTCACAAACTTTTGTAAACAATCTTAGCACTTTAAACATTGACTGTTTTGAAGTGCATGTAGGCAATATAGTATAAAAATAATAATTGTGATATCATTACAATTTGATAGGGGTTGGGAGGAGGGGGTGGGTTCATGTAGGTGGGCCCTATGACCCCAAAGTATGCCTTGACTGGGCCTCAGGTCAAAGAAGTTTGAGAAATGCTGATGTAGACAACAAAGCAGCAAGGAGGCGTCGTGTGATCATTTAAACAAGTTTTATGACGAGGTCGATGAGGGTGGGAAAAATCGTACATTTCTGTGCAAACTTTGCCCGCACTTCAGTCACATTGTCTTTTAAGAAAATGCAGTCCTTTTTTCGGTTCCAGCAGCCAACAACCTCAGAACTGACCCTTCAGGCCTCTCAGGAGGCGCTGGCCTTTAACCGCAGCCAGAAGAGAGTCAGCAGAAATTTGATTGCCTTTAAAAAATCTTAAACTGGCTGCATTACGTGATTATTTCTGAGATTCTGATACGTTTTTAACCATGACCTATACACAGTTCTGGTTTGAAAATGTATCTCTTAAAATAATCACTTTATGCAGTCAGCTTAAGATGGCTTACTAGCAACTAACTAATTACCCTAGCAACAACCTAGAAACCACCCCTGTAATGTCAACCTAGCGACCACCATAGCAACCAGCATAGCAACCATGTTATTTATGCGTTTTAGCTTATTGGATGTTGCGTTAATGCAGACAACTTTTGATCCGTGTGCCCGATTTTCATAAATGAGGTACCGTTGGAATCCTTGGATGAGGCCGAGTTCCGTGCCACTGATCAAACCCACTCTTGCAGTTCCTCGGAACCGCAATTCTAGTTATTTATTATTCCTGTTCACCCACTTTTTGGCCGAACTACTGCTCCTAGACCGTTTGAGCTATCGACGCGGTTCGAACTCCAAAAATTCAGGCCCGAACCGGTGTAACTTGCTTGTTGATTTCGTGTCGCTGGCCCTTGTCGTTTTCGCGGTATTCCCGTTTTTCTGCGTTTTTGGGCCCCATTGAAATGAATGGCGGAATGTTCAAGGATTCTAATTCGATTGTGACATCACAGCTCTAATTGCTTAAGCTTGCACCTGGAAGAGTTCTAAGCCACCTGGCAGAGCTCTAATGGGCTGGGCTGGGCTGTCTGTGTATATGAAGGTGTGTGCATGTAACTTTTGACCCGTATGTCCGATTTTCATAAATGAGGTACCGTTGGAATCCTTGGATGAGGCCGAGTTCCATGCCCCTGATCAAACCCACTCTTGCAGTTCCTCGGAACCGCAATTCTAGTTAGTGGGTTTGATCCAGCAAGACCACAGCATGGCTGAAAGCCATGCTGTGGGCTTGCGGAGCAAGCCCACTATTGTTCTTCTTAAGTTTACTTTATTTATTTATTTATTATTCCTGTTCACCCACTTTTTGGCCGAACTACTGCTCCTAGACCGTTTGAGCTATCGACGCGGTTCGAACTCCAAAAATTCAGGCCCGAACCGGTGTAACTTGCTTGTTAATTTCGTGTCGCTGGCCCTTGTCGTTTTCGCGGTATTCCCGTTTTTCTGCGTTTTTTGGGCCCATTGAAATGAATGGCGGAATGTTCAGAATTCAAATTTCGATTGTGACATCACAGCTCTAATTGCTTAAGCTTGCACCTGGAAGAGTTCTAAGCCACCTGGCAGAGCTCTGATGGGCTGGGCTGGGCTGTCTGTGTATATGAAGGTGTGTGCATGTAACTTTTGACCAGTATGTCCGATTTTCATGAATGAGGTACCGTTGGAATCCTTGAATGAAGCCCAGTTCAATGCCTTGCCAGCACTAAGTGTAAAGGTAATGTAAAAAAAGATGAGACAGCGCGAAGCGCTGTCTCATCTTTTTTTTAAAGCCAAACCATGTTGATACAGGTCATTAAAAAATATATATATATATATATATTTTCCAAATCCATTCAGCCCAGTTCAATGCCTTGCCAGCACTAAGTGTAAAGGTCGCGCTGTCTCCTCTTTTTTTTAAAGCCAAACCATGTTCATATAGGTCATTAAAAAAATAAATAAATAAAGTATTTCACCAATCCATTCAGCCCAGTCCTATACCCAGCTAGCTCCATTTGAACTTAGTCATGTGTACAGTTGTATAGATTATTACATTGAGAAACACACTTTCATACAGATAACATGCATATCCACGCTGCATTACTAATCAAGTTACTCATCGTTGCCCAGCAAGAAGTCCACAATCAATTCAATTGTCTTGCCACGATCTGTGGAGCTTACAGACAACGTTATATTACTATAGGTTCTGTATGCTATTTAAAGCCGACCTAACGCTGAGTCCCTTCTAGACGGTGTGTTGCAATGCATTCTGGGTGCTGTGCTGTGATTCGACGGCTCGTCACCTGACCCACCAAACAACAACTCTCTGGGATGTGGCAAATATCGCGTAAAAACCTTGTTGCCGGAACAACAGGGAAAAGGCAACAGGATAGCAGCAGGAAAGATACACAGGATACACACGGAATTTTGATGGACGTCCTTATCAGTCTATGGTCTAACCTATGGGTCTAACTTATAAACGTGTCGGGTCAACGTCAACGATAAGTAAGTTAGGCTAACGTAAACGTTAGCTATTTGCTGTTGTCATATGCTAGTGCTATATGCTTTAGGCTACGTGATGATGGCCATTTATCACACTAATTTTAGGTACTACTTTTACGAGGTCTGTAGTTCTGTCAAAATGTATCTTATCGTTGAACAGACTACAAGGTTATCTTCCTTAGACTTCGTAGATGTAGTTACTACAATTTGGAAGCGAATTTCGAAGTGTAAATATGGTTTTAGTGTGTAAACAGACCAACCGCGATTTTGCAATGAAGTTAATTGAGCCTTTTATGTAGGGCTTCTAGGCTACTTTCACGAAGTCTGTAGTTCTGTCAAAATGTATCGTATCTATGAACAGACTACATGATTATCTTCCTTAGACTTCGTAGATGTAGTTACTACAATTTGGAAGCGAATTTCGAAGTGTAAATATGGTTTTAGTGTGTAAACAGACCAACCGCGATTTTGCAATGAAGTTAATGGAGCCTTTTATGTAGGGCTACTAGGCTACTTTCACGAAGTCTGTAGTTCTGTCAAAATGTATCTTAACCATGTAGTATGTTTATAGATATCTTCCTTAGACTTCGTAGATGTAGTTACTACAATTTGGAAGCGAATTTCGAAGTGCAAATATGGTTTAAATGTGTAAACAAGACGCCTGATGTTTAATGTTAATGAATGGGCACAGTATTATTGTGTACAGTAATGGGCTATCGGTAGTATGTAAACAGTTCATGTGTTATGTGATTTACATAAACTAGTAAACAACATAAATGTTAAAAGCTGGTATTGTGTTTCCTGAATTCTTACATTCAGGCATTCAAATGAAATGTAATTAAATAGCATATCAATCATGCAACAATGCAAAAACAATGAAACTAGTGTAGGCCTAATTATATTTTACATTAGTAAAGCAGTACTCTGATGTGCATGCTTTCACAAACTTTTGTGAACAATCTTAGCACTTTAAACATTGACTGTTTTGAAGTGCATGTATAGCAATATAGTATAAAAAAAAAAATAATTGTGATGATATTACAATTTGATGGGGGGTGGGAGGAGGGGGTGGGTTCATGTAGGTGGGCCCTATGACCCCAAAGTATGCCTTGACTGGGCCTCAGGTCAAAGAAGTTTGAGAAAGGCTGATGTAGACGACAAAGCAGCAAGGAGGCGTCGTGTGATCATTTAAACAAGTTTTATGACAAGGTCGATGAGGGTGGGAAAAATCGTACATTTCTGTGCAAACTTTGCCCGCACTTCAGTCACATTGTCTTTTAAGAAAATGCAGTCCATTTTTCGGTTTCAGCAGTCAACAACCTTGACTATTTGAAGATACTAATCTATTGTGTACAGTAATGGGCTATCAGTAGTATGTAAACAGTTCATGTGTTATGTGATTTACATAAACTAGTAAACAACATAAATGTTAAAAGCTGGTATTGTGTTTCCTGAATTCTTACATTCAGGCATTCAAATGAAATGTAATTAAATAGCATATCAATCATGCAACAATGCAAAAACAATGAAACTAGTGTAGGCCTAATTATATTTTACATTAGTAAAGCAGTACTCTGATGTGCATGCTTTCACAAACTTTTGTGAACAATCTTAGCACTTTAAACATTGACTGTTTTGAAGTGCATGTATAGCAATATAGTATAAAAAAAATTATAATTGTGATGATATTACAATTTGATGGGGGGTGGGAGGAGGGGGTGGGTTCATGTAGGTGGGCCCTATGACCCCAAAGTATGCCTTGACTGGGCCTCAGGTCAAAGAAGTTTGAGAAAGGCTGATGTAGACGACAAAGCAGCAAGGAGGCGTCGTGTGATCGATCATTTAAACAAGTTTTATGACAAGGTCGATGAGGGTGGGAAAAATCGTACATTTCTGTGCAAACTTTGCCCGCACTTCAGTCACATTGTCTTTTAAGAAAATGCAGTCCATTTTTCGGTTTCAGCAGTCAACAACCTCAGAACTGACCCTTCAGGCCTCTCAGGAGGCACTGGCCTTCTAACCTAGCGACCAACTGAGCAACCAGCATGATTGCCCTAGCAACCAGCATAGCAACCACGTTATTTATGCGTTTTAGCTTATTGGATGTTGCGTTGATGCAGATAACTTTTGATCCGTGTGCCCGATTTTCATAAATGAGGTACCGTTGGAATCCTTGGATGAGGCCGAGTTCCGTGCCCCAGATCAAACCCACTCTTGCAGTTCCTCGGAACCGCAATTCTAGTTAGTGGGTTTGATCCAGCAAGACCACAGCATGGCTGAAAGCCATGCTGTGGGCTTGCGGAGCAAGCCCACTATTGTTCTTCTTAAGTTTACTTTATTTATTTATTTATTATTCCTTTTCACCCACTTTTTGGCCGAACTACTGCTCCTAGACCGTTTGAGCTATCGACGCGGTTCGAACTCCAAAAATTCAGGCCCGAACCGGTGTAACTTGCTTGTTGATTTCGTGTCGCTGGCCCTTGTCGTTTTCGCGGTATTCCCGTTTTTCTGCGTTTTTTGGGCCCATTGAAATGAATGGCGGAATGTTCAGAATTCAAATTTCGATTGTGACATCACAGCTCTAATTGCTTAAGCTTGCACCTGGAAGAGTTCTAAGCCACCTGGCAGAGCTCTAATGGGCTGGGCTGGGCTGTCTGTGTATATGAAGGTGTATGCATGTAACTTTTGACCCGTATGTCCGATTTTCATAAATGAGGTACCGTTGGAATCCTTGGATGAGGCCGAGTTCCGTGCCCCAGATCAAACCCACTCTTGCAGTTCCTCGGAACCGCAATTCTAGTTATTTATTATTCCTGTTCACCCACTTTTTGGCCGAACTACTGCTCCTAGACCGTTTGAGCTATCGACGCGGTTCGAACTCCAAAAATTCAGGCCCGAACCGGTGTAACTTGCTTGTTGATTTCGTGTCGCTGGCCCTTGTCGTTTTCGCGGTATTCCCGTTTTTCTGCGTTTTTGGGCCCCATTGAAATGAATGGCGGAATGTTCAAGGATTCTAATTCGATTGTGACATCACAGCTCTAATTGCTTAAGCTTGCACCTGGAAGAGTTCTAAGCCACCTGGCAGAGCTCTAATGGGCTGGGCTGGGCTGTCTGTGTATATGAAGGTGTGTGCATGTAACTTTTGACCCGTATGTCCGATTTTCATAAATGAGGTACCGTTGGAATCCTTGGATGAGGCCGAGTTCCATGCCCCTGATCAAACCCACTCTTGCAGTTCCTCGGAACCGCAATTCTAGTTTACACCAGCAGTCAAGCGAGCGGGTGTCAACGACAACGGTAAGTTAGGGCTGTCTGCCAATACCATAAAAGGCCAGAGTAAAACATTGTGATATTCCCTTTGCCCTTCAGCATGTACATGTTTGCCCCTTTTTGTGGTTTGTAGATCAGCTATGCCACCCAAAAATACGAAGCTTTTTCATTGCAGTCTAGGCAAAATAATTAGCCATACAAACTGGCAACTGGTGACCAGGCTTTCAAATGCGGATTTTACTGTGTAAAATAGCGTTAGCTGTTAGGATATTACCCAGGATATTGTCACAGCGAACCTAGCTTCTGTAATCTTTCAACCAAAGTTAGGAGTCATGTTGAATAAGGGTGTGCCGCACGGACAGTCACATAGGCTACAAGTCACCATCACTGACTGTTAGAGGGAGAGCAGATAGCTAACAAACGTTCAGAAAAAGTCCTGTTGGCAAATTTGAGGAAAAGTCGGTAAAGGGGCTATTTCACACAATTTGAGGGTGCTGAATTCAAATATTTTGTTTACCAAGCTCAATTTTGAGTTTTAAGCTTGCTAATTAGCATAATTAGCATAATTAACATACTTTTTGGTTTTGCCATCAGATATCATAGAAATTGCAAAAAAATAAGGCATTAATATACTCTTTATGTATCAGATATGTTGTAGGACAGGGCAGGAATTACCCCAATGACCCTCAAGTAGCAAATGAAAATAAGCTAAAATTAAAATATTAATTGAAATAACAGCTAAAATTCAGTATGACGTTTAGAAGCAAAATAGATTCCTTGATAATAAATTGATAGAATAGTAGGTGACCGCTCATTTTTCTGTAGAAAGTACTTTGTCACTAACTATTATGAACAGTTGTCAGTCTTTACAGAGGAGTTACACTGTATTTTTTTACTGTAAAGGTGACTGTGCTTGCCTAGTTAAAATATCTCACTGGTGCTCTTTCCTATCATTCAAATTCCAGCCATGCAAAAAAATGGAAGAGTGTGCATGTTTAAGGGTTGCTGAAGAGTGCTATGGAGATTGCATTATTTGCAAAAAAAAAATTGACAAGATATCATAGTGCAACAAAGAGAAACATTCTCCAGTGCATTATTACTGCATGCATATGATGCTGAAAGGAAAGTGGACCTAGGACAAATCCTCAGCTATGAACTGTCCCTGTACTGTAGCTATTGCAGATAGCGATGGTTATTTGTGAAGTGGAAATAAGTCTATCCTCTCTCAAGTGCTGTATAGCAATGTGGAATGTCTAGTAGTGATCACTGCAAAAACAGCTCATTCAACATGGTAATAGATACTCAAGATCTAGTTATGTCTTTAGGACACCCATCTGACTGCAGCACATTTAAGAAGTATGCAGGAAGGTTTGTAAGAAACTTTTGTATTGTGTTTTGGTATTTGTTATGTGGTATCAAATGATGTTGACTTTCAAAGAAATAGACCTGATGTAGGAATGCACACAGATATTGCAACAGATACGCTCAGGCCAATCCAAACTTTTCTCATCTGTTGTTCCTCATTGGTGGAACACACTGCCAGTTCCTACAAGGGCAGGGCCCTCTCCATTTTCAAAAAACTCCTGAAGACCCAGCTCTTTAGAGAACATCTCCTCTCATAGCACCACTTACAAGTCTTGCTGATCCTAGCACTTACCACCCGTCTTGAACACTCAACTGTTTAAAAACAGCACTCACTGATGCACTTATTCTTACTGTACTCTACCGTTTTTAAATTGTCCTAAAATTGTTGAGAGAATTGCTTAAAAACTTTTACCATGTTGTTAGTCGCTTTGTTTAAAAATGTGTCAGCCAAATGTAATGTAATGTAATGTAATGTAATAATGGTGTAGGCCTATCTGATTAAGACCCAAAGAGTGGTTGAAACGTACTTATTAAATTACACTGGGAGCAAAGAAGACTATCTTTACTTTTTTTCCCTTTGCAACTGTCAAAGATATCCCATAAACACAGGAAGGCCTAGGGTAGCCTACATCAGATGGCCTAACGATTAGGCTCTTCTGCATAGCATTAAGTGATTTGCATGCAGTAATTTGAACACTAACCTTGATCTAGCCTACTATGGCTATTTAAAGGTAATTTATTGCCAAAACATCACACAATATAAATGAGCTATAACAAACAATAAAGGACTTAATCACACACAAACTACTATTTTACTGACTACAAAAATAATTATGTAGGAAGTTTAGAAATTTAAAACCCAGAATTGACCAAAAGTGCACAAAATTCAACAGGAGGAGGACCCCTGCGTCCTTTCTTTTTCAGATATTTTAGGATTTGGATATCGTTTCAGTATCGAGTATCAAGATATTTATGGCAGGTATTGTATCGAAGTCATAATTTTGGTATCGTGACAATACTATGCCAGAGCCACTCTGTTTTCTAGATGTCGAGGATCGGAGGCTCTACCACCAACAAGTGATGCAGCTCAATGGCATATTAGAAGAGCACATTATCAAGCTCTAGTATGGAGGCAAGCACACATACCAAATCCAGTGTTACTAGAAGTAAAATGTTTTTTACTTGTCAGTTGTTGCTGACGGTAGATGCAGTTCTGCATTAGGCTTATTCCCGCTATCTAAGTTCATATGTACTGTAGGATATATTCTGAGTTGAAGGTTATCTGTGCAATTTGTTATTGTTATGAAATGCATTAAACACCACGAGTGTTAGCAATAAAAATATGGCTGTGTTTTGATTATAATTTCTGAGTTTATTACATGTTAACTGTAATCATGTTCCCATTAAATACGTTAATAAACTATAGTATGGCTTCTTTAATGCTCAAACATGTATTTAGAGAACATTTTTATTTGGTTTTAGTGATTACTTTTGAAATCAACCCAATTTAGGGAAAAATAAGCAAAAATAATCGCTATTTTATGTTAAAATGCTGATTATGCGGCTTAGAACTCAGAATTGAGCTTGGTAAACAAAATATTCAGAATCAGCACCCTCAAATTAGGTAAAAAGGGTGGTTTACCAACTTTTCCTCAAATTTGCCGTCAGAAGTTCTCTTCCGTGAAGCTGCTCTCCCTCTATGTTAGGCTAATTGGGCTACCAATCTTGCAGTAGCAATAAACAATGGATCCGAGACATTTTCCTGTTCGTATATTCTGTTTAGGCTAATGTATTTGTGAATATAGCCTGCACAATGCAAAGAAATAAAAGATAAACTGGTGCATTTCCATACTCATAGAAATGAACATTGCGAGACATTTATCTCTTCTATGATCTCATCCCAGAAAGAATTTCTTTGACTTTTTTCTTTGACTTTTTTGAACATTTATTTTATCTAATGACAATTTAATCCACATATCCTTGCACTTGCAAAACTATTTTTCAGCATTCACGTTCCTCTTAAAGTTACAGGCACTCAATTAGATTTACACCAAATGTGATGATATAGACAAGTGTAGCCTAATAATTTAAATATCAATATGATGTAATCAAATTACTAAATATGTTTAGCTATTAGTAATCATGCAGATCATAAAATACTATACATAATTATCAATATAAATGTATAGTTTATATGAATTCCAAAATATAAAAAAGAAACCTATGACAACCATCACTTTCAATGTGTGTGTGTGTGTGTGGAGGGTCAATCAAATTCTATGATTGCCACTGATGTCAATGATCTCACAAATCACACAAACCAAATCAAATAAAAAAAAATCGCAATAGTATCGAAATTGAGATTCTTCACTTCCTATTGGTATTAGGGTTGGTAATGAATAATCGATGATCGATTATTTGTTTGTAAGAATTTATTCGACTAAAATTCTAAGCCTAATAAATAATCGTTCTAGTCGCGCGCATTATGAGAACAGCTATAACTTCCAGTAGGCTATCTAGTAGTGCGACAACAGACGACGAGCAGAGATGAAGCGGGATAGGAGAAGTGCAGTGTGGGACCATTTCTCTAGAAAAGACGATAAAGTCCAATGTAATTATTGTGACGCCTTGTTTACCTACCATAGTGCAACGTCTCCACTAATATATCATCTGAAAAATGTAGGCTACATCCGAACGTTAATTCCGGCGAAGCCAGCTCAAGCGGAGGGATCCAGCAGCCAACCATTCAGGCTACACTAGCCTCCGTCCCATCTGAACGAGTTTTTTCAGCTGCCGGACTGACAGTAAATCGATTGCGCACACGCCTAACCCCAAAACATGTGAATATGTTGATTTTTATGAACAAGAACACATAGGTGAGTCTGTGATAGGTAATGTATGCCCAGTCCATGCAGGCCAGTTTCTCACCTTACTGTAGCCTGATCTCGCCAATACGTTGCCACGACAGTCAGTTTATAACAGTTCAATGATCTAATATGGCAATAAGCCAGGTTTTGATATCGTTATTGTGAATGTGTCCAGTTTGATGGCCGTCAATTTCGTTCATAGTAACGTAATCTAAGTTAAAACTCAATTGTCAAATAGGCTAGGCCTAATTGCCGCCAGCTGAAGTTTAACAGAATACAGTCAATAGACCGTGTTATTTCTTAATGTTATTATTTTCCAATGTTATTATTATTTTTATTTTTCAAAGGTCTAGTCTAGGCTGTAGCCTACTTTTTTGTAGTGATCAGGCAGTGATGCGTTTGCATAGCCTACATGTTAAAAATCCGTCGGATGCCATAATGCACTGTAATAAACTAAAGTTGACTACTAAATGGCGTATTTCCTTAATAAATCTATTTTTGATAAATCAGTCCTGTCATGTGCGTGTTTTGACCTTAATTTGTGTGGGGGCGATGATGGTGAAGGCAAATTCAAACCATGTCGATGGCTCTGAGCGGAGACAAGTGACGTCATGCTTTAGTGAATAATCGATTAATTGTTTGATAACGTTATCAATATTCGAACATGAAAATTCCTGAAAAGTCCCAACCCTGATTGGTATTAAAACAATAATGTTGGTATCGTGGCAACAGGAGTTGTGGATGTGTCCCCACCAAAGCTGAGACCAAACCTCTGCCCTTGGATCTGAACAAGTTGAAGGCGGGATAAAGAGAAACAGCTAATGCCCACATATAGGGCGTTGCAGTAATCTAGGCGGGAAGAAATAAAAGCATGAATAGCCATCTCAAAGTTTTTGAGGGATAAGAAAGGCTTAACCTTGGCTAAAAGCCTTAACTGGAAGAAGCTAGATCTTACTACTGTGTTTATCTGTTTCTCCATTTTAAAATTAGTCTAAAATTACACCAAGGTTTTTTACAGTATCTTTAGCAAATGGCTCAAGGGGGCCTAAGTCAGCCTGTGAGTCGCAAGCAGCACTGGGCCGAAAGACTATGACCTCAGTTTTATTTTCATGAAAATTTAAAAAATGTAAAGCCATCCAGGCTTTAATGTCCTCTAGACAAGCTAATAAAAGTTTAAAAGATTGGGGGTCGTTATGTTTCAGGGGCATGTAGATCTGTGTGTCATCCGCATAGCAGTGGAAGGAGATGTTATATTTTCTAAGGATGGATCCTAAGGGGAGCATGTATAATGAGAACAGTATAGGCCCCAGAATAGACCCTTGAGGAACACCACAGGGAAGAGGCGCAGAGGGGGATACAGATCCATCCAGGCAGACAGAGAAACTTCTTCACTTCAAGGGAAGTGAAAGTGATTGATAATGACTGACTGACTCTATTATTGTGTTACATGCTCCAAATGTAAAGCACTTTGAGCTGCATTCTGTATATGAAAGGTGCTATACAAATAAAGCTTATTATTATTATTATTATTATTATTATTATTATATTATATTATTGTAACGTCGGCGCAAAAAGACAGTGTTCGCGTTCTCCCGCGCAGGGGATCCTGGGATACGAGAGCGAACATTTGGGGGGTTTATGTCGTGCCGCGACGCGTGTGCAGAGCCGAGGGAGTGCGGCGAGGAATAGGTTCCTAGACGATGGACGGTTGGCGGAGCCGCTGAGGGCAGCGAACTCACGACGGTGGGGCAGGTTTGACGGAAATGCCGTCTGAACTTTAAAAAAAAAACTTTTGGGTGCGTGTGAGAGGCACTGTGCTGTGTGGGCGCCCGTTCTAGTTGGCCTGTTGGCCGGCGCCTTTTGAAAAAGTTTGTGTGTGGAGTTCGATAACACGACCATCTCGGGGGTCGTGCCTTCGCCGAGGCCGCGAAGGAGTGGAACGGGCCGGGAACAGAGCAGTACGGCCCTGCGAGATGGCAACACGAGGAGGGACGCCGAAGACGGTAGCTGCAGCGGGAGAGCTCAGCGCGGTCCGGTTGCTGTGGAGTCGGTGCCTGTCTGTCCTGGTCGGCGACTCGACGGAGCGGAGTGGCGTTGGCGCAGCTTCATCTGGCCCCCCTCGAACCCCGGTGCTTGGTACAGTGTCGACGGTTGTAAGGCCACCTAGGGCCCCGTCTGGAGAGGAGGAGTGCCGCGGTGTCACGCCGCGGAAAGTGCAGCCTGAGGGCGGCTGCTGAGAGGGAGCTGGTGACGAGCGGGTCGGCCACGTGGCTGCTAGCACGCCCGTACTGGATTGCTAGCAGCGTGGCGCCCGTTGAGTGAGCTCCTGCGGCGTGCACCCCACGTGAGTTGGCGGTACTGTCGCACTGAACTGAGTGGCGGGCGACGCGCGCCGACGTTAGCATGTGGCTACCTCGTGGGCATTGCCAAGGACGGCAATGGCTTGTTGGGGGAGCTGTGTAACGTCGGCGCAAAAAGACAGTGTTCGCGTTCTCCCGCGCAGGGGATCCTGGGATACGAGAGCGAACATTTGGGGGGTTTATGTCGTTATTCTCCTTAGTTTTGTGTGTAATGTTAGCGTCTTTATTGTAACATGTTTCCCTTTTAGTTCTCCCTCGTGTGTGATCCTTTTTGTGTGGGAGGCTGCGTCCTCCCCTGTATGTGTAGTGTGTGTGCGTGCTTGACCTGCCCTGTTTGCATTGTGTTCTGTGTCTATCTGTGTCCCGGCACTCGTTCCCAGTGAATAAACCTTTTGATTGGACAACTGTGTGGTTCGCTATCAAATCGTTACATTATTATTGTAGCAGTGTCGGACTGAGTTATTGCGTGCACAGAGAAGAGAATGGTACTGTATGTATCCTCTTATCTAACACTGGGGTAGATGTCAAATAAGCCAGTTTCCCAAAAATGTTCCTTTAGAGTAAGTAGAGTTAATTAGAGGTTTGCTATATTTACTTTCATTTGGTCATTTGGTTATGAGTTTTTCCCCCCGGTGAATTCAGAGATGGAATGAGGTGTGCTGTGTAGTGATGTGCAGTTCCCCAGTAAGTCCTGCAGATGAAGCCAAAACACCGTTTTGTAAAGAAATGTTATCTGGATACATAGGTGACAAACATTCATTTTTATAACCACTAGATGGCAGCATGGTCCCAGTCTAGTTTTGTATGTGTGGTATATAGTATGCACTGAGAGGACCACATGTGTAGTAGTGAAAATGTATAGCATCCAGGGAAGTCCTCCTACCTTATAGTATATAACATATGGCGGTTTCTCTAACACTTTCATAACACCACAATTGTGTATGCCAAGGGTATGGATTGTTGTAGTGAGATTTTGGCCAGGTGGCTCATAAGACATTTACTTGCTGTTAGTATGTGCCTGGTGCACTGTAATGCACAATGTGAAAATGTGATGCACTGTGATGCACTGTATAAATGTGATGAATTGGGGTGTCCACAATATTACACCACAGGATGCTAGTGTTTTTGTGTGTCTGTACCTATTGCAAACTAATGTCCTCTTTGAATGGGCGAGCTCTACAACATTTTGTATTAGCAGTGAGTGACATTTGGTCTGTCACCTCTGATTCCTGAGTGTAAAACATATAGGTGGAACTAGTCTTACAGTACATGTATGCATTTGGCGTCATCTTTTACGGTCAGGATGAAGCCAGAATGCCAGTTTTCTACTTTTAGTTCCGAGAAAGGTCTCAAATTAGATCGTATCAATGCATTTCCTAGAATTTACTTGATTTTTAGACCTAAAGCTTTTAATCACCAGTAAATCTATTCCATAGTAACCTCAATAAATCAACAGTATCTATCTGACAGCTCCAGATTTGTGATTGGCTCAATGTGTAACTAAGAAGGAAGACTTGTAGCTTGCTTAATGACCTGCAGTTACAGTTGTTATTATTTGTGGCAAAACAGTATATGTGAAAACAGTAATTTTGTGAACAATATATCAATGTGGGGATGCTTTTTGTATACTAATATTGTAATCTAATCTATCTAACGATACTCAGAGTATCAGAACAGAGAGTTACCTATTGTAAGGAAATGTAATGCATTTGTCTACCGGAACAAATTGGCAATTGGGAACAATTGGCATTTGGACAAAGAGGCACTGAAAGCTGGACCTTATTAAACCTTAGCTCAGTCCTTGTAATTTTGTTTTGCATTGCTGTGACTTTCCCATTCAAGAAGGACCCCAAAGTCATGGTGAAAGGGGGGAATTTTCCCTTATGAATGGGATTACGTATGAGGACCAGGGAACAGCATGCAATCTTTTCACTTAATCTCCAGCCTACCAATGACATTCATTATACTTTCTGACCGAGTGCTCGACGGGGCTCAAGTCAATCCAATTACAATTGCCCTCCCGTGACATGGGCAGGGACCCTCAGGTTAGCCCCTATTGTTTCACACAATGAACTGGTTCTTGAAGGAGTGTCTGACATTTCTGGCCCTACAAAAGTCATGTTTTTGTTTTGGCCTTCTGGAAATATTCTCTTCTTTTCCAAAGCAGGTCTCTCATGTCTGTACATTTGTTTAAATCATGTGTATGCCAACATTTCAAGATGAGAGCCATGTCATGCTTTGATCTAAGATATTATTTGTTTAAATACACTTTGATTAAGCACAGATGGTTAGACCATAGTATCCCTTCTTAGAATAACTCTTCTTAGAATATGACTTCAACCCTCAAAATTGAGAAGAAATAGGACTTTGGCACCAACTTATTGCCATAAAACAGCTATTAAAATCAAACTGATGAAGAATGTTAGCTCATATTGACCGCTTTGTCGAGAGGGTCTCCAAGAATAGCAAAGCACTGTTGCCCATTTTAAACCCCTGGAAGTTAACAATGATACAACTGTTTAGCAGATGGCCCAGCAGTTGAAACAAAAAAGCATTGCAGCATAATATTTAGAACGTTGGTCTGTAGGTAAGTGATGTGGATGAGCTGAGATGAAACTGGTATCTCAACATGCTGAAGGGACGTTGTGTCCAGGGACTTAGCCTTTGAAGGCCTACAGGGTGGAGTGCAGTGATTTACTTAGGGACCAGGTTTATGCCTCTTCACTATTTTATTTTCATTAGAACAGTTATTTAACAGTCTTCTCTATCCATCTGTCTGGCCTCAAAAAATCAATGACTTAGATAAGAGGCTATGACTTCATGGGTCCAATCACTATGCTCACGCTCACTACTTTCTGGTCTTTGTGCTAGGCTGTTTATTACATTACATTACATTTAGCAGACACTTCTTGACCAAAGTGACTTACATATGTCAGCTATTACAAGGGATCACATTGTCCCCGGAGCAACTTGGGGTTAAGTGCCTTGCACAGCGGTGGAAGCCGGGAATTGAACCGACAACTTTCAGGCTACTGCACGCTAGCCCAGCTCCTTAACCACTACACTACCACAACCCTACAGGCTACTGCACGCTAGTCCAGCTCCTTAACCACTACACTACACTACCACTGCCCCCGTTTATACACAGTACATCAGCATAACTAGGTCCAGTAAACAGTATCAGCATTATGGGTGATGTGAACGGCAGAATCTGTCCATCAACAGGCTGATAAATGCTGGGACGACTCTAGCCCTGGTCTGGCCCAATCCTCCCAGAGTCCACTGATGTAAGGCCAGGGTGGTGTCGTATATGGCTCCAACATTTCATCTCTTAAATGGTACACGTGAGATTTATATTGGGTGTTCCTCTGCACTCCCTGTTGTATTGTGTGTTATGTCCAGTGCAGTGAGTGCCGCACAGCCGGAGCAGCAATAACATTGGTCTGTGCCTTGGCTTTGGATGCGGCCAGATAGGCTGCCAGATGGAAATGTGGGGAAAAAAGACTTAAAGGGACACCAGGCAAGCCTGATGCTTTTTCTCTACCAATCTCCCCCTCGCTCGGTCTGAAGCTCTTTTCCTTTTCTTTGCGTCATCTGTCAAGGGTTTTCGCTGCTTCTTCGCCGGCTCTGCCATTATACACACGTTTGCAACAATCTCTAGCGTTTTGTTAGCCTGCCTCTGTGCTGTAAACTGATCCTGCTTTGGTCGGCGGGTAGGATACAACGAACTTGCAAGTGGGATATTCTTCCTACAGGCAGTAGGGGCGGGCGAGAGAGCCTTCATTCGCCCCGTAATGAGTCATTTAACCATATACCGACTTACGAAGATCATTAATTAACACGAAAACGTTGCCTGGTGTCCCTTTAATCAAAGCAAGTGACTACATTTACAGAGCTACATTACTCAGTAACTGTGAATGAGTTTTCTGTTTCATTGACTCATGAGTAACTATGAGTAACTGTTCATGGCCACTTTAAATACCTACACAGGGTCTGGAATAATGTTACCAAAATGAGGTGGATTATGTTGTAAACCTCCGATATGTTATCTGATGAATCAAAGATGGCAAATCAATTGGATAAGTTATAGGCCTTTCATATCTTAAAGGTTAGACTTTTTCAAATAGAGATCCAGTGTATTTTACTGCACACCATTGTCACTCCATAAAACAGGCTCACTTCATCCCCTCCTTTACATTCTCGGGTGGCCAGCAGCCAAAACTATAGCCTTGTAACTAAGACAGAAGACGTCATCAAATCAAATTGCATTATACTTTCATTAGTCCACAAATGAGAACCATCAGACTAATTATGAATAACTTTTATCAAATTAGCTACTGCTCACGTGTGAGCCATGCAGCCATCACCCCAAAGGCCTCCCCAAGGTATTTGCTCAGCTCTCTCCCACCAGCCTCTTGACCCTCTAAGTGTATAGGCCTTAGGGCTGATGCCCTGGTCAGCTCTTGTGGTGATCTGACCTTTCCTCTGCTTTGCCAGGACGTGAAATTAATTCACCATTTCCTTTGGAGGTATGATTTGAGGCCCAAGAACCTATACATTTTACATTATGAAATGATGGTCTCTACAGATTGGTTCTGTAAATGTCTGCAATGGTCAGATTTCAGTAT
>NW_027468630.1:8710968-8813468 GCF_046254945.1 Alosa pseudoharengus | reverse complement strand
TCCGTCTCGGATGCTGCAAAGACGCACTTGGATGGATTGACAGTCAGCCCAGCAGAGCGGAGACGACCCAGGACAAGGCTCAGATGTTCCAGGTGCTGGTCCCAGCTATCATTGTGAAGGACTATATCACCTAAATATGCAGCTGCGAAATCAGAAAAATCACAGAGCACCTGGTCCATTAGCCTCTGAAAACTGGCTGCGGCCCCATAGAGCCCGAATGGTAATACAGTGAACTGAAACAGCCCCCATGGAGTCCGGAAAGCTGTTAGGTCCCGGGGCCGCTGAGTCAGAGGGACCTGCCAGTAACCCTTACAAAGATCAATGGTAGTTAAGAATTTTGCTTTTCCTAAACGTTCTAACAGGTCATCAATTCTTGGTGTCGGATAAGAATCGAATTGGGAAACGGAGTTGAGATACCTGAAGTCGATGCAGAATCTTATGCTGCCGTCTTTTTTCGGCACAAGGACTACAGGGTTGCACCATTCACTTCTGGAAGGCTCTATGACGCCCTGGGAGAGCATGACATCCACCTCCCCCTTCAGTGCCGTCAGCAGGCGTTCTGGGATCCTGTAACTGAGACGTTTTGGAGAAGCACCTTCTTTAAGAACGATATCATGGACAACGAGATCAGTCCTCCCTGGACTCTCCCGGAACACCTCAGGACTGCAGATCGCCCTCACCTGGAGCTGTTGACCCTCTGAGCGGTGGCTAAGATTGAAGTTCACCGGATCACCAGCAGGGGGTTTTCAGGTCGCTGCACCCACTCCTTCAGGAGGTTTACGTGCAACACCCTACTATGACATGACTGACCTGGAGTCGAGATCTGATATGTAGCCGGCCCAAGTTTCTTCTGCACCTCGAAATGGCCTTGCCATCTTGCTAGCAGCTTGCTGTCACTGCTTGGGAGAAGCACCAACACCGCTCCCGCATCTGTACAACATAGGACACAACATTAACAGTCTTCTCTCTCCCCTGGTCACCCTCCCAGATCTCCCTAAACAAAGACAAAGGCCCTCGGACTTCATGCCCATAGAGGAGTTCGAACGGAGAGAAACCCGTTGAGGCCTGGGGGACTTCACAGTATGCGAACAAGATATGGCAGCCAGAGGTCCCAATCTGTACCACTGCTGCTGACGAACTTCCTTAGCATCTGCTTCAGGGTCTTATTGAAGCGTTCTGTCAGCCCGTCGGTTTGTGGGTGGTATGGCGTTGTTCTCAGGCTCCTGATTCCCAGCAATTGATAGACCTGCTTTAAGAGTTGACATGAAGTTAGTTCCCTGGTCAGTGAGAATTTCTCGTGGAAAACCCATTCTAGAGAAGAACTGTACCAGACAAAAGGCAACCGATCTTGCTTTTATAGACTTCAATGGGAAAACTTCTGGGTACTTGGTCGCATAGTCTGTTATGACTAGCATGTAACGGTTCCCGGCTTTGCTTTTTCTACGGGACCGACGATATCCATTCCTAGGTGTTCAAATGGTGTATACCCTTCTGGAGTATGTACACCTTGTTCCCATCCGGATCAGCTCCTTGTTCCTTCTCACTGGCATTCTGAAACAGAGGGGCTAAAGAATTATCAGTTTTCTGCATGTCAATGATATCGACTGGCATCTGAAATCCTAGAGGTGACTCAGGTTCAGCATTAGTTGGAACTTTCACGACAGTATGAAGAAATTTTTCCCGTCTTCTCTGCCTACGAGTCTTACGAGACTTCCCGGGTTTTGTCTTCAACTCATAGTTGTAAAATGGCAGGGTGCTGTGAATCTCCTGGTGCTCGTTCGACTTCTTAGCTTGTCCTCTAGTGACAGCAGCACAACATTTCAGGTTCTTGTATGGCTCCAACAGATCCAGCAACACTGGGAGGTCACGGCCTAGTACGACAGGATAGGGCAAATTATCAGCAACCACAACATTCAACAGATAGGTTTGATCTTCAACTTTAATGTACATCTCGGCTGTGGAATAACACTTCTCGTCTCCATGCACACAGCAAATGGGCACAGCATCTTTGGTACTGCCAATATAAGGCGGCACAAATTTCCTGTGTACAAGCGTCTGTCCACTCCCAGTATCAATTAAGGCTCTAAGAGCAGTGCCGTTAACTTCAACATCAATCATCTTGGCATCTTGATCGTTAACGTGAACTGAATCCACACCAGGTCGTGGCACAACACACATATTGTTGGACTTTGCTGTTTTTAGGACACATAGGGTGTGTTCGAAACGGGAGACAGCTGCCTACTGCCTCCCTCCCTACATAGAGAGCTGTCTCACTAGACATGACTTTGGATTAAAAATGAGCGTAGCACTCTAGAATCTTTAGTTGACACTACGGTATGACGTTAGCAAAGGCCTGACGTTAAACTAAATTAGCTTACGTAAGCTAGCAGGCTAATAAATTAGTTTTACGGCCGGCAGATATATCAGACCAGACGCTATTAATGGTTACAACAATGGCATAATCAGATTGTAAATTGTTTATTTCTAATCTGTAATCTACAAATCTAAGCAAAATAAAGTCACACAAATGACATTTTAAACAGATTCAGCAGCCATTACCGATGTCATCCGCCATATTTGGGATGTTTTGCGAGACAGAGACTGAGTTTGCTGCTGATATTCTGGGGATAGGCTACAACATAGCCAATGTACGACTTTAGCCTTTTAATATATTTGCTGCATTGGATCAGTCTTCCTAGAACAGGCAAGGGCTTTCTAGCCTCACGTCAGCAGCGCTGCATCACCCATATAGCCTATAGGGGAGAACCGGCACAATTGTAACACTTTTTTATTTTTCCAATTCAAACTCGATTTACACAAAGACGATAGACTTGAGAGTTGTGAAATTTGACCAGAACAGAGTCGTACATGTCTACTCCATGAAAGTTGAAACAGAATTTAAAAAAGATGTTATAGTTTGTCAATAATTTAACTTAACAGCCATAAAAAAGTGCGGTACAGTTGTAACAGTAGCGTTATGAATGTATCAGTGCTAAAATCGTGAATCCTATATCATATTTTAACACAAAACAGTGCTGGGTTAAACAAAGAGCATCTGTTTTCATATATAATCAAGAAAAAAAGTCCAAATGTATGACTGTTAAAGCTAATTTATTGCATTATTGATTAGCCATTGCAGACCATATTACGGTGTTATGCTAGCTCACAATAACCTTTAGGCCTAAATATGCTTATTTTGGCCATATCCACTTGATAAAACCAGTAGTTGATAAACTGCTTATTTCTTACATGTCTGAAGCATTTGGTCCAACACTGATATTTCAAGTTGCTGTGTTAACTTTAATTGGGTGATGGCGGCACAAAAATCATAATCCATAACTCGCAATGAGAATGTTCGTGCATTCGCGATAAAATCAGTTCATTTTGCCATAGAGACTGGTGTTACAACTGACCCGCACAGGTCATGTTTTTATTTTCATTTAATTGCATGTGCTGTGACTACATAAATCAAATAGGACTCATGTTAACTTGAAACAGAGGGACTGAAGATATGAATGACATGTGATTGAAGTCCACACGCTCAAATTTCACAAAGCAAACTTAAACAAACAGTTGCGGTTAAAAATAAATAAAAAATCGCGATGCTTGAATTTTGCACCTTTTTGCTTAATCTCTGGTCGTATTTATAGTAGACCATTCATATTTGGATGGCTGTAAGATTATACATAATTACATGATATGTGTCTGTTTACGTTTCCGTAGCTACACCATATCTTGAGAATAAAACACTGTTACATTTGTACCGCTGTTGTACCAGTTCTCCCCTACATTAAAACAACCAGCGGATGGTGGGCGGGTGCCGTTTCGAAAATTGGTCAAATAACTTTGGTGTTGATGGATGGCTGATGGATGATAAGTTTTGCTATGCAGTTATGGTTGAAATAATAGCCCATCAGCGCATCTCTAGTGTGTGTGCCTCTCTCGCTCAGAGGGGAGGGAGAGGCTGAGGGTCGATCCAGCATGGATTCTAAACTCTGTGGTGGATAGGATCTACAATTAGGTGTTAACAATACTACTACGCTAGGTCGAAGTACTCCCAAGTGCTATTGCGCCACACATTGTAGTTCTCCGGTTTATTCGCTTGGAAAATCGCCACGTTTCATGTTGCGTGGCCGTAGCATTTCTATCAACTACTCGTGCAACTGTATTTAAGTCGGTAAAACGTGGATGTTTTTGATTACTTCTACGCTTAGTTGCCGTCAAAGCCCGCTAGCATAGCAACATGCTAACACAGTCCAGCTGCGCACCAGAGCGTTTGAGTGCACGTACGGACACGGGAGAGGTATGACTCAACTCGTGAAAGTTAAGGTAAGAACATATATTACTACTGACATTGGGTGGCGTGTTCCTTTAAAAGGCAGCAGAATTTGTTTTTACGGTTTCGAACCGCACTTGCTGCCTTACTCCCCAGTTAGATATCCTAAAAGGCAGCAACTTTACCCGTTTCGAACACACCCATAGGCTTGGTGTGGCCTTCTACTCCCACCGCTGCCACCAACTGTAAGGGACCGATCAGTGAGGCATGAGGACACAAGGAGGTTTGGTTCAAAATGGAGGGTTTTTATTACCCAAACAATGATCAAAATTGACAAAGTCTACAAACTGATAATTAGGCCTATAAAAGAGGTCAACCAAAAGTATAATGACACTAAAGACACAACTGACGTGACGTAGACTGAACAAAAAACTGACCTGACACAATGAAACAAAAGGGAACATATATATCGGCTTGGCCAAACCAAAGGACACAAAAAGGGGATACACTAAATACATAGACTTAAATCATAACACAGAGCAAAGTAACTAAGGCCAAATTCCCCCCTCGGGCACATGGCAGACGTGGTACGGTCTAATAGGTCGGTACCCAGACTTCGGTCCTCTCAGCCCTCAGCCACGCCTTTGCCCAACCAGGAAGGGAACGCCCCCAACGCTCAGCCCAGGTAACTCAAGACAAAAGAAACACATGATTAGCAACAAACAACTTATATATCGTAACACCCCCAATTATCACCACTTTTGTTCAGAAATTCTAAAACAACGATGTTTTTTAACACTTCAAAATAACATTTGCTAAATTAACCTTACATTTTTCAGTAGCCATAGCTGTGTAGATTTGAACAAAATCTGGTTTGGTTGTTAACGGGAGCATTTACTGCCTGAAATATCCTATTTTGTTTACCACGCTCGGAGTTATAGTGCTGGCCTGATGGGTCGCCTATTTACACCGTTTCAACGGCACATGAACGGTTAGACCGAGAATTCTCGTCGTGAAATTAAAATACCACTGGAGCTCCAAGCGGTTGTGTACACGCAGCCTTACAACACTGTTTACAGCTCTTTGAGTCACGGTAAAATGTTTTTTTTGGTACATAGCTAATTTAGATACACCTATGGTGTGGGTGGTTGCTTTTCTTTAGGAGTACACTGTCTTGGTTTGTATAGAAATGGATATTAAGTGACACATACATGCAAGACGGTGGAAATACGGGACCGACGGTAATAGGGGGAGTTCCGATAACCTTACAGTGTTAAAATGTGTGCACCCATATAAAACAATGTAAGGCTAAAGTACAAAAACTAATAAAGTAAATAAATGAAACAAAATGTTGAGTGAGTTATTTGAATAGAATAGCACATGACTGCAAACAATAAAATGTGCAGCAAATTCATGATGTACCAAAAGAAACTAATAATGTGCATTTGTAAAGTGAGGGCTTGTGTTACCATGTGTGGCTGTGACCATCACAGGGAACATAGTTCCTTCATATAAACATAAGTACTGAAATGAGTACAATGTACACGTGAATTGTTTATACAAGCTAAACTTAGAACCATGCATTTTTTACATATTAGTTTATGAACTATACATATAACAATATGGATAATAAGGGTGTTTTCAGTGACAAAAAATAACTATTTTATTATTGTGTATCATTTTGAATATTTTTGGGGATACGGTGTGTGATTTCTAATACAATGTGACTTATAATGTCAAATAATGTGATGTGATTAATAGTAAAATAACAAATAATAATCCTGCACTCTAAATGTAATCTTGTCTCACAGGCTGTTTGACCTTTAGCAAGCCATCAAGACCAAACTCCTGGAAATTTAGTTTTTTCTGTTATCTCACTGACGTAATGAGTTATATTTACACTGTAGAGGCTCTTGCCTAACTGGTAATTAAGTATTTAGTAAACACAATTTGAGGAATGACTCTTAGTGCGTTTTTCCCTCACTTATCCCTTGGGGTTTGTGACTCAACCTGACAGTATCAGACACACATCTGGTTTATACTGTAAATGACCTGTTTAAGAGATTTCTTTCTCTCTGAGAGAGCCCAGTGGTTTGTGTAATATCAGAGTAATTGGCACAGTATCTAAAACGTCACTTGGGACAGAGCGTTTTGGATTAATCTCACGGAGGTTAATGTCACGATGCCCAGGGCTGGGAGATGCAGGCCATGCAGCTAGCCTGCAATGTGTGAAGTATTAGGCTAGCCCAGTGAGAATGGCACCGCCGTGACCCCTAGCGTACGTCAACACACATCTTTGTCTTGGAGCAGACAAAACAAGCCGTAGTAAAGAAAACAAAAAACAGCTGTGCGGAAACATGTACCCTGTGTACTGTTCAACACCAAACACTTTCAGTCACACTGGCCTGGAAGAGCTATTGTTGGAGGCCAAAAGGGTGGACTTTTGTATGGTGCAACCTGCTTTCACATTCTCATAACTGTATCCATCTTGTCTATTGGATTTTCAATGTTGTCAACAGTGAAAGGAACATGTAAACATGGCCCTATAGTAAATTATATCCTTTTGTAATACTGCAGAATACAGTTTAACATTTGATTTTCATCATTCCCTGTTATGTATTATTTTCTCGGGGAAGAACATGAGTCTAGGTGCTTGTTGTTCGTCTTTCTATGTTTCATGTTGTTGTTTTTGCACGTCATGATTTTTTATGTACTATTTGTAGTTGCGATGGATGCACAAAAGGGGGATGTACTCCATTCCCTGCATGGTCGGGATGATTTGGGTACCTTAATTATTGTCCAGTTAGCCTGATGAGAAGGCCTGTTCACCTGATCAGTTTAAATATATCAAAGTGATAAATCTGAATGTTAATTTGTGTTAATGCGAAAAAACATAAACATAGCCGAATGCAGTTCAGTCATATAACATCGTTCACCAAGTATATGGAGCTTCAATTCTGTGTGTGATCCCATGGCAAGATCTCATGAAAATCTGTCAGTTCATGACAAATTTACTACAGATAGTTTTTTTTTGCTGTATTAAACAGTAGCTCTAAGCTAACTAACATACACTTTATCTAATGCAACATTCATGTTTTGATATATTAACATACACTGACATTCAAAAGTATGGATTGATTTAGATATTTGCTTGTTTTCGAAGGATAGAGTATTTTTTGGCTATTAAAATAACACCTAATCAATCAGAAATACAGTGTAGACATTGTTAATGTTGTAAATGGCTATTATATCAGGAAATTGATATATTGACTTGACTTTTAATGCAATATTGATAAAAGTTGACATACAGTAGGCCTATTGTCAGCAAGCAACCATCCATCCTATGTTCCAATGGCACATTCAGTCTGCTAATCCAATTTTTTTTATTTTTAAAGGCTAACTGATCATTATAGAAAACCCTTTTCCAATTATGTGTGCACAGCTAAAAACTGCTGCCTTAAAGAAGCAGTACAAGTGATCTTCTAGATGAGTGGAGTATCTGCAATATCATCTATTGTGGGTTTGATTAAAGGCATACAATGGCCAGAAACAGAACTTTCTTCTGAAATGTGTAAATTCTTGTTCTGAGAAATGAAGGCTGTTCCATGTGAAAAATTGCCTAGAGACTGAAGATCTGATACAACGCTGTGCTACTCCCTTCACAGAGGAGTGTAGACAGACTTTAACCTGAATAAAAAAAGGATTGGAAGGTCCCGGTGCACAACTGAGCAAGAGAACAAATACATTAGACTGTCTAGCTTGAAAAACAGATGGCTCACAGGTCCTCATCTGGCTGCTTTGTGAAATACTATCTGCAAAACACCCGTGTCAAGAGAAGAAGGGACTCCATGGTGCTCGCCTTCTAGAGTTGTGAAGAAAGAAATATTTTTCAGACTGGGCAATAAGAAGAAAAGATTAAGATGGGAAAAAGACCACAGACAGTCGACTGAGAAGAAGACTGCAAAAAAGTATTATAGACAGACAAATCTCAGGTGTTCTGACCACAAAGAAGAACATTTGTGAGACACCAACCATATGCTGAAGGAGTGTTTGACTCCATCTGTCAAGCATGGTGGAGGGAATGTGATGGTCTGGGTGTGCTTTGGTAGTAATAAAGGGCCGAAATTTTACAGGATTAAAGCAATCTTGAAGAAGGAAGGCTATAATTTTTTAATGCCACACCCTATGGGCGGCATTTAATTGGAGCCAATGTCATCCTTAAAGAGGATAGTGACCAAAGGCATGCATACAGCTCCAAACTATGCAAGAGAAACATGTAGGGAAGAAGCAGTCAGCTGGTATTCTGTCTATAATGGAGTCAAATGGAAATTTCTAAGTGGCCCCAAACTTTTAAAAGCCAGTGTGAAAAATACATGAATAGAATAATCAAATACATGAAAGTACAACTATAGTGAATGACTTGATAATGAACAATTACTTAATAGTGAATTACTTGAATTCCCGCTTTGGTGCTTGTTCACCTGTTTGTGAATACATCTGTAAAAGCACTGATTTAAGAACAATGTTCAATGGGTTAAATATTGAACTGTGTGAATTCACACAGGAGGACACAAAGTTATCCTTTGTCATATAATAAAAGCATTTGTTATTTGGTATGAATTCATTGGCTCTACTTGCATATACTTGGATATGTTTTCTGTTGGACACCGAAATTTTGATGATTGGTCCTGTCTCTACTTTTCTGACACGTTTTGAATCGCCTTTGACTAGTCAGAGTGGCTGCCTATACAGGCATGCTCAAACATGTCCTAAAACAACCCTTAACGTTCGTTTTCAAAACTGCAACTCACCGAGTGGTTAGTGGTGCGATTCAAAACGAGTCAGAAAAGTCGAGACAGGACCAATCATCAAAATTTCAGTGTCCACCACTGTAGTTCATCCAAAACAAACAAGAAAAGGCACTCAAAGTGCTAAATACCGGAATTTTCCTTTAAATAGTGAAATGTTGGAAGTCTGAATTTTGTGGCAGTGTTTATTTACATTGGACTTAATTCTAAAATAATATGTGCAAGGACTGCAGTATTTTGTAGGTAGAATATCAACATAAACATTTGAGACCCTGAACCTTGCTGGTCACAGTCCATCTAAATCAATTTTAGTCTAAGATTGAATTACACTTTATCTGCGTTTCTCCTCCTGTCTGGAGACTCCCATAGTTCAACTACAGGTCTATAAGATTTAAGAACTGTAACAAATCTTCTCAGAATTAATTTCATACTGTCTCCGAACTCTTTGGGGATTCATAGTCATTGTAAACAATAAGAATGATCTCATTTGTGCTGGATCCATGAAATAAAACATTGACGTCGTAGACTAGCCCTAAGTCCCAACGGAGAGCTGTAAAGTCATGCCAACACCACACGTGAACATCTAGCAGAGGACGCTAATACATGTATGGCTCTATGTTCAAAGTCTCTGGCAGAGGACGCTAATACATGTATGGCTCTATGTTCACGGTTTCTGGCTTTTGTTAGATTTAGACAGGTCCAGCTTACTGTGGGAGCCATAATGGCTTTTTGGAATCTGTGAGAGGCTTCTCCAGAGGGTCCAGGGGTCTAAAGCACAAAGGGAGGTTGAAAGTGACAGGACTCTGATTCTGTGAGGATTTCCAGGTCCAAATTAAACACACAAAGACTGACCATCAACCTGACACATCCATAATAGACTAGGATTAGTATACAACAGTGATGAACAGTCCCAAATGAAAACAGTGTCATTTAAAAAGCATGCGAGAAACTATAATTACAGGGATTTCAAGAAGAATTAGAAAAGATAGAAAGTTATGGCAGGTGGCTTAGTTGTGGTGGAGGACTTGGGGCTGTGGCTATCAAGAGTTTCAACATTGACACATTAACAATCAAAGTTCCACTGTGCTAAAATCTTCTTCTTGTTCGTCTTTGTCATTTTACATCAGCCTTACTAGCAATGTTAAGCGCAATGATTAATATAATGCATTCTATAATGGCCCCCCACCCCCCTCGATAACTTCTTTGACAATCGTATGGCTTTTTATGGATTACAAGGGTAGAACATCACTAATGAAAATATTATTTGAATCACTGAGTTCGCCGAGTTGCACTTGAGTTCCATCTGAAATCAGTGGATCTCATTTAGAAAAATTGGTTGTGGGTAAGGACCCTAAGGAAGCCAAAATGCCCCCTCAAACTACCACTAAAAACATTTCTCAAATGTCTCTGTGTTAATTTTACTCTCTCAGGTCTTGTGTGGTCATGAAAACAACAGAATCTGGGGCAAATGTAGAGTTTGGAAGCAAATAACAACTGGAAGGTGTGTCTAGTCTAGTAGTTGCGAAAGACTGAACTTATGTTAACTCCACACTACACAAAGCCCTAACTGGCAGTATATTCCCATTTCACAATACTCTGGACCAACACCATTTTATGCCTCAACTAGTAAGGCGGCCTACTGATTCAGTCTGTGTGTTTAGAGAGGCACCATGCTTCTCTGTGTGTGATGATGGATGTGCCTTTGTGCGACTCTGGGTCATTACGGAGTTGAAATAACTTTAAGGACAGATGACCTTATGGAGCATGTAGGACACACACACACACACACACACACATACACACTCCTTCCACAAACATCGCCTGCCCTACTCCCGGTGGGACTACATCCATTTTCCACTGTGTGGCCTGGGACTCCTGATTTAGACTTTATACCTCCATCAGATGGGCTGTAGCTGTGCTCAAGATGAGCTAGAATGGCCCCTCAGGCAGAAAAAAAAAAGTTTAAAACCTCTGCACACGTCTGTGCACTCGTTAACACGGCCACCATTTTGCCCCCTTTGCACTGTGTAAATATTTGTTTGTGTGCCCAGTGCACTGACACTAATTTAAAAATAGAACAGACAGTGACAGAGCAATTTCTTCAAACGGACGTCCCCCTCTGGACATGATATCTGGCCCTTAATCACGGCAGCACTTGTGTGGTCTGTGGCTTCTTCAAGAGAGATAAATAAAATGAGGAGAACATCATTTGATGCTACTGGTTTCTCTTGTCTAGATCAGCCTCATCTAGATTGCGATGGGCAGTTAATCCTTCTTTTGAAGGGTCGACAGATTTGACGTCCTCAAATACTGAAAGATGGAATTCAGAAGGCAGACTTTTTTTTATGTCTGTCCCTCAGCTTGGGGTCCTTGGGTATTCCGAGTTCCCTTGTGTGAGCGTGGAGGCTATGTTAGCAGTCGAAGGAGAAAACAGGAAACTCGTGCAGCACATCGTCCCCTAAACTGCCCCCAAGAGAAGACATGCTTTCTAGTACGGGGAGGAATTTTTCATTGCTAAGCACACCCCTGATGCCCACACGTTTTTTTTAGTTCTTTAATGGCCTTAGACCGGATATGCTTTATTTTGTAACCATTGGAAGGAGCAGAATGCAGAATCCATTGCAGAATGCTCTCTAAACCACGGGAAAATAAAGTTTACATCACAGATGGGGGATCATATTTCCTCGCTTAACACATTTACAGGGCCCAAAATATTGCTTTTCTTTGACTAACAAGTTTTACCAACAATAACACAATTGGCCTTTGTTATTATTATACTTACCACATTTTTGTTCCTCTAACATGTTTTCACATGTTCTAGACATGGAAACAAATGAGAAATGCATGCAGAAAATGAAATGGGCCATGAAATGAGTCTCACACAAGAATCAAAGGATAAAAAAAATCCCCATTAAGTATTACATAACTGCGAAGTGATCCATATATTCTGTGTTGGATATCTACGTGGAAGAAAGTCCCTTCTTCATGTTGCTTTCTCCTGAGTTCCAACTAAAACAACCACAGGGAATATTTACTGTACTGAAGAAGACCATTGATGCCTGACTTCCTTCGTTACACCCCAAATACTCCTTCAGCTCGAGAGGAAGAACCCCACTGTGACCCGTTCTCTAATATTAGTCTATTTGCCTTAGTGCATGCCCTCTGTAGTGATGTGAAGCTAGGCCGGGTTATCGGACGGCTTGGCGGATTCCCCAGGGATGACTCAACAGGAAAAGGAGAGCATAACCACAAGATTAATAGGCTCACCAAGGACTTACAAACTCTTGTTTGATACACATGGACAGTGGCAGTTCTCCTGTTCTGTAACAGGAGGAGAGTCAGGTTGATTTTCAGACATTCACGTCATGGGGGGAAAGTGGAATAAACTGTCAGACAGTGTGTGGGAATTTATGTCCTGAGAAAAACCTTTCCAGTTGTCCAGCTGTGGTTTCTTTTGAAGTTCGTGGCCACAAACAGAAGGCCAAAATGGATGCAAATTGTGCAATATACCGTACATTCTCTCTTTTCCGAGATCCTGGAGACTGACCATGAGAATATTTTACACGTCTTCCTGTCTGCTTTGTCTGCCTTTCACTCATGCTCAAGGGTATGTTCTCGCTGGGGGTGAAAATTACTGCATTACGGAGAACAGGGTCAAACCACAGCTATGTGGCCACCGAGAAGAATGTGCTTTTGCAAACCATGCCAAGAGATCCTGGAAAAATACTGAACATATATAGCATTTAAAGGATTTGGCTGATATTGGTTACATTCAACCTCTGGAATTGTTTTGATTGTTTGACAGGCTTTTCGTAACCACATTTTTTGACTCGCTGGGAGCAGATAAATAATGGGAGGCCTAGTGACATTTCATTAATAAGCAGTTCATGAATGCAGTTTGTTCACAGTTGTCTTTTTTGTTTGAATTCCCAGAACTGACCCCTGAATTATCCTCTTATTAACGACACCTTCTCTTTTCTCACCATGTCTTAATGTTTAAGTCAAAAGCATCAACAAAGGGAAGATTTTTTTACCAGTGCAGTCACAAGGATTAGTTCTCTGCAATTGGATTATGAGCATAAACAAGCCTCTCAATATGAAGAGGCCAACCAAAAAAAAAAAGTCCTCCCCCTCCCCCCAATGACATTACAGCACCACAGAGCATCCAATTAGCTTGTTGTCTGCGGAGGGCCAGCTTGACTTTTATTGGCTAAACAAATTTGATGAAAGTTTGTGGTTTTGACCTTTTTGTTACATTAAAGCTCTGCAGGAGGGTTGGGCCAGCAGTGAGAGATAAGGCCGGGCAAAATGGCAGGTTTTTTTTATCTGTAACAAAGATCCTCTGAGCGCTGTGGCCACTCGGACTCTCCAGAGGTCACCTCTCATCAGTGTCAGTGGTGGCAGAGGCAAACAAAATAAAAGACTTCACCATTCTGAAATCACGTTATCGACTCATTTTGATGTTCCTTCTCCATCTCCCCATCCTGTACTGTTTGCTGCTACAAGAGACCTGGACAGAGATAAAAACAAAGATGTGAAAACAGAAGGAAGTCCTTATGCCATACGCAGGGCCAGAGAATACAGTGGAGAGATATATATATATATATAGAGAGAGAGAGATTCACATTGTCATCAAAAGCATCCAGCAGGCTTTGCCCAATGTAGATAATGGGTAAGAATTTTAATTCAGGCTGTTGAATATTGCATCACACCTCACATAATTTAATGGTTCTCATTTAAAAGCAGCTATAATGATGTGCACATGCAAGAATTATATGGTGTGAACTATATCAAACAGATCTGTTTGTGTGGTCAATATGCAAAGGTGATGTGTATTTGTATAGTGTTTCATTATATACACTGTACATTTAAAGGTTATAAGCCCAAAATTCTAGATAAAGGTTGTTGATATCTGATCTTAAAAAAACAAACAATAAAATTACACCCCTCCCACCCTGAAGCAATGTGTTAATTAGCTGGGATTGATTTTTAATCTATTATGCTTGTTTTCTATTTACTGAGCCAGAACTGTGCAAACAAATTGAACAAATTGCACACTGAACTGACAGCACTAGCACAATGAGGAGCAGTGTGATGGATTTGACAAAACATGTTTTGAATTAGAATCACAGACTCTACCTTTAAATAGTTTTGTGTAAATAGAAATGGACAATATCTGTCATTTGCATAGGGTGTGCAAGTCAGCAGCTTTGTTGCAATAAATATATCAAGCATGGTAGAGTTGAGTTACGGTAGTTAATGAGCCATTTCCTTGGTAAGAATGTGTTGTGGAGGAATTAAACTGTGGTTATGTGTGGGTCTGCAGGGAAAAAAGATAACAATGTTTCTCATGTAAATATGAAAATAATAACATTTCTCCACACTTAAAAGCAAGTAAAAAAAAGAGTATAAACTAGGATATGAACTCTTGGCTTATAATGAGCTCCAGTAATGTCACTAATGCAGGTCCTTGTTCTTCTGTACTGCAGGAGTTGATTGGCCTAGATATGGTTAATGTATGAGTTTCCCAGATATCCCCTTAAATACTGCAGTATATCATATTGTGAGATCCTTATCAGGTTCCGTTTTATTAGATTCTGGTATTCAGGGTACTTTGTTTACAGTGGCCTCATGTTCAGGCAATGCAACATTTTGTGAGTCACTTTGGACATTTTCCCCTGTCTCATCCTAGTGCAAACCTCACTTTTGTATGCGGTGGGATAGAGTTGGTTTTTAAACTGTGGTATTTTGTGGAAGGAGTTATTGCCTGTGACGTTCTTAGTTGTCATTCTGATCATCAATAATGATGTAGTTTGTAGTGTCAGCTCATTTGCCATCTTGTTCAGGTAATAGGTGTTTGTGGTGTGATGTCAGCATAAAGGAATTGTTTACAGTGAGGCCAACTTCTGTTGAATTTATTACATGTAGCAGATATTCTAGGTTGAGTGAGCTGAGTTGAATTTACAAACTAAATTCAACTAACACGGATGATGTGGGGTCAATGTTAATCAAGCGTGACATCACCTGCCCAAATGCCCATTGTTATAATGGTCTGGACATGCAGTTGACAAGCTCATCTCATCCACCTTTTCAAAAGATCAACCACACCACTCAGTAGCTAGTTGCCTATCACAGTAGTGTATATTTTTATAGTTTTATACCAAACCAGTCTCAGTAAATTGACAAATAAAAATCATTGTCTGTAAGTGTAACATTTCTGTCTCAAACAAGTATATATTATTGAGTTAGAATAATGTCGGGAACTGGTCCCAGACTACATTTTAGGTAGCAGAACAATTTGTTGCCCCCTCAAATAAATCAATGCATAACCTAATAAATCAACTACTGATAGATAGCACAACACACCGCTCAATGTCACTGAACATTCTGTGATTCTGAGGCATTTAGTCAGAGTAAGTAGCTTATTTCCCTCCCCGGTGGACCTCTTTCTCTCATCTCTTGTTCTCACACTCGTCTCATTGTCTGCATTTCAGTGTGAGAACTGTGTGATGGTGTAAGACCCAGACCTTTGGCCAAACCGTTTGATAAGCTGCAGGAGCGGACAGTGTTCCACTGGCTGCGTCGATATCAGTATGGAACAAAAACACTCACTTCCCCCCTAAATGGTTTAGTGCAATCACTGATTTCCTCCTCTTGACATTCAGGTTAGTTAGCTCACTCTTCCTATAGTCTGCTGTTGGCAGCAATTGAGAGATAAGAAGACATGATATGATCTTTGTTTGAAGTGTACGTTATGTTCACTGATAATGAAATGACACTATTAACCCCGCATAAATATAATAATTCAGATATTCATTGTAAAGGTTAAAAATAAATGCAATAGCTTAACATTCAGACCATGAGTTAAAATGCATATAATTTGAATTATTTTCTGGCTTATTAGCTCTTGTTTACACACTACACATTATGCCTATGCATCTCATAGGAGAGCCTCTTGACATAAAAGCCTACCACATATTAATCTAAAAGGTCTGTTTACATAATAATGTACAGGAACATGTATAATATGTAATTATCCATGCAAAATATCCCATATATAATCTTGCAGTCATTGAAGCAGAAATTTCTAGGTGGAAAGCAGTGATGACTGTGGGGCTAAAGTTACCATGTAAGCACTCTCCGCAAGCAAGTGAATACGAAATGAAGAGTGACATGCTAGGATCCCACACCTGCTGACCCGCTATTAAAGCAACACCAAATAACTTTCCCTCTGTCGCACGCACGCTATTTGTTTATCCAGCACCGGCTTTGCAAATAACGATGTCCACAGACAAGGTAGAATATTTTGCATGACTTATAAAAGTACGATGTATTGCGACATCAGATGCAAGTCAAATATGTAGTTTCTTATATCTTATTATTCCATCTAACTACAGATCCGCTACCCGATCTGGCAAACTTACATAGTGCGGTTATAGCCGATAGAGGGCCGCGAAGCGAATGCAGAATTGCCGTTCACCCTGTTACGAGTTGATGAACCACTGAAACGATTTTGGAAACATTATTTTAAGGTATAAAAAACTCTTTGGTGTTGCTTTAAGTGGCATGCTAGGATCCCAAACCTGCTGACCCGCTAGTGGCATGCATGCTAGGATACTGTACCTGCTGACCCCGCTATAAGTGGCATGCTAGGATCCCATACCTGCTGACCCGCTAGTGGTGTGCTAGGATCCCATACCTGCTGACCCGCTAGTGGCGTGCTAGGATCCAATACCTGCTGACTGTAAACCCTGATGACAGCAGCACAGCTATAGCATGGGGGCCAGGGATGGGATGGTATAAAGGGGAGGGGGGTGACATGGAGTGAGGACTGATACAATGGCGAAAGTGACCGAGGTCAGAACGGCACTGTCAGCCTGGGCTGGAATGGAAAGCCTCTGGTCAGCACAAGCCAACACAAAATAAATGTTCGCAGCCTATTATTTCATTGAAGTGAAAGGTGTGTTTGTGTGTGCGCATATGTGTCTGTTTGTCTGTCTGTCAGTGACTACTGCTTTTGTGGGCTGCTTTTATGGGAAATTATTTGGATGGAGGCCTGTGAACGTTGAAGAGGCAGCACATTCAGACAGTTTGTTCTCATTTACTGTTGGAAAGAACAGTGATTCCTCTGTTCGTGTTTGTTTCGTCTCGTTTAAGATCAGCTGAAGATTGGTGATCCTCTCTTGACTGTCAACACTCAGTGAAGTTGGCGGATTAAATCCCTCAAGTACTCTGAAAGATTAAGTCAATCAACAAAGGCTTTGGCCTTCTTTCTAGCCTACGCCTTCCAAAATAATTAAATTGTGTCGTGCCAAGTTGCAGTTTTCCTTAATGAATGACTTTTCCACGTCTGTGTGTGAGTGTGTAGAAGAAACTCTTTATTGTAGTAGTGTGAATAATTGGATTTGTCTTTAATAGATAGTTGCTTTGCATGTTTAACAGAACAATGTGGTGTACATAGTCGGAGTTCAGTAATACCAGGGCAGATTCAGCTACATTCTTGCAATAGAAGAGATCCTGGCTTACACTGAAGAATACATTTCTGAATACTGTTTTTTTGTCTTACATCGAACACCATGAATTAACAGTTTACACTAACGTTTAAAATACTTTACATTCACGGCTCCTTATAAACAATTTGATAAATACAAGATTAGATATATAACAAAAGAATATGTATATATACTTTCTTTAACTCACAATATCTTAAATTTATTTATGTGTGGCTTATTTCCTACTATGCACTGTTTACAATGTGATGTTCAGATTTCATTTTATAATTTCCTTCTAATAAATAATAATAATAGTATAAAACAACATTAAAGATTATACATTTGGATACTTAAAAAATGAAGTAAAAAAAATCTGCAAATTATGCAAAGTATCATATTTTCTGCTGAACAGGACAATCTTACACATGACAAAACAGTGGTTATGACTGTCATTTTCTAAAAGATCCGCAGTCGTGTTACACACATACAATACATATAGCAATAGCACACGCACACACTCACGCACAAACACCCGCACATTATAGAGGAAAATCTTTTGCAACTGCACTTTACATTGCAGCTGTAATACGTGGACCACGATGGAGTGGCAACCCTTGACATGGGCCGATGATCTTATACTGCCAGATAATTAAAGAACAAAACAGAAAATCATTGTGGAGTCCTCAACATTATCACTTGTAAACCAAAGTTTAGAGTTTCTTTATGAAAAAAGACTAGTTGTGGCCCTCGATTTGGTATGTAAAACAGAATCAAACTGACTGATGCAAATCCGCATCCCACCATTGCCTGAAATTGGCATGCTGTCCACAGAAACACTAAACTAAAGAAGCACTTTTTGATGGGAGCTCCTTTCAAGTTCTGGATCTGTTTTCTCAAGTAACCCTCACTGCCACTCTCCCATCAGATCAAGGACCGACCTCTAATGCTACTAAAACAGTAAATTCAAAGTATTTGAATTATGATAACAGGCTTCTCAGGAGAAGCAAAACTGACAAAAGTCATAATACACCATTGGATGATGGTTAAGCAAAAATAAAGAGAGATGACTCTTCATAAGAGAGACAGAGCCTAGCCCTCTTAAAAAACCTTCGTAAAGTAATATATATCTTTGGAACTGAATAGTGCCAATATGATCTGTTCCCTTTTATTCGAGATAAATGATACGCTTTCTACACAACATCTACATGGCCAATATGAACTCTATGCTGAGTTGTAATCTTAGTTCACAAAATGGCACACACTGCCCCTACAATAACATGCTTTTCAGGGCAGAAGACCAGGAGGATGTTTGTCATAAAGACACGTTTATCCCCATCTTTGTGAAATAACTAAGTAGTAGTGAAAGTAGTATTTGAAGTGTCTAGCTTGATAAGGCACTGACACAGTCGAGCTCCTTTGATGAATACTGTAGTAATCCTGGGGGTTCCCTAGCAATTGCCTTCATACAGTGGTGAGGATCTATTTTACAACTTCACTGAAACAATGAGTTTACATATTCCATCATAACACTTAAATGGTTGGTTCCATTTAAAATATGTTTAATGCCAGTGTTTTATATATAAAAAGAATGGTTATGCTATTTGGTGTGGGAATGATTATGTTCTGACAAATATTTAATTTTTTTATAAGCAAATAGATTTTTGGTTGCCGGTTTTAGAAGGGAGACTCAAGGAAGGGTCTGTTTCTAGTTGCCTTTTCAGTCACAGACAGCAGGAGGGCTAAGCCGTCTATAAGGGTCTCCCAAAAAATCTACATCTACAGATTGAATTGCTTCCCTATGCCACACACAACGAGTCGAGGACTGTTTGACATGACTGATATTGTTGTGGGTTTTCGTCATATTAAGCAAACAGTAACAAATGCCCAAAAATAAAAATATATAAAAAATCAGAAACATATAACAAAAAGTATGATAAAAAAAATTGGTTTAGTGAATAAAATACCTGTAGATTCCCAGCATGATTTGTATATGAGAACTATGAGGTTTGAGTTAAGATTTCATCGAGGAAAAGGGGGTGGGGGGTGGTGTTGGGTGGCAAAGCAAGAACACAGACAGAACGTTTTATTTTGCGCACTTAAAAGTAGCGACAGCCATTGAACAGTGATGGAGCGGACGGTGCGTTGTGCTGAACACAGAGAAGCAGATGCCTCACCCTGTCCACCCCACCGGCGGAGGCCTCTCCTCCCCCCACAAGCCAGCAGCAGACCCTCCTGCAGAGTGCATCACCTTCTCTAGCCACATCCTGCCAGTTGACTTTGGACACAGCGGACGGTGGTTCCATCAAATGGCAAGCCAGTGTTTGAGCTGAAACATAAAGGTCCATTGACATTTCACATTGTATGGCAGTTTTTGAAGATAAATTTGCTTAAGACAGCTCAAGCTTAAGTGTCATGGTATCATGGGTATATGCCATACGTTTGGATCTCAAAAACAGCAAGACAATTATGTACAGGCTACTTAGATTAGTGTTTTGCAATCTCATATGAAAAAGGAATTTTCCAGTTGTGTCTTGTCCCTGTTTCACTTCTGCTGACACAACTGAATTCACCACCTTTACCCAGGATTATCTTAAAAATTCTTGTCAGAACAGGAAAACATGCATGACAACGGTATCAAAAGTGTAAGACTGAATGTACCTAATTTATATTCTTTAGCCTGAGCGTAATCTGAAACTGCAGCGCTAGTTTAAAACTAGCAAGTTTCAACGTAAAGTTTAAAACACCTTACACCTAAATTTACAGTACAATCAAACGCACACTCGACTAGTGCAACCAACTGGTGGCCATTTGATTTCATGCCTCTCACCGTAAACTGTCTGACATTCCCCTCTTTCACCAGGTGCTGTTCATGCTCTGGGGTCACACAGTAGGCTATCCTCTACAAGAACAAAAACCCATTACAGAAACAAGTTAACATGGCTGCAAAAGCAATATTGAATATGTATATGTTCGGCTCCAGTTAAAATCCAGCAGTTATTTGTGAGATTATGGCAACACGCACACACAGACACACATGCACACACACACACACACACACACAAACACACACACACACACACATACACATACACACACATAAATACAAAATCAACCAGGGAAATCTGCTTGTACAAAATGTGATATGGACCCTTTCAAGAGAGTTCCATTATCAGCATCATAGTTGGCCCCACAAGACTTCCTTTTTAACATTCCATATGTTATCTTAATGCAGAGGAAGTAGATTGGGGCCCAAATAGAACGTTCAAGCATTGTTTTTGTTTACCTTGTTGAAAGGGTCTATAAAAGTCCATAAAACATTCTTACCTCTTTGAAGCTCCCTGGAACACTAAGGAACTTATAAATGGCGTAGAGGGGTACAAACATCATAGATGACATGGCTATACTCCAGCCCACCACATTGGACCACCACGGAAATGTGTAGTCATCGTGTTTTAAGCCAGTAGATGTGACGATACTCGCAATGACCACGAACTGCAGAAGAAAATGTAAACAAAGAAAAACATTTAAACAGTTAATGTAGCCGTTTAAAATCAACATCTTTGTCAATGTATCCTTCAGACTACCACTTTGATTGAACTTCTTCCCTACTGCATTAACCTTTAATACTAATGAAATCAGGCTTGGGTATCGTTTGGGTTTTGTACGATGCCGGTGCTAAATCGATACTTTCAAAACTTTAGCGGTGCTTGAATGGGGGCTGAACCAATGCCTATGGTTGATTAAATTGCTTTTTTGATGGATAAGATGAAATTGAATATGAAATTCCATTGAGGATTAAACAAATTACAACCAATCATATGAACATATATCTGGTATAGAAAAATAAGTCCAGATGTTGTGGCCAAAATTGAATTCAAATATTCAAAAACTTGTGTGCAGTATTTGCATGTCTGGTCTACTTTCTGGGTATGCATTTATGTGGCAAGTAGTTAAGAACTACCCTAGTCCAACTTAAAAGAGCCCTGATCAAAAAGCAATTTTATGTAGTCAGTTTACATCACGTAAGTGAGATCATCTCACATGTGCAATCCCTTTCCCTTTCAGTTATTTAACCATTTAGCATACCACTTTAGCATACCACTTTAGCATACCACTTTTCAGATTGTAACAATGTATTATTTTGGACAGTGAGTGATACTACTATAGCATAGCAATTTATGTCTTGATATTGGTACTTTTGATATCATTATAATTACAGCCTTGTATTGATTGCGCTGAAGATATGTTGCAGTCTGCTGCAAACAATAGACATTTTATGGCTTAAATAAATACAGCATTAACATCTAGCAACATATTGATAAGCTAGCAAGCTAAATTAAACAGCAATACATGGGCTTCCTGGGAGCTTCCTGGATTGAGTAGGGCCATCTCAAAATTTCGCCTCAGAATTTTGACTTATTTTTAGACTGTTTTTTTTTTTTTTCAGGTGATCGAAATGGAACAATAACAATTTAGAACACCAGAGGGCAGATGAAAATAAACAGCTGAGCTCAGGATCCGCCTTGTTATTTGCCTTTCATGTTGGCACTGGTGCCATCTTGGGCACAGTACAGTCTCGGTACCCAACCCTAAATCAGATACTAAGGTTACTCCAGGAGGGCTACATCAATCCCTTGCCAGTTCCCCTTAACTTCAAAGTGAATATCAGAGGCCAACATATTTCAGTCTACTCAAGAAAACCTTAGGAATATCAAAAAGGTGAAAAAATATTTTGAGTGATGTCTAGGGATAAAATTTTCATTTTTTTGCTTTGCAAGACCTTACGTGAATCGGAAGCATGCATTAATCAGATTATGCATTATGCAGTTATCCATGTGATTTACCCCTGAGTATGTTCTGAATGAAGACCTTTGTTATGCACAAATGATAGGCATGTGTTCCTCTGCCCATCTGCTGAAGCAAGGTGCTTGCAATGCTATCAATGTGAACAATTGTACAAAATGTGCATGCTTTTTTGACATTCTATCAAACTGCCATTTGGTAGTTTTTATTAAATATATTTCTGTAAATTCATCAGAAATTGACTGTTTTTTTTGCATCTGTGCCCGTCTTTTAGAGTGTTAAATACATATACATAATGTATTTAGATACACATCGGTGCCACATTAGTGCCATGATGTCACATGTTGTTGACTCCACCTGATTTCCCCGACCATGGATTACTGTACCTCTTTACACCCCCCACCTCCCCCTCACACACACACACACCCAACACCCCCAACATCCTCTCCTCACCAGCAGAAAGGCCGGACTGACAAACTTCCAGCAGATCCTCCAGTAGAGACCTGGCTTGAAGCCCATCATGCGCTCGATATCCTCACTGAATCTGTCCACGCCTGAGGGGTAAACAAACAACAAGGGGTCCAGGCGTCATTTCCCTGAATGCCAGAGAGCCTTGGGAAAAGCACACTAAACACTTTCCAGCGTACTGTACCCTCGCTCTTGTGATTGCTCTTGTCTGTGCTTGATATCATCAGAACACTGTGTCACGACTTTCAAAAATTCTCATAAAGATCTTAAGAATCAGGACGTGCCATCATATTTTACGGAAAAACAGTCAGTTTAGTCCACTACTGTGTTTGTGTTTGTGTGTGTGTGTGTGTGTGTGTGTGTGTGTGTGTGTGTATGTGTGTGTGTGTGTGTGAGAGAAGTAGTCTGTGTGTATGCCATTGCTTTCCTGCTTGCACACATTGGCCTCCGTGTGTGCTTTCATCCAAAGGGCTTAGTTTGTGGTGAAATAAGGCGGGGGGGGGGGGGGCTTCTCCTCATCTCTCCTCTGCTCTATCAGAAATGCCAGCTGTAGCTTGGGGGCTCCGCTGTGACAGAGCCACAGGGCCGTGCGTGGGGCAAGAGCCCGGAGGGGGCCATGGAGAGGCAGGTTGGGCACCACTTGAGAGCCCAGATCAAGACCTGTGGCTGCTGGCATGAGCCATTAAAAGTCAAGGCTCTCAAGCAGCCATCTCAGCCTGCGTGTAGCTAAGTAAAAGAGACTAGGAGCGCAGAGCATAAAATGCTAGCAGTACAGTAAAGGCAGGGAATGACAATCGGGGTGGTCAGCTAGCATGATGGCATGAAACTAGGGGCTAAATATCAAACGGTGACAAAGGCAGAGGGTAGACCCTACCGTAAAACCATGAGACACCGATGGCCTCGATCAGTACTCCGAACAGGATGGAGGTCCCGGCAGCATACTTATCAAGCAGGGTGAACACGTAGATCCCTCCCTGCAGAGCAGAGAGATCTTAAAAGGCAGCAGTTCTTGGGCAACATCAATAAACAATCACATGGACCATTAACACGGAAGGGAAAACATTGGATTCTGATTACCCCGAGGTGAGGCTTTAAGGGCGAAAGTACGCCTCTGCAGCCGCAGATTTTTGTGCAGTGCAGATGTGTGCATGCATGGGTGCCTCCAAAGTATGCCAATCAAAAGAGTCAATGTGCACAAGTGTATATAGACACAGAATTACGTGGAGACCATGTCTGCAGAGATATAGTTTCCACTCAAGTGACCTGCAGGCAGGCCACTCTAGTGAACTAGTCATAGTGTCAAGTGTACTGCCTAGCAATGATTTATGGACTAAGTAAAATGTCAACATAACATATTGACGTGCTATTGAAAAACTTTTTTTTAATTTTTTTAACCACTAGGCAGGACAAGACAGTGCTGTGTGAGTTTAAGCCCTGTTAAAATGTGTTGTTTGTCCTGATGCAAAGTATTGCATAGAATCAAATTAATGCTTTAGTTCACAATATCAAACAGGACATGAAGGCATCAAGTCATCAAGTTTGCGGTCAAGCATCAAGTTTGAAATTTTGAACATTCCAAAAAGTATTTTCTGAAAGCATGTAGGGTTTACAGGTATAACATTCATAACACACAATGAAAACAGGGAATGATTTTAGAAAACCAATAAGGCCCTGAAGCTCAGACTAGGCTATACTATGAATCCGTGGGCAAAATGGATAGAGCTTGAGGCGAAGTAGATTTCTATCTTGGATATTCACAAAATTGCCTTTCCTCTCTGGCTCTATTGCTCAGTTAATACACTGACATCACGGTAGAACTGCACCGATCTGACGGTGAGTGCAGATAATTACTTCTTTCCACATTTGACCTCCTTTTTGGTGCCATCTACTGATACCACAATACTCGCTGTACTACTGAGATCTATTTACTCAGATACACTCACTTCTTACCAGTGTGATAAAAATCATACATGTAGATGTGAAAAGGACAGAGATCAGGTGTCACTGAGCTACCAACAAATCATTAAAGGAAGAAGGGTCATTACAGTGAGCTCAACACTATAGCCATATGCAGTGGGGTCTCCACACTTTTTTAAATATCTGTCTGTCTCTCCTGAACTTGCCTGGTGGAGAGAAAATCTTAAAGGGGTTTAATGGTCCTTAAGGGTGATGCATTGTACAGCAGAGCTATAGAACTTGCCTGGTGAAGAGGAAATCTTAAAGGGGTTTAATGCTCCTTGAGGGTGCAAGTGATGCATTGTGAAGCAAAGCTACAGCATATAGAGAAAGAAAACACAGTGCAAACCACCCAGTGTGTCACTCACTGATATTCCAACCCTTTTATTGGAAGGTTTCTCTTTTCCTGGAAGTAGAAATCTGGCTTGCACTGACTTAATTAGTTAGGCCTCCTAGAATGCAGAGTGTAATGTGGGGCAGGCAAATCCTACATTTGTTCAACCACATAATAGTGCTGCATTGTAGGTTACTTAAGAAACACTTCGGTGAACCATCACTCTTAGAGTTGTCTGTTGTTTGGACTATTTTGTGGTGTGTTCTGTGTTTTTTTTTTGGAAATTACCGTAAAGAAACAAAAGAGCTGACAAAATAGCTGACTAGAGATGATACACCCTGTTCCGTGGAGAGGGGGGGGGCACACTTACATTGGTAATACAGAGTAAGGCAATCAGGAAAGTTCCAAAAGCTGTGGCAAAAGTGAACAACTTGCGGTTCCTCTTAAGTATTTTGAAGTCATCGGAAAGGCCAGTGATGACTGCTTCCATGCCTCCCATCTACAAGAGACGAAGTGAACATAGGATTATTACACGCAAACACTGTCATAACACCCCACTTTTAGAGATAGTTATTTTTACGAGCACAAGTGTTAGACGTCAAGTTAGATCTGATGGCTGTGCCAAGGCTGTTTGAAATGTGCTTCTCTTGTGTGGATTTGCTCATCTTGTTTCTCCTCCATGTGCCTTGGATGTAAAAAAAGCCCCAAAGGAAAATGTTTTCTGTTCTGCTAGCTGTTGCACAATATTTCAGGGCCTGCTGCTGTTACCCTGCAGGACTTCTTACATCACTCACTAACACACACATTCTAATTCCACGAGCAGGTGTGTGTGAGAGACCAAAAAGTGTTTGTAGCCTAAGTGAGAGAATGATGGCAAAGGAAAGTCACATTTGAGTTCCACAACCTTGGCCAGTGGGGACACACACAGTATCTGAGACAACATCAAAGTAATATGGGATCAGTTGATATATTGCTAATAGCCGTTGTGATGTGTAGGCGGGAGTGAAACTTACTGAACTGTCAATGCCAAGGGTGAGGAGCATGATGAAGAATATAATGGCCCACAGGGTAGACAGGGGGAGAGTGGATATGGCCTCTGGGTAGATGATAAACACCAATCCTGGCCCTGTGGAGAGATGCACCTCAGCTTTATAAAAACAACTTAAGCAGTAAAGTCAGATAAAGCAGTAAAGTCAGCAAAGTAAAAAAAAAAACACAGAGAACGACACAGAAAGGGAAAAATAAGGTAAAACAAAACAAGGAAGAAGAATGTCTTCTATTTTTGTGTTTCAAAGGCAAATGTTTATAGTATTGTGGGGTTTGGGGGTTAGGGGAAGGGCGACACATGAAACACTTATATTATATTATTATATTTTGAGGCGAGCGCTAATCCTTTAGATTAATTTCTGCCACTGTGTTTGTCACAATCAATATCTAACAAGTCGTTGTAGGGAGAAGAACGTGGTCATTCTGGCATATGCTGGAGTGAAGGGGCACCACATCCAGTGGTGCTGGGGAGACAGTGAAGGTGGGCCAGTTGGATTAAACATTTTAAATATTACATACAGAGAATGAGATTGGGCGTCTGAATAAAAACACACACCGTCCGTGGCCACTTCTTTGATGTCCACGCCGTGTTTCTGTGCCATGTAGCCCAGCACTGAGAAGATGGCGAACCCTGAGAAGAAGCTGGTGACGCAGTTCACGGTGCTGGTCAGGAGAGCATCCCTGCGTAGAACACACAAAAGGAACACACAAATGCCCAGTAGTGTTAAGGGTAGTGTGTGCATCATTCAGGAAATAAAAATGCCAGATCACAGTATCATGGACAAGATGTTTCACGGCACAGTTGCTGAGGGAATAACAGATTGGATATATTCAACTTCATCTTTTTTTCCAGTTGTCTGACTGGATTGTAGCTTAGAGCCTGCTGTGTTGATATAAAACAGTCATAAATCAGTTTGTTTCATGTTTTTATTGAAACCTTGTCTTGGCTTGCTTCAAGCATCACATTGGATTGTCTAAAAAAAAAAGTGTGAGCGTAGTTTCTTTTTTGTTTGCAAACCCCCAGTGATTTTTTTCTGAAACCAAAGGGGAAATCAGGTTAACGAGGAGCTAGTCCTTCACCCCCTACCACGAGCCTTCACATCCAATTATAAGCACAGACTCTAGCTTCGCAGGCCGTCTCTGGATTAAGAGAGTGCAATGCCGCATTGACCTTGTCTGGCCCTGGGTGGATGTTGAAATCCATCCTCCCCGACTACTTAATGGCGCTCCTTCAGTGGCTCACTGGGGCCACTTCTGATGCACGTGACCCGAGAGGCACGTGAGTCGGGGGTTTTGACTGAAAGTGATCCGTAATTATCCAAACATTCAGCTGATTTACAGTGTCATGTGTCTATTTGGAATGTGTGGAGAAACAGTAAAAACTACAGGAGATGCTCTTCATGTTCTCTCACTCACTCTGGCCCTTTGAGAGAAGCCCGTCAGCTCTGAAACAGTTCTTTGTTTCTGTCTGTCTTTCCCAGCCGTCTCTAGGCAAAGACAATTATCTGTCCCAGTAGAGCTGTTTGTCACCAATCATATATAACCCGAAGCTATTTTCCTTTCCATATTGCAGTTTACCTGCACAGATGGCAAGACAAAAAGCACCTTTGATCATCACAAAGGACTTTCTTTGTTTTGGATACCCCACACTCCAGTGCAGGTCTTTCATTTTACGATGGATCTACACTGTAGATTCTACAGTATGCATTTGATGAACCGTGAGAGTATGTTACTGCCTGTGTTCAATTTTGCAAATTGACTGACAGTACCGGTGACCCCACAGCCAAGCTGTGCCTGAGTTCAGAGAGATTATCACTATGCTGTGCCTGCTATTTTTCACAAGCACATCTGGACTACTTAATATCCACATTAACCTGTTCAGCTTGATAAGAAACAGCAGGCCGCCCACGCTAATTACCAGTACTGAGCTGCTTCAGGAAGTATCTCGTCATGATATGCAAAGGAGAAGAGAAGAAGCGTCCCATTGTTTAAGTCAATAATGTTGCAGCTGTTTTTGGTGTTATGAAATATATAAAAGTATAAAAAAATAAATAATATAATGTAAATAGAAATAAAAATAAAATATGTACTAGAGCTCACTTATGTTTTTTAAAATAGAAGACACACATAACAACAAAGCTGGAGGTTTTTCCTTAATTTTTAGGCTACTTATCTTCATTACTTTATTGTTTGAGAGCCAAATTAAGAGATGTACCATCAGAATTTCTCAGGTTCTGAAATGGGAAATAAGGCCTCTCATTTTAGCTAGCTTCCTATGTGCAGTCCTTTGCAGTTAGCAAGGCTCAGTTGAGATACTACAAAACAATATAAAAAATGTTTCTCTTTTTTCATAAAATTATAGGTTTGGTTACCTTATTTATTTATACCAACAAGCTTCCTTACTGTGTAGTTAAAAATAGTTGATTATTTGATATACCCATGTTTACAAACAATATCTTACCTGTAACAGTTGTTGTCAAATTTGTTATAACTGGCAAATGCAATGAGAACTCCAAATCCTGCCCCCAAGGAGTAAAATATCTGAGTTGCAGCATCAATCCAGACCTACACCAGAATGAACACCAGGATAGAAGCAAAATGGTTAGTAATTCTCATTGTTTAATGTATGCCTCAACTTATTCCAAAGTCACATTTTACCATTCTATAAAATATTGTTCATATTTTACAACACTGTCCCAAAGAATTTAAGAAAAGGGAAAGTCTTACCGATGGTTTTTCTAACATCTTGAGGTCGATATGGAGGTAGCTATTGATGCCATTCATGGCCCCAGGTAGAGTAATGCCACGAATCAACAGCACAAACAGCACCACGTAGGGCATAGTGGCTGTGACATACACCACCTGGAAACAAGTATGAACAGGCATCTACTGAAAGGTAATACCATTAACCACACTGATGTACCAGTAAGCAATATTATTCAGAGGGGTAAAAATATTACAATTCTCCACTTGGATACTGAGTCAGTCATACAAGCATATCAGTATATACTTAGCCTGACATCTATATGGACAATATATAGACAGTCTTTTCACGTGTCTGGATATTTTTTACTGCTATGAGCACTCATCTTATATATAAGTATAACTATATATACTCTTTTGATCCTGTGAGGGAAATTTGGTCTCTGCATTTATCCCAATCTGTGAATTAGTGAAACACACTGCACACAGTGAACACACAGTGAGGTGAAGCACACACTAATCCCGGCGCAGTGAGCTGCCTGCAACAACAGCGGCGCTCGGGGAGCAGTGGGGGGTTGGGTGCCTTGCTCAAGGGCACTTCAGCCGTGGCCTACAGGTCAGGGTTCGAACCGGCAACCCTCCGGTTACAAGTCCGAAGTGCTAACCTTCTTGATGGTGCAGCCGGTTTAATTATTTTTTCAAACAATATTGGACTTCTCACATTAGAATCTAATGCTACAATCTCCCAATGACATGAAACAACAGCAACCCACGCCCTCCATAAGTCTGTAGCAGCACAAACCCCATGCATACTGTTCAGGGAGTTCACCTAAAGTACAAAGGAGTTTCTCCCTGAGCAACACTCTCCTCCGTGCCAAAGGCTGAATAATTTTTAATCCCCCCCCCCTCCCGTTGTACTCTACCTTTCCTGAGGACTTGACCCCCTTCCACAAGCTGAAGTAGAGGATGAAGACCACCACCACTAGGCACACAACGAGCTCCCAGCGTGGAGTTCCCAGGTCATGGATTCCTCGGCTCTGATAACTGCGAAGGACACCTCGCCTGCAGAACAAAAAACACGGGTGGTGTTAAGATTGGGTAACTGCGTTTTGTTCTTTACTGAGAACATCCAGATTTTCTTTGGAAGGACCGAACTCTGGGCCATGAAACAGGTTTACTCTACAACATGTTTTCTGTGAGTACGTTTATACAAATGGATAAGCAGCTCCATTTGAAATCAATTGGACATGCACAGATTTCACAAATTTCATATTCATCAAAATATTTTTGTCACAATTTAGGACAATGTATTATACACAAGTCAGACTACCAACCGTCATACACTTTCACACATTTATATGATTGAGTAGGTGTTAATTGCATATGTCAGGAAAATATGGATATTTATCAATATGCCAAAATATTTACTCTGGCAAGACAGAATGTTTTTGAATAATTTGTCGGCTTGAAGCACTTTTCCAGCCAAAGCAGTCTCAACAAACACCACCTAAGGCTGATAAAAGCCACCTGTTTAGTTCATATCTACAGCTTTCACAGTAACGGTGCAACTGTTGGACACTATTTTACATTATGTCTGACAGTTCTTGTGCAGGAGCTTTTTCAAACTTCTGTATGTTCTTCAGATAGAATATGTGCTATTCCCCTCAGCAAATTCAGTATAAACAAGCCATCTTTCTATTTTGTACATTTTAACAACTGAAATGCTGAAGTAATAATAAACAACAACATGATGGTATCTGTGTCTACTAATAATTTAGCCAGGGAATATTTATAACCTCATGAAATTCTTGTGGCCTATCTACCTTGCCTCCATTAAGCTCCTGTAGTGATTGAATGAAGGGTCAAAGGTTTAGTCATTTTATGGTGACATAAATTTAAGATCTTAGTGATCCTTGGGTGATAGATGGAGTCTCATCTTTCCTGCAATAAATATGGCTTCTCCTCAGTGATGTTTGCCAGGCCACTGCAGAGAATTTCAAGGCAACACCCTGCAACAACACACTGTGAGTGAACTCCCTAGACATTATCATTATATATATATAATTATAGACAACTTTTTAATACCGTGGCTCTTCACAACCACAGGCTCATCTGTTGTCTCTGGCATATACCGGTAAACATTTTAGCCTATTTTGGGGTGTTTGAGAAAAAAATGTCTTAAGCTATTATTATGTTGGATCCTCTCACACGAGTTACCTCTGTAATATCCCAACACTGAATCCGAAAGCTGAGAAAAAGAGAAAGCCTTTGTTTTTTCTGGTCCCTCAAGTTTGTCAGTGGAGTGCCTCTGCTCTGTTCAAAGTTAAGAGTCTTCCTATGATCAAATATTTCCACAATTTGGTCTGGTCATAGCAAACATCTGAATTATCTCTGGAAACATCTGTATTGTCATATGACTCTGAGTGTGCATGTCAGTAAACAGAAAACTTTCTAGAAGGTTTTGAACCCACACCAGACAGCTCATCTCTCAAATCACAGTGAAACCCACCAGCCCAGGGCTGAACAACATAAACCTCATGTTGAGAGCTCCACAGTCTCCCTCATACCACAGCCCACTGTAACAGTATATCCAGAGTCTTATCCAGAGTCTTATCCTCTTTAAAATGCGAAGCTGAGCTGTTTTGAACAGTCCCTCTCTCCAAAGCCAAGCCTTGAAACTCAACCTATTTGTTTAAGTGCAGCTGTTGAGGAAGCGTGTTACTTGACCGTCGGAGTGACACAGCCTAACATCTCCTCTCCCCATCCATTAATAGTTTCCCCATGAATGTGCCTAGCTGCGAGAGCTTAACACACCGTCTCGGTGATGGAGCGTGGTGATATAGTGGGCATTCCATTTAGATCTGATGAGCAGTGGAGTTACATAATGTTCCACGGTTCTGGAGACATTGAGCAGACTAGAAACACACACGCCATGAGATCTAAGCTTTCACACACGCCATGAGATCTAAGCTTTGGAGGAGCTGGTGGTTTAGCAGTCCAGCAGCCCCCCCCCCCCCCCCCTTCCCCGCCAAAAAAAAAGTTTTTTTTTTTTTTTTTCAACAAAAGGTTTCAGTTTCTCCCATCTTGATAATAACGTCACAGCTGTGAAGTCTAAAGGAAACGAGATAGATAACAGGCAATTGTAGATCGAGAGAACAGGAAACTCAAGGAACACTAGCCCTCCTGCCAAAAACAGATCCTTGCATCACATCATATCTTATCTGATATCTGCCCTATAAAGTGCATCCCATAGGACCTCAGTGTCACAGTGCCACAGTATGTGTCCCTCTCATCTCCCTCTACAAGAGGTCTTCTGGAGCTCCTCTTAGGTAATGTTTTGTTTGTTGTTGCTGACTGAAGCCATTATTTAAGTAATGTGTCACCATTAAAGTTCAGCCTTGATCTGAATAAGGGGGTGGAGGTGCACAGGGGCTTCATGGAAAGGCCGCACATTGCCTTTAAAATATTCTCACACTGACAGGAGAGCGATCCATTGTTATTGCAGTGTGATTTGTTTTTTAAGACACAGGTTAATGTGATCACAAGCCTGTTTGTTACACGAATTACAGACACTATCAATTTCCACAAAAGTGGCTTCTAATAGGACCAATCTTTTCTAATTCTGTACAAATGGTGATTGTAATGAAAGCCATCCATCATCCATCCACTAGCCATTCATAAAATCACACACAGATGCTTCAGCATGTAAAGAAGAACATTGTTTCTTTGTTTTAATCTCACAGAGCAGGACTTGTTTAAGTGGTCCTTGTGCAATCCCTGTGCACTGATTATATGGGCAGATTTATATTTTAACTAAGTGGTATAAGCAGCTTATTGGCTGGTAAAATTGAACTCATTTGTTCATGTTTCACTCTGCCCACGAGGCCGAAGCTGTCAGTTCGTGTTGGTTTGTAAGACTATAGGAAACCATGCCATGCCTACCAACCATGCCATGCTGAACATTTTGTTCTGAGCGTGTTGCGCCCTGATGCCTGAGATCTTAAGGGAAGTGAGAACAGTAGCTCATCACACATACTCCTAAGAACCTGCTGCAGATGATACTTGCTTATAGACCCTTTCAACAAGGTAATCAAAAACAATGCTTGAACATTCTATTTGGGCCCCAATCTACTTCCTCTGCATTAAGATAACATATGGAATGTTAAAAAGGAAGTCTTGTGGGGCCAACTATGATGCTGATAATGAAAATTCCATGAAAGGGTCTATTGAAAGGCTCCCTTCCTTAAGCATACAGCAACTTGTCATGCTTGCAGGTCTTTGTGGAAATATTAACAACTCAATTGTCCAAGGCAGCAGACAAAAGTACAAAAAAGTAACACTACAACTATAAACGTATTAGTGTGAACAATAGAGGTCCCCAAACACATTCCCCAAAAGGCTTCAGCAAAAAGACAAAGCATGACTCTGAGTGGATCCCTTTCCCTTTCTCCCTTTTTTCACCGTTTATTTGGCGAGCACCTTTACCAGGGGGGTGATAAATATGAATTACAATCTCAAATCCGCACCTGGCATTGCTCCAAGCATTGGAATAAGAGAGTGTGAGCGCTGCGTTCTGGAGGATAACACCTCCAAGAAAAAGCCTGTACCTCCAGATGGTCTCAATCAACATGGTCATTATGAATGTCAGGCTTAGGACATCTGTCTGAGAACAATACAAGCAACACGTTGCCACTTTTGATGCGTGCCTAAGTCACCGAAAAACAAAAACATATGGAATCAGACCTATTGGTGAGTCAATAATCTGTCAATAATCTCATAAAACTCTAAATCCCTTGTTGAATTAAGTATCTCAAAACTCCACATGCAGTTTTCTCCTCTTCTACCATACTTTTGGACACCACGTTCACATGTGAGGTCTGCCAGGAGGTTCAGTTAATCAACCAATTGTTTCTCCCTCACAGGCACCTGGCTGTCTATCTGACAGTCTACTCATCACATAATATGTTGCTCTTGACAGATCAGCTCCCACAGCGAAAGATTATTCCGTCGTTGTGTAGTTCTGTCCAGATAATGGGAGGAGACCCTCTGGACAGTTGCTTAGTCCAACCCTTAATCCAGATCTTCCTCAGGTCTGGGAAATAATGTTTCACACATAACCAGACGGAATAATTTTCACACACAATGCATATTCAACATGCTCTGGAAACCACTGGGGATCCCTCAGTAATATATCATTAGTAGGTAGATTGTATTCCTTTTCATGAGACACTGTGGGATAAGCTAATACTGTGGATAAACTGCTGATCACACATACGTCTTCCATAGTGATTAGAGAAGTTCTGTTGGAGTGACAGCATCCATAATTTATGAATCTATTCATGAGACTATGATTCGCTTCTATTCTCGCTGAGGGGAGTCTCCTGTGAAGATTCACAGGTGGTGGTCAAGGGAACTGGCAAGACAGCAAAGCTATAGCTGCCAACAGACTGTACATGGGCAAACTACGCTAACACACACACACACACACACATACACACACACACACACACACACAACCCAACACTCTATGAAACACTTATCTTCCATGTCTACTAAATACCAAAACAATAAGCAAATGATTCACATGAGCTATTTACTAGCTTGCAGTTCAGTGGTTTTAGACATCAGTGATTTAACCAAAACATTTACATAAAAATGGCATTCGCCATAATTGAAGTCTCCCAGACAACACTTGAGTTACATAATAAGGTACATAATAATGAAGTACTATGAAACATGAGCAGCTTGCATGCATTGCTGTAATGCATGTGTGGCTTCTTCTTAAAGCAACACCAAAGAGTTTTTTGCACCTCAAAATAATGTTTCCAAAATCGTTTCAGTGGTTCATCAACTTGTAACAGGGTGAACGGCACTCCTGCATTCGCTTTGCGGCCCTCTATCGGCTATAACCGCACTATGTAAGTTTGCCAGATTGGGTAGCGGGTCTGTAGTTCGATGGAATGAGACATAAGAAACTACAAATTTGACTTGCATCTGATGTCGCAATACATCGTACTTTCATAAATCGTGCAACATATTCTACCTTGTCTGTGGACATCGTTATTTGCAAAGCCAGTGCTGGATAAACAAATAGCGTGCTTGCGACAGAGGGAAAGTTCTTTGGTGTTGCTTTAATATACTTTTGTAAACAGCAGAATCACAACATAATGTGATTAAACTATAGGTCAGCTGTGAGCCAAACTGTGTAACTTGAGAGAATTCATGAACTCAGTCCTACACAGTTGGCAACTGTACCACGTTTTCTTCCTCTCTGTGGCCCACAGACCATAAATGCTGGGCACACGCATAGAGAAACTATTGCTTTATCATAAGCAGAAACATACACTGAAAAAACAACCATCACCAACAGCAACGGCATGTTACATAATCGATGTATTGGAAACACATTTCAAGTGCATCAACATTCCCAGTCTGTGTCTGAGAACATCAGATTGGATAGAACATGGTAATACTGGAAAATATTTTGTCCTTTATGTCCTCTTTCTCTCTCTATCTCTATCTCTCTCTCTCTTCACACACACACACACACACACACACACACACGTGACAGCACACTAATAGGGTGTTACTGTAAGCAGTACCTGTGATTTACGTTCTGTGGTTTTCAGACTTTCTAGTGAATACAAGGATGGACGTTACTTTTAAAAAAATATTGTTATCTTTAAAATAATGAATTTGAGCACTGACTACAATACTCAAATATAGACTAATTGCTTTGAAGAGTGCAGATGAAAGAGGACCAAATAAATGTTGTAAATGAGAATTAAAAGCCTAAATTAGTTATGAAGACAGATCAAACTATGTCAGGAAAATAATTGTGAAGGTATGCACACCAAATTTCAAAATCTTAACTTAAAGAAGAACTGTGCATTTTTTTTTTTTACCTTAACTGAACAGCTTCGGAGTAATTTTTTCGGGTTGAATAGTGGCTGTCTCACTTCCCCCTAGCGCCTGTGGGCAGAAAACCACCCTTGCAACTTTGAGCCGGCAGCCTCAGAGACAGAAAGTCTCGCAGCCTCGCGATGTAACAAATTGCTTTACTGCACTACACACATACACACCAGGCACCGGCTAGAACAAGGTAGCGATGGAGTTTCTCGGACGTTCGTCATGACAGAGCCAGCGGAAAGAAGCAGAAAGCGAGGAAGGAAAGAGGAAACGGCAGACTGACCGAGCGAGGAGTGTCGTAAATCATATACTCTGAAGCTGTAGGGGGAGCTCTGCAGAGAAACCTGCGAGCAAAAAGTGAGAAAACAGCGAAGAAATTGCCAAAACTGCATAGTTTTTCTTTAAGCATACCTTGAGATATTGAAATTATATTATATATATATATATTCACTAGGTGGCGCCACTCCATAAATGAGTAGAAACGAGTAAGGGCAATGCATCTCCTAGAATTCATTAAAATGTCTGAATTTTTGGCAAAAAGTTTTTAAGTTATTGCCCAAAGAAAGCTATCAGCCTACCTCTCTTCAGTGGGGGGACACAAACCTATCAGTCATGGGGGGATACAAGAATACCTTGTGCCATGTACATTGGTGAAGTACTGCAAGAAGAATGGGAGCAAACAAAAAACATAGCAGTGGTCATATAACTAAGTGGCATTGTTGGGGTAAGCAGGGCCCAGTCGCCTGGGCCCCCTGCACCTCATTAAGAGCTGCTGCTGTTGTGAGGCTGTGGAATGAATCCATCTGACTTCAGGGCTTGAGTGACACCCGCTGTGCTCTAGTGAGCCCTAGCTGCACTAGGACACTAACGGCCAGCCAGTGATATGACACTAATGAGCACGCATGAGGGGAGTCTGCGCCTGTCCTTGCAACAAGGCAGGGCGCCACTGATCGATGAACAGAGTGCGATAACCCTCCGTGGAAAATGGTGGCCGCAGCCACATGTTTTTCTAAGGCGGAGGACAAGAGATGAGATGACAAATCAGTGTGTCTACTCTGTATTGAGGGGGAGGCCCACTTCCCCCAAGGAGTGGAAGCTAGGCGGCGCGTGGGAGTTCATGCCAAGGGTACTCCTGAGGGGATTTAGGAGAGGCCAGCGTTTCGGCTGTGCAGGTTTGTTAGTCCTCTGCTTTTGGTAGCAGTGTGTCAATCATTGGTGCACAGTTGCTAACGGTGTGCCACTGAGTTGTAGTTGGAAGCTACTATGTTTATCTCTCACTCTGTTATTACTTTATAACTCTCTGAGCTCCCTAGATGTTTCCCTAAGCAAAGAAACTTTCCGTCTGGAAAGTGAAAGAGTTTTCTAGTACAGATGTAAACAGTGGAACGTTTACCAGAACACTTTGTTAGAATACAACTCAGTTCCACAAGGGTGTCCTTGGATAGTGACTAATCTAAAAACAACACATTGTCAGGAAAATAACTTTTGAACAGTTTGATTTGTTGTTACAAAATGTTTTATTATTAATCTACTGAAAATAGAAGTGAACTGTTTACTAGACACTTTTAAGTTAGCTTCACAGCCAGGGTACATTATACATCTAAGCGCTTTACTTAACTAAACACATCTATTGGTTAAGAATCTGGATGATCTAAATGTCCACCCTTTATTAGATGATACAGCTAATTCTTGACCAACCATAAGCAACAGTTCAGCGTTAATAGAATTCATAAGAACATAGGTTCTTCTTACATCATATACTAATGGGTGTACAAGCTGTAACCCTAAAAAACTCTGTAACCCTAAAAAACCCTAAAAAATCACTGACTTATCAAATGACACTGCCATCTTAGGTTTCATGAGGAAGGACAGCACAATTTCAGAGTATTATTGAGAAATTAATCGCCTGGTGTGATGATAACCATCTGGAGGTGAATATCAAAAAGACCTAGAGTTTAGCCCTATAGGACTGGTGGACGTACAGGCCTGTGGTCATCAACAACGAATCTCCCAGATCTCTCCCAGATGATGTGGTGCTTTTATTGATACTGTAAGTCACTCACTTAGAGCATGTATGTTGAAATTCTCTGTAGCAGACTGCAATCATGTCTGCAGATCTTGCAACGACTTTTTTAGATGGTGTTCAAAATGTATGTCTTTTAGTCTTTTATCGGGTGGTCTTTGTGTGCCTGAATGGTTGGTGACCTCTCTGTGCAACTGATGAATTTAAAACTAGTTTGACTACGTAGAAGATAAGAGGAGTAACACAGCATCCACCGTATCTACATGTGAACAGCACTTTGTAACTTTGTTTTGAAAAGTGCTATATAAATAAAGATTATTATTATTATTATTATTATTATTATTATTATTATTATTAAGGCTAGTCATGAAAATAATAGGCTCATTCGACTTGATGCGCAGATATGGCTAAATGTGATTCATTCTGGACTAAACTAAATGAATGCTTGCATTGTGCAAAATTCTAGCAAGGATCACATTCAGCCAGGTCTGCACAGGGTTGCATGAAGCTGAATGAGCCTAATAACTTAGCCATCCCTCAACTTGCAGCCATATACCATCTACTGCCATCAGGGAGAAGGTTTAAAACATTACATTGTCCTTTGCATAGATCTAATAAAATGTTAATCCTATACTTCAGTAAAACCTTTAAGTGGCAGCAGGTGTAATTAGGTGGAGTCCATGAGGAAACCACCAAACCTATTTTACTTATTCAATCAATGATTGCTAATTTTCCAGTTGTAATGGCTCTCTGTAATATTTCTGCATTATACTGTAAGTATTTGACATCACTGTGCTTTTGTTGTCATTTTAGTGTTTGTGTTGATGATCATGTTCTTATATATGTTTCTTGATCACTCTAAAAATGTCTTGCCTTGACTTTTCTTTTTGCTGAGTGTTTTTTTTTTTAATGTATTCAGCCTTTTTGTTTTCAGTATGTCTACAACATTGTACGTTCCCAACGTCTGAAGACTGACCGTTTCTAAAGTAATCCGTACAGAACCAAGAAGCCCGCGTGCCTCATTTGGTGTCAGCGAGTTTTTTTCCAATCATTCTTTTAAGCAGAGGAGTGAGGGAGTCTAGGGCTCAGGCCTTCACTTTTAAATAGAAAAGAACATAAACAGGATATGTAGGGCACATATACCTGTTTTAAAAGATCCCGTAACGTACAGTGGGAGGACATTTCAGCATGCCCTGTGCATAAACAGAATGTGCCTTGAATGCAGGAGAGAGGTCGGCAAGAATGTGGCACTTTTATCTCCGGCAGGACCGGCTATGACGTACCAGTCTCTGGGAGTTTTGTTTATGGCTGACGGTTTGCACATCAGCTGAGAGATAAGGCTCACGCATTGTCCTTCTTGTTTCACTGACTTCCTCAGGGCTGCAGAAGCAATCTTCACACAGACTCTGGGAGAGAGCTCCCTGACTTTGAAGTGCAAACGGGTGCCTTTTTTGGTGACTTCAAAAGCAGGAACTAAGCTTCTTTGCCTTTATGCACTAGTGCTATCGGTTATGAGTGGATTTAAAGAATATGTTGGGTGCAGCACAAAAGTTTTTAGTCATAGTGACCCAGTTAATGTGCCAACACATTGGTCATGTTTGCAGCTATGACTTCTGTTGCACATGCCTTCTATGTAACAAAGTCTACTGGACAGTTGTAAGTGAGAAGTTTTCCTCTTTTTCATTGTTCCTGTCCATAGTTAAACTTAAACTTATTAATGGCATCAACAACTCAATCTAAGATATGCCTAAAGGTGTAATAGACAGTAGAGTGGTGTTTATGGAATACTCAAACTGTGGTACTGAATGGGAAGCGATTGATGTCTCATCGAAATGAACATGCACATTATCAAAATATTTTTTATATACTCTTTTGATCCCGTGAGGGAAATTTGGTCTCTGCATTTATCCCAATCCGTGAATTAGTGAAACACACTCAGCACACAGTGAACACACACTAATCCCGGCGCAGTGAGCTGCCTGCAACAACAGCGGCGCTCGGGGAGCAGTGAGGGGTTAGGTGCCTTGCTCAAGGGCACTTCAGCCGTGCCTACTGGTCGGGTTCGAACCAGCAACCCTCTGGTTACAAGTCCGAAGCGCTAACCAGTAGGCCACGGCTGCCCCAATTACCATTTAATTACCATGCCAAGTTTTTTAGGTATTGAGTTTATGTCTTTGTGTAAAATATTGTGCCTTTGTACACCCTGAGGGAAAAAACAGGCAATTGTATTCTAATAATATATATATGTTTAGTAGTAATACATAATACATTTGTTATCAAACTCTTTCAGTGATCATTATGTGTAGATGAATCTTTGAGAATATGCACAGGCTTTCCACATCAGCATCCTCATTTTAGACAAACCAGCACATCTAGTACTGAATGAACACTGTCTCCCATGGACCCGAATCCTTGCGAATACAAATAAGTAGAAGTTAAAACAAGCAACACCGAGACAACTTCCTTTTGCTAAAAACATAAATGATACCATGCAAGAATAACAGACAGGAGGAAGAAACCAGGGAGGAAGGAGTCCTCATAATAAACTCACAATATGAAGCATCCTCAGCGGAGAGAGGACATGTGGAATCACAGGAGTGAGAAAGGGTGGTCTATATTATACATCCACAGAGAGCCCACGCTCATCTACACAATCATCCGCTCACAAATCTATTGCATTTCACTCTGGCTGACTCCCAACGGACCAAGATAGAATGAAATGCTGTCAAGCTATTTCTGGTCAAGCAGTTAGCACCCAGAATAATTCTTGCCATTGTGCTGTGCTGAAGCCCTTCACCAAATGTCAGACGTCACTGTCAAAGCGAGACAATTGGCAGTGACGACAACATATCTAAACAAGAGTAGGATGGAGGAAAGGGATGGTGTTAGCAGGTTTCGCAAGTTTACAGTGATTGGTGTTTCGGAATCTGGCGCTTGGGTCCTGAAATATATAACCTCTTGCAGGCTTTTGTTCTTTTGTATGTTTGATTGACTTGGTGTGTTTATGTGATGATTAAATCAAAGCTTTCAGGAAGAGTTCATTTTTGTAATTCAACACAATATTTAAAAATAGCAGGCAGGGGAGGATACTCCTTTTAGGAACAATCCTTTCTTTTCCTCAAGTGTACAGTGGATATTTCTTCAAAACCCTTCAATGATTTAAACAACTAGTGCATACAGGTTGTGCATACAGGTTGTACTTACTCGTAGAATTCAGCTGCCGGCGTGAGCTTGGATTTGGCGTAAGTCCCCGGGACAGAACCATTGAGGTACATTGAGTCTGTGCAGTTGGCACTGTTCCACGGATGTCCACAGTGTTGCCAAGGCAGTTCAGAGGTGCAGGATGAGAACAGATAGTATAGAGACCAGGCTATGATGACATTATAGTAGAAGCCCACATACAAGGCAATGAGGATGACAGTGTAGCCGACACCTAAAAAGACATAAAGAAACGCAATGTAGAGTTAAACTGCAGTGATACCCATGTACATATTAAGATAGGATAATACTGCACTGTTTGGCTTTCAATGGTCAAACCTAATGGTTTAGCTTTTAGTGGTACCTGCTAAATTATGCTTGTCATCACACCAGTTAATTTCTTCTGTGTAACACAACACTTCAAACCTTCTGAGGACACACTGCAAAAAAGTGCAGAGGAAGCTTTCTGGTAATGTGTGTTTAACACCTCACCTTTGAACACTGGGCAAATCTTCCACACTGTAGCGGCGCCTTGTCTGTTATACTGTCCCAGAGCGAGCTCCATGTAAAACAGAGGCATTCCGGCAATGAACAGGAAAAGAGTGTATGGGATCAAAAAGGCCCCTGGAGGGTGAATGAGGAAACAAATGATTTCAGAATTTTGCCAGACCGAGGTGCACGCACAAAAGAGGCAGAACTGCACAGTAACTGCATAACTACTGTGCTCCGCATCCCAGTAAGGGAACAAGACAAATAAAGTGACATTAAAGGTATATACACTTTATTTGCAGTGTACATTATATTTGGTCAAGTCTATCGGCATCCATATCAATTGAACATTTGGATATTCATTATATAAAGACTACAGTAAATGATTCAATACGTTTTCAATGTTTGAAGGATTTTGATTTTCAGCTGCCAATCAGTAACATCTTGAGTTGGAGACTGTCTGTGTGGAAGATTGTCAGAGAAGCAAGCCCTTTTATTCATTAAGAGGTTAAGAATTAGCACACAGTTGGAGTTAACACAAAACTAGGACATATGGTAAACATACTGATATGATAACATAGACTAACTCATATATGGCCAACTTATTTGCACCTAATGCTATGCACATTAAACTACGGTTCATTCATTGTCTGTCTTCAAACGAGCACTTAAATGTGTTCACTTTTGGTCAGGTTGGCACATAGTTATTATAGTTACTGTAGACGTCTCATTCGTTTATGTAACAGTTTCCTAACTTTGCGTGCAAATCCTCTTATCCTTTATTACACCAATATTTCTGGCGTATAAATTGTTGTTGCCACAATACCGGTACGGTGTTGTTCTTTTGACCCACATAAATAATTTGTGTGTTCAGGCTTTATTTCTACGACCATCTCATTATATAACTGGTACGCGTATTAATTACAGTTTTTTCTAGAGAATAATAGTGTTAATGCTAATAAACAGGTATTGGAACTTTTACGCAGGGTATTATCTAAATTGCATACACTCCACTCACCTCCGCCGTTTCTGTAGCACAGATAGGGGAATCTCCAAACATTGGCCAAGTCCACAGCAAAGCCAATGACCGACAAGAGAAAGTCTAATTTCTTGCCCCATGTTTCCCTGTTCACATCCCTTTCGGCGAGCGCAGATGGACAGTCACGGGGGGTTGGGGTTTCGATGATGGAGGAGTTGGTGTATTGGACCCCATTCTGATCCTTCACCAGGATTAGTTCAACTTCTTTCTTTTCCACATTGTACGGTTTCAAGGGGGCGACAGATGAGGACTTGTGCTCGGGCATGACTTGGATGTTCATCTTCTTGGCAACTTGAACCCCGGCGGCCTCGTGCTTTCACAGCCCCGAGGAAGAAGCAAAGTTGATGCGGGTGCCGCCGCCGCCGCTGCGCGCCCGGATGAAGATGATGCTAATGATGAGGAATCACTGTCTCCACTTAAGCAGTTAATTTCCTCGTGAACTGGAGTGGTGTCCGCCGCTTTCATCAGCTAAGGAGATTGATTAAGCATATTTAGATGAAACAAAAAAATCGTCATGTCATCATACAATAACTATTGGCGAAAGTCTTGTTGAATTTCCCCAAACACATCTTATTTGAAAAAAGAAAAACCGTCATAAATTGTAAATGTTTGCCCATTGAAATATATAGACTACTAAGTATCAACACGAGGTGAAAAGCAAAAGCGGAGGTTAAACAAGGTAGGCTACCCTATGCTAAAAACTTCTGAATCAGCAGCGCGTCTGTCCGCTGCAACTTTTCACGACTGTCGCCTCAGTGCGCTGCTTCAGCTCTGCTGATTAAGCTTGACGTTCAAACTTACCAGTTCTACTAAAACTAAAGAATAACATTGACAAAGCCGAGAATTAACAGAAGCACACTGGAGGTCTTGCAAGCATGGCGACATATAGCATGCCTTTAGCGCGTTGTAGTTACCACGAGTAGGAGAGAAATCCATACTTGTGAACCTGACGGTACCTCTCCATGACCCGCTTCTGTTGCTGTCCAGATGGGTGTGAGAGACTGCCCATTCTGATAGAACTTTAAGACTCGCCTTCCTAAAGGCTGGAGGCAAAGTAAATTGCGAGCATTTAAATCCACATCCTCTCCTTCCACGTGATATTTCATAATTTAACATTTTGATTTGCTTTCACCCAGAGTGCGCAGACCACTGCATCTGATAGACAGAAGCAAGTAGGAGCACAGTACTGTAGCTCTTGGCTACAGCAGTCTATGAGGCTGCTGGAATCTACGGTACAATGTCATATACACTGCTCATTTCACAAATATCTGAGATTTGGACTTCCCAAATACATGGTAGCAAAGACACAGCAAAAAGGCTATTTGTCAACATTTAATTCATCATCCAAGGGGCGCTAAAATGAAACTGGACGCAGTGCTTTGGTTTAGGGTGCACAATATTGTGCACAAATTGTCCAGCAGTAAACCACATGAAAATTCACAGGTAGGTAGGTCGCAGCGCAGTGTAAAATGCAGACTGTTGACTTAAATCAGTGCTAGCACATGTGTGCTGAAGAAGTTTAGGAAAACACAGTTATTTTTTTTCTACTTTAATTACCTGTTTCTTCTCTTCTCCTAAACAGATTGAATTATGTTTTTCTAAGAATCTGTAAAAGCATTGTGTTCTATGTGTAATCGAGTTGTGAGTCAGCTTTAGCCATAGGCAGTGATTTCTATTAGATATTGTGGATCAGTTCATCCCATTAAAGTCAATGAATGTCCTCTTAAGGCTCCCCAGTGCTTCTTTTATAAAACCTTAAAAGGCGTGCTTTGGGTGTTTTGTTGATACTTTCGTGAAGATTGAATAATAAATGTAATGTTATAACAAGGAACAAGGTTATATGGGTAATATATATTATCATTAGTGTATTTACTCCATGTGAGGCTACATTTCAGGAAGTTGCCAGGTGGACTCTGGAGGTGACCCAAACAGGGGGCCACTGGCTTCTTCAAACAAACTCCTCACCGTGCAAAAGCTTTGTATAGTGACCTACAAACAGTACATATTGCTCCTATACAGCTTGTCCACAGTAGAATGAGGTTGCCATTGTAAGTCATCAGACTATGCCCTTGTCCACTAACTACTCTGGGATTTGGGAATTTGAGGGTCTCTCAGAGGCAGTGTTCATCTAGAAGATGGATAGAGATGATGACTGCGTAATGTATCAGCCTCGCCTGAGGGGGGATGCTTGTATGACACCTTAGCTCATACCACGCGTGTTCTGCATAACCTCCAACCCAGTCTGGGCCTGGCTACCATCCCTAAACTCTTTTAGCATCTCTCACCAAGAAAGCATTTTCACATCACCGGAATTGTCTATTGCAAGGCTAGTGGCACCTTGCTGCTTTACGGAAAGAGGGTTCAAGAGTCATACTGCCACATGTGGAAACACATTATTCATATCATGTTTGAACTAAATGCGGTAGTCTACACAAGTATGTCATAACTCAACTAATCTGACATGGTGGCAGTGAGAGAATAGATGTGCATCCATTTCTGTGTGATGAGATCAAACAGGAAGTGTGTTCACCCTGTGTGACAGGAAATGAACCGTGGTAAAGGTTTCAGTGGTTCTCTTTCGATGATGCCACAGTAGTTAGTAGATCTCCATTCAATATTGTGTGTGAATTCTCCTCCAGCCCTGCAGGCTACCCTGGCTGTCGTAGCTACCCAGACGCTTCCCTCTAGCTGGCATGGACCAGCGGCGGCTCCCGATGTCCACCTCACCCCTGCCAGACTGCAGGTCCTACCCCTCCCAGACTGCAGGGCCTACCCCCTCCCTGGCAGACACTCCTCTGCTTGGGCAAGGTCTTTATCTGGATGGGCTAAGCTTAACCCTTAAAGGTGCCATGTGTAATGTCCACCAAAAAATCAATTCATACTCCACATTCCATAAAAGATTGGGGCAGTATACCTCCAGAAAGTGAATTGGTCTACCCTAAAGTAACAACCGAGACACGTGTATTGCAGTTTGGCTGGCAGTTATGTTGCCCGCATACCGCCTCCCATGGTCGAAACTGGTATTATGACACCTGTCGGGCTGTGGCTAGTAATTTAGCATGCTAATTCAGGTTGATATCTCTGCAGCACTATACCTTGTCATTTTTTTAATGACATCATCGCCCTTATTTCTTCTCATTCTTTTGATGCGTGTAGCTCATTTTTTGGATATTTTTACCTCAATTCTTACACATGGCACCTTTAAAGGTGTAGGTAAGTTCCGCAACAATTGAAGGTTGTAAAATTCTATGTTGAATTCAATGAACCCAGATATTCTTTAAAACGTTCATTTCCCAACATTCCCGTCACACCGGTGTGACGGTACTCCGTGAAAACTCTCACTATTGGCCCACGTCAGACTCACGATGGGGTCACCAGTGGAACCCCATGCAAGCTCAGCAACACTGATTTTCCTGAATGGTCTCCATCAACTTCATATCATAAATGTTACATGCCAAAGTTTAATGCCTAATACATATATTGTGAGCATTTGGATTCTATGAATTATGCATGTCAATGTGCAATAGTCACAACATTTGATAATAGTATGCTAAAAAAATAAACTGTCTAAAATGACACAAATTGCAGCCCCTTTAAGTGTACTATAGCTATATCATTGCATAATAGTTCCACCCAGAACAGCAGACATATGAGCTGCCTCTATGTGTATTGTTGCTCATCTAGAATCTCCTGCGTTTGAGAGAGTAGAGAACTCCTCTCCTTGTTGTGTATTTCTCCTCTGCGGTCATTTGTGCAGTTATAACCCAGTTGAGTATAGAGGGAAAACTGCCCAGGGGCACAGGGTCAAAAGGTTGAACATTAGATGACCTCCTAAGTGAGGACTACAAAATTTACTTAGACGTTTCCTTGACTTTCCCCTAATTATCTGTCATCCAGATCAATATCAGCTTCAGACATTGTACCATAAGACCTGCTATTGTGTGTCACAACAAAAGTGAAAGCAAGTTTCGGTGAAATGAGCCGCATTCACCTGCAGGCCACATATTAAAGTTCACTGCCTGGTTGCAAGAGGTTGGGGAAAAAAGCCTGCAGCACTGGGACTTCTGCATCGAAGCCTGAATAGACTTTACATTGTCAATAACTGACCATCCCTTCTAATTTGTTGAGAAAAACACTGTTTGTTCCAAGTACTGTAGATGGGCAGTACATCCTTTTACTCAGCACTAAATGGCAAGAGTTTGCAGACGAAAGTAAGCTAGAATATTATTGACAAATTGTCTTGTAAAACTAAGAGTTGCAAATGGTGATATAGCAGAGAGGGCTGATAAATGGGCATTCAAGGTAAACACTAACAAACATAATATATGAGACTAGGCTATTTGCAAGTTTGAGCTCACTATGCCTTGAAGCACATAATATTGTAATTGGTGAAATGTCATTATTAATTGATCTGTATCACAAAGCTGTCCAGGTCTTACATAAATGACAGGGAATGAAATAATTGGCATAGACGGCTATGACCTCTTTTGAACTTAGGACTTTACCTCTAATAATACTTCTTCAGCCCGAAGAGTTGTTTTTTGTAGTATAAATCAATAGGTGTACACATTACCAAATGTCCAACTACGCCCTTTTCAAGATACCTAGATTTTTTTTGTTTGGTCTGTTGTGCAGTCATTCATAATAGAAAAATAAACAGTTATATTTCATTTCAAATCAAATAAAACTACACTAATGCAACCACAGAACAAACAAGGACGGGTACGGATGGATGATTCTGTCAAATCAGATCCATCTCCCCAAATAAATAACAAAAGTACTGCACATGATGATGTCAACAAAAGAAAACAAAGCAAAAGAAAACATAAAAGAATTTTTTTTTAACATATCCATCTTAACATTTATAAAATATATGGTTTTACCAACATTTCTTTCAATAGTTGTTAGTGTGTATGTGAATTGTGAAATGATGGAATTTACCATAGGTTGCACAAAAGGATACATCTTTGCCAGGGAACACCCATACGAACCTTTGCTCTGCAGGTCCGTCTGGCCAAGAGGCCATTGAAACCCAATGTCCATAAAACACTGTCACTCATACAGTATACAATCACTAATCCGGTATGAATGGGTAATTCTTTGGAATTGAGTAAACAACTGCATTTAAAACCTTCGTTTACAAGATTGCTGCGCTTCTGAAACGATTTGGTAAGAGTTTAATGTACCAATTTATGTTTATTTTCACTGCTAGTTAGGCCCCTGCTGGAAGTCACAAGTCGTAAGTCAATGTACCTTGTCCAGATTCACTCTCAATTCCCATTCAGAAGGTCTGCATGCTAACCAGGCTAGATACTGTACATCCTGGTCTTGCATTTAAAGTAAAGGTATATGCAGCAATATGCCAATAGGCACCTTGTGTTGACATCATCTTAAATAATGAGAGGGGCGGCTAAACACACCTGTTGTTCCCGCTACCTGCCCAGCAAAGATTCTAGAGTGGAGCTCTGTTCTAGAATCTTTGCTGCCCAGGCTAAGCACCAACCATACTTCTGTGGTTTGGGTCGGACCATCCCACCCATGAAAATACAAGGAAAGCTTCGCTGCTGCTGTAAAATATTACCTTTAATGTTGTTGTCAACAACAAAAAAGAATGAAACATTGTTGACAAGACTGTGGGAGAGATAAATGACCCGGCCTCTGGTCGGCCTCTATTCTCTACACGCCCAGGGAGCATCTGGTTCATCCTGCTCTCATCTAGACCAACAACGGACACTCTGGGAGAGCCATCACCCATGCTGACCTGAACCCCCCCACACACACACAAACCCCCCCCCACACACACACACACACACACCACCCTCTCAAAGTACAAAGTGGGAAGTTAGGATGTGTCCCTCCCAAAGTGATGGGAAGACACACCATAACAAAGCGCTGCAGACAAAAACTGTGAAGCTAAATATTGTCTGTCTGCCACCTCAACCCTGGTCTATTATGTCCCCGTGTTGTTTTAATACTGTGAATTACACTAAACAGGATACATTTTCCCCCTCTGATGAAGAGAATAGACATGGTGTCATCCAAAGGTGTAAAGGAAGAGACGACAATGGGAAACACACACACACACACACACACACACACACACACACACACACACACACACACACACACAGAGACACACCAGGAGCCGCCTTGTTCAGATCTTCTTTGAGCAGGGTATGCTTGGCCAGCAACTGTGAGCTCACGCAATAAAATGTGTGGTATGGGCTTCCAAGTCTGTGCAAACATGCGAGCGACACATGTCGAAATATGACATGTCCTTGTCAGAGAACACACTGTCTGCCCAACACAACACAGACGGTGGCAGCTACCACAGGCTCATAAACTCATACCCCTCCACCTCACATACACACACACACACACACACATAGGCATACGCTTGCTCATGCCTTTCTTGCCAAGAAGGACTGTGTGTGTGTATGCGTGAGTGAGTGTGTGGGGGGGGAGTGGGGGGCAAAATGAAATACAAGTTTCATTACCATGTATGGCCAAAACATATCTGGAGCAGGTGGAGGTGTGACAGTGAACAGTGAAGCTACAGTGTACAGTGAGTGCATGCATAAAATCTGATAGACCTGTGTGGAATGGCTTAGGCAGTAGGCTATGGCAGCTTGAAGCAAAAACACACAGAGAGAGAAAGAGAGAGAGAGAGAGGAGAGAGAGAGAAAGAGAGGGAGGAAAAAATAAGCCATTTGTTCTATGTGTTCCACCCATGGGGAACAGCACAGGGTGTATGCTGTACTGCAACCCTCTGGCAGTGAGAACAAGAAGGCAGAAGAGAGTCAGAGGTGGAACTTGGGTGTCACTGTGATTGCAGCTATTAACTGAGCCATCAATTAGACTATAGGGCCTGTCAATGGTGACCTTTTTCTATCTCTTCTCTGATTGTCTTTTTGCGCTCCTCTGTTCCAGCTTGGTCTGTCCTACGCAGACCCTGGCGCCCGCACCTCGTTTGGTGGGAGGGAGATAAAACCAGATTAAGGCCACTGATTGCCCACAATTTGACTAGACAGGCTCACCTTCGGGCACAACTGAAATGGATACAGCAATATTGAGACCACGGCAGGAGGAGAGAGAGAGAGACAAGGAGAGGAGGAGGTTAAGGGAAAACACACATCCACACACACACACACACACACACACTCGGCGACAACAATGTGACTTAATTGATGTCATGCCACCTCATCAATTGTGATTAGAATGGAATGGGCTCTTTGCGCTTGAAAAGGTTAAAACAAATTGAACGTGGAAATCACAGCTGGTAATCACAGTCTGTACAACACCAGGCTTTTAATTAACCAGGCCTGCTGCCATCATTCATCTTCTCACGTTTAACACAAGTGGGAGGACATCGCCACTTCACAGGGGAGGGCACCATTGATTTGGAGGCAGAAATATCATACAGCCACCAGTACCTGTTACATCACAGGCTGGCTACTCCTCTTTCTATCAGTTCGTGGGATGATGAAAAGAGCTACACACTCATCATGCAGCTTACATGCTTCTTCTCCATGATGTCAATTTCATCCCGTGTCGGTCAATAATGACAATTCAATAAATAGCGCTGGCAGGCAAACATGAACGTGCATTTGCTTCATCAAGCCTCCACTCCCAATGTGGCAAGAACAAAGACCTTTGATGCCCTATTGATTTCCCTGGCATCTCCTTTCTTTTAAACCAATGGCATGGTCATTGCAGCCTTAGTGGTCAGTGTATAACGGCTGCTTATGCAGATCTCAATCGTTCCTAAATGATTAGATATTTTTCAAAAAACTAAAGACCTCTGACAGACCTCTGGCATTGCCCCTTACTGTGGTGGTCACTCTCCAGGCGCCACTTGACACACACAACCAGTTTGGGTCCAATGACCAGACCCCTCTTAGAATGTGTTGAAAACCAACACAACTTGCGTTGTTTTTAACACATCTCTGTGTCTAGATAGGGACAACACAGCTTGTGTTGTTTCCAACATGTTTGTTTTAAGAAAGCAGTCTTTCTAAAACCGCTGCATGAGACCTGACGTAAGGGAGAGCTGTTGGTGATCTGATATCCATATGTTGTTATTTACACAGACACTGAAGGCAACATAATTTCATTCCTGTTGTTTTTCTTCACTTCATTCCTTCAAAACAATGTCTTCACACCTCAATCTTTTGTAAACGCAGTTGAAAACAGTGAGGAGAGATGTTTTTGTGCTAGCTTGTTGGGGTTAATGGAGTACAATGCATTGTGTTATATGGAGAGCTGCTGCCACCTTGAGGTTGCTTTAACAGATGCACACACACTCACATACACACACACTAATTCAGGGGCAGTCTGAGGTCAACAAATAATTTCACTGCAAACTTTATCACTTGTTTCCAGGAAAGGAATTAAAAAGTTTACATGCTGTGTTACAAACAAACACAGACAAAAACACTCACACAAACAAGGGGGGGAAATTCAAAGATTTTATTGCAAAATAAGCTAAATGTGCTGTGTTAACAAAAATCATTTATAATTGGCTCCTGCATGGCTAAGTAAATAACAATGTAGATGAATTTGAAACCTGCCTCCCCCTGGAACACAGGCTTGTATGTCGGTGGTGTTGCCTTTTTGCTCACAAATTGCCCTATTTTTTCTGTAGTTGCTGGGCATTAGCCTACAAAAGCTGCAGGGATACACTGCTGCCTCAGCACCACTGTTCTTAAATAGAAATGCAAATAGAAACAGATACAAAGCAAAACCTTTGATTACTGCCGACTTTTTCGAAACAGAGTCCCTGAGCGGAGAGAGAGGAAGTGAAGAAGCCCAGCACTCCTTGTGTAATCTCTTGGGCAAGAAACTCCAGTGACTTTTTTTTCTTCGGGTAGCTGCTTGTCTTAGGAATATTTCGCAATAAAAGTACAAAAATGAATATCTATAAGGCAGCCAGTTTCCTTGCCCATATCATTAAAACAAAGCCAGTTTCCTTGCCCATATCATTAAAACAAAGCCAGTTTTAACCAAAGGCTTTGGAAGGAGATTCAAGTCAATTGTCTTTTGGGCGGTGGGGTCGAAGTCAATTACTGGTCTTAAAAAACAATTTTATTATTACCAATGTTAAAGAGATAAAAAAGAACTACAACACTGGCACAATAAGTGGTCTTAAAAACACAAAGCCCAAGACATAAAAATAAAGCGCTTCGGGGAGAAAAGGCATGATTATATTTATCTAAGTTAAATTTATTTTGATCATAGAGAGTTTTGTATGTTCCAGTTTCATGTTAAAGCACTGATCGCTAAAACAGCTGAAATCAGTTATTACTTTGAGAATTAACTCCCAGTTAAGATCAAGATATGATGACCTTTTTCTAGACTTATTTATGAAGGGGCAGCTTATCTTTCTACACAAAAGCCTTTTCTCCTAAGGCAGATTTAAAAAAGGGGGTTCCATAAATCTGGCTGACTTCTTTACAACAGACCGGTACCTTTTCACATACCAACTCAGCCATAGCTCTAGTTTGTTCTGACAGTTCAGTACAGTTCAGTTCAGTTCAGTGCATTAGAGAAGGGCCAAGTCTTTCCAGAGCAGACTCCTTTTTCAATCGTCTTTCTTGTCGGAGGTGCTCTCCTCCTGGCTGTCGTCTGAGCGTGCGCAGGCATAAGAGCTCAGGAAGTCCTGGTCCTCCCCCTTGAGGGCTTGGTAGCGCTGCAGCTCCAGGTAGGTGGTAAACAGTTTGGCATATTGTGGGTGCGTCAGGGCGAAGGTCCGGAACTCAGCTGCACGGAGACACAGAGAATTACTATGAGAACCCAGTAGGAGGCAGAGTGTATACAGCTCTGGAAAATATTAAGAGACCACTGCACATTTTTCTGATGTTATCCTACGGTTGCTGAGTGACATTCAAAATTAAAAGAGCACTGCAAATTTGAATATGAACATAAACTCATTTGAATGTCACTCAGCAACCGTAGGATGACATCAGAAAAATGTGCAGTGGTCTCTTACTTTTTTCCCAGAGCTGTACATATACATACAACAGCTCTGGAAAAAAATATGTCATCCTACGGTTGTTGAGTGACATTCAAATGAGTTGACAGTCATATTCAAAATTAAGAGATCACTGCAAATTTAAATATGACTGTCAACTCATTTGAGTGTACTAATATAAACTGCACTCACAATAGGTAATGTGGCCAGACCCATCTGCATCGATGTCTTTGAAGAGTTTGGTGACATTGAGATCACATACGCCCAAAGCAGAGCGTAGCATATGAGCAAATTCCTCTCGACTGATGCTTTGGTCATCATCAGTGTCAAAGAGCTGATGAGGGAACAAGATGAAAATTACTGTGACATAAATGATACTGTACATTCAGCAATGATCTAACTTCTCTATTATGTAAACAATATCTGTGCAAGCGGAAATAAAGACCTATAAACCCATTAACATCCTGTCTGACTCATTACCACAACACCTCCTCAGGCATACGGCATACTAACAAGGAAATGGTTCACGTACTAAACTGGACAGTAGTTTTCCACATTATGTATGCAGTGCTGTTTGTACCTGAAAAGCCATTTGAATAACCTCTTCTGTGTTGGCAGGTCGGCATAAAACAGTAACACCAATGACATACTCTCTAAAGTCAATGGTACCGTCCCCATCCTGCAAAAAGCAGACCGATAAATATTAGAATGTGACTTATCTTATGAAGAGGATGAGACATTAAGGTTTTTTTTTTTTTTCATCTGGCAAACTTACTGACCAACCAAACAATATATCACAAACACATCAAAACCACAAATATTTGTATACAAAAATTATAAAAATACAAAACAGATATCAGACAAACACACAACCAATTACCATCTCTCTCATAAACACATCCAAACAGAGATGCACATACCCTGTCAAAGAGATTGAACAGTTCTTGGAGGACAGGAGTAACAGGAATCTTGAGGTAGTTTGCAAACTCCTCGATCTTAATGCGACCGCCCTTGCAGGAGTTGGCAATGGCGGCGAAGCTTTCAAGTTCTTTCTGGATGTTGTCCCATTTCAGGCTATCAGAGACCAAGAGAGGAGAAAGAACACCTTTCAAATGAAAATCACATGAGATGAATCACCATTAGCAGATGATACCTGGATCTTGAGCCAACAGCGCTTGCATCAGATCTGGACAACACAGGACCTTAACTAACAAAGTAGCTTTATTTAAAATTGGCCTCAGTTTTACAAATATACTGTTGAAGAGCATATATTGTTGTTGAAGCATTTGAAAAATGGTGCATGTTGATCTAGGTCAGTAAGCGACTCCTATTGATCTTGCTCACAAAACTTGGGCACAGATTGATTGCCAGCAATGATGAACAAGAGAAAAAAAGCTGTGATGCTAGTGCAACTGATGGACCAGACTGAGTTGTGTAGAAACCTGTACAGCTACCAAACATTCCCTAATTAACGGAAATGATTGTTCGTGAGTACTGCTCTATTGATATTTTTTTAAGATTGTTGGAATGTTTTGCTTGTAGGCTTGATTGAACAAATATCTCAGAGATAAAGGCAATATTAATGCTTTGAAATGTCCATATGCTCACTACATGATCCATCTTGACTTGGCCAAATATGTAGTAACCCTCATGGATAACAGCTACAGTGAGCTGGTGTACTGTGATCCACGGTTGTGTTCAGCCTTACTCCAACTTCCTGCTGATCTTGGTGAACTCCACGAGGCCAGCCTCCATAGGAAGGGTCAGTTCCCCAGCAGAGATCATGAGCCTGCAGTCCTCAAAGGTGTGGTCCGTCACCGGGACACCCAGGGCTCTGCAAAGGTGCACAAGCACATGAGTGCACCGTTTGCTTGTTTTTGCAGCAGTTCATAAAGTTATTCCTAATTAATGTTCATAAAGGCATTCTTTTCTATATGCAATGTGAGCATCTGTGGTGATAGATTCTGAGGTAACTCTTTGTGCATCCTTTATGTTCATTTTCTGCACTGCGTTTGTAAGTGTAGCAGCATGCCTTTGCCTTTGCGAAAACAAGCCAAGACACTTCAAAAAATAAATCGATACCCACAGTATATGAACCACACAAAAGTACATATATATATACACAATATGCACTAATGGACATATTGCACATGCATCCTTGCACACTATGCGTGCATTTTATATGTGCATGTAAAGCTCATGCATTCCTGTGCACTATGCAAGTGCTAAGTATGTGCATGTTATATGTAACAGAGGAACCAAGAGAAAAGAGGAATAAAGATGATGCTTTACTCGGCCATGACTCCTCGCACTTTCTGTGCAAAAAGATAGGGGCTTTTCTTCTCAGCCTCAGTGGGGATTTGAGTGGGCAGGAACTATAAAATAAAAGTCACACATGTCAGAGGTCCTCCCATAGAACAACACTCTTGCAACATTCATGGCCAGTCACATGACATGTATAGCAGTCACTTCCACGTGCCAAAGCAAGAGTTGCAGAAATAAAGAAGCAGGGGTTGGGGGTAGGGGTACTCTGTGTGTGTGTGTGTGTGTGTGTGTGTGTGTGTGGTGGGGGGGATGTGGTGGCCAACCTCAATCTCCACCGTTGTGTAGAGCTGACACAGAGTCAGAAGAAGCAGAGTTCCCCTGCAACACACACGCGCAATTACTGAACACCATCTCTACTAACATCTCTCACTCCTTTTCTCTCTCACTCATTCTCTCTCTCTCTCTTTCACACACATGCCCACACACACACTCACTCACCTCACCACACCCACAGAGAGCTGCTTTTATACACAGAACATGGTAGATCTAATAATACTGAACTTCATTTAGCAACTTCCTGCACCCCTCTTGCACCTAGAGGGCTAAATGCTGGACTAATCCCTCAGCCTTGCAACAGTATTTCACAAACAAGCTTGAGAACAGTTCAACAGTTTGGTAAAAGTATTTTTGGACAGGAATATCAAACACAAACATACAGTTTTGCAAGGTAACATAGATATTTTAAGAGTTTGTTTGGTAGATGTTTAGCTATCAAGCAAAAAATAAAGTACATACGAACTTGGGCCTTGCCATGTCCAAGTCACATTGTCCTTTGGGGAGAATATATACAGTCATTAATCAGCTATCAACAGCTGTGCTATAAATACAGATGCTTTATTGCTTGTTTTTTAATTTAACAGGTTGGTATTTAAGTTAGCCGGTGGTACTGACCAGTTTATTGGGGTATCTGAGGATCACAGGTTGTACTGGGACACCAGGGATGAAGGCACCTGGGAAAGAAAGTGTATATGATTATTAAAAGAAATAATCATATACACATTATACTTTCTCTCTCTCTCTCACACACACACACGGTTTCATGACTACTGATTTTTACTGGTTGACGGTTTTCATAATAGTTGTCGACTAGTCGTTACGGTGACCGGTACAGTGCTGTTGCTAACATTACTGCTAGCGCTAGCTGTTGGTTGCAACTTGCAGGTAACAGACATGTTCTTGTTGTACTTTAGTTATGCACAACGTAACAGACACACAGAGAGACAGAGTTCTTTATCTACCAAACAAATGCAAATGTGAATGCAAAAAAGCTGAGTGATGAGATGGCATCGAAACAGTAAGCAACTGACATTTGAAAACAAAATTGTCTGATGGGATCTGACTTGTGCTTACATGCTTGCAAATGTTTGTGTCCACTAAATAACGGTGCCATAAGGGAGAGGTCAATTTGGGACACTATTTACAGCCTGGTGCCTCTGCTTTTGTCCACTTCTGCTGACCACATAACCAAACCTGCCACATGAGCGAGGGGGAGAGAGAGAGGAGCCCTCACAAAACACCATGAACTAAAAAAAGAGAGGTCACTCTCTTCCTAACACATAACTGGCAAATTTGTATGGTGGAGCTTTGTTTTTGAGTTATGACATCTACACTGCACAGTCACAAAACAGACACTAAGGCTACAACTCTACATATTGCTAAGTTTGGAGGGAGCTTGTTTGGATAGGTGTTGAAGCAGATTATGAAATTATGCTTAAAGAATACTTAGCATATTGCTATAGAATACTCATGAAATTTGATTTTCAGCTCATCTAATAAGCAAGCTAAGTACATACATAACTAGCACACTTATGCGAAGGCATACTACTACTACTACTACTACTACTACTACCACCAAAGAAAGAACTCATAACCAATGGTACATGGTAGTGTTGCACGGTGTATCGATACTAAAAAGGTATCACGATGCCTTCACGCAAAAAACGATACGATTTCAGACGTTTTTAGAATCGATACTTTATTAAAATAATAAAGTTCTGTGTCTGTGTGAACTGCTGCTCTCACTGCTCCTTGCACGCATCTAGGCAAGTGGGCGTGTCAAGCAGGCAGCTCTGAGTGAGTGAGTGCGCAGCCAACGTCAACATAGTTCTTTGCCGACAGTTCTAGGCCTTGTGGATAAAACAAAAGCTGCAGTGAAATCTGCAACTATTTCGGATACATCGCGAATAGTGAAGGCAAGCCATCAGGTACACAGAGGCCCGTTTGTAAAATATGTTTCAAAATAATTTAAAAGCAGTAGGCTACGCATGGAACTTGGCTAAACACCTCGCAGACATATCCCAACATTTTTAAAGAGTTCAAAGAACGACAGGTTAACGAATATGCTATAGAAAACACGACTACATGGTTAGTGCCAAGTTCTTCTCTTATGTTTTAGTCTAGCCTAAGTGAAACGAGTATGGTTCTCTGGGATAAAGCGAACCTTCCTCCATCAATGAATTTTGACGAGACAACGAGCTGTAGGCTAATCATTTTGACGAGACATAACGAGCTGTAATCATGGGGTGCTAACGTGATAAAAACGCAATGTTCACGCCATAATAACATTACCATAACTTGTAAACGATCTATTTCATGTTCGGTCAGTACTACTGGTAATATTTGTCATGGCATGTAGACCGCTAATGAAAGCCCACAGCATACCACCAAAGCGTGTTGAGTCCTAATAATAATAGCGGCTTATTGTTACAGTACGTGGTAGCAAATCATATTATCAAAGAAATAGACGTAATGTAGGAATGCACACAGATATATTGCAACAGGTAATGGTGTAGGCCAGGGGTATTCAATTAATCTTCAGCGAGGTCCAGTTACGGAAAATTTCCTCAAGCAAAGGTCCGGAGCATCATAATGTTTAGGCTATGTATATGTATATGTATAATATATATACAGGGGCGGTGCAAGAGGGGTGGCTCCGGGTGGCACAGGCCACCCTTGAGATTCGATTGGCCACCCCAGGTGCCACCCCAAATCCTAGTCTACGATTGGCCATTAACATGGTGTAAAGCGGGACTTTCTTGATGCACTTGCAGCAGTGTGAAGTGTCAGACGTCAGAAATGTAAGTGGCCAACACACTTGCCTTTATTGGCCTCACAATTGAACTGCGGAACAAAAGGTTTCCCCGATCAGGAAATACTCCTTAATACGCAACTTTGTGTAGGCTTAACAGAGGTAGCCTAAAAATCGTGCCTATGACGATGACAGCTTTAAAAAAAAAAAAAACATTTATTTCACTTGTCTCGCTGGATTGAAGGCAGAATGTGGGCTGTTGCGCAAATAGATGAATGAGGGTCGGGAGATTCCGTTAACAAAGACCTAAAGTTTTGCTAACATTTTCTTCATTATTATCGTAAAATATGTCTCCATGCAGGGCAGGGCTGGTTCTAACCTAGGCTAGGCTACTATATTTGGGTGGGCTGGTAGAAATTTTGGGTGGGCAAAGCTGTCAAATTGGATCAAAACTAACATAAACACAAAACAAACACAAAACAATCAGTACTACCTAGCTTGAGTTGCTGCAGCCAATAGCCAGGGATAGGCAGTATGTCTGATACATGTATGTAAAATACAAAATAGTATGTTGTCATTTTTATTTTATTTAGTTGGAAAAAAATGGCATCATATTTTGTATCAAAATACTTTATAGGTTTGTAGTTTAAAAATAGTGCCAAATTATTTTGGTAAAACCAATAACCTACTTTTGGTGATGTGATTTGACCAGAGTTGTTGTGATCAGAATATTGAGATTCAGGCAGATAAGTTTCTTGAGAACTTTTAGTCATCCAATTCAAACACATGGAAGTCATCCAATTCAAACACATGGAACCGGTTATGTGGTTGCCCCGCAACAAGTTACCCCACGTGAAAATTTAATTAATAATTTGCCCAGACTTGTTGTGATCATAATATTGAGATTCAGGAAGATGAAATTGCTCACATACACAATACACTCCTTCATACCAACCTCAAGTTTCTTGAGAAAATAAACAAATAGACAAAAAAGCAGGTCAAATTATTGTAACAGCTACAACAATAGATGGCAATAGAGTGGGGGAAATGTCTTGGATGAGTATATTTTGTATATCTTCATTTACAGTAATATAATAAAATTGATTATATTTTAATGTCCCCATGATGGAATTTGTTTTATAACAGCATAGCCCAGTGACAGACAACTTAGATAATTAACTTTAATATGTTTGTATTAAATTTTATTCAAATACAAAGACATTTTATGTGAGAGTAAGGTATTTGTGTTTTTTTGTCCTTCAATTTATGAGTATGGTGTTTGCATCTGGTTTCCCCAATGTTTTTGTGCTAATTTCACATCTTGAGCCTGTTTCTGTTTATCTGGATGTTTTGCCTCATGCCACCCTTGAATCAGTGCCTCACTAGTGCCACCCTTGTTAAAAATGTCTAGAATCGCCACTGTGTATATATAATATTAGGATAGATGGATGGAGCCTAGTTGTAGATAGATAGATAGATAGATAGATACTTTATTGATCCCCAAGGGGAAATTCAAGAAGATTGTAGGCCTAGGCCTAATGTTTAATGTGAAATAAAATAAAGTAGCCTAAAAGGCAACATTCGAAATGAGGAGAAATAAGGCAAGATGAGAGTGATTGGGGAGAAAAACTGAGTAGCCTTGGCTATTTTTAAGATCTTAACGTGAACTTAAAATAAAATTTGAGCTGAGACAAGGCTGGTTCCTTGAACCCATTAATCAACAAGTTTAATTTAATTTTTGTAGTTTTTTTTATGTTGACCCGAAATCCTGGAAACCCAGGAACATCACGTTGTTGGGCAGTGAATGCATGTCGGCTTAACTAGATTGTGGTGGATCAATCATATTGCCTTCTTAAATCGTAAAATATTCTGTGGTCTCAGTTCACTGTTGAATGGGCCTAGCCTACCCTATGCTTGCTCAATATGCTTTGTCTAGTAGAGGTGCTTCAAATTGGCGCTTTTAAAAATCGCCTGTCTCAGAATAGAAGAGGTCCAGGGCAATTCTGCGCAAAACTGTCACATCCATATTTAGCCTAGTTGGCGTTACGGACGTGACAGTTTTGCGTGGTATTGCCCCCGTATCGTTATATAAAGCTCTGTTCTCGCTGTCTAGCTTCCTCCTCTTTGAGCAATCGATGATTTGAAAATAACTTACTTATCGTTAACTTAGATATCCATCTGATTCTCGTCCCGTCTCCTCTCCTCGCTCGTTTCAGGCTATCAGTCTCTTCCCCATAGTAGGCTACTTTACTCACTGACTCGACTTTATCAGAATTCACAGATTTAACTGGCTGAGTAGCAGCAAGCGAAATGATTGTTCCTGAAGCTCCTGAAGTAAATGCTGTTATCCTAACCAACGAAACATTTAGCGCAGCTTTGAAATCTTACGTGAAAATCTAAATTAGGCTATTATGGTCTGGGTCCGGATAGGATCACGTCACGGTCCGGACTCGGACCGCGGTCCGCCATTTGGTGATCCCTGGTGTAGGCCTATCTGACGAAGACCTGAGTGGTTGGAACGTCGTACTTGTACACTGGGCGCAAAGAAGACTATCCTCACATTTTCCCCTTCGCAACTGTCAAAGAAATCCCATGAACACGGGAAGGCCTAGGGTAGCCTATACTGTACATCAGATGGCCTAAAGATTAGGCCTCTGCATAGCATTCAGTGATTTGCATGCAGTAATTTTAACACTGACCTAGATCTAGCCTAGTTTGGCTATTTAAAGCTACTTTATTGCCAAAACACAACACAATGTAAATGAACTATAACAAACAATAAAGGACTTAATCACACAAAGTAGGCCTACTATTTTACTGACTATAAAAAAAAAAAAAAATGATGTAGGAAGTTTAGAAGTTTAGAATCCAGAATTGACCTGCACACTACAAAAGTGCACCGAATTCAACACAAATGACTCCATACACTTGGAGGAGGTATGAGTCCTTTCTTCTCCAGATATCTTAGGATTTCAGCGTAGTATCGTTTTAGTATCGAGCATCGTGATATTTATGGCAGGTATCGTATCGAAGTCATAATTTTGGTATCGTGACAACACTAGCACATGGACAAAACAGCTGTGAGCCATGGATGTAAATTCAAAGACAGTTATAAGTGTACAATCTGCCCACCTTGTTTGAATGAGATAAGACAGGATCGATTGGTACACGTTCCCTCAGGGAAGATCAACACCTAAAATGAACATATCTGTCAGCACAATGCTACATATATACAGAACACTAGTAAACTAGTGAACTCTTCAGCCATTTCATCAAGTGGTCCTACAAACAGACACTTGTTATTGTACAAAAAAGCTAGTTTCAGGATGGGAGAATGAGGAAGGAAAACACTTTAAAATGGCAGTCTAGCAAATGAACTATTCTGTGTTAGCATGTAGCATGTAGGAGTATAGAGTAGGCGTTGTGCTACAGAAGTCAGACAGGATGTTAAAAATGGGTTTATAGATCGCAATATATAAATATTTCCCCTGACGCAGATATCTTTCACATGTATACAGAAATAAGATCATTGCTGAATGTACCATTGAGGAAGGAAACTGCAGTGTATAATATCCTGCAAGTAAAACGCAACTGGCTGTATGGGCGGCAACTTAACCAAGTAATACGTAGTGTGCCCTGATCTCATTTGGGTGACCTACACCTTAATACATTTGCACCAATTATAAGCCTGCTCCAATAGGTCCTTTTATGCATTATGTATTCTGGGCATGGGGTTTATCAACTGTTCTGACCTGGATGTATTCACAGTGCCCTCCAGAATTATTGGCACCCCTGGTAAAGTTGACTTTTGGTGATTTATGGTAATCTCCCAAATGAAAACAATAAGGAATAATCCAACCTTGAAAGGAGGCATTAATTCTGGAGGACAGTATATGCAGCCAACAATCTTTTAAAATATATTGTGCATGACAATTATGGAATGTCCATTTCAAAACATATAGCAAGAATGAGATAATGCTACGTTGGGGAAGTCAAGTCTGATTTCTGAGAGAATGATCTTCTTTGGAACAGACTACCGCAAACATACAAAAGAGGGGAGACATGTGAAAACCACAGACCTGAGGCCAGACTCCTCCTGACGTGGACCTGCTCTCAATCTCCTTTATGGTGTTCTTACGAGAGTCTGGATCTTTACGAGAGACCAGCACAGGCTGCAGACAACGCAGAAACCCTGTTCTCGCACACAAACACACACACACACACACACTTTTTAATGGCTCAGTCAAAATGACTGAAAAAAACATCCTTACTATGAGAAACCGGTTCAAATACTTTACACAAGTAAGCAGCTCAACGGTCATGTTGTGAAATACCTCACAGCTTTTATGAACCCACTGACTCAACCTGCCTTCCATGATGGAGAATGCAGACAACATTCCTCCTAAACACGCCATATTTCTCCTCAAACTATAACACAAAACCAATCCAGCTCCAACTCACTGCCAAATATTGGCGTGGACAGGGTCTCTGAGCGGGAAATTGTACAAGGGAGTCCAGCGATGATGCACACAATGGCGTCGAAGAAGCTGGAGTGTGGTGCAACGGCCAAGATGGGCGCCTCGCCGCTATCTGCCTGTTTGCCTTTCACCACCCACCGAAAGCCCAGGCCGAAGAAGTACATCCGGCCCAGAGCGGCTATCACCGTCCGGCACACAAACCTGCGGAGTGAGTGAGTGCTCACAGTCAAAGGTCATAAAACCACCTGAAGAACTTCTACGGCTAATGGCCTCCTTACACCAAACAACTTTGACAAGATTTGGGAAAGATTCTTGAAAGATTGGAGTCTTTCGAGTAAAGTTTGAAAGGGGGGCATTAGTTAAAAGACTACAATCTTTCAAGAATCTATCCCAAATCCTGTCAAAGTTGTTTGGTGTAAGGTGGCCATACAATGACATTTCTCCTGACTCTGGGTGTGGTGTTCCTTATTTACACTACTGAGATCATGTGGGACAGCTTTATCATTACTTTGTGTGTTGCTGAGCTCATTTTGGGTGTTGCCGCATTAGTTGATAAGATATCCTTAGGTGTGTGAGTGAGTAGCAGTTAATTTCCTTCCTCATCACATTTAACAATAAGGACTGATGGCATGCTGTGGAGGAAACACGTTATGCTTTATAACTTGTGGTTCATCAGCCCATCTGTGAATCTTATCTCTCTCCACTTTTCTGTTTCAGCTAAGACTGACATTTTATCACTGAAAAACAAATTGACTACTCGTGAATCACAAATTTGAATCCAGTGAATGAATGATTCATTCAGTATAATCAGTCAATCTGCAGGCAAGGACAGTTGGTAGTCTCAGGTTGCCTGATAGTAGATAGATAGATAGATAGATAGATAGATATCCCCTTTGATCCCCAAGGGGAAATTCAAGAGTATCTTGAATTATCGGTATTTATCGATCTATTTATAGTATCTGTGTTAGTAAGAGTACTCAATGTTTACCTTCTCCATCCTTTCATGGGCTCTACTGCTCCTTTGAGGGGCATTCTGAAAGTGACTAGAGTAGCCAAAGGCCATGTTACCAGGCACACCAAGATCAGCCAGACAGACCGAAGTGGCAGCAGCACCAGCCCCAGGAGTGCACACTAAAGAGAGAAAACACAGTGGTTTTAGGCAGAGCAGAGCAAACCCACCAAACACCACTCACATGGTTGGGCTACTTTACATTCCCATATGGTCTGAAGCCTCTCCCTCCATAGCCATTCACACTAATGAACGTACTACTAGAGCAGCTGCTGCTCGATAAAAAAAACCACTTTCCTTTCACTAAATCCAAACCCGTAGAGGGATTTAGAGAGGTTGCACAGTTGAGTTCATTGTTACTGTTTCAAAACGAGTGAGTATTACAGGATCAGATTAGGTCGATGGCTATGGGCAACGTCAGCAGTAGTTAACAGAGGGCAATTCATTATCAACCTTCTGGTTAGAGCGAATAACATGGCAGTTCTGCATTGAATTGAAGTGATACTCACTTTAATTTTTTCGGCCTTGGTTATTTTCTGTTCTAGGACAAACGGATTGAGGACCGCTGGAAGAAGAAGTGACTGTTGCCTCGGCAGAGCGAACACTCTCTGCGGCGGCATCCTTACAGGGTTAACTTCGGTTCAAAGAGGTTAGAGATGATGACAGCGGATGTCTTCCTCAAAGGCCAGAACACATTTTGCTACTATCCACATCTTAAATGCGCGCATCCGCGCAATGGCGCATCGCGAAACTTGCGCATTTCCTAGTTGTGCATAGCTAGCGTCAAACAGATCGGAGGGAAATAGGAGTAGTGTAGCACTCCTAGCCCCTCCTCTCGAATCTAATCCTATTCTGAGATGCAGTGACAAATCAAGTGGAACTGAGGACGTCCTTATGAACACAGTTATGTGTAAAGGCCGCTGGTATTGAAATCCTAATTAGCCTAAATAACGGCCCGGTGTTTGGAATAACTAAAAAACAGTATGGCAATGCACCCTAAGAGTTCTTGTGATTTCGCCTCAGAAAATCAGTGTTGCTACCCAAAACGGATAATAACTGTCCCGATTTCTCTCGTGCGCCCCCTATGAAACTACTCGTCCTCCACTCTAAAAATGGCGACGGGTAAATATGGAATCAAACATATACTGATAGGCTCATAGGATAGGCTACATTTCGAGTCATGTCCAAGGGCATTGGTGACGTATGGTCATATCCGTGCATGCTCAGTATTCCCGATCGGATCAGGCACGGTTACAGTATTTCACCACAGGATGTCACTGTAAGTGTAGCGGATCTCTCCAACTCCTCCACAAAGGACGTAGACGCTCACACCAATGCGTTAACTGCTTTTTTATTTAAGGGGTTTGCAGCTCCTGTCGTCAACCAACATGTACACACAAACAGGGAGGCACGGGATAAAGTCAGATCAAGCCCTGCCTTACTCAGCATTTACATCCTCTCAGAAGAAAAATAAAAGAACAATACATAACAAGCCTAATTACCTGTCGACAACCAACATGTACACACAAACGGAGGCACGGGATAAAGTCAGATCAAGCCCTACAATAAGACAAAAAACAATACGTTCCCGTTCCCCCATATAATGTTGGTAGATAGGCAATACGCCGTTCGCTAAGTATTTTTCACTTTTAAATTGCGTTCTCAGCGCACGCCGCGTCTCCAACGGCATCTCTCTCCAACGTATATAATCTAATTTATGGTTTAAACATAAGCTACCCTAAGATAAATTGTCCCGACATTACAAAACCCCATTAAGAAAGACAACAAACAGTATACAATTAATTCATAACAGTAGGCCTATACAATTAATTCATAACAGCAAATTGAATACTCTTGACGTTACTTAGTAGCCTAGGCTATAGTTTATAGATAGATAGATATACTTTAATTATCCCACAGGGAAATTCAGTTGTTTCAGCAGCCTTAAGAACATACAGCAAGCACACACACGCACACATATAGTCCACATACATTACATTACAACAAGAAATTACTTTCACCCACAAGACATAGCATATGGTAGCTGTCAAGGTACCATACACATCCAAGTAGGCTACCAAAGTGTAACTGCCTAATAACACATAAATCAAGACAATTGCCTCCATATTAGATATAAAAGATTAGGCCTAAAATATAAGTTGTCTCTCTCTACTTAAAGGAGAGTCATTGTAAAGTGCTATTGCTGTGGGTAAGAAGGTTTTCTTATATCTGTCCTTACTGCAACTGAGTCGGCGAAACCGCCAACTAAAAACACTTTGTTGTTTTGCCAGTGTACTGTGTAGGGGATGTGATGCAACATCCTCCTTTTCACCACCAATTCTAGAGGCTCTAGAGTAGTCCCCAGCATAGAGCCTGCTTTCCTAATCAGCTCGTTCAGTCTGTTAGAGTCACTGGTCCTGATACTGCTACCCCAGCAGATGACAGCAAAGAAAATTGCACTTGCTACCACAGACTGATAAAACATTTGTAACATCTTAGTGCACACATTAAAAGACTAAAGCTTCCTCAAGAAATAGAGCCTGCTTTTCTTTTACTGTCTATGGCTTTGACCCTTCTTGTAGACAGCCTCAGTGTTATGCTTCCAGTCCAGTTTATTGTCTATGTGAACCCCCAGATATTTATAGTTCTCCACCACCTCCACCTCTTCGGTTTGGTTTAGTCCTGTTCCTGCTTAAGTCCATGTCACGTGTGTGAATATTTTGGTTGTTTAGGAACTATTTTTCTGTGCTTTTATTTGTGTGCTGTGTCAATTCACATGTGTGTTCTTGTGTGCTGTGTATTACCCTTCCCTGGTGCTCCCAATGTTGACTGATAATGAGGGATAATGGACCCATAACTTTCCACCAATCCTGGCGGGTGGCTGGTTAAATGAGATTTGGGACAGGTGTGTTGGGGGAGGGTGCTTTCCTACTTTATCCCCTGACCAGGGATGCTCAAGGGACGCGACAGCATCGAGTTGATGGGTGTAGCAGGGTGATTCTCCAGCTGTGGTCCGAAAAGTACCATAGTTGGAGAGTCACCCAGCACCAACAGCGGCAGAGAAACTCCAGGGTGATAGCATCGTTCCCTTCACGTTGATCCTGGATGAGAGGCCGCGATCGGAATATCCGGCTGCTGTACTAGAGAGTCGAGCGTTCGTCACATCTCTGGGCCTCAGACTATGTCTGTGCCCGGTTTAGGCGGCTGGGACCTCTACCGACGGAGGACGAACCATACGGAAGGACGGTAGGCTACCCTGCTGTTCCGCTTGCCGCCTGCTCTGCTGGCCGCTTGCTTGCCTACTCCGTTGGGGGACGGAACTCCTGCTTGCTCTACTGGCCGCCTGCTTGCCTACTCCGTTGGGGGACGGAACTCCTGCTTGCTCTGCTTGCCTCTTACTACTACTCCTGCCGCTGTGTCTGTTGCTGCCACGCTATGCTAGTTGTGGGTGTTTGAAGTTTGGCCGCTAGCTTGTAACTGCTAGCCGTGGTCAACCTGACCGTCAGCTGTTTGGGAAACGGGATCGTTTGCTCTACGCTTCACTGTGCTGGTGCGGTGGCCGGAAGGAGTACAGCGCTCCTAGTGGCTAGACGCGGTTTTGACTCTTGATTGTTTTACTTGAAGACTGTTTTAGGAATTTGTGACTGCCATCCTGACATGAATGGGATTATAATCCACTTGTGATGTTTTAATATCTTCTGCCTAGAACATAACTGATTAATAAATTGAACAAAATAATATTAAATCCTTGTCTTGGTATCCTTCGCCTGCCCACCACATTCCCTGCTGTTGATTAAATTGTTTGCCTGGTCACGGGTAAACCAAGCCGATAGACCCGCGTGACATCCACCACCATCTCTTTGGTCTTGGCCACATTCAAGAGCAGGTGGTTGCTACCACACCACTCCACAAAGCGATCCACCGTCCTGTACTCTGTTTCTACCCCCCCCCCCCCACCTTAACACACCCCACCAATGCAGAGTCATCTGAGAACTTCTGCAGATGGCAAGACCCAGAGTTGTATTGGAAGTCAGAGGTGTAGAGTGTGAAAAGGAAAGGGGATAGCACAGTCCCCTGAGGTGCTCCTGTACTACTGACCACCCGCTCAGACACACAGCCCCCCAGCCGAACAAACTGTGGCCTATCTGAGAGGTAGTCCATAATCCAGGAAGTGATGGTGGTGGCCAGCTGCATCCTCTGCATCTTCTCCCCCAGCAGCCTAGGCTGGATGGTGTTAAATGCACTGGAGAAATCAAAAAACATGATTCTCACAGTGCCGCCTGCTCTATTCAGGTGAGAGTGGACTCTCTGGAGCAGGTAGATGATGGCATCCTCCACTCCCACCTTGGGACAGTAGGCAAACTGTAGGGGGTCCAGGGAGGGGTTCACCAGTGGTCTCAGATTGCCCAAAACTAGTCTCTCCAGCACCTTCATGACATGTAATGTCAAGGCAACTGGTCTATTTCGTTGAGGGCTGATGGAGATTAACAACGTTAGGCTAATATCTTACGGGACTCAATACAGTTTAAAAACAGTGTATCTACATATATTACATGTTTTTATCCAACAATACAAAAGAAAATCATGTATATTTTGTGTATATTTATCTAGTATTTATCAATTATTATCATATTCAATATGATATTGGTCGGAGCGTAGTCGCTATACATACCTGCCTCACTCAGCATAAACATCAACTGAGGAGGCAGTAAACATTCCGGTTGTTATGGTAACCGGAACGGTCAATGTGTCAAATATTAATCATCAACACTATTCAGTTATTAATTAAATAAAAAAGTAGGCCTACTAACAAATAAATATGCAAATAAATAAAAGGTAGATTTGCTGAAACAGTTTCTCACCATTACATAAGATCTAGACTACTCTCATATTTGAGAAAACAGATTTGGAAATTGAACATACTTTCAATCCCTCCTCAGCCATATAATGTTTTTAACCCCCAGTGAAATTAAAGGAATGATCTTGAAACAACAAATTCAATACAGTAGGTGGACGGATAAGATTCTTCATCTTTATTTTTTTCCAACAACGTATAGAGACAAAGTGCACAAAGCAAATACAACTTACAAATTAAAAACAAACTGTACTGTCAACTCCAGAGTAAAAAGACAAAAAAGTAATTATACAAAACGATTATTTCAACTAAAAACATTTCATGGTACTTCCTTGTCATGACTCCATCATGCACCAGACCCTATACAATCCTCAGGCAACCCGTGCCGTGAATCTACCAGCACCATGATTATACATCTAGAAGAAGAATATTACGGACTGACTTGACAGTAATTTGGTCTCCATGTGTACAAAACACATTTATATAAAAAAGTGCTTGCCTTTAAGTAATCATTGTGAAATATTTACGTGTCAAATGTTACTACACAAATATGGTTATCCATTTTGTGAAGAATACAAGAACCATTTTTACAAGGTTGTATGTTCAAAAACTGATACCTTTTGAACTGTCATAATCAGATACCTTACAGTAAAGCACCATCCGATTTGTATGTAATGGGGACATACCTGATGTCTCTGAATACTTGATGTGGAAATAGTTTATCATTCAGGATTGGGGAACTTCAGATCAAAATTATTCACCTTCAACATTACAAAAAAACAGCAAATATCACACAGTAATATAAAAAGACTTTTATGGTTCATCCAGTTTGCCTATGTTCAGCTTGCAAAGAGGGTTCAAAGATTTATCACTACTGTGACTTGGCCTTCCGGCAGGCTGGGTGGCAGGTTATATTAGTTGATTGGTAGTTACAGTCTTGCAAGTGCGGGGGGGTTGTTGGTGGGCGAGATCGCCATGGTAACATGGTTTGTGATGACGGTGGACTGCACTACGGGCCAGGGTCAAAGGTCATCACAGAATGCCAGTGGCTTAATGTCCAACAATCACTCAGCAGCGCAGCCAGTCTGCTTTGACCTCGCCCACTTTGGTTATCTTCAGACTGCTGTCATCCATCTTGAGATAGTAGGAATCTTTGAAAAAGTAGCTGTGACCTGCCAAAACAGAGACCACAGGCAGACATCAATGCACATGATACTGTATCCCCCCCAAAAAAAAAATCATTTTCTTTTAATTTCTGACTCTGATCTCTTTGTCTCCTACAGTTTGGGTTTTAAGTAGAAGGAGAAGAAAAGGTTGCTTACTCTGTTCAACTGTCTTGCAGAACTATTCCAAGACAGACCAACTCCTTTAGTAATTACTTTGTTTTTCTGTTATTATTGGTTTGTGTACCCAGGTAGTGTAGACTGTGGAAAGGTCCTACTGTAGCCTACTGCTGAAAACAATAATCAGGCCGGGCCACAGATCCAGCTCTAACAGCTGCTTGGGGGATAGGTCAACAGTTAGCAGTGAAGTTACTTTAGTGATGAGGCACTGACTGGCTAGCCTTCCCAAAAGCTATTTCACTAAATGTTTAATGTGTGTGTGTGTGTGTGTGATGAGGTTGATAGAATGGTGTTTGGGCTTTATGAAACCTGGGAGGTTTCGTATGGTCCCTGTGGACTCACATAGACCTTTGCACATCTCAAGCACAAATGTACAAACATAGCTCTGCCACATTCTCCTTTTCTCTAATCTCTTTGTCTTTCTCTCTCTCTCTCTCTCTCTCTTCATCCCTTCATCCTCTATTTCTCAACCTTTTTGTTTTTTAGTCTGCCGATGAACGGATGGACAGGCCCATGCAGGAAAAATGACCTCAGTCCTTGCAGGGTTATGGTGTCTGTGGGCCTTTCTGCCGTGTTGTTGGAGGCGCAGTGCCAGCTGTAATGGGGCCCGCCTGGAGCTGCTGCCAGGAATGCTCAGCCAGGCTCCAGCCAGACGGCTCCCCCTGATGGGACCAGGAGAAGCTCAGACTGCAACAACAAGCAGCTTCTTGCTGGGCTCCAGTCAGCTATAGGTTAGGCTAGGCTAGGCTAAGCTAAGCTAAGGCTAGGCATGCTTACCATTCTGGTTCAGGCTGAAGGCTGCATCTATGTTGTCTGGGATGCCGTTCCAAGCATCTGCGATCTGCTTGGGGAAGCCAGGATCCATCTTCTTCTTGGCCTCGTTGAACCTGGAAAATTAAATGCAAAATGTGTTGCCATATGCATTGACAGGGAACATTATGAAATTTGCTTGATCACTTCATTATGCCTTCTTCAGCCAAGGGTGCAACATGTGAGATAAAATATATATTTTTGTAGAACAGTGGGTGAATGATAACTTTCTCAATATTGGTTCTTTGACTCAAGTCATACCTCCAGAACCTGCTTCCAGCAAACAGGTAGGTCTTCTTGCTCTTACTAAAGGAGAAGGCTGCATCTACGTTGTGTACGTCTGATGGCAGGCCGATGGAGGAGAGGGTCTTGGGATAACCTCTCTCTAATGTGCTGCCTGAGAAGATGTAAATCTCATTCCCTGGAAGCAGAACACAGAATCAGTCAGCACAACAAGAATAGGAAATGGTCATTAGACCTCACACACAACCTGTGGGTGTTCACCTCTGAACAATGATGGATTTGTGATTCAGTAAACATTCACAGTCAGTGTACCTCCTTTGACTTGTACCAAACCTTGGCTAATATGACAGCACATCAAAATTTCCACTGGGGCCCTAGGAATCATTTAAATTATGACCAAATGAAAATAGTTTTTCACTAAAAATGAACCAGAGAAAAAACAACTGTATCATCAATTCTGACTACTCCAAGTAGGCAACATGAAAAATGTGACCTCATTGCATGATAATTTGAAGGGAGAACTTGAATGAAAAAAAAAGACCAGACATGCTTGTCAAATAAATCTCCTTGGTGAAAAAACAGACAGAGCTTTGCTTTCAATATCTGTTGAGAAGAACCTTGCCTGAGACCCATGGAAATCTGTTTAAGGGAGCATGCACGGAGGCATGCCACGCATGGCATTTATTAGCACACGCCACAAATATATCAAATGTCTGAAGCAGGGTGAAAAACCACATTCTAATGGTAAAACCAGGTCATTCACTTGTGGTTCGGAGATTGCGGCACTGATTTATATTTCAGTCAGCTTCCAGTAAAAGGAAATGTATTATGGAAATTTCAACCATACACTTATAAGCAATTTTTTGCGTAAGGGGAAACGTGATGGTGCGAGTTATATTGGCATGGAGGTAACGTGATTTGAGGTTTTTACGGTGGTGTAGTCGAACTGGGTCAGCTTTAGCCTATACTGTACCTGCAAAGAACACAGTCTTCTCCTCCAGTGGATTCTCATAGGCGGCGTCTATCTTCTCTGGAAGCTCACTCCAGAATGTGGCCACCAACATCGGGCCCGTGGGCTTGGACATGAAGTTGGCAGACCTGAAAAGGAACCTGGAAAAGGTAGAGAGATAGAGAGAGAGAGAGAGTGAGTGAGTGGGTGAATGAGAGAGAAGAGGGGCCAGAAAGGTGAGTAAGGAGAGATGCAGGAACGGAGGAGGGGAGGAGGATGAGGAGGAGGAAAAAAGAGAGTGTCAGAAGTATCAGATGAGGAAAAAAGGGAGAAGAGACAGAGAAGAAGAGAGCAAGGAGGATATAAGGGAAAAAGAAAGAGTGAAAGAAATAGAGGAAGAGAGCAAAAGGAGAGAAGCGAAGCAATAGACAGAGGATCTCGACAGGCCACAATGGCGTGATTCATGGGAGCATCTGGTTCTCGTTATGGCTGAAGGTGCCGACGCCAGCGGAACAAGCCTGCACTTGCCCGGATTTCCAATATGAAGCACAGCCACTGCTACAGCAACAGCAACAGCAGCACCAGCGCTCACTTCCCCCTGCTCCTTTCCACTGACCTATTTTTCTAAAAGCCAAAATAGTTTTGCGAGTCTCTGCAGCCACTTCATGCGATGCTAGATTGGGATTTTTCAGGAAGAGTTTGTTTTGATAGCCTACATTTCTGTGACATTGCCATTAAACAAATATTTAACTGTCCACGACCTGTCAGCTAACCTCAGCTCTCTCAACTACATGTCAACTGAAACAAACCATAACCTACCCCTAACCCTGACCTTAAACAAACCCCACATCGTGTTCTGACCACTCCTCACTGACAGTTTATGCAAAAGTGGGTTTTCAAAATACCCGTACCCAAAAGTGTCCCATAATGCCAATTCCCTTTATCTTGTATCCTGTAGCCTGTTCCTGCCTTTGATGTCCACCTTAGCCTTTTCTTTCCAATGCAGGGCAGACAGCTTCACACAATTCAAGACTTCAGCTAGATTGTTTTATGAAAGTCAAAAATTGTTTGTCTGTAACATACTCTTTTATGCTTTCTTTTTTCATTTCCATTTAATATTTCAACTGTTTGTTTCCAGTTTATATTTTAAACATATTTTTTGCAAAGATAAACTTTGTGCTTTAAATGCTTTACCTTATCTATCAATGGTGCAGCTGCTGAACACTCCCTTAGGGTCACTTGAAAAACTACAGAATTTCAAGGTCTCTTTTCTCTTTGACTTGTTGCCAACCACAATACTGTATAACTTCTCCTCAGCAGTGCTTTAACCTAAGCTAACCTACACGAATAAAGCAAGGGAACTGGCGTTGGAACAATCATTGTTCCTTCTGAACTGCCGAGATCAGAGGAGCAGTTCCAAGACACCACACCCAACGATTTCCCGGAACTGCTAAGTATGAGTGAAGCCTGTACTCATCTTTTTCCTATTTGCTTGCCAATGAAAACATGCATGGGCAGCACAAAGACCAGGGACCTTGGGCAGTGTGGAATGACTAGTGTGAAATGTTAAGACCTGACAACTTGCTTTTACTGTTTCTTCACCTGAGAGTGTAAATGGGTATGAAGTCAGGTGACAGCATTTTTTTTTCTAGTTTTTCTTTTTAAAAAAGTGATCATACCCAATTCCATTAGTAGTGCAGAAAAATATCCCCCATCCAATGAGTTAAACATCTGTAGTTGTCGGAGCCAGCTGTGAATGTCTGAACTCCAGAGTCATTTTTCCACTCTGAAAGCTGAGACTTTCTCCAAGTAGGCCTGTGGATACAGAGCATCAGGCAGAGCTGTGTTTTTATCTTAACTCTTTTTTGCGGTGGAATTTCCATTCCCATGTCAGTCTTGCTTGAGCCACTTCCAACTCAAAATCGTCATCAGAGATGGTTGTTTCGATGGCACTGAGCTTCTGTAGGAAATTACTTTCCAACTTCATCAAATGTCAACCAGAGCATTTTATTTTTTTATTTTTTTTAAAAAGCTCTTAACTTCACATCTGAATAAAGCATCACATCAACCCAGCATTAGGCACATTTAGACATAACAGCATTATCAGGGATGGGGAAGGCTAACTACTTATAAACTACACAGCAGCCCAGTAGCTGAAATAACACAAACAGTATTTACACAGCAGTGGCTCTGGCACTGACTCACTGTCTGTTTCCAGTCGGAATGACGCAGGGCGCATACGTATCCTGCCCTATACCTGACGTACACTCACTGCTTAGGTCTGGCCATGCGCCGTTGATGGGATGATGAATAGCGAACCACTGAACGAGAAGTCCTAATTCTGACTTAAAGCAGGATTTGTCTGCAGAGCTTGTGGGTGGTTCGTCTCTGCCCCTGAGCGTACGATTGAAAAGAGTTGCTGGTCTTTGGTATGAGAGCAGCTCTTTGAGTCCAAGTCCCACAGAATTGTTTGTTTTGGATGTGATTCCAAAATGGCTGCCACAGATCTTACAGTATGCTCACCTCAAAAGTAGGGAAGGCCAATGCTGGCAAATAGAGCCAGGGACTGAGGCATATAGAGATGGCTTTTAGGAGCAGAGGCTGAAGTCTGCCTCTCTCTGTTTGCATGTGTATGTGTGTGAGTGAGAGTGTGTGTGTGTGTGTGTGTGTGTGTGTGTGTGTGTGTGACTGTGTGTGTGTGTGTGTGTGTATGTGTGTATGTACTCATGCATATGTGGGAGGTTAGGCAGGATACCAGTTTATTTGGGTTAACGGCTCCCCCAAAGGTCTGTCTTAGACAGGGTTCAGCTGTTGTGGTAAATTGTGTATGCATTGTGCAGCTGGGAATAACAAAGAGTCCTGCAGAGTTGAAGCAGAAACGCTGCCGCTGCAAAGCCTAGGGGTCTGAGTCACTGCAAATTCAGAGCACTTCAAGCCTCTAGAAGCAATAGGTCCACAGCAAACGTAGACTGGTGGAGGGGTTTCTACGGTCAGTAATAACACACTGTCTCTACCCAGTCTACTGTACACTCACGCGACAGATTTAATAGATTAACTACACTGGCTTAAACGTATTCCATATGAAAGGCCATTTTCAGTAACATCCTGGATTTAATAAAACATCTAGAGCTGCAACTGACAATTATTTTCATTATCGATTAATCTGTTGATTAATCCTTATTTAAACCTGGCTGCACCTGGCTGTTTTTGTTGCCATTTTTGGAGCCTGAGCTGTCTAGAGAGACCGCGTTTTTTACAGTGTATTCAGGTGACAAGCAGCTAGCAGATAGTGAAGAGATGTTTACTGTATATGACAAAATGTTATGCTTTGAAACCGCGTAACATCGCTTAGAGCACCTTTAAGAAATGCTATTCTTACTAGTTTTAGTTTTTTTTTTAGCACTATGACATAAACCATAATGTTGATAAAATGCAAATGCAAATGAAACTGTGGCTTTAGACTGAATATTTCACTGTGGTTTGCCACAAAGAAACAAAAATGGAGCTTGGCAACTCACTCTCTATCACATATGCTGTATATACCATATGTTTGCGTTAATGTACCTGTCCTTGAAGAAGAATGTCTCTCCCCGAATTTGGGCCACAGCATCGAAGATAATGGGCTCATTGCAGATGTCCATAGGAGTCACTGGGCCCTGAGTAGGTGGAAGGGGTTTGTCTGTAGAAGCGCCTGCATAGAAAAAGAAAATACAAGACTTAGTAAGGAAAACAGAGATGGGTACTGCGCCAATAGAGTGACTCTACTACTGCACAGATGAGAGACACTGAGGAGTCTGTGGTCTCCATGGCTCACCATAAAGCTCCTGGATGCCGCGGATGTCGTCGTTGGAGAGCCTGAAGTTCTTGGTGTAGGTGTACACGGGAGCCATCAGGGCGCCTGGGTCCTGGGAGTGCTCCAAGCCCAGAGCATGGCCAAACTCATGGGCCGCCACCAGGAACAGACTGTAGCCTGGAGCCACATATTGGACAGAGAGTTAGCATTCTGATCTATGGACACAGCGTGAGCATTAAGCAATATCATGACCAATGAATTCAGAGCCAAAGGAACAAAAGCTATGCTATTGACACTACCCTCATCCATAGATTGTGAACCACCAGTGGACAAGGCTGCTAATCCACTGATGGATAACTACAAACACCAAAAGAAACCACCAAAAGCTGCAGCAATACAAATGACTTTAACACAGTTATTTTTTCCCTAAGGCAACTAACTACTCAGGACCCAGAGGTGTGTGACATTACTGTAGTACCTTGGTCAGGGCAGAAACCCCATTTACGGTCATCATCGAAGCTCTTGGTGACGGCACACCACATCTTGCCATCACTGCGTCCAGAGGTAGTGCAGGAGTCGTAGCTGTTGCCCAGGAAGATGAAGGGGAACACGCAGGGAGCTCCCTCTGAGTTCCCTCCCACCGTGGACATGGCTGCAACAACACCGGTTGTACATTGTGAAATAGGACAGTTCTCCGAAACAACTTTTTTTTACTTTTTGAATTGCCACACAGATTTTCCAGGCCAGACGCTCCTTCCTCAGCATGCACTGGTGATCTAATCAGCAGCAACAGAAAATGGAATTCCAAATAACATTTCTTCATCCTTCCTCTAGCTTGATTAAAGGGAGTATGTCTCCGAGACCAAAAGGATAAGCCGTGGGAGGCATACAGTACATAGCAACTATGATAGGAAGCAACAGTGCATTTGGGACAACTGCACAAAAACAAATCGCAGTAGACTTGGGCTCTGGATCTGCTGAGACTCTGTGGAGTCAGTCGGGTACGAAACCGAAGCAGAAAAATGTCTGTGGTCGTGATGACACATATTCCTGTATTCTAAAAGATATCTACCACAAATGCTGACAAACATCTTGGCCATACAGTATGTTTATCCTTTTGATTATTTGCTTTGGGGCAATCCTGCAACACACACACACACACACACACACACACACACACACACACACACAGAGTAATACACAAAGTACCCTGCTGCAGGACTGCATTCCCAGTGAATTAAAACCAGATGAAAAGCCTTCTTTACCCGCTCCACTAAGCCAGCCCCCCTGACACAATGGAAAATAAACTCGGCCAGTGCACAGTAAAAACTTTTACAGCCATCAGCGAGACTACCACAAAAATTGAAACCACAGTTTTGGAATGTTCTTGTCTGCAAAAAAAAATGCAGAAATTGTGCTGCAGATATACTCATCACATAACAGCTAAAATAAAGATGAATCAACACAAACATGTCTTAAACACTTTGTGCTTTCAAAAAGAACTAGTAGTCGACTGTTATACTCATGCATTCCTGAAGCACAGCAACACCGTGAGAAAGCCAACAGTCCAGCACAAGGATAATCATGGATCTCTGTTATTCCATGGTCTGAGGTAAAAACAAAATAGACTGTTCTCTGCTCACAATGTCAACAATGGTGATGAGGATGAATTGATAGTTTGAAGCTGTATTTTGTATGTTGGGAAGGTTTGGTGGTCACTTACCGGTTTCGGGACAGAACCCATACTTCTTGTCACGGTCGTAGTCCTCTGTGGTGGCACACCAACGGTAGCCATCATCACGACCTTGGGTGGTGCAACCGTCATATGAATCCCCCTGAAACGTGAAGGGGAACTTGCAGGGGGACCCGTCAGCATTTCCACCCAGTGTAAACAGCACTGCGGCACAAATCACACAAGCCAGTGAGAATGTAGAATAATATATTGGCTGAGTTGCACTGATGTAGACTAAAAAAGCAGAATATACTCTTTACTGGTATATAATATACTGTTCCACTGTAATGTCTGATGCCAACATACATGTACCTTGAGGTGTATAGCAGTTTGAAAGACTTAAGCATCTATATGTGTGTACCTATTTGTGTATAAAGCAGTTTTAAAGAATTGGTTCTGTGTTTGAATTGAGTTTGAGTTGTTGTGGTACACAACCCTATGTAAGGATACTGTGTATAACTTAAATTTAAATCACACAGATCACACACCAACTGTGTGGTTTGATTAGTAAATTGAAGACAATTGTGCTTGGTTGTTGTCTGAGTGTCTGATGGGTGCATTAACAATACATAAGATATACCAAAACACCAGTACCAAGGACAGCTACCAAAACAAACAGGGTGCAAACATCTTCCTCAGCTCCAACCACTGAATTGTGAATACATAGTGGTTTATCATAACAATCCTAAGTGACGTGAGAAATAGAGCACTCACACTCATGAGGACAGAAGCCATATTTTTTATCGTCATCAAAGTTGTATGTGGTGGAGCACCAGAGGAAGCCATCGTCACGGCCCTGTGAGGTGCAGCTGTCGTACTCCACGCCCATGAAGAGGAAAGGGAACTTGCAGAATTCACCCTCCGCATTTCCAAACTTCACCTTCACCACTGTGAAAAATGCACATCACATTAGAAAGTGAAGAACGACTAGCCACAGAACACAAATACACTCAAAAAAGGTGATTGATTCTGTTGTGCAATATTATTTCAACATATCGAGTGTTATTGCTTGGAGCTATCCTTTGAAAAAAAAAAAAAAAGGCTGGCTCAATAATAAGGCTTGACCCTGACTCATCATTGCCGTACAATACAAATCAGGGAAATTCCCCTTATATTGAGACGAAAAACAGAACAGGACCCAGTGTTCAACCACATGGAGTAATTGCTCAGATCACTTGCAGATTCCTGGCTTGTTTTGCATGAGATCTCAACCATTACTTCCTCCCTCAAAACACTGAATTTAAAAAAGAAGAAGAAGGAGAGCTGAACTTTTGTACCTTGGCCTTCGCCCAGCGTCCACTGCTCATCATCGTCAAAGTGGGAGTCGCCCCCAATGCCTGGGCCTGGAGCGAAGGCATGGGCCAGGAGGCCATCTTTTCCATCGAAGGGGTAGCCGTCACCATGCTCTGGAGACAACGCAAGGCAAGACAAGGTTACTTATATAGCTCATTTCATACAGAGAGGCCATTTCCTTTACATAAATAAAAGCAAAAAAGAACAGATAAAAACAAGATATAAAAGTATTATTAAAAGCAAGGGAAGTGCGCAAAGTAGAATAAATGCATGAATTAGAAAACATTAAAGTGTTTAAAGTGGAGTTAACACTTAGATTAGAGGTATGAAACAGACACAACATTCTCACACCATCATTTATACCTTTGTGAATAACAGACACAAACAGTCAAATCTGCTACTTCCCTTGCTCCCAAAGATTTATACGCCTGTCAACACTGCTGTGGGCGCATTACGGGAACCAGCATTTATGCACGTCCACTAATCTGACTTCATCGTGGGCAGGTCCACGTAATTTAGGATACACCGCAAGAGATGCTTTCTTCTGACTCACTGTCCTGGCTCGCGGGAGCCGAGTCTAACTGCTCTCCGTGCAGACACCTACTTTGTGCCTGGACATTCCATCGACCTCCTAAATGCTGACCCCATAAAAACAGGTTTGGTTGAAGCAAGATCAGGGTGCGAACACTTTGAGAGTAATTGTGTGTTGTTCCTGACCCACTGCTGGGCAGATTTGGGCTGTGTTCTCACCACAGGATGCATGGGCTGCCATGAAGCTGTCAGCTGTGTGGGCTCCACTAAATTGTGGGAGCCGTTATGGGCTATGATGGGTTCAGCGGAGATTATCATCATTCTGCCAACTAAAATCTGATGATTTATTTTATTTTACTTTTATATATATTTTTTAAATGAAGTTGCGTGTGGAAAGAACTGAGACAGATGTTCCGTACCATTGCGGCCAAAGTTGATCATGATGTCAGCCTCTCCGTCCATGATCCTGCTGAAAGTGAGTGGAGTTACGTCACTCCATACTTTGAAGGCACGGAAGAAGGCATCGTCGATCGTCTCCTCATCCAGATCAGGACTGTGGCCAAGAATTCTGTGGGAGAGGAAAGAAAAATAATAATCTGCTTTAATGAAGCATTACTTAAACCTTACTAAGGGCTCCAGTAATTCAGCAGGTAGATTGAAGAAGTGGTGACATCAAGGTTTTAGTATGTGTGTGAGTACAATTCTCTAATTCCCTTAAGGAAATACTCAGTTCAGTTGTAAAGCACATTCTGCACTGCTCTTTGGCTGACCTGACTGGTCACACCTCATTTGTATCTTTTTGAGGTTGTTATTGAGGTTGGTCAAGCCTACTTCCCAGCTTCTTAACCACCATTTAAAAACAAGGGTCTAAAAAGGGCTATGTTGTTTGTCTTTGGGCCTGGAACCACCTCATACATAGATTTAAAAAAATCAACCATTTCATGCTGGGCAGTGATTGTCTTATTAGCATGTTCCATGCTCAAGTTGTTGATGGAGGTGGTAACCATCTCACAAAATAAACAACAGGGGGCGAAGGATGTTGGCTTCTTAGACCAGCACTTGGAGAAAATGTGTACGCATACACATACAGAAACACACACACACACACAGAGAGAGAGAGAGAGAGAGAGAGAGAGAGAGAGAGAAAGAGAGAGAGAACGAGAGGGAAAGGGAGAGAGAGAGAGAGAGAGAGAGAGAGAGAGAGAGAGGAGGGGCCATGTTTTTTCACCTGTATGTTATGTCCTTCTTGCCCCACACAGGCTTCCTATGGAAGAAATTGTAATTGGCCACATCTGGCACTCCACAGCGGGGCTTTTTCATGATCTCCACAGTCTTATGGTCGATCTCCCCTGTTTCTTGCAGGGAGAAGAACTTCTGCATTTTCTTCAACGTGTCTTTAAGGACCATGAGGTTACATCTGTCTTGTGGGCACCCATAAAACTTATTCAGATAGTGCTGTTGATTGGAGAGAAGGAAAGGGACAAAATGGGAACTTGGCTTTACCAAAAGTACAAGCAATTTTCTGCTCCAACCAAACTATCTCCCAAAACTTATGTGAAAGGTCTTATCTGGTTTCAGTAACTTTATAAGCACAACAAATGAAACACAGCTCAGACATTATTAATGAATTTGGTAGTTTTGCTGAAGGGGATCAAACTAAGCAAATAAATAACAGTTTATAAATGCCAATGATAAAAGCCATCAGTAAACTGGACAAAGAATAATCATAGCCTATTATTTTATATTTCGCAGGCAAACGATTTTATACACATGCACCGTCACATAAAAAAGGTTTGTTTAACATATCAACTGAAATAAAACAGTTTATTCTGGCCATAACTTAACTGAACACAACAAACTACAACACTCTTGAACTCTTACCAGCGCAACTTCTTTGTCCGTTCGGGGACTCTCATCTCCAGGAAACTTGATAATAGGCGAGGGAGCTGCTGAAGTTCTCATTAAGACAATGCACTGTATCAAAAACACTTTCAGGATCAAATGCCTGGAGCTGAAAAACTTATAAAACCCCATGTTTACCCCTATAGAGACAAAACGAATAGGTAGTTTTGGGCTTTGCGCCGTGCACACAGGGTAATATTCCTTTCAGCCTCCACTGCTATTTGACTTTCCTTAGCGGCACATCCTGCTGCCCCCAACCCGATAGAATCAGTTCTGCTTGCATACGCAGTTTTGTGATGCTGCTTGGAGTGGATTCGCACAGAGTGCGCAGTCTCCAGACTGGGAATTTTGGGGGAATGAAATAGGAGACGACTCCAACGGGCAGTGGGAATGTGCATTTTTTTTTTCTCTTCAGGAAAGTCTAAATATTAAATAAATAGTCTTACTTTGTACTCTAAGGGTAAAATCAGCCGTGACTAGTCATTACAATTAACCTTCAAGGTTTGTTGCCTATTTTTAAAATGTATTTATTTATTTATTATTCCTAAACCATCGGTTGTGACCACTGTTGAACTGGTCCCAACACGAAACGAGGCTAAAAGATGCCCTCTGGTGATAGTTGAGGGATGTGTAAAAACACACTCTTTAAATGATGTTGGAAAAAAGAAGGGCGATCACGTGACGATGACATGCAACAGATTGTTTTTCCTCTTGGCTGAATTTGGGAATAGGAACGGCAAGAAGTAGTTTTGACTTTCGAGATAGCGGTAGGCAAAATGCTGTCCAAGCCAAAGGCTTCAACGTATGGGTATGTACAGTAGCTTATGTCTTCCCCTCCCTCCCCGCCCCTCCCTCGAACGTGGTTAGACTTAAGTCTATTTGATAACACTGAAGAAAACGACGCATTTACAGTAACTCTTAAACAACGACACCCTTACAGAACAGACAATTATGATAGTGCAATTAGCAGGTTTGAGGAAGCAAAGGCCACTTAAATCTAGTGCATAATGTGGTCTACGAGATTTAGCATAGGCTATGGAATAACCTAAAATATGAAAGTATTTGACCTGGAAATCTTCCACCCATTAAACCACATGATTTTGTGCTGTTATTAATGTACTGTTCGAAGACTACTAGTAATTAATAGTGAGTGTGTTTTGGAGAAACATTGCAGGCCTACATGTTGCATTTAGGCCAAACCGGAAAATGGCTTTACATCTCTTCGTGGTTTAGGCGTGAAAGGTCGACCCCTGGTGGTAGTGAATATGTAGTAGGCCTATACGACAGTTCTGGATGGGGACAAAAATAAATCTGATTTGTCCTTTTATATATTCACAATATTGAACGACAATAGTTCTTGCATATCTCGTAGCCTAAAACAGGTCATATGCATGCCGTAACGGGAATAAATCAAATGTAAGACAATTAAAGCTGTTGATTTTGCAAGGTGAACGCCAGTAAGAATGCTTGTGCCTAAACTCGGTTTTGCAAGTCTGCCTAATACATCACCACCACAATATGAATGACATTTCAAATGTGTAAATTACATTGTTTTTGTTTTTTTGATTAGATCTAGGTCATTATGTGATATCCTTGTAAATAACCTATTTAATCGCAACGGGAATAACGATAGGCCTAACACAAACACCTTTTTAACGACGATAACGTGTGCATTTATAACCGTGTGCTCGTTGTCTCCGGTTGGCCTAATTGGATTCACTCACAGACAGGCCCCCTCTATTTGAAGTCGGTGAGTCTTCGGTGTGAGTGAAAGTAACAGTGCCCTCCCGTGGCAGCATTAAGCCCTGCGCTCTTTGATGGGTTCTTAGAGGAGCTCCCTGAGCTTGAGCAGGCCTGCAGATTGCCCCTGGATTTCTTTTAACTCCTTTTGACATCTCTTTTTTCTCCAGCGGAGGATTAATCTCGACAGTGTATTGACGTGGACTCTTTATAAGAGAAAGCCAAAGGACTTAGTGGAGTGTTCTGACAGACGAATAGCTCTTGAACAGGATTTTTGCGGCATATCTCACCGACCAATTTCCCTGCATTGAGCCAGAGAACAGTTAATTTTTCATAGCCCGCTGTTTGCAGCCTCAGAGTAAATGTAACATCCATTTGCTTACAATATCCTGGTCTTGTCACTTTGGAGTAAGGCTTTATTTCATGCTCTGATACATGCTGCCATCTCCCCCATCTGACAGAGAACAATCTCCCATCAGTCAGAGAGAAGCCTGGCTGGCGATTAAAAGAGCATCCGCTTTTCTCCCATATAGAAAATGCTTAGATGTGTAAGCTTGGTTTGGTGGGGTTGGGTAGGGGGGTCGTGGGGGGACTAAGTGAATGCCTTTGTGCATATGAATGCAAATTTGCCTGCGAAAACAGGCATAAGGAGATTGAGATGATAAACTTTGATTTGCATGTAAATTGTTTCTTTTATTCTGCATTTGTTGACTGCCAGGTCCCCTTTAGATTGAGGCAGCCTGAGCTTTCACTTGGGTCTTTGCCTCAGAGTATGTGTAGCCTATGTATGTACTTGTATACGGGTGGAGGAATACGTGTGTTGGTGTGTTTTTGTGTGTGTGTTTAGAGAGAGGGAGTTTCATTGCACACTAGCAGTGCTTGTTTAGATAGAGAGTTCAGTCTTTCACGCTACAACATGCATTGAGTAAGGAAGTGTATATGTTGGTGCTTGGTCTGTGCATGCATTAGGATATGTGGCTGAGAAAGCTGCATGCGTTTGTCACTGACAACACCATGTATTAACAGGAAAACATACATTTGACAGATGTCACCATCTGACTACAAGCCATTGCCAGATTCTGTTCATGTGCCATGTAATTAAAAGCCAGAACAAGTTGCCATCCTCTCAGCTATTCTCAGTGTCACTTCAGTGCTGGGAATTGACCAGGCAGGGAATGAAGGCCCAGTCCTCTTGCCTAAGTCCAGCTGGCCCTAGAACAGGATAGGCAGTCTTAAGCCTGGTTCAGAAGGATGGACTTGCTCTGATGTCCGATCTCCATATTGGCCCATAGAATATTCATTGGAAGTGGTCAGATGTTATGTTAAATCAATAGTGAGTCAGTTCTCTACATGTTTCCTTTATGATCATGAATGACAAGTATGGTCACATCTGGATTGTCGTGGCCTTCTTGGGCAGCTGTGGAGAAGATCCAGCTGGATAGAAGAAAGGGGGGGGGGTACATAAAGTCTGAAGTCTGACATGATCATTATGCAAAACCCTCTAAGCAAAGTTTGAGAGGGGCTTTGATTAATAATAATGACACAACTGTTTGGGTTGGGAATCAAAGCGGCTCTTTAATGTGCAGCTTTAGTCAAATACTGTGGTGGGGAGTAAACAGGCAAGAATTAAAATACCCCTAAGATGCTAGGAAAGGCTGGACATCACAATTCTGCATTGGTATGCAGTAGGTTATGTTGTTTTAAGTAAAAGTTAATTTCGCTAAGTACTCTGTTACAACAAAGCATGACATATAATATCACTCTGATAGAAATGTTCAGATACATTATTGAACATAAATCCATTATCTTTGTCATCCTTTATTTATGAGTGCATTAGGCAGCATGGTGACTAACACTACAGGGTAATTATTGTTCCATAGTCTGTCACTGTTCTGTCATCGGATGCAACTACTGAGGCGAGAGACAATGAATGAATCAGAGCTTTGAGGATGTATGAATTATTTTTATTTAATGTCTTTTTTCCTTCACTCCAGTCTCTCTGTTTCTCTTTTACGGCGGCTTGTAAACACTGATGAAATAACGCGCTCCATTATGTGCTGAGAGCGCGTGAATGTCTCCCGTGGCCCTCCTCCGTCTCAATAATAGGTCAACAGCTGTATTTAAAAAATTAATCAAATTTCTTGGCAGTCGCAAAGGTTAGCCGACGCGCTCGGAGATGCAAGTGGAACCTCAGATCAGCGGAAAAATCTCAGAGGAAATGTGAAGTGCCGCCTTTGATGAGAGCAGCATGTAAATGATTTGTGTGTGTTTATGGGACACGCGTCTCGGTGTGTGCAGCTCTGTAGTGTCGCGCGCTCCGTTCCGTGGCAGGAGTCTGAAAAAGCTCAAGCTTCCAGTTCAAGGCCGCCCACAGCAATCTGAGTAAAGACCAACGTTGTCTCAATGAGATTAGTTTGATCAATTGATCAAGGGGTTAGCATCCAAAGTCGCTGGAAGACGAATTAGTCGAACAGAAAGTCAAAATATAGGCTACTCTCCTCGACATGGCAGCCTCTGGATACTCAGGTTCGATGACATTGATGTTATTTCAACAGCCAATTAGGCTACTATAGAACATGTAAAAGAGAGTGACCTCAGGGATTATATCCACGGATAGGCCTAGCGTGAATTGTTTTTAATTACTGTAAAATATACTCACCGATATTTATACCTACTAATCTCCCCCATGCCACCATTTTACATTTGTGTAGGCCTATTCGTTTTTCTGTAGGCTAGCTCTCTGACACATGTTTCTACTGTGTCACTGCAATAAACCTCACTCAGTAAACATTTAAAATCAGTTTAGGTTTCTTTTGCACCTCTTTTTTTGTGTGTATGTGTGTGTGTGTGTGTGTACTATGAGGGGGTCAATCTCCATATCAGAAACAGAAGAAGCACCACTTTCTGCTATGACTACTGCATCCTGATTCAGTCATGCAGAGGCTCAGTTTTTAGGCCACTGAAGATGTACTGGAGATTATATGGAATTGGGCAGTAATTTGTCATCAATGAACGAGGCGATCAGTGTCTGTTACTCTGGCTCCCAGAGCTCAGTGTATAAGTAATTCAGAAGCTTTCCCACTGAAAGTGTTAAACCAGAATTTGGGAAAGTTTGTTGAAATCATGTCAACCATGGGTCCCAAGCTTATTCTGCTCTTGCAAGTTGCCAGAGTGCCTCTGATGGGTTGTCAGATGTGTGGAAGTGGAGTTTGTGTCCTTCACATGAAAAGCTCCTCTCTTTCCCTTTCTCTCTCTCTCTCTCTCTCTCTCTCCAGTGAAGAAGCAGTGCCCCTGGGCTCTCGTCGCCTGTCTGTGGAGGAAAAGTGAGGATTTTCGGGGTCCAGTCCCTGGGAGTGCAAATCCCTCTCCGAACATGACGGGGTGGAGATGCTCTCTCCCCGGGGGACCAGCGCTCCTCGCCCGCGGCCCTACCTGCACTGGCACTAATGTATTCAAACCTGTGTGCGGCGTCTTAATAACATGTTGTGCGTGTGCTTAGTGACAAGATTACCTCATCAGTGCCCGCCAGTGAGGGAGCCGCGCCCGCCTGTCTCTCATAGCCGGGGCGTTCAACATGTCTCCCTTCTCAGCGGCGAGCTTCCTTGATTCACGGAAATTGTAATACATCCAGGTAAGCACGCTTAATCTGCTTTGGGGTGTGCGGTGGAGAGCACGCAGTGTTTGATTTGATTTGATGTGTATCTGTGGCACAGACGCTCAACATCAAACAGCAAATTTCAACAGCTGGCCTCAATATGAGTTTTGACATGTTTTTTTCTCCCCCCCTCCTCATTGTGCTTATGTTGACTGCTCTCATCCAAAGTAGTTCAAACAAATCCATCCCGCCCCCTTTTCACCTCCTCGAACCTGCTTCCTGGAAATAAATAATACCTTTAAAAGCTCAATATGCTGCTGTTATGCTTTTTTACCTCCTCTGTCACAAATTCCAGACAAAAGTGAATTTCCTGCACCCTGTCAATAACAATCTGAGTGCTGGGCCAGCGAGTGTAGAGGTGTGATTTAATAAAGCTGTGACACTTGCCCCCCTCCTGTTTAACCCCCCACCCCTGTTCTGTGTCAGTACAAGGGGGTGTTCAGTTTCACACAGTCCTCAGATGAGAATTTACACACACACACACACACACACACACCTCCCAACACTAAACACATCCACCACACAGCATGGCCAATGTCCACTGTTTGCAACCATGCCAGACAATTGCATCCACATCATGCAACTCTGAAGTGGTGTGTCTGTTTTTGAGTGCAGTGTTGGTAGAGCCGCCCCGTGCAGCTTGAACACCACCAGGTTGTGTGGTGTGTGTTGGGTGGGAGTTTTGGGTTTTGTGTACATGATGGCAGGGTTTTCCGTTTGGGACAGCAGGGGTGCCGCCTCTTATTCCTGGTGTGTGTGATCTGAGCCCAACCTGAAGATTCCAGTTCCCCTTAACGCACCCCCGTGGCACGCCACCTCTCCCAGCAAGTCATGTTTTCAGGATATTGAGAAAGACCTTTGTCAGGAAAGGGGAAAGGGGAGGCCCGGTGGTCCTCGGGGAAATGGTCATATCACTGCTTTTAATTACTGCTTTACCTTTGGCTAAAGTAACGCTGAAGCCAATATAAGTGCCACGATGTCTGACAGGTGACTGTTTAGGTTTTGTTACGAATATGTGTGTGTGTGTGTGTGTGTGTGTGTGCATGCATGTGAATGATGTTGAACACGTGTCAGAAAATATAATTTTGTGCAACAGAATTTTCACATTGATCATTTTTCACATATTCTGGTTCAAGGTGCAAAGATTTCGGTGTAAGTGTGTGATTGTGTCCTGATTTTTTTCTTAAAAAAGAATTTGTGTGTCAGGCAGGGCCAGCATCTGTTGTAGTGGCCATGCAGGAATGTGACAGCGAATGAATCAACTCGGCAGCCAGCCTGGGCTATTAATATGCAAACAGAATAGACGGCTTAAATTTAATTTATATAATATTCCCAGAAGAATCATTATTATTCCGAGGATCTTGCCAGCAACATTTGGCCTATCAAGAAATTAACTTTGTCTCCTTGCTAAGTACACCAATACATCAAGCCGTAATCTCTGCAATAGATGAATCATATTTCATATTATACAAGACGAATGTATTCATATTTCAGATTTTTCTAATTTTTCCTGTCTGACCATCTGTACGTATTAAGTCTTACTAAGATTAATCCTGTGATCCTATTCGAGCAGGAGGCAGGTGTTTTTCCTAATACAAGTAAGAGTAAATAAGAGTGAGTATCAAGACATAATCCCTCGCATTATTTCTCATATTTCCGCAACATATCAGGGACACTGATTTCCCCGTCTAATGGCTATGCCAGATTCACTTTTATGATCGTTGTGTATTTGTGTGTGTGTGTGTGTGTGTGTGTGTGTGTGTGTGTGTTAGAAAGATTAGAGTGTGATGGTGGGGGGTGGGGGTGAATGCCCAGAAATTTCATATGTGCAGCATTGTGAATATCACTGGTGTATGAAATTGCTATGTATGTTGGCGGATCAGAGTGCTAAATCATTTAAGATGTGGGCCTATAGGGGGGATCCGGCTTAGAGTATCTGGAAGCAAGGCTGCAGCAACAGCAGAGGTGTTAGCGATGCAGGCATGTTTTGCTTTGCTGAGGAAAGGTCATCCTCCTGAATTGTTACCAGTGACCCACATTCCCATCCTAATACCAAAACTGCCTGTAATTATTTTTTTTCTAAGCGAATTCTATTTGCTCTCCTTGTAACGGAATTGCTGGGACCAGGTGTTGAATGTAAGGTGTCAGTATTACTGTACAAGGCTTACCTGACGGCTGGTGATGTGTTATCGGTCAATAGATCTATCACTTTTACAACCTCTCCTCTTAATTTCACTTGTGTTGTACACTTGTCTTTCCTAAGGCGTTGCAATGGGGCGCAGAGCAGACGCACAGAGACAGATAGCTGGAGAGAGCTAATGATCCCTCTGTCAGACAGGGCTCACTCCACTTAATCTCTCTGTTCTCTCTTGGCGTGATCAAAGGCGCACTAACGCGGGCCCCCGATCGATCCGCAGTGCAGCCCTGCATATATGCACTTATGGTATGTCACTGACGTAGAGACATTTTCTTTTTCTTTTTTTTTTTTTAAATCTATCTTTTGTACTGCTGTAACACAGCTCAGGACTGGGGTAAGTCGTGCTCAATCAATGATTTTCTGTCACGGATAGGACTAACTGTTCCAGTGACTTTGTGTGTGTTATTGGACTGGCTGGTTAATAGGAACAGTGAGGATCTTGTCAAGGACAGGGAAGGGCTCAGCCTGTCCTTGATATATGTCTTTATTTTCAAACACTAACATTTGAATAGAATTATGTCAAGCTGTAGTATAACTATGTTAAATACATCATATTTGGGAAACTATTATGGTTACAGTAGATGCACCATCAAATCATTTTGTAAGCTGCTGCCCCTTTCATGGAATGTCTACGTTTTCCCCTATCTGGTGGGTAATTTAAATTGTATTATATGTATGTGTGCTATATTTCATAACTGGAAGCACATTTATGTACCTAAAGGGATGTGTCTTGAATAGGCAGTGTTAAAAAAAGAATGTGTGATTGCTGATATCTGGTGTGGCCCAGGATGTAGCTGCTCATGTGTATGCTATGCTGGTGTTGCTGGAAGACGGCCTGCGTGAACTCTCCCGGTGTCGCAGCAGCACTGCACGTTTATTAGGCCCGGTGCTGGGAAAATGAAAATGAATTCGTCTGGCTGCGTTGCTCCGTGGGGGCTCATCCGGGCTTGGGCTCAGGTCAGCCCCCCACATAGCTAGCGTATGCAAAGTAATTCATCCTGGGCATTATCCCAATAATGATATATTTCAGGGATTATGAATGGGGATTTTTCTTGCGATGCCGCTCTAAATGTTATTTAGGAAGTGGTTTCGCGTCGGTTTTGCCCTTTAATCCCGTCGACGGATACACCGCCACCCGGTGTGGAAAATGTATTCGAAATAGTGGAGAGCAATTTGCGGCGTATAATCACCTGACCGATCATTACGCATCGGGAAAATGGCCCACCTTTAGTCTCATTTGGCAACCAGGACGGGAATGGCTCATGAATAACAAAGGCCTGTTGAAATTACAAAGAAATCCAACACATTATATTTCTTTTTTTGCACTTTGACAACAATTGATTATGACACATTATGATATTATGGTCTTCATATAGTTAAAATGTACTTATACTGTACATGCAAGCAAGTTGCATGGATTTGATAAAAAAATCAGCTTTCCTCCATTGCTCCAAAGCACCATTGTGCATTGTCAGATATTTTGGTCATTCATATCAACAGGAAAAGAGCTTTGGCATGCAAGATGGATTAGTTATTTCTTTAAGATGTGCATCTCCTGTGTGTGTGTGTGTGTGTGTGTGTGTGTGTGTGTGTGTTTGTGTGTGTGTCTCCATTTTGGGCACCGCGAAGCCAATAAGTGGCAGAACAGTGGGCGCGTTTGTGTGTTGACAGCGCTCTTCAGGCTTCTAATTGATGACTAGTGGGTGCATTTCGGAAACAAGAAAATACACTTGGGGGTATCTGCCAGTGCTCCCCTTCCCACCCCACCCCGCTGCCTCTCTCGCTCTCTCTCTCTCTCAGGTTTCCTCCTTTGAAGTGGTGGAAGGGGAGGCTTAGTGGTGGTGCTCAGCGTTGCTCTGCGTGAGGGATCCGTGGCGTGCCCACCCGCTTTCCTTCCTCCCTCGATTCCTCTCCAGGACCCCAGTGGCATCTACAAAGGCAACAGTTTGCATCTGAAGAGTGGAAATATCCCGCTGACCCCCTCCCCACGTCCCTCCCTCATTTCGTCCCTTCTTCCTCCTCACTTCTTTGCCAAATGAGTGCAAGGTCTTGCACACTTGAGACTTTGGCGTGGGCCCTAAATGGATGCAGTGTCATTTAGTTTCTCCACATTTTTTTTTATTTTTTGTACTTGTTTTTCTTCCTTTGAAACTGCCCTGGTGAAAGCTCGGAGCGGCGTGTCAGGGTAGTTTCCCCTGAATAATTTTTAGCAGTGAGAGGCCTGTCTGAGCGCCCCCTCTCTCACACCCCGTCAGGCACACCCCCACAGCCCCAGTCCAGCCCGGGCCTGGCCTTCATTACGCATGTGATTGGTTGCACATGGAGGGCCACAGAGAGCGGCCTGTGTGTCTCAGCTCACGCGAAAAGGTGTGCGGAGGAAATTACCGAAGTCCTCTTGTCGTAAGCCGAGTCCCGCGGGGCGATTTCCTGTGCCGGCTTTGCACGCGTGGCCCGGCGTCAGGCCCGTGGCAGAGGAAATAAGGCAGATCTGTAGGGAAGCCAGAGGGATTGGGCATGGCAGCCAGTCAGTCAGCACGCACACATGTGAGCTCTCTCTCTCTCTCTCGCAAGTGCACACATGAATGTAAGTGCATGGACATTCAAAAAAGACATGGTAGTCCACTGAAATACACACACACACACACACACACACACACACACACACACACACACACATGAATGTAAACACACATCAAACCATAGTGTGACATTTAGTCCATACACACACTCGTCCACAGGGGGCCTCTGAGGAACCTGATACTGAGGGCCCAAGCCCATGGCCAGGCCCCAGAGCCACAGGCTGGGCCTGCTGGGATACCTCTGGGTTCTGGGTCTGCCCCCGTGGGATCTTGGGTTGTGGGGATCACATATCTCTCTCTACCAAATCTGACATTCCTCTACACATGTCTGCTCCCATGTAGACGTTCCTGGGCCTGCATGCTGCTTGTATTATAGGGGATTACCCAAGGAAACCATGTAATGTAGTGTCAAAATGTCAAGTGATAGCTACATTTTTTTTCTCCGAAAAAGGATGCGTTAAATTGCTCCAACATTGGCAAATAAGGTGGTGAATCATATTCCTTCACTACAAGACTTTTTTGCTACACTGATGCAGGATGAGGATAAAATGGAGGCGGTATGTGGCTGGATGTGTCTCTGTGCTGTCCTGTCTGTTTGCTTGTGTATGTGTGTCGACATGTGTGTGTCTGTGTCTGTGTGTGTGTCTGTGTATGTGCCGTGTGCCCAGGGCACAGATGAAAAGTTTTTTTTCCCTCGTTTTTTTTGGACGTGTAACCCCGCTCCCCCTGCCGGTAATCACCCCGGAGCCCTGTAATCCCCCGGCGCATGCAGATGCCGCCAGGGAAATATTACTGTTCCTAATATTAATCTGCTCTCAAATGCCTTTCAGTGCCTGAGATGAGGCGTCCTTGCACTCCATGTTCCTGTGGGAATTAAGTGTACTACAAGGGATTCATCGAGAGGTAGATATGCCCCCACCCACCACCACCACCCTCCTCCTTCCTAGTCAGGGATCAAGTCACACTTGGAGGTGGCATCGGTGCTTTAAGGAACACCCGCGCTCACACATACACACGCATGCACACGACGCGGTCCCGTATCCCCATATTTTCATAAACACGCCACATGAAAGGGAAGTCGGTGCATGTCGGCGTAGGAAGACAAAAATCCGTGTGTGCCACGCGCTGCCGTTGTTGGCGTTGCCACGCAGTGAATGCTGTCAGATGGGAGCGTGATGAAGGTTAAAGCTGCTTTAAGGCGCTGTGTTTCCGCAGCTGTGATGCTCGCCTCGCCACCCCCCCCCCCCCGACTCCTCCGCTTTGTTGTGTTTGCTGCAGGTACTCTGTAGCATGATGTTTCCATCAGGCCCTTGTGCGGCATCAGCACACGAAGAAAGCCGTGAAAATACCGGCTCAGCAGTCTTTATGGCAGTCATGTGACCCTGGCCAACGTCTCGCCCACCATCCTCGGCCTTGTCACTCACTCGTTCATTTTGGGTTTGCTCAGTTTTACGCCCTGTGAGGGAGAGCACATCGCTGTGGACAGATTCATGTACATAACCTGAGTAACACATAGTATAAGTATATAAGTATATACTCTTTTGATCCTGTGAGGGAAATTTGGTCTCTGCATTTATCCCATTTGCATTTATCCCAAGTCCCAAGCCCCAACCAGTAGGCTACGGCTGCCTCCACATGATGAGGATGATGAAGATGATAATGGTCTTGGTCTGTGAGTGTTTATTGCCAGTTTATTGGTTCATAGGTCTATTTGTCGTTGTGTTGTGTGGTACTACCTTATGTAGGTGAGTGCATTTCTGTAGGCTCTAGGCTTTTAATCTCCACAAAAAAATTTTGACTTAATAATATGCCAGTCTCCAGTACATGGCTAAAGTCTCGTCCTGAGCTAAAGGAGAACTTCAGTGGAGATTTCCATAAAAAAAAAAAAACCCTTTTAGTCTAGGGCTCGGTGTAATAAATTTACAGGAAGCCGGCCCAATATGTCTCTGATATACGTATGCCTCCATGCAGATCTGTGATAAATATGAATATAAGTATTGTCTTCATTATATTCAGACAAGCTGCTGTCCATCAGGGAAGTGGGGCATGTGGAGACGTGGGCCCTAGCCTCCCCCTGGCTGCACAGACAGCACCGCGTGTTTATGAGTCAGTGTCCTCTCTGCGCCGATGGCTCAGGCATGTACTTGCGCAAAATGTTTTTACTCTTTGTTTTTTTTTATTTGAGTGCCGCTGAAATTGGATGCAGCCCCTCTGTTTTATTTTCATTTTTGTCTTTCTTTCTCTCTCTCTGTTTTTTTCCCCTTCTGGTGTATATGCAATCTGGGCGTGAGGGGGAGGCGAAGGTGAGGAGCTATCAGTGAAGTGTGAAATCTGCTGGCAGGATTGACAGCCGGATGACGGATACCTGTGAAATACACTCACACTTCAGAGCAGAGGGAGATGGTGGGGGATTATTCTCGACGCTCCATACAAAAACATTATCAGTGACAGAACTGAGGGATTGCTTTTTTTCCCCTCTCCCCCATTTCTCTTTCTTGCTCTTTCTCTCTCTCTCTCCCTCCATCTCTCTCTCTATCTGAAAAAGGAGAAAGAAAGAAAGAAAGAAAAGGGGAGAGTGTGCGCAAGAGAGAGTGAAAACACTCTGAAGTTGATCTCAGATGTAACAATGGGAAAACATCCAGAGGCCGCAGACCGATATTGTCTTGATTTGGCAGTGAAAGCATGCTCAATTATGAATGTGTGTTTGGGGGGCTGTTGTGTTTCCAGACCGGAACAGTAGGGTGATGCCTTTTAATGGAAACCCATTCTTTTGAGACAATGCTGTCTGCATTTGCATGCCTTATGTTTGTGTACTGAATTTATGTAATACCCCCCACCCTCTCCCTACACACACACACACACACATCCGTTTTCTCCTTTCTGTTCTCTTCTCACATACACCCCCGCGTTCTGTTTTTCTCGCCAGATCAAAGACAAACTGGCTTGGTAAGAGCTACTTGAGTGATGTTTGCTTTTTAAAATTCAAGGGTTTTTCGTCGTGCTAGAAATGCTGCCATTTTCCAATGCATTTCTCCATTGGAGGAGGGCGATTTGTGTTCCCAGTGGTGAAGTCCTTCACCCTGCTAAAAGCTGTGTGGGGGATATTCTCCCATGTTTTGCTTATCAGGTCACCTTGTAATGAGCTTCCTCTGTGTGGAGCGACAGTAATGACAATGGCACATTCGTGGTGTTTTAAGACTTATGGCTGCGTCTTAACCTTGACCAGGACAAGCTGTTCCTCCAAATAGTTAGTGAAGATCTTTGATGTGGCGCAGGGGGGGGTGGTGTGGGTGGGGCGAAGGAGGAGTGGATCGGGGGTTGTGGTGGTGTGGGGTATGCCTTTGGGAGACGGCCTCCGTCAGGTTCTGTTAGCTATCAGTATAAATGCAGACCACCAGCCATGCATTGAGTGTGTAATTATTCCATTTCCAAGATAAATCTGAGGTACAGTGTCATATCCATCATGCCTGTCAGGGCTTACACCCCGACTAGGGCAGTAAATGGAAGCCTTTTTGCCCATATGCACTTCTATATAGTCATCAATTCTGGGCAGTCTATCCATTGTTTCGTCTTGACGGCAGTAAGCCAATAATGAATGGGCAGGTAGTCCGCCAGCGACAGGGCCCCCATGACAGAGCCTTCGCTGCCCCCCCCCCTGCAGCATTGCTTTCTCTGGACATGGCTTTTCACTTGTACAGGACATAAAGCCCTCTTCCTCTGCCCTGGCCCTGACGACAACGTCTCTGCCTCCATTATTTCACATTTCCTTCTCGATTTTTTACAAGGTTGTCGAACACGGGCGGACAATTTCTGCCTGGGACTGTTGGGAGGAGAGAGTTCGGGTAAATATTTTCACGCTATCGTGGCAAAAGAATGACCAACAAACAAGTGTTAACAAAGAGGCCCAGCCATGCACCCGGTGGGTTTACAGCGTGTCTACACTGGAAGACGCTCCGAAACAGTCGTTACGCCCCTCAGTCCGAGGCTGTGATCCTTGTCTCAGCCGTGTTACAAAGCAATAAACATTGCTTGTCTACTCAGCGACGACATGGAAAAAAGACTTAGCCTGTGGCTGCTGGATATTTTTTTTTTGACATGTTATTTCTGACGACACTGGATTAAGCTTGTAACTCTTGATATAAACCTAAAGAAAGGCTTTTGGATGATTGAGGTCAACACAGGTTGGAGCCTCCGAATATGAGATTTTTTTTTTGAAGATGCCAGAGATTCTGAAGAGCAAATATTCTTCAATTCTTACATTTGAATCGCTCACGAAAATGTGTATATGGCCTTTTTTGTGTTGACAGCAATTTTCGGCTGTGTTTACAATATGTTTCAAACAAGGTTAAAACACAGAAAATAGTAATCTCTATTTGAAGCACAAACCTTTTTCCCCAACATCACCCTGTTATGCTTTAAATGACAGCAGAGTGTGTTTAAACGATCTCTCCCCTAGGCTGCAGAAGCTCTTCATGGATGGTGCAGATAAGCTGTGTTAGCATTGATGGTTTACTTAAGATGCTGACTTATCTTTCGCCGAGGAGCTGGAGGAATCATTTTATGCCTGCGATAACACCCGAGCCCGTACCGTCTACCTCAGCACTTTAAATAACGCTCAGGCCTCGACCGTGGCAAATGTGCCATTGTGCAAACCATATTGGGAATCATGAGACCTATTGTGAAGCTGATATCTGATATTTAGGGGGAAGGGGTGGTGGTGTTGGGATGGATGTGGCAGATGAGTGAGGGGGGTGGGGGGGTGGTGGGGGTTGCCACCACAATTCATCTTAATGCAATGTTTAAAGGATTTGTTGGCCTATAATGTGCCGCCATTAGTCCTGAAATGTGACTACTCTACAGAATTATGCCAGCGATCTCCTCGCTGATGGCTGCGGCGGCGGAGGCCCCACTGCTGAAATGTTCTGATATGTGCAGTATTACATGCATGAGTAACTCTGATGCATTTACAGTAATTGATTCTTTTCAGGGCGTTTTCCCATCCTTTTCTCTACCCCCCCCCCCTCCTCCTTTTCCAGAAGCTTCAGTTCCTCTTGGCTTGCCCTCTGGCTTGCATTTTTTAAGAAGGCAGTGGAGCATGACAGCCTGCTCTTAATACCACTGATATGACCCCCCCCCCCCCACACACACACACACACACACACACACACACCGACCCACCCCTCGGCACACACACGCACATGCACACACACGCCATCACTTGCACGCCCCGTAAATCAATCCGGCCTTTTTACACCTATGCTGTCGATAAAACCAAGCCAGGGCACACAGCCTGCCGACCTCGCCATGCTGACGCTACACGGTGCCCTCGCCATTGTGGCACATGTGCCCTTCCATGCACGGTTTGGGAGACGGGTTTCGGTCTCTTTTGTAGTCTGACAGCATCCATACACGTGATACCCCAGTTTGCATACATGTAGTCTCAACAGTCTGAACTCCATGGCCCTTACATCACTAAACATGTAACGAGTATCCCTACACACACACACACACACACACACACGCACACACACGCACACACACACACACACACACACACACACACACACACACACACACACATACAGATACAATACATACAATCATGTTAGTATGCATTATTATTCATTGATGTCATATATAATCTAAATCCTAAACATTATTAACGCCGCTGCATCACTATTTTTGTTTGTAGGTAAACAGATTTTCTCCGTGAATCATCATGGCATGGAGTGAGAGTGCATGAGATGAGGTTCGGCTGTGCCTGTGACATGCCTGCTAGCATTGAAATGTAAGAACATGAAGCAGCGCGCCATGTTTAGCCAGCGCACACATCTCCTGTATTTCCTCCCAGAGTCATTCTTCATTTTGAAAATAACTGTAGACAGACTGTGAAACCGTACACTGTCTCTGAGCTCAGCCCCTGTGTGGATGCTGTGAAGTCCCAGCTTTTTTCAAACAGGCTGCCGTGTTGGAGACACTGCTCAGAGGGCAACAATGCACAGCTCAAGTAACGCTGTGCAACTGCAGTACAGCATGCTGCATGTAACGGCCACCATGAACATGGCCTTTTCCTGTGCAGCAGTGCTGGTAAACAACGGGGAAGTTATTTTGGAAATGAAGCAATTAAGAGGCTCCAAAACGAACACAGCCTTCTTGTAAACCGGCACATGGCAATGTCATTTGCATGTCTTTGAATAAGTAATCTCAGAGGGGATTTCCTTCAGATGAAATTCTCAACACCATGCGGTCTTTGTTTTAAACACAGCAAACAAACAAACAAAAGCATCCTGGGTAACGAATTGTTGCCCCCCCCCCCCTTCTCCACTTCCTTCCCCCAACTCCTGTATTTTACCTCCTGTCAAATGACCTACAGCAGACTGACAGTGCCTATAAAGGGCATTGCTCACCCATCTTAAAAAAAAAAAAACACATCACGACTCTCTCTTATGTACTCTTATTAGATGAAGAAGTAAAAAAAAAAATGTTAGGAAAAAAAGAAAGAAAATAGCGTCTCAGGTTGAGCACAGATCCTTTCTTTGGTCTTAATTAGGCGTGCCATCCATCATGGCGGCAGAGTTGCTATTCATCGTGGTGATTGGGGACATGACAAATGGATGTGGGAATAAAGTGGGTGTCAGTGCGGAGCGGGAGATGGATGTCGTGCTGGCGGGAGCAGAGAGAGGGGGGGGTGGGGGTGAAAGGTACAGTCGACTTTGGCCGCTGGCCAAGCACCCCGCCCCTCTCACTCCTGTCCTCCTCCTCGTCCTCCTCTCCTTCCTCCTCTTCAATGCATCACCTTAGATGGACAGACAGCACGAACATCACCTGGCCCAGACCAGGCCGAGGACCCCACCTCACCTCCGTGTCCATTTATTAGAAAACCAACACCTTTCTCAGGGATCCGCTTTCATTCGTCATCCACACAGCCCTCATGGCCACCCCCCCCCCCGCCACACACACACACACACACACACTCATCATTTCCAACACGCTCACACACACCATCCCAATTCCACAAAGTTCACCTGCTTTTTAGGACGATAATTGGATGTCACTCAAAGGTGGTAAATAACACTTAGCTTCTCTGTTTGCATTGTACCAGGATGTAACCAGACCTCCTTCTATCAGATGACTCCTTCCATTATAGTTTCCCATTAACTTTCTATGGTGTGGAACACCCTGAATGATGTAACAAGTGAACGTTAAAAAAACTTGTACCAAGATGTTGTGTGGGTGTAATGATGAAACGGCCATATTGAATGCCTCTGTAGCGTTTAGTGAGAACAGATTAAAAGGAGGTTTTAGCACAATGATAAGGCCCAAGCTTCTCTTTCTCTCTCTCTCTCTCTTCTCCTCTCTCACTGTATCTTTTGCTTTCTCTCTCTCTCTCTTCTCCCCTCTTCACTCTCTCTCTCTGCTGGAAGCACTGAGCTAATGGGCTCATTGAAGTGTTAAGCAGCACACAGAGAAACCAACAAGAGCATCAGAGGGGTTTGAGAGAGTTCACTCTGAATTGGAAACTATTAGAACGGCGTGAGTGACACTCTTTAAGTCTGTCTCCTTTAGACTTTATTAGCCGACTAACTTGAATCCTATTGTGCTGAAGGAAGAATGGTTCATCTGAAAATGCGAATGGAAGTGAGAGAGCGAGAGTGAGGGAGAGAAAGAGAAAAATAATAACATTATGAAGATTAATGCAGGTCTCCAACCTCATCCGTTCGCCCACCCACTTTTTTCTCTTCTTGCTTTCTTTCTTTCCCTAAGCTTATTTTTTTACATTGCATGGAATCCAGCTCTCATAAAATTTTGAATTGGTTTTTCAATTACTGGAGTGCCTGCACTCTCTCTGGCTAAACAATGACTTTTCTCAAGATCCATTGAGATGGAGTTAGATTATGCATTACTGCAATATCCAATTTAATAACTCGGATTTCCCCCTTTATTGTTTTTCTGTTTTCATTGTACTCCCTTCATCAGCCGGATCCGGCTAGCTGTCTGACGGCAGACAGAGCCTCTCGGCCCGCTAACAAAGACATTGGGCATGACGGGGCCAATGAACGAGGTGTCGCACACGCAGCCGCCATGAATAAATACAGCAGCTCCTCAATGAGGGAGACATGAAATTGGATTCATAGTTCAACTCACTGTAAGAAGCGGAAAATGTGATTAAATTAATTACGGTGGGAGAGAGATATTACGCTTCGAGATATTAGGCTTCATCTACGAATGCCTTTTAATGTACTCCATTATGTGTTTTTTTCTATTCTTTTTCGGTTTGCCTTTGAATTTGTATAAATCTTGTGCTCATCGAATGCCAGCGGATCTCATTTCTCTTCCTCTTCCTCTCTGATCTTCACTCTTCGCTTTGTTTCCCAATTTAGTGTGGCTGCCACCGGGCTACTTTTGAAAGGGCTCTTTCCCTGCCGTGTGCTTTTCACACGACTCTTAAAGACTTTGAGATGGAAATCGATAATGACGTCTGAAGCGTTTCCCATTGTTCGTTTACATTTCCCCTTATAGACATTTCCATGCTGAGGCACTCTGGTCACTTAGCACGGGTGTTTTGTCTTTCGCCTTCCATGATGAAAGGCTTACTTAACGAAAGACGGGCAAACTCCAAAGTCCCATTTCAAAGTTAAGTGTCATGGTGAATTTTTGAAGCGATAAGCAAGTAGCCCCTGCTGCATTTAGGAATCCCACTGCCCCAGGGAACAGTGACACTCTCAGCTACTGGAATTTGGCAATGATGTCATTTCAATTTGGCCGAATTAAGCTGATGGATCTGCTTAGGAACCGGATGGGAGAAATTGCCTTGCCAATCACATTTTTAAACAATAGAAAACGTGGAGCTAAATGGATTGCGATTCAACCTGGATCCAACCTGAGGGATTTATTTCTGTTTTAAGTTCTTACTGGCCGGAACTGAGACGGGCTGAATTGATGGTGCTACTGTACTGTACCTCTCCCTCTCCATGCCTCTCTGTGTGTGTGTGTGTGTGTGTGTGTGTGTGTGTTTATATTTGGGTGTTCCTGTGAGCTCACTCAGTGTGGTAGCATGGAGCATGGAAGACAGGGGAGTGAATTGAGGAGTTTGTCTCCATTTTTCATCACAGGCGGCTGTTGTATGTATTTTTTTCCTTTGCCCAAGGCAGCTCCCTGTGCAGCAGTCTGACTCCCAAGGTTAGACATGGGAATCGTCAAAGCATTTGTAAAAGCAGATGCACTCAAACACTTTTGTAAAGGAGCGAGAGAGAGAGAGGGGGGGGGGGTAAGAGAGTGAACAAGAAAGAGAGATGGCGTGCTGATTAATTGAAAACATGGGGGTGATGTTTTAGCGTGTTTCACTCCATGGCTGTTGTCAAAGAGATTATCTCTCAGTACACTCTGTTAAAATATTCAGCACTGAAGTACTTAAGATTGATGGGCTTGTGCTCGGATGGAGGCAATGAGGCAGGGTTGAAGATGGCCATTTGATACAGGCCTAAGTCCGTCATCTGAATATCCCCTATGGTGCCTAAAGCTCCAATAAGCCATGGCCCATATAGGCTTCTCCTCAGCCCCATTTAAGTTTTTGGATGTAATCTGTGTGTTTTTTCCCCTTCCTTTTCTCTCCTTTTCCCTCCTTCCTTCCAAAGGGGGCGAAATTGCAAAGACATCTGTTATGTTATTAATTTCACATAAATCTTAAGCTCCTCGATGCTTGAAATGAGGCGTCATTCAAGCCGAATTAATGAAACATGATTGTAAGTCCCTCACGTGGAAGAAGGGGGCTGTCATACAATATTGAGTTGCCTATAATCACTGTGTAATCTCCGTGTCTGCCAGGGGAGGGCGAGTCGCTGTCCTGCAGTAAAACAATATCGCGCCCCGAGATCAGAGCCGCTCCCTGCTCCCGTCTGCCAGGATGAAAGGGCCCACGAAGCCTCTGGTGCGGTGGAGTGCTGTGACTGGCACAAATGAATTGCACACTTTTTTTTATCCCGGTGATGATGATGATGAGGATGATGATGATGATCACAGGCTACAGGGAACTGTGCTTTCTTGTCAAATTGTTTAGATCCCAGTGTGAAAGAGACAGTGTTTTTTTTTTTTCTTTTTTGAGGCAAAGGCAATCTGATGAGTGACTATTGCTTTGTAAGTTAAATGCAAGCGCTGTTTTGAACACAAGGCCTTAGTCTGCCATCAGTTTGAAGAGTGGAGAAGCTTCAACTGAAATGACAGCGACAGATATACTTTACATCAGTTGACATAGATGCCATGATAACTTTGAGGACTCCTTTATAATGGATGCGTGCCTCTGAAATCACTGGGATCTTGAGCTATCACAGTACTCATTGCTTATCTGAAATCAGCCATATCTTGAGCCCAGGCTGAGGGGAAGTGTTTGATGTGTTAGCACTACGTGTCTTCTGTGCCCTGCGCTGAGAGTCATGTGGTTGCTCTGCCAGCCTTCAGCTGAAGCAGGGAGGCTTCTGAACAGAGGCAGAGCTGCACTTCCAACCAGCTGTTTTTGCCCCGCTTCAAAATGGAGACATTTTGTACACCCCATCATCTCGGTGTCGAGAGCGGGCACCGCGGCACACCCCGTTTCCGTTGATGTTAATATCCACAAACATGCAACAAACGTTTTTCGGTTGACATCCACTGAGAGAGCCGGGGCGGCCGGGCGGGCTCTTTCCTCATCTCTCGCTTCTCGTCTCATACGCCAGCCTCTGCTGCCGCCCGCCTAATTATTTTTATGCAAAGTGATGGGGGCGCCAAAAGAAGAAGAAAAAAATAGAAGAGAAAAGAAAAGGGGGGGGGGGGGGAAACGGGGGTGACACACAAACACTTGAAATGGGGATAGACCTCCTCATTGTTTTGCTGCGCCCACGGCTTAATTAAAATTCACGAGGAGCCAAGCTGCCTTTGTTCCCCCTTGCGTGGAGCTGCATTGTTCCTCAGAAGTGAGCAGAAGTGCACATAATAGAGCACAAACAGCTCCTGCCGCTGAGATGAGCGGAGGGGAGGTGAGGAGAGGAGAGGAGCCTAGCCTAGCCGAGGAGAGAGAGCGAGAGAGATGAGGGGAGGTGAGGAGAGGAGAGGAGCCTAGCCTAGCCGAGGAGAGAGAGCGAGAGAGATGAGGGGAGGTGAGGGGAGAGAGGAGTGGAGCCTAGCCTAGCCGAGGAGAGAGAGAGAGATGAGGGGAGGTGAGGAGAGGAGTGGAGCCTAGCCTAGCTGAGGAGAGAGAGAGAGAGCTAGAGATGAGGGGAGGCGAGGTAGGCAAGGGAAGCTGGGCCGCCACTCCTCTGGAGGTTTATCCTACTTTGCTCCTGCAGACTGACAGAAATGGGTTGTCCCCCCCCCCTCCCCAACCCCCTTCAAAAAACACACGCTGCTCATTGCTTCATTAGAGTGGTAGCCTGCCTTTAAACAAACAGACAAACAAACATGCTGAAATCAAAATCAACCCCCCCCCCCCCACCTCACCCAGAGCAATACAACCACCCCTACAACTCTAACTTGTACCAGTGCACCTCCACC
>NW_027468630.1:8673468-8705968 GCF_046254945.1 Alosa pseudoharengus | reverse complement strand
CCAGGTCTGCCCTCCCTTTGACTCCTGTCTCCGTAGCCGTGTGGTTAGGTGCTGTAAACAAGTTGACAAATGGCCCTTTGAAAACTTTGTTACAGGCGACATTTATTCGGCAACAAAGCAGTTACTTGAGATGGCTCCCTGGGCTTGCTTTACATTCATAACAGTGATCGGTTGACGACGTGCCAGCCTGCTCCCAGCCACTAGCCCACCCATGATGGGCCTTCATGAAGGAACTTATTTATAATTGCAACTGAGGCAAGGTTTCCTAAAAGCATTCACCCATCCACCCCCCCCCCCCCCTCCACAGCCACCCCCGCCCCGTATTCCCCTCTACCCCCCCAGTGAAGTTTTTTGGCAATTGCAGGCGGCAAGGTAGCCAAAAGTGTTAGTGTTCTTTTAGTAACATTTTAATATGATTTGTCTTGGCATCCAGCGAAAAAACCTGGAATTGGCACGCCCAAGTAGCCATGAGCCTCAATGCGGATGCCAAATTTGCCGTCAACTGTTTTTATTTTGAAGACAGAGCAAGGGGTTTTGGGGAGGGTGTGGGGTGTGTGTGTGTGTGGGGTGGAGAAAAAAAGATGTAATTAACTCCATTGTGTTCCTTTTTTATTGGCTGCCTCGCTCGGAGTAGGGCTGGTAATACCTATTGATGTCTCCTCAGTGGCCTTTGTTGTTTTGGCCCTTGTTGAAAAATTGGATTATCCCGTCTACCTTAGTAAGAGGCGATAATCCCTGACCTGGAACCTTTGTTACCTGAAATCGCTCCTCAAAACCGAGCCTTGCTGGGGGGAAAAAAAGCCTCTGTTCTCATGTGATTCTTAAGAACGCTCAGTGTTTCATAAATACAACATGCTGTAATAATGAGATTGAGGGGAGGGGGGGGGGGTGGGATTGTTGGTGGATGGGTGAACGTGACTCCTCTTGACTGAATGGAGGCCAAGCGGTGTGGGGAGCAGGCGGTGTAGCGTTACCCTGTAGCATTACCCTGCTCCCTGCCCTCACTGTACGGGCCTATTAATGCATTAGCCGCGTTGTGTGCCACTGCAGCCAAGCGTGGTGACACCCATGTCTCCTGTGTCTCCCATCGTCTTGGAAAGGTCAGGGGGGATGGGGGGGGGGTGGAGTGGCCAGGGGGATTCGGTGACTGTGTGAGACGCCTCTCTCTCTCTCTGTCTCTCTCTCTCTCTCTCTCTCTCTCTGTCTGTCTGTCTTTCTCTCTCTCTCTCTCTCTCTCTTTCATGCATAAAGTGCAGTCTCTCTATGACTGACTCACCTGACCTGAACAGGTGCCCCCCTCACCCCCACACCCCCCACCCCACCCTGATGAAGAATGGCCTTTCATTAGGGGCCGATTTAAGGGCTCCAGCCCTGCAATAAAGGCTCCATTCGATACCCTTTGAGTCCCGCACCGCTCCTCCTTTGATTTGCCTCTTAACTCCCTGAGCTTTGCCACTTTGTTCGGGGCCCGGGGGGTCAGATGTCCATACCTACCTGAGAATGAGAGGTGGAGAAAGAGAGGAACGGAGAAAAAGAAAGAGTGAAAGGCACGTTGACTAGCATGTATCATTCTCTTGGAAGAAGCTGGATACCTAATGCGCACTTTTAAAAAGTCATAAATTCAAGCAATGTGGAGTAAGTGGTTTGTAATTGCTGAAAGCCGTGTGAAATACAGTTAGCTGAGGGGGTGGTGGTTGGTGATGGATGAAGTCCCAGACCAGGCGGTCCGGTGATAGGCTGCTGCGGAGGCTCCTGCAGGCATATTGCTTGTGGCAGGCTGTAGCGTCGACACCAACCTGTGCTCGCAAGCATGTGTGGATCAGGAGAGCACACCACCAACACACAGACACACACACACACACACACACACCTCAGTTAGGCCCTGTAGTGATCAAAGGATCTGTGTGTGTGTGTGTGTGTGTGTGTGTGAGAGAGAGAGAGATAGTGTTTGAATGTGTGTGTATGTAGGTAATCATGTGTGTGACATGTATTTTTGTATGTGTGTCTGTCTGTGTATGGGAATGTGTGTGGGTGTGGGTGTGACTGAGTAGGTGTGTGTGTGTCTGTGTGTGTGTGTGTGTGTCTGTGTGTGTCTGTGTGTGTGTATATGTGTGTGTGTGAGAGAGAGAGCCCCCTCCTGCCACACCAGTCCCATAAGTAAGTCATCCCCCAGCCCTGCCGCCATTGCAGGTCACACTTAGCCTGCGTCCTGTCTCTATAAATCTGCACCAGAGAGGTAGTTACCAATTTAGCGCAGCTGGAGGCCAGCGCTTTAGTCTCCGTGTGTGTGTGGAAGCACCCCAGTGTGATTTCAGTCAGTCTCAGACACACATGATTTGTTTCCCTGTGTTTGTGTGTGTCACAGTCTCTCTGCTGGTGTGTCTGTCTGTGTGTGTATGTCTGTGTCCTAGTCTGTCCATTGGTTTGTGTGTGTGTTTGTGTGGTATGTGTGTATGTTTCCATTGGTATATGTGTGTGCATCCATTGGTCTGTGTGTGTGTGTCTGTGTCTGTGTCTGTGTCTGTGTCTGTGTCTGTGTCTGTGTGTGTGTGTGTGTGTGTGTGTGTGTGTGTGTGTGTGCGCATCCTAGTCTGTTTGTTGGTGCCTGTGTGTGGGCCGCTGTGATCTGTTCTGTTGAGCTCTGTGCATTGGGGAGGGGAGGGGAGGGGAGGAGACCGCGCCTCATCACACGTAAGCTCGTCCTGAGGACTTCAGAGGGCCCTGCAAATGATAGGTTTGTTTAAAGGCTGATTATTCCCCAGTGTAATGAGCAAAGTGCAGCCATAAATTTCCCCTGTAGGCCCTGGGGGCCAGGCTCCTGCTTGCCTGGCCGCCCGACTCATGCTGTTGGAGCAGTGTCTGCTTGAAACCGCCCATCTCTTCAAAAAACGGCCCAAGGTTGTGTTTAAGGAAACGACACCCCAGGTGTCGCTCCCTCCCCTCTCTCCTCTTCTCTCCCAGACTCCTTTTTCATGCTAATCGGCTGCCCTTTTCATCGCTGCTGTCCACAGGCCTCCGACGGCGCACTTTGTTTCCGTAATTATCTGTTTAAAGGCGTGAGCATTTAGACCGCTATTATTTCCAGCGCCCCACGCAGGTATAGTCTACATGAAAAGGGGTGAGAGATTAGTGGAAGGTGAAAGAGATGATGAAAGTGATGAGGACACCCCCCCCCCTCATTTAATTGTTTTTCTGATGTACAAATCTGAACAAGTACAGATGACATTTTCTGTGGGATAAAATAAAGAGCCACCATTTGAAGATATGAAGGAATTTCACCTTAAACTCCTTTTTAAATAGACATTGCATTTTGTTTTGTGATGTCTGTCTGTGGGAAACAGCTATTTAGCTGTAATTATTGTTTTAGTGGATGGAGCATTTGTCTCATTTGTTTTGGCTTGGCTTGTGTGCATAATAACCATGTCTGTGAAACAGTCCAAGCATATTCGCCCCACGCCATTCATTCACACCGAGGCCAAGGCTCCAGATAATGTGCATGTTGTGTGTGTGTGTGTGTGTGTGTGTGTGTGTGTGTGTGTGTGTATGTGTGTGTGTGTCTGTGTGTGTGTATGTGCGTATGTGCATATGCATATCCGTGTGTTTGTGTTGATTTGTAAGGATATATGTAATTGTGTCTGTGTGTGTGTGAGCAGCATGTGTGCGTGTGACTGTGGGTTTAAGCTGTTCCCGTTGGTTATACACACAGAGCCATGCAGCGGGTGCTGTGCTCTGTGCCCACTCTGAGCTCACCGTGCCCGGCTGTGGCACGCTCTCCCTCGGCCAGAGGGGACTGAAAGGATGCGATGCGCCGCCTGGCGCACCCGGTGCCAGCCCCAGCCCCGGCGCCAACTCCGGCTCCAGCGCCAACCCGCCACAGATGCCCATACCTCCCATCACGCCTCCTGTTCATCCCCTCTGTTCCCCTTTGACTCCGGAATGGGGCTATGGGCTGTGGGGTGAGGGGAAGTAGGGGTGGGAACAGGGGCCTCCAGGTGTCCCCATTAGCTGGGGAAGAAGTGTGCCACTGGGAAGCCAAGGCAGTGGCGGTGGTGCCCGTGATGGAGGCAGCTTGCTGCTGCTGCTGCTCTCTGTGTGACGCTACTTCAGCTGTCTCCTGCTCTCCTGATTCACTCTGCTGCCATGCTAGCACCCCCCCCCCCCACACATCCCCCAAAATCATACAGCGACTTCCTCTTCCTCCTGCTCCTCCTCTTCTTCCTCTGCCAGGCCTGGGCCCAGAGCTATCTGTTACACAAGCCGAGATCAAAGCGCTGGGGCCTGGTAGACCCACATATGCCCCCCCCCCCCTTCCTCCCCCTCCTCTTGTGCCTGGACGGGCCTCTCTTCTGCTGGGCTCAACCAGCTGTTGAGCAGGAACGGCCTTTACTCGCCTCTTTTGCTTTTTTCCAGGGGAAAGGAGCTGAAAGATTTATGGGTGGAATGTGCCATTAACTCCTCCATGATTGATGTCCTGAGCCTGGCTAATATGTCAATATTTAAAACCGCTCAAGAGGGGAGAAACAATGTTTTTGAACATTTGATCTTGTGTGTGTGTGTGTGTGTGTGTGTGTGTGTGTGTGTGTCTGTTTTGTCCTCTGTTGGTTGTCTTAAAGACGTTGATGTGTGCGTAGGAACAGATGTATTATCAGTTAATGGAGACTTTTTTCCTGTCTCTTCTTGTGTGTCCTCAAATACCCATTGACAAACTGAAACCAGGTTTTTGTCTTGTTAGCAACAAACTGGCTTGCTGTCCTGAAATTAATTATTAAGAAGAATTAGGCCCTAATCCTGCATGACTGCATGTGGAACACATGCTGAACCTGGCTCACCTTGCCACAGACCACTGCCAATAGGAGCTAAACGAACTGTTTTCAGCTTTAGAAAATATAAACAAGATAGCCTATACTATATGTATTCTTCAACCTTAGATAAAATTATTATGGAATAAGAAAACTCATTGAACTCGTTGAACTTTGCACACCATTATTCATTGAATCAAAGTTGTTGTTTGTGGTGAATTTTCAAAGAATTGCGCATATAGGTCATTTGCAATGCAACTTTGATAGAGTCAAATTCTGTCATTTCCCATGATTCATTCTGCCGTAATGCTCAGTGAGCATTATACTGTAGAGAGCCTGGACGTATTATGCCACATCTGTGACAGGGCCAGCCAGGTCTCAGCCTCTGGATCCATTCAGGCGGCTCCGCTGGTTCTTTTGTTTCTTGGGTTTTTTATTTTTGTAGGGTGACTGTGTCATTTCGCAGATATGTGAAAACCAGATGCTTGTCACGTGTGAAAGAACATGAAAGAAACCAGCCATTGCCTGAACCATAGCATGGATTATCTACAAGTGTTAAACAATGTTATTAGTTGAGAAATGTTGTCAAAGGAAGAATCAGAAGGCCAGGGTTCAGGAAATGTGATATCGTATATGTTGTAGATTGAATCCAGGCCTGACATGAAAAACAAGTTCAGCTTTTTTGGGTTTGCGAGAGCAAGGGGACTTTAGGATCAAGCCATAAATTGGACACAATGAGAGATGTGTGAAAATGGTAGCCTTGATTCTGAGCTTTGATGGGGCTGCTTTTGTAGTTATGAAAGATGGCTTTTTCCACATCCTTTCATTTTGCAATGTCATGTCATACCAACGGTTCACACCCTGATGAAACTTATTGGCATTCATGTTCTGTCCGATCTCTAGTGCTTTCCTCCATCTCTATGCTTTTTTAAGGCACCACATTCTTTTCAGTTTCAAACACAGGACCATGTGTGAAACTTGCGGAAACATTTTTTTCTCGTTGCACAACCAAGCTTTATAAAATGAACACATATTATTTTGCTCATCTCCGCTGTTTCTGAGGCAGTTTGCAAGTTGTCATATGTCTAAACTGGGTGCTGCCAAATTTAGCAAAATTAGCACTGACACTGTTTTGTTTTTAACGTACGGCTATGAATTGATGGGCAGTTGATCCAATTTATTTTCCTTTTCAATAACGAGGCTCTCTGGGGGGGGGGGGGGCGTGCTTGGAGATAGACACGAGAGAGCCTTGGTCCGTCTGTGTGGGTCGCAGTAATTAGGCGAGGGAATTCCGCGAGACCTTGTTTTAAGCTAGAGCAAAGGTACCAGATGGACTCTGCGAGGGGGTTTAGACAGGGAAATAAAAACAGACAGAAAAAAAGATGGTAGGAATAGCAAAAAAAGTGTGAAAGGAGGGACAGCAATCACGGTGACTTAGACGTAAGGCACAGAGCCTCTCCCCCTCCTCTCTCAGGCCCAACCCTATAGCACTGGTAACAGTATGATGAGAGAAGATCCTGTGTTTACCTAAGGAAGGCAATACCAGCGAAGTGCTATCATAGTATTTGTGCGCTTTTTTCCCCCACATAATCTGCCACAAGCCAGATAGTCTGTGCTTGACCTATAAATACCCTATTTACATGGGACATAGCCTCGCCTCCTCCCTCCCCCGACAGAAATACCCAGCTAAAGAAGCTTAAGAAAGAATAAAGAAGTGAATTACTTCTGAGCACATTTAATGTTGTTTTTTTCATTCTCATATGCTCCATGATTTGATTTGCTGTTGTTGTTATTTGGGCACTCCATCTGAGCCGCTTTGAATTCTCTTGGGCCGGGATAGCTTATCATGTCTATCCGTCATAGCAAACTCTACTGGTACTTAATGACTTGGGCAGAAAATGCTTATGTTTATGTGTTTTTTTGTTATTAGGCTTTTGTTGTAGTTGTTGTTTATTTTTTCAGTCAAGTTGAATATGTTAAAAATATTTGTGACTTAGCCTTGTGTTTGGGTGAAACATAACATTGGGCTTCAATCTGTGAAATTTGAATCTTAATCTCTGCTCTCTCTCCCCCGACTCCACTGAAAGATCTCACAGCATATGGAGATGTATGCAGAAAACCTCTCTGGGGTGTTGGGTTACCAGGCCCAGGCTTTCCTGTGTGTTTTGCATGGCATATACTATTCTATTCTTTAATGAAAAAACGCAGGAAGAGACAAGGGTGAAGCTTGTGGGAGTATGGGTTCGAAGGGGATGGGCAAGCGAGTACGCAAATAAATCTGGAAGAGAGAGAGAGAGAGAGAGAGAGAGCGAGAGAGAGGGAAGAAGAGATACTCGTCTTTCCTTCCCCTCTCCCTCCCTCCCTCCTTCCCTCTCTTCATGGGCCAGGCTGACTGCTCTCTGACAGGCTGCTCCTGCTCTGACCATACGGCCTGTCTCTTTAGCTAACAGCCCAGCTGCGGCGCCCATGTCCCGGGCCCTGACACTTTGACACGGGCGCCGCATTGACAAATAGCTGGAGCTTTCACCTCCTGCCACACTGTCTGCTCTGCACTAAATCAGCCCTGGGACACTGTATGAGCAGAGTGACAGATTCCCTGTCAGGCCACGTCCACTGATCGAGGTCTCTCTGGGTGGCTTATTCCAACAGCGAGGGCTTGGACAGTCAGGCTCCTGCTCTCTCTTCTCACTCACTCACACTCTCTCTCTCTCTGTGTCTATGTCTCTCTCTCTCTTTTTCTGTCACTCTCTCTCTCTTTCGTACATTTTTTTTTCCAGCCCCCTCTCTCTCTTCGTGATATAGTCTTCCTAATTCCCAGCTGAGTGCCTTGTCAGCTCCATGTTGGGCTGGTGTAGCCGTAATCGAGGCTTGGCATGGCAGGGGGAGGAAAAGGAGAGGAGGAGGGAGGAGGAGGAGGGAGGAGGAGAGGAGGAGAGGAGGAGAGGACGAGGAGGGAGGAGGAGGAGAGGAGGAGGGAGGGGGGCCTGGAGGTGCTGTAAGGTTCAGTGCTGCTATACTGAGCCGTGCTCAGCGTTCAAGCCTCCACCTCTTTGGGGGAAATGATGCTTTTGTGGTCAGACGGAATGTACATTTCAGATGTGTGTGTGTGTCTGTGTGTGTGTGTGTGTGTGCGTGTGTGTGTGTGTGTGTGCACGCGTGTGTGTGTGCGTGTGTGTGTGTGTGCATGTGTATGTGTGCGTGCATGTGTGTATATTCCTTTTCACGAAAATATGTAATTTCCACATCGCCTTGCACACCACATAATCACTCTTAATTGTGGGAACTCAGCTTCAGATGACGCAAAACGTCCCTGAAATTGTGCAGTGGACTGTTCCGTGTGTGTGTGTGTGTGTGAGTCTGAGGGTCTCTGGTGTTACCCATGTGAAACTCAACCCTTCTCCCCCTACCACTCTTCTCCATGGAAACCTGGAGAAATAAACACAACCCTGTGGCTCGAGGACTACAGAAGTGTCATGTTTGGTTAACTACTGTATGACAACGGGTGCATCAGGCACAATGGCTTCCAGAAGGATCCGCTCGCTCCCCTCTCAGTGCAGGCACCAGTGCTCTGTCTGTCTCAGTGTGACAAAAACAGCAGGCACTGTACCCTCAGGGGCTTTGCTTCGCCTTTTGTTTTCCCTGCTCTACCTTAACATGGTCGTGAGGCTGGGGAAACTGACAGGCATTGCTGTGAGTGTGTGTTTTCACTAGCAAAGCTCAGTGGCATACTGAAAGTGTGTGTGTGTGTGTGTGTGTGTGTGTGTGTGTGTGTGTGTGTGTGTGTCTTTTTTCGGTTGCTTTTCCCTTTTTCTCTTCTCTCTTGATCTCATACTCTTGTCTAAAAATATGAAAGGACAGGTGTAAAACGTGTGTTTTTGCAAATGTGTGTGTGAGAGAGTGTTCATTGTGTGATTGTATTATAGTATGTGAACTTGCATGCATGTGTGTACTTTGCACTAAGAATAAAATCCCAGCTATGCCATTTGAGGACAGCATGAATATGGAGCAAATGCTGGTCTATAATGATGGTCTAGAGTGACCAAGGATCAGCCACTGGATTGGATGTTTGCTTGCGTGCTTCCATGTTGATCTGTGACTGCTTATCTGTAAGATGAGTTTATGTCCATGCCTATATCCACACTTGTATGCTTCCTGCAATGTATGAGTGCATGTTCGTGTTCATGTGTGTCTGCGCTTTTAGGTTAAGGAAAGTTACTATGTGCATGTGTGTGTGTATGTGTATTTGAATATGCCTGTTTATTTGCATATGCGTGTGAGTCTATGCTATACTTTAGAGAGAGGCTTAAGTAGTGACTAGTGGCTGTGACTGTGTGTGTGTGTGTGTGTGTGTGTGTGCGCATGTGTGTGCATGTGTGTGTGTGTGTGTGTGTGTGTGTGTGTGTGTGTGTGTGCGCATGTGTGCGCATGTGTGTGTGTGTGTGTGTGCGCATGTGTGTGCATATGTGTGCGTGCGTGCGTGCGTGCGTGTGTGTGTGTGTGTGTTATTGATTAATCCCTCTGCCTGTGTAACCTCCATCTCACTTTGAGGTGTCCCCGGTGTGTGCTGCTGTGTGCTGGGCCACTGCTGTGCGGCTGGCTGTGTGCGCGTCCCTGTGATTAATGTGGATCTCCAGAGTGGGCGAGATGGAGCAGAGTGTCAGGCCAGATTTGTCAGCTCGCAACTATAGATTATTTTATGTCACCTGAACTTTGGCGACACCACTGCCTGGAGCCTGATTGTTAAATCTAAACCCCAGACACACACGTGTACCCCCCCCCCCCCACCACCACACACACACACACACACACACATACAGATGCACATAGAGAGTAACCCACCCCACCATTCTGACTGTCCCCTGGGTGTGGGGAAGCCAGATGCATTAAACAATCCACTTAATAGATAAGCTACAGTGTGCTTGACTTTTCCTACCCCTCCCTCTCTCCCTCCTCTCTCTCTTTCTCTCCAGCACTGCCCCCCCCCCCCCCCACACACACACAAACCCCCAACTTCACTCAACCCCATATCTCCTGCAGCTGAAATGGAATTGGATCAAGGGAGGGGGGGGGGGGGGTATGGAGAAAAAAACACACACTCACACTCACGCACGCACACATCCTCATTGGGTTTTGTTGAAATATTTATAGGTCAGGGTTGACTGGCTAAATTGAATATCTATGCTGATCTCACTTGCCTGTTTAACTTGTGCTTAGGCAAATATGTTTCCTAGGTGATAACCTTTTATGTACCCGTCTGACTTCATTGAAATGCATAGAGATAAAAATGTGTCACACTTCACAGCCGAGCTGGTGCGCTGCGCCGGCTCGATTATTCAAATGATAATTGACCCCCACCTGTAGCTGGCTTATAGTCTGTAGTCAATCACTCCATTTGCTGTAAAGATATGGGAAGAAAAATACAGTTCTGTCATTTACATTACAAACCGTCTGTGAATATCAAGTACCCCGGGGCTATTTGCAGAGAAAAGAATGAAGCCACAGAAATACAGCCAATTATTATTTCCCATCTTTTTTAATAATTTAAATATTGTTGATGTGTAAATTAGAGAGCAGTCTTTTTGGTCAGTACATGACCGAACCTCTTTTTCCCCTCCCGGTTTTGTAACAAATGTGTTTGGTGTTTATCTCCGTCTATATTTTTCATTTCTGTGATATAATGCTTCATAGTTCATGGCTGTCACAGGGTGATAAATCGACAATACATGTCAAGGCACTCAAATCGACAAAGCAGAGAGTAAGGCCATGCTGTGTGCCAAGTTGTGGCTGAGACGGAGTAGAGGAAAAAAAAGTGCACACAGCCACACACATAGCCAGAATCTCTCCGTATTGAAAACATACATAGAAACTTGCACAGAAAACATAAATCAGATCAGGGCATTTGCCAGAAGAAAAAACCCAGAAGCATTTGAGTGAAATTTCCAGGAAAATAAAGGAACAAAATGATGAATCTTTGAATCGGGGCGTGCAAATGAAATCATCTGATCGCACTGACGTTTAATGCCCCCCATTTATTATTAAAAATGATTGACCATAGCGCTGTGCGTTATTCACCCACAAATGCCTGTAGTTTATGTGTCTCCTAATGAGCAGTGGGTGTAAATGCCATCCCTGTTTCATTTGTGAGCATATTAAACCGGGGGGGTGATTTGCAAAGAGTTCTAATGAAAGGCGTCAAACCTTGCTCGACGACTGCGCCTGTTTGTTTAAAGTCAGCCAAAGCCCTATAATTAGCACTGTTTAATTATGGAAATGGCTGCCGTGGAGAATTTCAAACACACTCCTTCCCCAGATCATTAGTTACAGGGCAAAAAAAAAATGAAATGCTTTCAGCAATGAAGGGTTCATATTTCAAGCTTATAGCAGCTAAAAGGGGTGTACTCAGAAAATCAATTTTATGAAAGTCCGTTCAGCACTAAAGGGAGTTCTATGCAACTAAGCAATTTTGAAATAATGTCCGCGGGCTCCAGCAGCCCTGATTCATGTATGCTAACGGCTCCAGGCTCTCCCGAACCCTTCCACATTATCATCCCCTGGCCGGGTCAGAGATCACTAACTGGTTTAAATCAAGTTCCCCTTAGCATACCTTAAGGAGCATACGGTGGTGGCCAACCCAGAGAGGGTGCAGGTAAGCTATGCATACATCATGTTATCGAGCAGGGGGACAAGTGGAATTATGTTGATTAAAAGTCTGTCGCTGATGACTCTTAAGTGGTAAGATGAACTCATGTAAGGTCACTGAGATGAAATAATAATAATAATAATAATAATAATAAATAAAAAAAAAAACATTCTGACGACCCTGTGAACATATCGTCTGCCACTCATGCTTGTGATCTGTCTTTTGGTCCCGTCCTGCCCATGTGCCCAGATGCTCGCTGTGCCAGGGAGATCGGGGCCCATCTGATGGGCCTCCTCGGCGAGCATAGAGTGCCCTCGTGGCGTGATGAATGTGCCCATCACGTGCGGGCGCTCCAGGACACTGGCAGAGAAGCAGACAGCTGACATGTGGGATATGTTAGGTCCTCCTGCACAGCAGGGTGAGTCACATCACGCCGTTGTCATGTGGTGGGCAGACCCTCAGCCAGTTGTGTTTGTGTGTGTGTGTGTGTGCATGTTTATGTATTAGTGTGTATCAGCCAGTTGTGTTTATGTGTGTGTGTTTGTGCGTGTGCATGTTTATGTATTAGTGTGGGTTTGTATCTTTTGTGGGTCCATTTAAGTATTATTTGTGTAGATTAGTGGTTGTCGGTATGATTTTTGTTGTTGTTGTTGTTGTTGGATTTGTTGTTGGTGGTGGTGGTCTGGTTTGCATGGAGACCCTGTACTGCTCCAGCTCCGTGAGGGCCTTCGGGGGCAGTTTAGAGTAAGCTCTGGGCGGCTCTGGCGTGCGCGGCGCGATGTTTGTGCGGGGAGGTCACACTGAGAGAGTGCAGCTGGGCACGCCACCACACCCACATTCCACATGAGGGATTCCTATTAGGCAGATTGATCGCTTCCTCCCTCTCGGCCCCCTTTGATTCATGCATCCGATCGGCCTCTAATGAGCCACTGGCCGTATGCTACAGTGCATCTGTGTGTCTGCAGAGCGCCGCGTGCCACTGAGGAGATGCGCTCCATCCTCAGGCTGCCGAGCAGCGATTACCGATATGCATGCATGCATGCATATACATTACAGATACAGTATATAAACACAGATACAGAAACACTGTATAAAGTGGCAGAGTGGTGTGTGAAGGCTATGTGAACTGTAGACGTGTGGTTTAGCAAGAGTCCTCATTCTCACTTCATAGTCAGTATAATGTTTTTTTGTACCATATGAACTGAAGTAGGCTTTACAAGTTCAGTTATAACAAATTCAGTGTTTAAGTCCCATATGTGTTCTCCATAACATTTTATTGCATCAGTGCTCTATAATAGCTGTGTATTATATAACCATAAAATAAGTAATAACTGAGAACTATTATTCTTTTAACAGTGTTAGCCTGCATTGCATGTCATTGTGTCTATTAATAATAAACAAATAAATAATGAATTATAACAGTAACACACATCCTGGCTGCATCTATAAATGGAGTTTTTCTCCATATTAATAACAGTTTGCACCATATTGTATAGACCACCAGACTGTTGTATAAGGTATTCCTTGAATCTCTTTCAACATTATAGAATGTTAAAATTGCAAATTTTTATTCTATATTTATCTGCATTTGACTGACACATGTAAAAAGCACATACACACTGTACTTGTGTGCTTGCCATGAGGTTAATAGTGTTTCTCTTGGTGTGAAATGAAGGGTTTATACATTGAAATGAGCTGGAAATGTCGGTGTGTCCATCTGGTTGCTAATGTGAGCACTCGGGTGTGTCATCTGGCCACCTTCCTATTGCAACAGAGTGTCACAGATTTTAACAGGCACTCACAGACATATATATTTAGTATGAAAATATTGTAGAGTTTCGACTTGATTTATGTGCTTCTGATCTGACTCTGTTTCAGTGTCATTTCATTGACAGAATGACCAGAGTTTCATAACACCGTGCCAGAATTTCCTCAGTTAATGTAGCATCTTTACCGCGAGAAGAGGACAGAACAGTCATAAATCCACTGTTTTTTTTTTTTTAATACACTTGTACGGGTACAGGGAGTGAACTGCAGATGAACTGAGAATAATCACAACCATAAACAAAGACTCCTCAGTGTTATGGAGTTCGGCGGGGAGAATAAATGAGTGTTTGCTAAACACATTAGATCAGATGAGGCTTCGCTCTTTGGGGTGATTCACAGTGCAGAGAGACACACACCAGGGTGGTCGGCTTTACCCACACTGTTTTGGGAGGGATGGAGCGTGTGTATGTTGTATGTCTGTGTCTGTGTCTGTGTGTATGTGTGTGTGTGTGTGTGTGCGCATAATGTCGGTGTGTGGTGTGTGTTTGGGGGGGGGGGTTCTAAATGGCATAACCAGGCCCAAGTCAAGACTACGACCCAACCTGTCTGTAATCACACACTGTCAACCTCTGCACACCCCTGCCAAAGCTGTCACCGAGCCTCCATATTGTATGTGGATAGAACGGTCTCTAGAGGTCACTGCAGTTCCATGGGTGACAGCTGCAGCCGTGGCCCACAACACAGCCTCCAACATGGCCGTGGAGAAAATAAGGGGAGGAGGAGAGGAGGGGAAAATAATTAAAATAGAGATCAAATGTGTGTTTCCACAACATGCTGTTAAGTACACCCTCACACCACACACACACACACACACACACACGCACACATGCACACAGAGAGAGAGAGACACACACACATACACACACACACATGCATACAACCCTCACCCTCTGACCTTGTCACCAAATATGGTGGAGGACAAGTCGTGAAAGTCCAGAATGTAAATGAATCTCTGGTAACTGCCCAGGACGTCCATCACGCATCTGAACGGCACGGGGACCTCACAGGAAATTCCCACCGATCTCCGTTTTCTCCTGGAGGAGTGTTGGGTTGAAAATGATGGAGTATTTCTTTGAAAGCCTCATTGTGCAGCACCTATTTCTCAGCACACTGTACGCCACCCCGACCTCCAGCCCCCAGCCTTCCCCATATCATGAGCGAGAGCACTTTTCATGTGCAGGTCGTCTCTCTCTCTTACCTGATGACAATACACCCTACTGCCACTGCCGCCGGATTCCCTCTCTTTCTCCAGGCCAAGCAGTCTTGCCTCACCGGCGGCCTAACACGCCTACCTGCAGTTTATCACAGCCTCAGCCAGAAACTCTAAAAGCCCTCTACAAGTCTGCACCGCTCCACCAGTCCCTCACACTTCAGTCCTCACCAGTGTTATATTTAACCTGGCTCTGGTGCTGAGGACAAAACCTGCACTTTTTTTGTTTTATTTATATTTTTTGCAGGGTTTCAAGGGTTTTTTTTTTTGCACTAACGCCATTATTTCTTTCCTTTTTTTCTCAAAAAGTACTGTTCCTAAACATTTTCTGTCAGTAGAAGACAGGGAGCTGCTGTTGCTGGTGCTTTGTTTGTGTTGTGGTCGTGGTGGCTCTGGGGCTAAACCCGCTGCCTGCACTAAGCCAGTGGCAGCTCTGTGGCCCACTCTGCCAAGTTTAAAATTAGTAACAAATTTAATATGCTGTGTGTTGGCATCCAGTGCCTCGGAGATTGCAAAAATGCGCTGCTAGTTTGTCGTGGGGTCTTGCTGGAAGACCACAAAGAGGCAGAATTTAGAAACTCAATTGAAAGACAGGGAAAAAGGGCAGAGAAATGCGGAACAGATGCGCATAGCATCCAAAGTGGGGGGGGGGAGTTTTGGTGGTGGTGGGGGGAGACTAACCCTGGGACCACCAACACAAGGAGCTGTTCACACGCACACACACACACACACACACACACACACACACACACACACACACAGAGTGTGTTCCTCTCTCAGAAAACTGAACACTTCCCCCCTTTCACTGCTCCGAGCTTGCCTTGTGAATAGCCGCAACCCTGCTCCCCAAAACTATTAGCATGACCTAAATGACAGAGCCATGCCCCTGTTAATGGCATAATAGTTGGGAAATATGATTTATGGCTTTCATTTTAAGGATTGCTATCCCCATAACTCCTAATACAGGGGAAAATATGTGTTTTCAGTAATGCTCTCCTCTCATAATGCCTTATAGGCTGTTAAAGCATGGAAAAGAACATATTGGTGTCATAAATCTACATTTCAAACTAGACAGCTTAAAACACGAGGTTGGATTAAAACAGACCCGACTGTGAAAGCCTGAAATGGCGGAGAGGGATTAGATATGACTCCCTTTGATATTGAGCCAGTAAGTTTTATTAATATTGTTGAAGTAATTTTTATTAATAGTGCTTTATGTCTGCTTTCTCACTTCTGCCATTCATCACGCTCTTTCTCATTCGCTTTTTACATGTTCAGAGTGGGTAGGAAGTGTGTGTGAGCGAATATTCGAGTGGTCTGCGTACATCTGTGTATGTCTTTGAAGGCTTACGGACATGGCTTTGTGTGTGTGTGTTTTCTTTTAGAGAGGTGTTGACATTGTCAGGGTTGTGTTTTACTCGAGATGACCCATTCCCAAAGTCCCTGTGAGTCATCAATTAGTCTCATCAGAATCAGGTAACATGTATTTAATATATGGCTTGCCTTGATTATGCTCTGTCCTCCGCATGAGAGCGAGAAACTAAGGCTGAGTGAATGTGAGCATATCCATGAAAAACGTTATCCAGCCTGTAGTTATCGCTCTGGCCAGCAGAGGGAACTCATTGATTTAATTCCTCCTCTACTTAGCAGAGAGAGAGAGAGAAAGAGAGAAGCCTCTGTTTGCTGATGATGGTCCTTGATTATGAATGATTCCAAAGAAATGTGTCACTTATTATTTTTGGACGACCACATCAAGGGAGAATGGGCTGTACTGAAGGCCCATTCATAATGCAAGTGATAACGGTGTTCCAACAGGAGATTCCTGTGAGGCAGCGCATGAGGTCTGATTAAAAGTGACTTGGCGTCAGGTCGTAAATATATGTCAGCCTACCTTTGAAACAGGCAAGCTGTGGCTTTTTCCACACGCCTTCCACATGAAAGTGCAAATGGAAACGCTTAGGCTTGGGAGCTGAATCAGTCATAGCTGAAATGAGATGGCCAATAAAATGCGTGATTACATCGCTCTGTCATTGGCCACAGCCTTCAGGGCCTTTTCTTTCTTTTTTTTTTTTTTGTTGGTGTGTGTGTTCTCGCCTGGAGAGAGAATCCCACACGTGGAATAATGGGATGTGTTTTATAGCAGATGTGTTTAAGGGGTGAACTCTGACAATGTGTGGTCTACGGGTGGCCCGTGGGCTTGTTTGCTGCGCTCACTTGCACGCTGTTTACCTTGCTGCTGGAGAATGTGGAGCGTGTTGTGACTGCCCCACTTTGATGCCCAGCCATCGCCGAAGTAGAGGGCTCCAAAGTGGTGTCATAACTGGATCGCAACCACAACAACGCCTTATCACAGGCCCTCTTTTGAAGTTAGAAAAGTTGTGAAGCAATGATGCTTTAGGCAAGTGGGTGCTGCTTTTGAAATGTTCATACTTTCCCTCCAAAAAAGTGAATATGAGTTTGCATATTTTGTGACTTAACATTTTTTTATTATTATTCTGGTAGAGTAATTATAAGTATGCACAATTATTCTATTAAAAATATTGTGCTCAGCACAGATAGCACAGTGTCTTATGTCAAATTATTTTATCACCATATTATACCATATAAATATTGGGAAGATATGATCATTCAAGAGTTATTTTTCATTGTCCTTGAAAGAACTACATCAATCACAGCCAGCAGATGCCAAATATATATATCAAATATCCTAAGCCCTTGATGCAGTGATGCAATAAAGTAAATAGACATGTCTGTTAGAAAATAATAGTGGTTTGACTCACCCACCAGCCTCTAATGTAAGCTAAGAGACTCCCATGGTGAGGCAGACCCCAAGAGGAGGCAAGTGAGGAGGAACATGTTGAAGCCATACTGTTACACAGACCTGCTGTGAATCGGCCTCCATTCCACTGGCCTGTGTCAGGGAAATAAATGTAGTGTAAATGTGTTCTGGTCTGGTGGGCCTTGTAGTGCTCATTACTGTTACGGCTCGGCTGATTAGAATAGCAGAGACACTGTGTGACGTGGATTTCATCTCTCGCAGCTGAGGGAGATAAAATATATGTTTTTTTCATTTATTTTCAGTCAGAGAGTCTGAGAAGAAGTTGTTAAGTTTTCTTGTCTGCTGCAAACATTTTCTCATTTATCACTAGAATGAGATGGGGGGGGGGGTTGTACATTTTAAGCAAACACCCTTGTCTGCCACATCCATTCTCTGTATCTTAGCTGGAGAATTTCTGTGTTGGAGGAAGACTTTTTCGGCGAAGGAGTGGCTGTAATGTGGCACTTGCACTACACACGTATCCCGGCCTTTCGCAGAGCTGAGAAATCTGTTCCAACATTGGTGTATATGACTACATGTAATTACAGCTCGCATGCGCCCAGTTGGCTGTGCGGCTGCCTCTAACTCCTCCAGGAGTGGCTTGCAGATTGAGCAATGTTAAAAGAGCGCTGTGGCGGATTTTCTTTTCCCCTTCCCTGACGCAAGGCAGAATGAAACATGCAATGAGGAGTCACGTTAGATTTCCGAGTGAGTGGGCAGAGTGATTTCCTCCACTGACACCAGCAGTGGTTGACATGCAGCCATCTGACACATGTAGATTTCCTTGATGGCACTTGTGGCTCACATTTATTCCAGTGTCTGATGTCTTTTGATTTGTGGGGTTTTGTTTGAAATCTGTCAATTAAAATAGAATGTAATCACATTTGTAAATGGAATTTCTGTTTCCACACCTTCTGCCCATGTTTGTGAAGATTACACTCTTCCTTATAACATCACGCAGACCATATCAATAATGGAATAACAAAATAATCCTCGGCAGTAGATTCTGTATGTGAGATCAAAGTCAAAGTCAAAGTCTGCTTTATTGTCAATTTCTTCACATGCCCAGACATACAAAGAGATCGAAATTACGTTTCTCACTATCCCACGGTGAAGACAAGACATATTTTACCAATTAAGTCCACAGACAAACATAACATAAGTAAACAATAAAAAGTAAATAAGAAGGCACATTCAATGAAGAAATAAGAGAAGCAAAATTGGGTTGAAATTGTGCATAGACAGTCAATATAATAGTGCAAAGTCAAGCCAATAAATGGCTGAGATGCAGCTATCATCTAAGACAGGGATCCCCAGAAGCACTTTACAAAATCAATGCATCATTTGTACATCTACATCATTTGTGCTTTAGTAGACACTCTTATCAAAAGAATAAAGTGCAACAGACATTTTACGCAGCCTGGAGTTCCAGCAGTCGAATGTGAGACATTGACACTGTTCCCACAAACATCTAGGAGTAACATTAGGCATGACAGATAATGCCTGAATGCAAAATTCACCTCTATGTAGGCCTAATATGTTGAATCCTGGTCTTACGTACCAGACTGTTTATTTGTTGTGAACTGGTTGAAAATAGCTTGCTAGCTAATTAAGTAGTTTCTCAATTAAAAAGAGAGATGTTAAGAAACTGATGACAGAGGTGTCATGACTTAAGCACAATCAAAGCAAAAAGTACAGGCTAAATAACAATTATTGAATGATCTGTTGGATATGGTGTAGACTACTTTGGTGAAGTAGGAAACTTTATTTCTGTCATAGTTATGCCTGCATGGCTTTGAGGGTGTCTTAGCCAATCACCTTTGAGGACTGCTACGATTTATTATTATTAGACATACTTACCCTTTAGACTTGTGGAGCGTTTGCAGGGGATTTTAAGCCTGCTCTGCGTTTGAGAGGTTGTCCACCGAGTGCCAAGTGCTTGAAGCGCAAGACAAACCCCAGAGATTGGGGCCTGATGGCAACATGACACACCCCGTGCCAAAGTCAAAATGGAGATCCGACAGCAGGCATGAAAGACCAAACAGATGACTAACATGAAGAGGAAGAAAAACAGAAGTAGAAGGGGGGAGATTAAATAAGGAATGGGGGGGGATTATGGGAGGGTATTAAAATGACACAGAAGATTATGCGGACACTGGGGCAGTCTGCCCAAGGTCGCCAACGGAGATCTGTCACTTGGGCTGATAAACAAAAAAAAGAACAGCCAAATAGGTGAAGACCCGGCTCATCTAAATTCTCAGGCTATAACACCAGTATGCACTGTCTTGATGCATCCCAGGGCCAGTTTTGTTTATTGGTGGACCTTATCTATGACTGACCTCTGAGGTCAGCCTTTTTTGTTACACCTCCTTCCTTCCATTTATCTATCTGGTCATGTCTGCGCTTTGTACTTCCGCGCACAGAACACGAGTTGACAGAAAATGGGAGCGTTTCGTTTGGGCCAAGCTCAGCCCGGTTGTTGGAATGAAAGAGCTCAAAGATGAAAGCAGAAGTTATTAGGGTTTGTTACACGATGACCCTCACCTTCATTGGATCAGTTTGCCTGCGGGGTTGGTGTCACACTGGCAATTAGACTCACAGCAGCAGGCCGGTGGGCATGGAGGAGATGGGAGAGGAAGGGCAGGACCACACCAGCACTTGGCCTCATTTCCACGCACTGCAGGCTTAGCACAGACCTCACATGGACCCCACCATGTCCTGGAATGGTGCTTTTCCCAGATAGCCACAAGACCGTCTGAATAAGGTTGCATATTGTGATTGGCACGGTTGGGGCACCGGGTGACCATTTATAACAACACTGTTATGCAACGACCATCATAACTATGAGAGATAGTGATTAAGGTGATCGTTGAAATGGTTCATGTGTCGCTAAAGATTCTGGAAATGTGTCCCATGTTGGTGTGGGGATGGATTGGTAAACACACACTAAGGATAAAATGAGGAGGGGTCAAAGGTCACAGCGATGACGGCGGATGGGTAGTACTGAGCTGGGTGAGTGCGGGGCCCCATTTTGTTTGCGGCACCAGTGTGGCACACTGGCCAGCAGCACAGGAGGTCACAAAGAGGGTAGAGGAAGTACCAGGGGTCGAAAATGCACTGTCCACCCAAAGAGACTCACAAAGCCAGCTTTTCATCCGCGCTCTGGCCTGGCTGCGCAGCCCATAATTATCTTTGACAAAACTCATTAGCGGAGCCCTTGTAGGGACATCGGCGACCAGGAATTCCATGGAGGGAGACATGCACCGGGACAATGCCTCACACACATTTCATTGCGCCCTTTGACAAAATGTAATGAGGTGTGTACGTTGTCCTCCTCATCAACATTTGAACCCTGAGCCATCAGCGCAAGGACTTTGTTTCATGAGCCTTTGCTGCCCAGCGTGGGACACATCAGATGGCACCTCCATCCCCGCTCTTTTGTCAAGCCTTGGGCAAATTATTGTTGGAGATGTTGTTATTATGGGTCTTATTAGTATGAATTGGTCATTGGTACAGTGTCAGAACCTTTTATTTGTTTTTTCTTTCCCTCTCCAGTACAGGCACATGCTCAGAGAACAGACTCAACTATCTTGGTGCGTTTATGAAAGTGATGTGGAAAAATGTGATAACCTACTTTTTGTGCTTTGTTAGCCTTACATTGACCTTTCAATACAGGACCAGAAGTAGTTTAGAAGATGGCTTTCACTTTTATCGTGGCATTCTAAAATGAGGTTAGGAATCTTTGGTCTTTGCAGACAAGTGTGTTTTATATACCAATTTACTGAATAATGTAAATTATTCAATAAGCACCTATGTTAGAAGGCCTTTACCTTGTGCATTAACAGTAACAACGTAGATGAACACTGGCTGTCCTGAACCCAATCCTGAATCCTTTGAGTTAGCCCTTAATAACTGCTTCTCATGTGTGGTTGGCAAAGGCTGTATTGTTGTGTAAACGACTGGAAGTTACATAATTGCTTCAGTACAGTTATTTGTTTTGAGTCGAGTTCACCTGCCCTTTAAATTTCCAGGGCTAATACTCTCATAAGCATCGTGCCAAGTGCGCAGCCTGCCAGTAAAAAGGCCAAACAGCAGGAGGTACGAATGCACAGTTGTGGATGGAAGAGTCTAATCCACTCATCATTGCTCATAGCCGCCGTTCCCAACTTCCCTTGACACGCCAGGCACACTTTACAAGCTACGCTGCGGTCCCGGTGTCGGTTTCGGTCTCTTAGACAACTCAACACTTTGATTATGCTTTGAAAGTTGAAATTTGTTTATGCCACAATTTCTGTCGTCTTCTTCTTTGTTGTTTTCTGATTATCGAAGATTATCCCAAAGTATGTTGGGATTATGAGGGGCCCATCCCAAATACAGAAAAGAAATTAGGTGGACGAATCCCGTCTTTTCATGCATGTTTTACAAGACGAGCATAATGTTTTTCTGGTCGCAAACATTGTTTACGTCTGTGAGTGCATATCTACTTTTACTGGAAAATATGTTTCTACTTAGATTAAGATGTTAGACAAAGCATAGGCCTTGGCTACATGTTATTAAGAAAGAAACATACTCAGAGCGTCTCGTCATGGAACATGTACAGCACAATTGGGGGAAGGGATAACACGCAGTAACAATATTTTACCCAGGTCATACTACTTGGTGAGTGGTAGAAAAGACATATAGGCCTTCCCTGGGAAATTTCATGTTAACCAGATGTAAGACAGTATCTTAATTGATCTATTAGCTGCCTAATAACAACGCTCTATGGCATGCCTCTACGCCATTATGGCTTCTTTCCCTTAGGTATGTTGCCACCGTGCTAATCCAATTGCGCATGCATCATTACCTTCAATAATGTTTGGCAGCTTTTCTTTACAACCTCCGTTTTAATTAACTTGTCTCTAAATATTTAATACTCCACCAGCATCTTAGTATGGCCTATAATGAGCTTTGAGACATGGGTACATTTTCCTCTTACACATAAACTACATTATATACTATTTATAGTCAGAAATCATCTGATGGTAATTTGAGTAGCGTTATGAAGGCATATTCGTGTGTTAGTGAGGCAGTCCATGCTTACGCTTAGGCTACTTTACAAAGGATGTCGCAATATCAGTAAGGCACAATGAATTTGCAAATCGGGGTGAACCCATTTTTTTCATTAAGTACTAATACCCTCCCTTAAATTATTTTCCATGTTATTCACCATCATGTCCAGTTCTGATTTTTAATCAAAACAGTATTCAGAATATGATTCCAAAAGATTATATTTAGGGAGATTTGCCTAAACATATCTCGCCTCCTGGACAGATTGCATGGAATTGCAGATCTGGATGGATAATCTTAAACCAGTCAGTTGACCTTTAATAAAAGAAAACCTTCTGACCCCGAAGAGATGCTGTGTGGTACACCTTAATTTTATTTTGCATCACAGCTGCATTATGCGCAATTCATTAGTCCATTTCTCCTAGCAGACTTGAACGAAAAAAGGGCACTAAATAATAAGAGAAAATCAGCCCTGTTAAAGTGTTTGTCTCAGATCCAAACAAACATAAAATATTACTGTCACTCAACTCTTGAACTAAAGATAATAAAATGCATGTCTTCACGCAGATTCGTGTAGTGAAACATGTAGGCTACCAACTCAATTATTCTCCTGCACACTGGGCTGAAAGTGTCTTGCTGGTCTGTTTCAGATGGTTTCATCTCAAGTTGTTGAGCTCGTCGAGTTCTACGTGAATTAAAGGCGAAAACATCACTCCTTGGTCACCATAATGTAGGCTGTGCCTAAATAATGAACCAAAAGATATAGGTCCGTGGTAGTATTGCTATGCAATGCTGTTTGATGGGACTGTTTTCACAATATTAACAGCTTTGTTAAATAGATCTTATATATAGATATTAAGAATTATAATCGTCTTCTGCATAAATACTGAATGAAGTCGCACCAGTCCATGTTTGCGCGTATGGCCCCTTCTTTGGCCTGCCGCACAAGTTGACCAGAGCTCTTTTGAATAGACCTAATACGAGACCTAATACTCTTATTACATGCTTTAATCCCCCCAAATCCGACCTGAAATAATGTTTATCTTTTGGTAGCTTAATTTACTTGCCTTTAAGCTGTAGGTCACCCGCATCAGGCTGCGTCATTTTGAAGTTTAAGAGATGTTCTTTTATCACGGCAGCATGCAAAAAGGCTGCATATGAGACAGTTGTTGATAGTGCATTCGCAATAGTTGCGCTGAATTCCTGCTGCGTGGATTCCTGTTGCAGTTTACAAGTCGCTTCCATAACATCATCACCATTATAGTCATCAGCTGTAGTACAGCACAAGCAACATCAACAAGAGCAACATATACCATGTTGGGACCATATCCTTCCTGCAGTGAAATGTAAAATGACTCTTTTTGGCGTCCGCCCATAAAGCCGGGTTATTTTTTCCTTTCCTACAATGCTTATTCTGTGTGTCAAGTTGATCTAAACAGTAACATGTCATAGGCCTGTCTTGGAGGCCTACATTTATTTGAGATGCATAGTATTATATTCATCAATGATCTCTGACCCTTCAGCTGACAGGTAAGGTCAAATTATTTAAATAAATCCATTGATATTTGGGAAGAGTAAGCCTGAAAGTGGACCATAACTGCTCGCTTAGTTAGGCTATATTTTAACGAGCAACCTGACACATAATGCCGCTTTTTTATTTTGAAAGTAGATTTAGCTACAACATATGACATGAGTGGGTTTTGACAGTAGGTCTATGGAAGAGCTCTCTAAATGGTTGCATCAGTGCTGTGTGCGCTCTGTGGCTTGCTGTAGTTAATGAAACGGCTCTGCTACACAGGGGACAAAGCCACATTCATAACGTATTCCTGCTTCGTTGTTAGTCTGAACTGTAACAAAGTGTTTGATGCCACTACTGATTAAATAATGACAATGAGGAGATGATGTCCCCTTTCTTCCTCGCCTTGTAAAGTTCATTCACGTCCTCGACTGAATTATGACCTTCCAATAATTCCAGACTTTCATGCACCGAGTCAAGAAGATAAACTTTGATCAAGTGCAAAGCCTCAAATGTTTTAATTGGCCGACTAAACGGACCGCGGGAAATCACGACGCAGAAACAGGAATCTTGGAAAATGCATTCTTAAAAAATATTTATAAATGAACGACACGGAAATTATATGTTCACAATGTATCTGAAAAGTACACTGTACATTTTTCTTCTTGTCAACACATACTCCACACAATGATTTTGCCAATAAAAATAGGCTTTCAACAATAAACAGCACATCCTTTTCCCCAAAACAAGCCAAACATGTCACATTTAGCACATGGTCACAGATATGAAACAGACTACACAACAAAAACATTTAGAGGACTTATGACACGAAATAAATAGATGAATCATAAACAATAAATACATAAATAAGACTGCTACCCTACGATTGCCAAGTGCAGACATAGGAAATTACCACACAGTTTTCTCATGTGTTGCATTTTTTTGAATTTTGCATAAATTCGTCAACACCATATAATAACATTGTGCAAAGTTATGGCTGCATCCACAGTTGCGAATGAGTGTCTGATTTCATGGCGGTGAAACTCCACTAAGTTCAGCGGGTCAGCCACTAGCATTCTTTGTCGTCATCGCAGGTCCTTAGTGCATAATTGAAATTATATAAACGTCCCAGTGTTTTTTGGCTGCATCTCAATCACTCTAATTAAAAAAGAGACAAAATAATAATGAGATGTTACTGAAAGAGATAAAGGCCAGAGTAAAACAGAAGTAGCCTAATATTAGACACAGAGAAAACCAAATAGGATGTTCTGTTCTTTTCCCTGGGTGGCATTACAACTGGGTTTGCATGTAGTGATGAATCTAATGATGTATTTTGATGACAAGAGCAATATTAGGTTACATGCACACAAAGACAAGGAGCACTACTATGAATACACACACACACACACATACACACACAGAGAGAGATTTGGAAAATTAACTATTAGAAATGTAACAACAACCTTGTGTATCCTTGAGCAATAAGTAAGACTAGGTATCACAAACACTGTATTGAATAACAGCATGTACAATAATCCCATTCTAGGCATCTAGCTGGAATGTATTCACAAACTGTCTATCATGACATCTCAAATCTCATTATTTAGTATTAATATCAGTATTTGTCTATAAAATATAGTAAGTACAGTGTATTTTAAGCATGATTGGATTTCAGTCATATCACTGATTGCCTGTTGGAATACTAAAAATAAATGTGTGTGTGTGAGAGAGAGAGAGAGAGAGAGAGAGAGAGAGAGAGAGAGAGAGAGAGAGAGGGGGAGGGGTGTACACAGAAAACTGATAATGTGGGTGTGCATGCATTATTATTACCTGTGTGTGAAAGATGATGTGCAATTTTAAGTGAATTATACTGGAGGCTATGCTGTATGTTATATTGGTGGTGGTTTGTGTAAGTGTGTGTGTCTATGTATATGTGTGTGTGTATATGTAAGTGTGTGTGTGTGCGTGCGTCATGGCTCACCTTCCTCACCTCTTCATCACAGGTCTGAACACCGTGACCTTTCCGTCCTGCATTGTTATACACGAGTCACTGAGCTCACCGGATTCCGCTTCTGATTTGCCATCACTGGAGAAGCCTGAGGTAAATCCCAAAGCATAAAAAACACTGCCCATCAGTTCCACTGTTGTACAACACAAACCACAGTCAACAGCACACGTGTCATACTGTTTGAATAAATGCAGTGAAACAGCACATACATGAAATGCCTATAATAAACCTGCAAATATCTGCAAGTATCTAAGTAGTTTAAAGATAATAAATTATTTAAGATTTTATGTTTCATTTACATTACTTCATGATGTGTATATGTTATGAAATGTCATATACATTGTTGTCATCCATTTTTTTAAACAAAAAAAAAGGCAATTGTCATTAAGGAACTTTATTCAAAAGTCAGAACATACATTTTAACAGTACAAGTGAAACACTAAGAAAGGATGGTAGCATAAAGCAGAGGCCTACCGTCTATGGAGGTGTACTGACACGTGTCAGTGAGTGCAGGGTAGGACGAGCAGTGCAGTTGCAGGGCCTTGTGGGTATAGCTGCCAGCGTGATAGACCTTGTTGTGTGGTGGTGGTGGGGGTGCTGCGGCTGTTGCTGTCAGTGGGCCCTCCTGGTAAGGGCTCTCAGCACTTGGGAGATTATTTGCGGAGTCCTGGAGACCCCGAAGGTCCCTGCAATGTCCGCCGCCTGTGCCCGGAATCCTGGCAGCCTGGAGCTGGCAGTTCACGGCCGGGTTCCCAGTCCGGAGGTTGCCGTCCTGCAAGCAGCTAGTGGCGGCCGTGCGAGCCAGCGACCAGATCCGAGGCTTGTCCGAGCTTTCAAAGTGCGACAGGGACACGCTGCAGGTGGGAATGCCCGACGACGACGACTTGCCAGAGGTTATGGGCTCCAGGAAGTCCGTGGTGAGGGCTGTCACCCCTTTAATGCTGCAGGGGAATGTGGGGAAGCTGGTGAGGGAGAGCTCGGGGTTGCAGTCTCTCTTTGGGGGCGCTGCGGACATGGCTGTCTGGAGCACCTGCTCGTCCTGGCTGAGTTTTTCGCAGTCGCTGTCCAGCTTGTCACAGTCCTCGTCCTCAATATCATCCAAGTCACTCAAGTGCAGCTCCTTCTCTTCCTTGAAGTCTTTGGAGTCTACATTTAGAAAAGTTTCAAATTAAGTTATTGACTGTGCATAGTTGTATGAATAATCCTTAGGGGGAAAAAAGACATAAGAAACAGTTGGAAGCAATCATTATGTCCGATATACATAAGTACTAAACAAAACACAGTTCAGTTTGAAAATTATATCTACAGGTTAAATGTAGTGGCAACTAACTGCACCTTTGGTGGTACAGTCCGGATCTGTCTTATCCAGGTCATCTTTGCGGTCGTCCCCTGCCTTATTCTTGGGTGACCAGGTCATCTTATTCTCTTTCTTTAGCCTCCGTCTAGCGTTGGCGAACCAGGTGGACACTTGAGTGAGGGTCATTTTGGTAATGATGGCCAGCATAATCTTTTCCCCCTTTGTAGGGTAGGGGTTTTTCCTGTGTTCATAAAGCCATGTTTTTAGAGTGCTTGTTGTTTCCCGAGTGGCGTTTTTCCTTCTCGCTGACCCATTGAAATCCACAGTGCCGTACCTGCAAGTACACCATACATGAGTAAAAGGTTGTATTATAAACACTGAATAAAGTTTTTTCAGTGTCAAAACATTTGTCAAGGATGTTAACATTAAGATTAGATAAGCAATTTTTTAAGCTCTTATCCACCAAACAGGCAGTGTAATGTTTGAAGGAGGTACAGTATAACTGGGGAATTTGAAAGAGTTTTAAGGAAGTTATGTGCTGTTGTACCTGTCATACTGATACTGGCCCAGTGAGTGGTCATAAGGGTAGTAGGCAGCCGGTTGGGTGATCCCAGTGTGCAAACCACCGGCACTTTCCTTGATATCATACTGGGGGTTCTGGAATTGGACAGAAAACCAAATGAGTCACTGGAAAAGAATTTCGTTTTTTATACTGATTTTTCTCCTATCCCCATTAGGGAACAGTAGTTTATTGGACACCGCAAATGGCGTTTAAACAACAGTAACTTCAGCACGAATGCATTAATGCTTATTGTTTGAGCTGTTTCATTTAGAGGCACTTGGAGGACTTCAAAACGGCAAGAATAATCGATCGAACAGTCAGTGGGAGAAGAGGTCGGTCGATTAAAGAGAGCTGCATTATCTGATTAAACAGCACACATACCAGTGTTGAATAGATTGCTGAAGGGTCCGGGCTGTATGGAAAGTAGTTTGCGTAGTTCTGGCTCGCAGCGGCTGCGGCTGCGTACGGTGAACTGTACATCCCGAGTGCGGCGTTGAGCTCGGTGCGTGTGCTTGCCAAAAGCCGGTTCTCGTACGAGGGACAGCAGAACGAGGAAGCGGCAGTCTGGGACCCGCTCGACCCATCAGAGACCGACCTGGAAATCGAATCGCAGCAAGTCGTACTGGGGTTTGCCGACACGAAAAACTGCATGAAGAGAGTTGTGGATAGACATGTCATTCTTGGTTGTCAAGGCATCTGTTATCCTGACAAATTCTTTTTAAAGTCTATAGACATCAAACATGACGGTAAGACCAAGGACAGGAAAAGATTAGCGCTAACTTTGTTCAAATAAAGTGTTATCGTATCCAGATGGATAGTCTGCCATAAAAGTGCGATTGTGAAAAGTCACGGTCAAAGAAGTAAAGGAATGGGATAGAAACCAATTCAGTAACTTCGTTTACGGTGTTAACTTATCACAAGAAATATTATCAGATATCACCACACCTTAAGTAAAGTTCAGATTGATGTATACATTTGTTTAAGTAAGTTCCCAACAATTTCAACTAAGTTTCCATTATTTATTTGTAAGTTTTGCATTCGCCTAGAATGTAATGTAACTGGCAGGATATGCTCCAAGTGCCCGACAATAACTTTCTCAAATCGTTAAAAATCACTTGTCAACTAGAAGTGCCAAATCAATTTACGCACTGTGACAGAAGTCAATCTATTGGTAAAGGGAGGAGCTGCACTATTCTCGCGGTGCAATTACACCTTAGAGGTAATGTACACATGCTTTTGTCACCTCGTAACAACACGTGAGTTCATTCATAATTCAAATTATGCATTACTGTAAATATTCACATCCTGTACTATATCGCACTCCAAAGGGCGATGACTTTTGACATGCTGTTGATTGTTATCTACAACGAAGTAAAACAGAGGCTATTCTACTTTCCACTGGACAGCTGACACATAAAGGATGCTGTTATTCAATTCTAAAAGAAGAGCAATTAGTTGAAATCATAAAAACAATCTTACCTGTGACGTTGCATTGTAAGGATAGCCAAACTGCGAGAAAGACATAGCTGCTTCTTTTGTTACCATCAGCAATATTCTTCTCCTCTGATCGATTGTAACCAAATCTACTTCAAATCCACCTTCTTGCACACCATTTCCACGCACGGCCTTTCGCTCAATAATAGATGATTGCACTTAAGAGGGAGAACTGAGGCTGTTTACAGCTGCCCAGAGTTTTATATGTATGAATAATCCCCCTAAGGAAAAGCTAGGAAAATAAAATTAAGCTTAATCAAGTACAAAAATTGTTGTTGTCTAACAGCTGAAGAAAGCTTAAAGGATAACGTAAGACTTGGAAGATATGGACTCTGCTTGTGCTATTATTTGTGGCTCTATAGTTCTTTAGCATTCATCCATGCAAGGGTATCAGTGTGACGTCACTGTAATCCCGGAACGGCAGGACAGCAAGGATAGAGTAATGTCTTTGCCAATCACATCTTACATCGCTTTTTCTTAAGGTGTGCTTCGCATTCTCGTGTCCCTTTAACTCAGTGCAATAGCTTTTGCTGTAGCTCAGAGGCAGAGTATGAAGTGTTCTTTGTTCACAGCTAACACACTGGTGAAAGTGTACATTAATCACAACACTGATGGCATACATACATCTGAGTTGACGTGATGCATCTACATCTACATCTGATAGAAATCACAAGTGCGTAACAAACAGCGGTGCTGTTTTGCTCAATTACAAAACACAGTTGGATAAAAGCAATTCCAGTTTTGTTCCATTTATACATTATTATATGTTGATATGGTTTGTCAGTCTATAATCTTTTATTGTTCAGTCATTGCTTATTTCAACAAACATCAGGCTAAATATAAACACTATTTCATTCATAAACGCTATGCATCCTCAAATAAGTAGATAAACGAAGAGTTTTTAAACACACTTTACACATTGCAGAAACCTTTGTATATAAATACTTTATTATAAAATATTTTGAAATAACTAATGATTGTATTGGCGGTTAATACAACTGTGAAGTCATGCATCTCATTTTGTGTGTCCTCTGTTCGCTTCTATTTGTCCGACGAAAGGTCCATCCAGAAGTTAATGATGATGATGTACCCATCTCTCTCGATTAGAGTGAGAAACAGTCCCTGTAGGGATGGATGTAGCGGGTTTGGCAGGTCAATAGACGAGTGATTGATGTTTGTCTCGGGACCTACGTGACCATTACGAGTAATGCGCAATTGTATCAATTAACAAATGGATCTGCCCTTGTTTAACCACTAAGTTACATTGTGAAAATATGCCTTTGAGGTGAAATTCGAAGAGCTAGAGTGAGGGGGGAGAAACTAACTGGAAGCAGCCCCCTCATATCTAATTATACACCAGTGGAAAGAAGCAACGAGAATTGCATTTTAATTGAACGATGCGCAGTTGAAAGAGGAGAAAGAAATAATGTGTTGCTGTTGAATAAACATTGGGAGAAGAAAATGAAGTTTAGTAAGTCAGATCTGAACCACAATTCTCTCTCTCTCTCTCTCTCTCTCTCTCTCTCTCTCTCTCTCTCTCTCCACGTGTCTTTTCTAATCTGCACTGGATGAATGTCTTTTTTAAAGCAATTACTATTTTCTTTATTTTGATCAGAACATACGCGCACATTTAATGGAAACACATCATCCACTATCACACGCGGCAATGGCACCGGCGATGATAAACCAATTCGCAGCCTGTCACCCCACAGCGCCTTGTGACGGGGTTTGATCCGTTCTCGTCTGGATTTCATCATTTCCAAGGATAATGCTCTATGAGAAGAATATTTCATTGCCATGTACTTAAAAAGGATATATGCCGAGTCCCTGGAGATCTCTCTGCGATTACGGGCTTTTTCTTCGAGTGGCGCCAGAGAGCTACGGGAAAAGACTGGAACCCCACTGAAAAGACACACCACAAAGAGCCCATAGACCGGTCTACAATGACAGCGTGGTTGCTCATTAAAACTTTATGGTGGCTAGGGGCATGGTCATTCTAATCCAGTGGCATGTTGACACGAAGTTAGCGCTGGTAAGACGCCTAATCGGTCATATTACACAGAAATGGATAGAGAAATCCTTCCTCGGTCTGAGACCAGGGGCATGGCTCACATCACCGTTTCTAACTTTGCCCAAAATGCAGATGAGAAATTCAATATTTCACCCAGATTCAGAGCTGTGCAACTAAGGTGACATAGGTGTATCAGTTGTAAAATATTATATTAATGGTAGCCTACATGGAAAGCAACTGCTTACCTAGGTAATTTAGGCCATATTATGATACATTTATACTTTATTTAATACTGTGAAAGCAAACAACATTCCATGCTCCCTCTAGTTCTTTTAGGTTATTTAAATTATAGGCCTATATCTATGCCGCCTAGCACACAGTTCAAGCAAATAGACATACATGTTAAAGGTTTGACACAATTAAAAGTGTTTCAGTAAAATAAATTATAATGCCCATAAAGCCATGCTATCATGTTTTATGTGTTAATAGTGCACCAAGGCTTGGGCCTCTTACAAGGGCGTATGTGATGGCCCAAGAGCATATGGACAAACTCATGCATAATGTATGGGCCGCAGTCACAGAGGATCTCCACGAATAAAACCCAGATCAACACTAATTGTAATGGCAAACCTCACGGGCTGCAACCTTCCCGTCCCTTCATTCATGTCTATCTCCAGCTAAATGCCATCTGATGTGTGCTGTTTTACTGCTAACTCATGTCAGACAATTTTTTTGCATTTTTCATAGAAACCAGGGGCTTCACTAGAACTAAAACTTTACTGGGGCACAGGTCCCCCACCCCCAATAACTCAAATCACCCTTATTTGTTCTTGAATGCATAGAGTGTGCTAGGCTATACATTGTGCTATGTGAACTTCCTCTCTCTGGCCACTTACTAAGCCATATTGTTGCTACTTAAACTGAAACAACTACCTACTGCTATAGGTAAAAATAGAGAATGATCTTATCATAGCAAACAGTCTCATCATGTTTTTTTGGCACAAAAGTGAATATTTTACATGCAAATAACAACAAAGCCCAATCAAGTCAACTATAAATCAACTTAGTCTCCACAAATTGATATTGTATCTGCAATCAGGTTAGCTATATACTGTAGTATTTTTCACTCACTGACAAGTCTTACCTGTCTCATCTGTTTTTATTGCTTCCCTGTCTTTGCTACAAATACCTTTCTGATGTCCATCTATAGGGGTCAGTGGTGTTTGAAATCATCATAGGCAACTATATCAATATTTGATTTACTAATTT
>NW_027468630.1:8650968-8670968 GCF_046254945.1 Alosa pseudoharengus | reverse complement strand
GAGGCTGCTCTCAGGGTCTCTACAGTTATCCATTTCACTAACCAAGTTAAAAGGCACTTCAGCAAAGAAATCCTCTTTTGTTGCCAGTTTAATTATGGAAATAACTTCAGATGAGTTGCGACATGTATATCCAAGACATACAGTATCAAACCAAATAAAACGTAAGGGGAAAAAATGACACTAAAGAAGTCCAGTTGCAGTGTGTTTGTTGTGTGAAATGGAATGGTATTCATTTATATTTTATTAGCCATAATGAATTCATTTTTGTATTGTATGATCTCATAGCCATTGTTAATTGTGGGTGGGCCCCTGCTGTAGAGCGTCTGAGTCTTTTGTTTTATTCCACTCAGATGGAGATCCACAAATCTTTGTGCTTTGTACAGTTTTGACTATCAGCACACACACTTCTGGTCACTAATTCACTGTTGTATGTGTGTGTGTGTGTGTGTGTGTGCATTGTATGTATGTGTGTATATGTACAGTAGGCCCACTGTATGCATGTGTACGTGTACAGTATGTGTGTGTGTGTGTGCGTGTGTGTGTGTGTTAAAGAGAGAGAGAGAGAGAGAGGATCTGCTACTGGTTGTGCTCTGGTAAGTGAAAAATAGTGCCAATACAAATAGCCACACGTGATGTTTGTTTGCATAAACTGTTTTGAAAGGCTTCACCGAATCATGTTTTTCCTTGTGGAGCAGGGGTGAGCAGGAAGGAATAATCCTCACCAAACTGACAGTGGAGTCTCTTTTTTCTCGCTGCGCATGAATTAATTTGATGAAGTTCACCAGTGGGTACTGACAGGAGGGTGCCCATGAATAGTTTTGGGGCGCTTGGTGTGGCTTTGGGTTATGACAACAAATGGTAGGGTAGGGGCTTACTTTCTGTTTTCGTTAAAATAGCGTAGACTGTAGAAACGTCAAACTCACTCTCAGCAAATGCACTTCTCCACTGTTATGGTACTTCAAAGGAGACATTCTGCATTCTGTGCCATGGAACGTGGGTCACGAAAAATGTGTCTAATTGAACAGTGAGGTCTTTTTCTATCCTTTTTGATTTGGCCCCTCGGTGAAGGAAATGCCTTGGGAGGGAAATTCAAAAGTATGTAGGGCGGCGAATTAGGCTTGTGTTACATGTAGGAAAAGAAAAAGAACACTCATTTACCCTCCATTATCACACGCACATCTTTTTTTTTTGCTCCCCGTCTCCATCCTGACCAATTGGTAGTCATGATCACTTAGCGGTGGGTATTCTGCAGCTTTACGAAAATCGACCTGAGCACTTTCATCTTCAGGTAAGTGTGCTGGCGTGACGGATAACGGGCTAAAAGCGGGGTCCTGTGTAAGCTCGCTGCAGATGCCCTGCAGACCAGGCTGGCCACAGTGGGAGGAAAACGGCTTTTCCACCCATGACAGTTCAATTGGCGGAGGCCCCCTCTGTTCTTCATTTGCTGGGGCAGGCACTGGAGGGGTCTTTCCATGGTCGGGCCTCAAACGCAACCCAGATGCGTCTAAAAATATGCCCACCCCCACCGCCACCGTCACCACTCCCTCCGCACTCCCTAGCCTTGCACACATTTGTTTTCCTCCCCCGGTTCTCTCATCTCTTCGCTTCCTACCAGAGAGCAAAGATCTCAATCATGCTTGGGTTCTAGCTCCTCTGCTAAGACGATAGTCCGCCATTGTGCATCTCGTCTGGGTTAAAACTCTTCCTGTGCCTCACCTGTTTCTGAGAGGCTTCACCCATACCTGCCTGCTCCACTTCTTAGGCGCTGGTGTGCATTACCTCCAACCTTTAGGATGAGCTAATCGTCATACTCCTCTCATATTGCTACTAAAAAAAGAACACAAACAGAAGAACAGAAGAATTCCAATCTTTTTTGCAACTCAAGTCAGGAGGAAAAGTTGAAATGCTTTAGTCATCAGTTGGGGCGGTGGAGTGGATTGCACAGTGAGAAAAGGACAGGACTGCTTTAATTCCTACCAGAGCCACTGGCATCGCCCCCACCTAATGAAACCCAGCACTGGTGACACCGACACCCCTCCCTCTCTCCCTCCTTCTTGGCCGAGCGATGTCATGCAGCCACAGCCGTTCTGGTTGCAGTTGGGTTAGATTGCCACTCTGACATGGTGATTTTATTTCATTTTTATTTTCCATCCAAATCATATGTATTATGTACGACCATGGCCTGACCAAGGTTATTTTTTCTGGATCTAGCTGGAACGGTCGGGGCCAGTGAAGCCTGGGCCAACTTAAAAGCAGATGTTACAAAAGCCAGCGACATCAAAAAGCTCTTGTTAAATGTACAGAAGGTGAAATGAAATAGCTTTGATTGCCAAAGTTGCTGGTTATTGTAAACTAGTCCTGAATGCTCCTGCTAGAGGGCCCCCTCCTGATCCCAGGCGCCCGGCGAAGACATCATCAGATTTCAAAACCGGCTACAGCTTCTCGTTGTTGCTGCTAATTTCTGATTTGCAGATTGTCAAGCTTACTTTGTAGACCGGAGGACCAGATCAAATCTCCACCGCATGTAAACTAATAAAAAGCCAGGTCTAAGGGAGGGCGGGGGTTAATTTGGTGGTAGTCGTGGCTCTGCATGAAATGCAATACCATGCTTTTAAACATATTTTGCCCTAGTATGCACCATGTTTTTTTTTTCTGTGACACTTGGTGCAAATTTTGGCCATTTATCTTTAGTTTTGTAGGCTTAGGGCTTTGCTAAGGTCTTTGCTGGTGGTGGCAGTACTGTGTGTTTCTAGAGGGGAGGCAGGGGATGGGGGAATTCATGTGGCACACTACATTCCTTTAAAATATGGTGAATGAGAGTCCTTCAACACGTGTCATGTTTACCCTGAACATGGGAAAACAAACTGACAGAGAAGAAGTCATTGCAGGTTGTAAAACATCCATTTGAAAGGCAAGGGGGCTTAAATTCCAAGTGTCAAGTACAGCAGTGTCACCACAAGGTGTTGAAAGTAAATATATAGTGTTACCTTGAGCCTAACTAAACACAAAGTAAAGCATAAACTAAAAATAGTGAACATTTGCTGCAGACATGCTGTAGAGGCTCATTGCCAGAGTGGACCAACGGACTGACTGATTTTCCAACAGTTTAATGGATGTACCATATAATGTTGTTCTCCAGAACTAGTGAACAGCCAGTGATCGCATCTTCTCCTGTGCTATATATCTTTTTATGGATGTTGCTTGTATCGAATGACTAAAGCAGCTTGAGAGACAACATTTGAGAACAAGTTAACAAATAAAATAGCTGACATTTTAGAACAGCACTGTGAGAGGTCCACTTTTTCTTTGTCATACGCTGGGCAAAATGGGCTAATTTGAGGTGATGTCATTTTGTTGTCACTGTTGTTATTCTGTTAGTGTGTCATAAATGTCTGTTATTTTTTTGTCTCAAGCCTAATCAGCATCACAAATCCTTGCACCATTGACCCTGTTGGCAATGCTTTACTGTTGTTACTCAGAGGCCATTGCAGACAATTGTATCATACAACCTGGCACCTTTGGTGATGTTGGTCATCATGAAAAATAAATGGAAAAATATAGAATTGTATAAATAGTATGTCCGTGCAAACGTATTATGTTGTTATATCAAACGTTATTCCAGTGCTAGGTTGTTGAGTTTGGTTAGATTGTTTTTCTGTCGAGATGAGACTGATTTATTGAATTAGTGAACTTTTTGATTGCCTAATTTTTGAATACGGAAATATATATATATATATATATTGTTTGTAATTGTTTGCATTAATTAAAAGTGATTTAAAAGTTCCGGATGCTTTTACTTTTCCACAACCTCATGTGATCTTTGTATGACTGTATGCTGTGGAATGCTAAATCCCTGTTTGAAAGTCATATTTTGTCCTGAGGCTCTAGGTTCTGACCCTAGAGAAACATATAGCTAAGGCTCTAGTTATATCTGATGTAGTATGTTTTGGTAAACCTGAAGAAGAAAGAAAGATATCGGATATCAAAAAGCTTATGTTTATTTGTTATGACTGCAGCTATTTGGAAATTTGATTTTTTTATCCTGCTAGGTCCAGAATATATCAGGTGTATGGGGTCCCCAAAACCTGAAACGACTTCTGTAAACTAAATAAATACTGAACAACAATACTTTTCTTGGAGGACTGTGCTTGAACTCTTATCTTGTTGTTTGGAGGACTGATGCACCACCTCAAGCCCAATAGAACGATGTATCCCATCCATTGAATATTTCACACCTTTCAGGCTTCAGAAACTCTCAATCTTCTTTAATACATCAAAGCCCACCGCTAAATGAAGGGCTGGCTTAAAGTTTCATACCAGAGATGAACAAGGGAAGCAGAAGAGTTTTTTTAAACTCAAGGAAAAGTAAGGGTGCACCGATACCACTTTTTTCAGACCAACTATATAGTATCTATACCAGCACTTAATAAGGCAGTATTTCCATACAAATAACAATTACCACCAAAATGCAATGAATTTTAAGAAAAGTTTAATCAGATGCACTGTATTAAAAAGAAATATAAATAACAATATGAATATAAAATAGAATGTATAACAGGTGGCGATTTCCTACCACAACGTTGTCATGGTATCACTGCATGGTGTCAGAGAATATTTATGAGAACAAGTATGAGTGCCCCATTCCCCGATATCTGATACCATTATCGTAACCTGTACATCCCTGAACAAAAGTAACATACGTAAGTTTGCTAGAAGTTCTTTATGTTTCAAAAGGCCAGAGTTTAGCAGATTGGAACATTCACATGGTTCTCTCTGTCTGTGTGTGATTGATCTCTGTGTGTGTCATCTTTCTGCCAGCCGTCATTCCTAAAATACCTCCCTGTCAACCGTTCTAGTCAGGTACGTCAGCTGCACCTCCCGCAGGGCAGTCTCTGCCTCCCTCGGTCGCCCAAAACATTTTTGTCCTGATTGTCTAATTACACCTATCAATTACTCATGTCGACATTTTTATTACACGTCCAAGTGTACTAAATAAATCAAGAGTGAAGATGGGTAGTTTGTCTGCTGTGTTTTTCCCATTTAACTTGACATCATGTGAAGTGTTTCTGTAGTGTAGTCGACCCGTCTTTGTTGTAAGTATTATATGGTCGACTGAATGGATTGTTTTGCCGTTTTCTTCTGTCTATCCCCTCGAATATGTAACTGACCCTGAATATTCTGGCAGACCCTTTTTTTAAAAGTCAGCTGCTGTGGTCTGTTGGCTGTAAGTAGGGTTGGGTAATTGGCTTTGCTGTTTTTTGTGTGATTTGGATTTTCAAAGGGATAACTGCAGGGCTAAACTGAACCTCAAACATCATTCAAAGTTAAAAAAGGTTTTAGAGTCGTGCCAAATGTTTTAACAGAGAATTAGGCACAGAAATTACCTCTCATGGGTTTCCATGTGCTTCTGTGTTCTTCGTCCAGGTAGTGCCTAAATGCAAGGGTGAGACAAAGGTATAGTATGTGTTGCCCAGTAGGAACGTATTGAAACCCCCCACTCCACCCCCCACCCCCCCCCCCCCCACCTCTTCTTTGGGCTTCAAGGTCTTCACCCAGGGCTTATCACTTCACACGCAGGACTGTCGCTTCCTGGAACCCCGCTCCCTTCAACCACCCCCTCTCCAGCATGCCCCCCACCCCCCCCTACGTTCCCCATCATGCTTCCTGGGGCTGTCTGTACTCCGGTCAGGTCGGTGTTAAAACCGGGGTCAGATAGCGAGGCGCAGCGATAACCCCTCCCAAGTGCTGCTCCGCGAGCTGACATGAAGCAGATGTCCCGGTGACCCTCTCTCCTTGGGAACAGGACATACGGCACAGGGCCTGCTTTTGTGTGTGTGTGTGTGTGTGTGTGTGTGTGTGTGTGTGTGTGTGTGTGTGTGTGTGTGTGTGTGTGTGTGTGCAAACCAGAGGAGTGAGTGTGAAAAAGGCATAATCACAGATCAATTTTAGTCAAAAGGTACAAACAGAAATTTCTGGATGTCAAATACTGGAGAGATGACTGGACACTGTTGTGGGAAAATGCACTGTGAGTGTGATTCAGTTCTCTAATCCGGACATGATGAAATCAGTGTTCTCACTTACATGGGATCAAGGTCTTGATCAGTTGGATGTTATATGGATGCTATACCTTTTACCTTTAAACACACATATAGGCACTATGCACATATGCAAACATACATACCAATCCACACACTTTGTGGACCGGCTTCTGAAGTGCAGGTTGAGAGGAGTGTATGCGTGTGTGTGTGTGAGAGCATGTATGTGTGTGAGGGGGGTGCTTTTGGCTGCGACCTCATTACCATTCAAGCCCAGTGGTGAGAAGAGGAGGTGCTCAACTTTCCCAATGCAGGTCACCGTCATCTCCAGGAGACGTGGACAGAGGGCAGTCGCCCCCCGACCCCCGCTTCCTCCTGGGAGATAGGGGAGCTCTGCTTTCTGTCAGGGTGTCCTCTGCTCCACAGCCCAGGGGGCCTGCCGATGTGGGAACCCAGCGCTTGAAAGCGAGCCTGGGGAAGGGCTTGGGTGGGGGTGAGGGGACAGGGGGATAACATTAAATAAACCTGAGGGAAGAAGAGAACTTCTCTCGCTCCTCTCTTCTCTGCTCTCTTCTCCTCCTCCTCCTCCTCCTCTCCACTTCTCTCATTGCCGGTCGATAGCGTTAATTGGCCCGCTCCGTCAACGGAACATTGATTGTGGCCACTAATAAAAGAGCTATTGATTGGCACTTTGTTTAACATTGGCCTGCGCCGGGCCGCGCTGCCCTCTCATGCTATCCCGACAGCAACCTTTTCCTGTTTCCAGCATTTCTTAATGTCATAAATTAGCTTGGTCGATTAGGGGGATTTTTGTATGTCTTATTCTCTTTTCCATTTTTCAGAAGCTTTGAGAAGATGATTCTAAAATGTGGTTTAGAGGGCACTTTACAATGATAAATGTATTCCTGATGTTGCCAGACCCAGTAACAAATGTACTTAGAGCAACAGTGTACCCTCCGATCGTTGCAGGTGATGGTGCCTGAGACCAAACTGTTTTCCATACCTCTGCCAGGAGGACTGGTATTAATGTACATATTATGAAATAAAAATAACTCTTACTATATTTGAATACATCATTTGCATGTTCCTCTGTATAAGCAGTTTGATTTCAGTTTCTATATTATATACATACACGTTTAATATCTTAATCTTCTGAATAGACTGTGTGGTTAAAAGTTCATAACTGCATTTGCATGTATTTCAATCAGAGCACTTATGTAAGGGCTATTATCCTCCTTACAGGACTGCTCACTTGCTATAATAAACATGCTGATTTATACCGATGAAATATCCTTAATTGCAAACTCACACAATCAAGGTTCTTAGTGTCTTCAATTAGAGGAGGAAATCTTGAAATGGCCCTGACTAATGTACTGCAGGGATTTAATTATCTCCATTAAATATTCAATGATCAATAGAGTTTGTTTTAGTCGATCAATAGGTGCCGTGGCTGTAGAAGGACAATGTGCATAAGTTAATATTTGCATTTCAAAGAGTCTTATATCACATGGCCCCATTGGAAATCCATACCATTTTGTACAGCTGTATTTCATATTTATCATTTCTATCTCCTCGTCACTGACTACTATTGATTCTGCCTTGCGTATTTACAGCTTGGAAACTGCCGTAGGTTTTATGTGTCAAAATGTTTTTAGGAAGCTGATACATCCTTGCTCACCCCAGCTTACACTCTCTCTCTATCTCTCTCTTTCTCTCTCTCTCTCTCTGGCAGAATGGAAATTAAAACCTGTCATCTTCCCACCCTTGCAGAGCTCAGTGCTATGTGTGTGCGACTGTGAGAGTGTTATTCAAATTAAATAAATATCTCTGAGGAGCCACAGGAGTACCCAGAGCCACTTCAAAGCATGTGTTACCCTTTCAGAGAGACTTGCTCCCACTGGAGAGCGATTTTGTTTACCTGCTGCATCTCTAATGGCCTATTTTTGCACTGATCTTTTGCATGTTTGCAAGGCTCATTTAGCCCGGTTTAAGCATGTGGCATTCACTGGCTTGTCTGGCTGCTGTGTGCTGTATTGTACAGCGTTGCATCAGATTAGTTGTGACACTCTGCCTTGTCAAAAGAATGAGCTCACATAATTTCAGGTGTTTGCTACAGCTTGATTGCAACACAATTTCTTGCAAAATTAATTTATTTAGCTGTGTATTTGTATGTAGGTGACTTCTGTCACAGGAGCATTCTTGCGTCTATGATGTATTCAGTGATATGTAAAAGGTAATTGGTGCTACTTGGGAATTTCGCATACAATCTATTTTTAGCTTTGTATGGAAATAATTTCTTTCACATTTATATTAAAACATTTTGATATCTGTATTTTTTCTAACTTCTAGCTAGCTTCATGGAATATTTATGGCCAAGAGTATTGATATTTGGATAATAGATTATATGATTTCATGCCTCCACTACTTATTGACCTACCAGAATTTACGTCTACTGGGTCACCATTGATTTAAAATACACTTAAAATATTCCTAATGGTCTTTTCTTAAATTATATATAATGATAAATATATAAATATTGTACATGACTCAGCCTAAATTGATGCCATAATTATCTGACTGCAAATGGAAAATTGACATTGTGAGGAAAATTGCATAGACGACCTCTGGATATTACTTGCACTGTTCTATGTAAGTCAATCTTTGTGATACTATAAGTTATGCTTTCATTTCTAACCAAGCTAGAACAGGATTGTTCTAATACACATAGTGTAACAAGTCTAAATATAACATGATGCATGCAGTTAATGCTATTTTTCCTACCGGAGAGCATTCGCATATTAGCAAAGATAGTAACAAAATCAGTGAGCGTATCCTAGGTGCTGTATCTCAGTAGAGGACGAACACAGACAAACATGCTGGCGTCAGTTCCACCCGCCGTCTTTTCCTTTTCCTCCCTGTCCTCCTCGTTTGCATAATGTTCGGTAGTTACAGCACTGAGTGAAAAATATGTCTCTTCCACCCCCCCCCCCCTTCAGTGAAGGTCGATAGAGGAACTTGATAGATTAATCAATACTCTGTGTGAGAGCAGTGATTCTCGCCATGCTGGGGCAGCCGTGGTCAGGCCTCGGACCGTGTTTAAAAGGCTTCGCACCTGACCCCCGCACACTCCCTTCACGCTAGACCCATTTATTACTGAGGAGCCTCGGTCTGGAAGCCTCTGGAGAACTCCAGCTTTTGCCCTTCAAGGGCCAAGGTGCTGTGTGGGGGTAAGGGGGGGGGGGGGGGGCTCGACCACTGGGGTACCACCAGGGCCAAGTGAGGGCTTGCTCCTCCACAGCATGACACACATCGACACTGATCAGCTTGGTTGGATATTGAATTGCGTCTGTTCTGCGATTTTTATCAACAACAACAACAACACATTGCATTTATATAGCGCTTTTCTCGACCCTCAAAGCGCGTCACATGGAAGGGGGGACCTCACTAGCAACCACCATGTATTTTTATTTTTACAGGTGTTTCTGTGGATGGTTGAACAACAATGGAACATTTTTGCAGCATGACCAACATTCTGACCTTTTTTTTTTTTTTGCAGATACTTGTGCAATCCCAGATGTCGCAGGCTTGAACATTAGTCACGTTTCTGTATAATCTCATCCTGTAAGCCCAAGAGTGTCCAGCCACCTCTAATGGTTGATGGTGTTGTCTCCTGTGCACTGAGCAAGACAGGCCAAGGCAAACACACATGATTATATACCCTTTAAAGCATCACTCATAATCAGAGGGGACATTTCAAGTAGTAAGTTTAAATTGCTCCCAGTGGTGGTCTTAATCTGACAAAAATCAATACAGCTTTTACTGTCACATCGGATGGGTGCTCGGTTGTATTGATGTTCAGATGTCATTTTGAGAGGATTTGATGCCTCTATTCCCCACTCTCCTCAGAGGAGATGGCGCGATATATCAACTGATCTTGTCGGGTCTTTCTTTCACGGAGTTAGTTGAAGCTTTCTGCCGAAGTCGGGGCGAAATGAGGCTTGTTCTGCAGAGGTACAGTCACTCTTGACGTGCTTGGTTTACACAACAGGGCTTATTTTAAAGCTGCCTATTGATCCCCCAGCAGCCTCTCAAAGAAAGCTCTTTAAATGAATACAATCTTAATGGGTTATCACTGTAAGCTTCGGTGCAAGGCGAGAGAGCGCTTGGCTCGTGCGCGAGTCGAGGCAATTTATCTGGCAATTCAATCAGAGGAGGTAAAGTTAAACATGATTCAATAAGGCTGTCTTATTGTGGCAGGTTCCTATAGCGGGAGAGGGGGCAGGTGGGGAGAGGAAGGAGCTGAGACAGCGTACTAATGGTACGAGGGAAAAGAAAATGGGCCCTGGGTTTCCTATTTTTTTTTCTGTGTGTGTATGTGTGTGCGTGCGTGCATGTGCGTGTGTGTGTGTGTTAAGGCATGACGTGATGGACTTTTAGGGAATGAGCAAAAGGGAAACTTTTACAGCTTCACATGGTTTAAAATAGTCCCTGTGAATGATCCAGAAGGGAACAGTGACAGAGAGCAAAGAGAGAGAGAGACAGGGAAAGAGAAATGATAATAATGATGAGTGAGCCTGAGTGATCCTAGCACCCTCAGCCCTTGATGAAGGGTCGTGGACTTCACCCCCGTCCCCATCTCCCTCCACAATCCTCCAGCCCCTGACAGCCTCCCCTCCAGCCCCAGAGTCACATTTCAGGCCTGGCTGCTACTTAAAGGCCCATAATCCTGTGCTGAATGGCTGCAGCGCGGCCCGGGCAAGAGCCAATGACTCTCTTTAAGGACTCCCGCTGCTCAGGGACCTAGGGCTAGTGGCTGTTGCTGCTCCATTGAGTGTGCTGCTGTCATTATTTATTTAGCCGTTAAGTGTTTAAAGCGGAGGGGCTCCGTAGGGATGGAGCACGCTTGCTGAAAATATTCGGCACATTTATATTGTTGTGTGTGTGTTTGTGTGTGTGTGTGTGTGTGTGTGTGTGAGTGTTTGGGGGATGGGGTGGGGGGGTGGGGGGTCAGGGAGTAGAGGAGTTGAAAGTGTGTTTATTAGAGTACTGATGGAATACAGTTGTAGATTCGGTTACTGTGTGTGTGGTGGCATTGCTACGTGTGGTTCTGTTATTGTTCAGATTCGGTTACTGGGTGTGTGGCAGCATTGCTACGTGTGTGCCGGTTACTGTTCAGATTTGGTTAGGAGAAGAACAAAAGGTGTGGCTTCTGTTTTGTTATCGCCGACACTTAAGAGGGCGAAATGGGTATCATATTTGTCATCTTTGAAATGGGAGGCAGACATGAATAAATTATTGTTAACAGGGGATTCCTTAAGAGGCGGCATTTGGCCCGAAGCAGTTGCCCTCTGCGATAACACCATCACCGGAGTTCAAAGTTCGCCCATGGGGATCGTGACACGGCCATTTGATGCTCTCACACCCAACCTCACCAGAAATCATATTAAACACTCAAACCCACTCAAACCCACTGCAGCGTTGCAAATGACAAAGCATTAGCTACGTTCGCCTCCTTCCCCTCAGCCGCCCATTTACCTGCCATGCATCTGAGAGGTATTTGTCTCTGTTTTGTGTGGTACTTCATTCGAAAAGGAGGTTTGGTCCTCAGAGAGCGAGGGGGAAAGTGAGTGAACAGATTGAATGGCTAATGAAATGGGTACCTCTGGGCCAGGATAAATTCCCCGGACTGGCGAGCTCCACTGGAATTTGGCCCTCCTCGGAGATTAATGGCCGCCTGGCCCACCCATAATGAACTAGTTTGGCTTGGCAGCGCAGGTGCCCCGAATTCATCATGGTGTCCACAACTGGGTCACATGGGCCGTGCCGACATCTTTATAAATCCTCATCCTCCGTGTGTGTGTGTCCGTGTGTGTGTCTGTGTGTGTGTGCTTCTGGTCATTCTTTAATTCACATTTTCTCCCTTTCTTTCTTTTCATCTTTCATTCATTCATTCTTTAATTTTATCTGTCTTTATTTTCTTATTTTTTTCATTTCTCTCTGATTGACCTCATCCCACCATCACCCACTGTCCCTGTACTCTCTTTCTCCCCTGTCTTACACCCCCCCCTCTCTCTCCTTTTCTCTCTCCCTCTCTCTCTCTTCTCTCTCTTCTCTCTCTCTCTCCTCTCTCTCTCTCTCTCTCTCTCTCTCTCTCTCTCTCCTCTCTCTTCTCTCTCTCTCTCTTCTCTCTCTCTCTCTCTCTCTCTCTCTCTCTCTCTCTCTGTGTCTTTGCTGCAGTGGCTGATTTACGGCCCTGTGTCTGGCCTCCCCTGCCAGGCCCCTCCCCGCCCTGCACAAATCCAGGTCACTGCACTGATGGAGAGGAAATGGAAAGCTAATTAGATAATGGGAGGTGAAAATGGGAAAGAGTGAGCTGGAATCTGCCATCTCTCCATCTCTCTCTCTCCATCTCTCTCTCTCACACACACACACACACACACTCTCACTCTCACTCTCTTTCTCTCTCTCGCTCTCTCTCTCTCTCCCGCTCTCTCCGTCTTTCCCTCCCTCCACCCTTCCCTATGATCTATATTTATCACACACACACTGTATGCCATGTCAGCGAGTGACCATTATAGTGCCATTTGGTAGTGGATCTCTGAACCACCATGTCACTTTTTGTTATGTTTTGAGTTTTAAACCAAAAAAAGCGTGGCAAAAAAGCTTGCTTTCCCCCCTACAACCCTCAGGCAACTTCTGTTGCCCCCTGTTAAAACCAGCAAGTTTGTGAACTTTAAATAGAAGGACATGGCCGCTATTAAACATTTTATCCTCTTTTGAAGGTGCCGCGGTTTCTAGTGTGCCTTGGCCTAGAATAATACACGAAGCCGGGGAGGGCCTAGTGGAGCCATTTTGCTTTAAATTAGGTCTACTGTGGTGCTGAAGATGTGCTTTCTTCTTTAGTGTCCAAACTCAGCCTCGGCCTGTGTTTCTGTAAAACAGAAAGTGCATCATTGGGGAGCTCGGCTTTCCACTGAAGCACATCAAAAAATGAAGACACAAACCTGTATTGATCAAAAAGCGTCCGGCTTTGAAGTTCTTCCCAGCTATGTCTGGAGCAGTTGTCCAGTGAGAGGGGTGTCTTCACTCCAGCATTGTTGTGGAAAATAAATTCTGCGCTTTACCAGTTGACTTGTTCCACTGCCTGAACGTCAGAACTCCAAGACATACTATAAGGAGCTTGTGTTTGTGTTTCCATTTCTCTAGTGGATCAAATGCATGGTGGGGAGATATATCACCTCATACAGTTGCAGTGTATGGTGTATGGTGATTTAGATATCAAAGTTTAGTGATATCAATACACATAAACTGCAGTGTATTTCTCTATAAAACACAATCTTCAATGGCTCCACATTTTAGCAAGACCTAATAAGTATCACAATTGACGTTCACAGAGAAAGAGAAAGTGATACAGTGTAGGCTAGGCTTTGCCCCATGACAACAGTGTAGTCTGAGGCAATGAATCTTTGGCGAGGGTACGTGGGAACGGTAGACAATATTTAGGATATTTTGATTAAACTGCTCATAATGGGATTTTTGCACAGTACAATAGAGATTAGTTTTTATGAATTGTCCATTCTCCTGGTGCTATATGCTAAGCTAAATGATATCCCTGTCACAGGCTCCTAAATATAACCTGGTAAAGATTATTGATGAGTGCAATAAAGGCAAATTATCCAGTGGAAAGTTATGAAAAAGAAAGACTCTGTGCTTTAATGTGCTTTGTTTACCTTTCACAATTATCAGCTGAGGATGCATCTTCAGTAATTGTGAGCACTCCACTTTGCCTCGCTGGTGCTGTTGTTTATACCAGTCTCTGAAGTGTTTTAGGGGAATGGATGACTTCAATAATTCGGCAGTTTACATCCTGTCACATTAAGAAAGATTGGACATTAACCATATGTGGAAGAGCTATGAATTGGAAAAAAAAAGATTTTTTTATTACAGTAAGATATAGTGATGAATGCATCTGATTATAACTCTTTCTTATTAAATGGATGTAGACATAAGGAAAAGTGTTTATAGAAAGTTATTATTATTATTATTATTATTATTATTATTATTATTATTATTATTATTGTTATTATCATTGTGACTAAACCTAAGACCATCAAAGCTCATTATATTGGGTCATGACAATATGTCATTGAACCATATTTGTCTGTTATCCTATTCATCTCTTATTAAAATGTCACAGCTACTAAATTATCTTCCTTAGCAGACTCCTATGTAGAGTGTGCCAGAATGTGATATAGGTTTAGAGTGAAGTCCAGAATGTGATGTAGGCTATATTGAAGTCCAGAATGTGATATAGGCTATAGTGAAGTCCGGAATGTAATATAGGCTATAGTGAAGTCCAGAATGTGATATAGGCTATAGTGAAGTCCGGAATGTAATATAGGCCATAGTGAAGTCCGGAATGTGATATAGGCTATAGTGAAGTCTAAAATGTGATATTGGTTATAGTGAAGTCCAGAATGTGATATAGGTTTAGAGTGAAGTCCAGAATGTGATATAGGCTATAATGAAGTCCAGAATGTGATATAGGCTATAGTGAAGTCCAGAATGTGATATAGGCTATAGTGAAGTCCAGAATGTGATATAGGCTATAATGAAGTCCAGAATGTGATATAGGCTATAGTACAGTCCAGTGCTCTTGCGCTCTCATCGCATCTGGCCATCTCACTAGCCCCTCCACCTCCCCGCCCTGCGTCCAACCCCCAGGGCCCAACTGACTGCAGGCAGGCCCTCTCTGCCAGGCCTGTGCTTGTGTCGATATTGATTCCCCTCCCTCTCCATAATGAACTGGAAGTAGAGCTCTATTACAGCGGGCTCAGCCCATTGGCTGGAGGTAATATGAAATTAGCCAGCGTGCAGTGAGCCTGTCAGTATCGATTTCACTACCCAGATTACTTGTTACAAAAGAATAGAGCTGTCTGCGGCATAATTGAACAAGTTAACTCCTTGTCTCATAAAATGTAAACCCATATTGATTGTGAGCTCAGCTATATGCAGAAGAAAAGAAAGTTGTAATGGTGTTTAATCTGAGGGGCTGCTGATGTTTTCCTTTCTTTGCACCACGATGAAGCTTTTCGAGGGGGGGGGGGGCAGGGTGACATTCGGTGTTCTTGCTGAATCGCCGAAAAAGATGAACGAGTTTGTGTTCCATCAGGACGGCTCGCAGTGCCTTTCCCCACAGTGGAACGCTCACAGAGGAGAGCTCCTCTTCTCTACCTATTTTCAAATCCAGTAATAGCATTGCTTTTCTTCATCAATCATTGCATCTGTACTAGACTGCAGCATCAAGACATATATACCGACACCTAATGCATATAGATCTGAAACATGTGGCTCATATAGCATAGACACATACATCCAGTGGCTTTACAGCTGTAGATGAGATGAAAGAGTAATCAAGGGCTTGATAGGGCCTTTTCTCTCCTCACGCCCTCTGATGTGGTGATGAATCTGCACATAATTGCCCTCTCTGCAGGTAGAATCATGCCATTATATGTGGAATGGTTAAGCAGAGTGCCATCCCATTAATTAGCTGGCCAAATGGAGGAAATGTGGTTAATTATTTAGCTTAGTTTAGGCAGCTGGCTGGGCTCCATGGTGGAAATGATCCCCGCAGCCTGATCAGAGAGAGAGAGAGAGAGAGAGAGAGAGAGAGAGAGAGAGAGAGAGAGAGAGTGCACGCGCTGGAGAATCTCCCCCGTGGGGTGGCGCCGAACAATGGATGGAGGGGTGGATGTGGTGAATACATAAAAAGCTAATGGGGGAGAGATAAATTGATGGAGGGGAATGGATATAGAAAGAGAGAAAAAAGATGGAGACAGAGAGAATCAGAGTGTCTGTGTGTGTGTGTGTGTGTGTGTGTGTGAGAGAGAGAGAGAGAGAGAGAGAGAGAGAGAGAGAGAGAGGGATGGAGCAAGAGACTCCTCACTGTTGAGTCCTTGTAGGATGCTTATTTCACATGATAACAGCATTCCTGAAGCTTTGTGCCATCGTGCTGTGATGGATGGTTAGATTGATGGATAGCTAAATAAATGAATGGACAGATGAAATGGGGGGGAACAAACATAACAAAGACTGTATTATACATACTGGCATAGCCTGTTTATCTGAGAGAGAGAGAGAGAGAGGAAGGGAGGTGAATGTGAGAGAGACACAATATTCCACCCCAGGGTCCTCCTCTACAAAGTGCAATGCTCCATAAAGGCACGCTAAGCAGATGAGTACTTATTCCAGACAGTTAGCCCTGCTAATTAGAAAGCGCAGCCCAGTCAACAGTAAAATGCATGGTTTATTTAGACAAATCTACCAAAATTGTTCATTAGGGGTTAAACAAAATGAGACCGTATTGGATCCTGAGGGGAGGCAAGTGTGGATGGTGATGGTGAAGGTGTGTGTGTGTGTGTGTGTGTGTGTGTGTGTGTGTGTGTGTGTGTGTGTGTGTGTGTGTGTGTGTGTGTGTGTGTGTGTGTTGGGGGAGGTGGGGGGGATTATAAATTGTTTTGTGCGTAAATTTAGCTGTTGTCCCTAACAGGGACATGGGAAGGTACAGCGTTTTCCCCTGGCTGGGTGAGAGGTTAATGAAATGCTCTTTCAGTTGCTTATTTCCTGGTCTCTTCTGGTGAGTGATAAGTAGCTAACCAATGAAGCCTGTAATTACGATCTTACAGAAACCGGCCCGATCTGTATATAAATCTCGCCATCCAATTACAAGATGTAATAATTCTGCACTCAAGCTGGTAATGAGGTCTAATACTCGCGCATGTGATAATCCCCTCTGGATGCTGGCTTGATCAGATGTTGGCTTTGTAATTAGACTGGCAGAAAATCATTATTCCGTGTTCAGGAAAAAATGAGGTTGGTGGGAAGTTAATTTTCTCCCCATTCTCTGAAGCGTAGACAAGAATTTAACGATTTAATCATGATTGTTAGCTATTTTGCAATCAATTTGTAATGATTGTGTCGCAACAGAGGGTTGCTGGAAGAGGGGCCTGTAAAGATTGAAGGTGTCACTGATATGGCAGTTGCAGCAGAGAGGGTGTCAGAGAGAGAGAGAGAGAGGGAGGGAGAGAGAGAGAGGGAGAGAGAGAGAGAGAAAGAGAGAGAGAGAGAGAAAGACAGTGATAGGCTAAGAGAGAGGAAAGACAAAGATCGAGAGACATGAATGTAGATAAGGCAGCACAATCAAATGAGATACAACAGAGGAAAATCTCTGTCAAAATTAATTCTGCTTTAAACTGGAGCATTTGAAAATAGCTGAAGTACTTTTGTCCATGCAGTATTCTTGTCTGTCTTGTTGTGAAATCTCATACTTTCAAAATCAGCATGCGCATAAAACAGATCAAATGTTTGCATGATATTTGCCTATTTGCCTTTAACATCATTTTCACATGAACAATATCTAAATAAACAGCAGTGGTTTTACAGTAAGCACCGGTAATTCAGATTTATAAATGGATTTAAATCGATACAATGTACACTGTGTGTTTTCAGTATAGCCTACGCCATGTACAGTCAGGACATTTTCTATATTATTGCTCAAGTTCATGCGTTTTCATGTGTGACCTTTTCAGCAGAGGGTTTTTCACAGAAGCCTTTAGCCGTGAGAAGATCTGAGCCACTTGTCTCGTGTGTGTGTGTGTGTGTGTGTGTGTGTGTGTGTGTGTATGTGTGTGTGTGTGCACATGTGTGCATGTGTGTTGACCGTTTGATCAGTGGCAAGTCAGAAGCACTTTTGCAAAGCAGAAATCTCTTTTTAACTGAGTAGATTTAGACAATCCAGTGCCTTGCTTCCCAGCACAGCAGTTCAAATCTCTCTGCGATTTAGGATGAATACTTTATTGATAAAGAATTGACCTCTCTCCTTGGAGGCAATTTCTATAATTGATCATGTTTGAAGTGTCTATGTCTCTGTCTTCAAAGAGATTGGGCTTTTTTGATCAGTTATGATAAAGTTCTATCCATAAAATCTTTTACACCAGAGCTGTTATCTTAGTCAGTTCTACCCCTCCTTTATATAACATGTGGGCTTCTTGCAAATCCCAAACAGTCTAAGTTCCAGACTCCTAGTGAGCATGTGAACCTTTAATGATAAATCTCTTAGACTCATTATGGTCTTAACTACTTGGATATTGCCGGAGGATGCTTGTTTGTGTTTATTAAGCTGCTTGGTTTGGTTTCTACGTGCAAATTTAGAAATATAGATCACAGGCAGATCCGCTTAAGGTGTGCTCTTGAAGTCCGCTTTGAGGTCAGCGTGCCTCCCCATCCCAGCCCAGAGGGAGGGCTCCAGAGTGGGGGTCTGCAGGGCCCACCAGGGCCCCTGGGTTTGCCTCATGCATGGAGAGCGGCTCAAGCCAGACCGACTCTCCTCCTTCTTCTGCCTTCTTCCCCTCCGCCTCCACCTTCTCTGCCTGCGCCTGCCCCCCCCATCTCTCTCTGTCTCTCTCCCTCTCTTTTTTCGCTGCACTCCACTCACCTGTTCAATACCTCAGAAGGGCTTTCATGTGCTCTTTGAAAAAATATAAAAAAAATCAGAGAGCGTGTTCTTTCAGGCGCTCAATAGCAGTGCTACCTTGCTAGCTTATCATACTCCCTCCTCTCTCCCTCCCTCCCTCTCTCTCTCTCTCTCACTTTCTCTCACTCACACTCACTCACTTACTCTCTTTCTCCCACAGCTCCCCAGGTACCTTCCCTCTCTTCTCTCCTCTTTTGTTTTCACTCCATTTTCTCTTTCTTTTTACAGGAAGAGCATCTCCTTCCACCTGGTTGCCCCCCCCCCCTCCCCAATCCATTGGCATGCAGGGAGGGCTGTCACTGCAATAACCCATAAAACAGCCCAGTGGTTTGACAGGGAGGAAGGAGAGAGAGAGATAGACAGAGAAAGAGACAGAGAGAGAGAGATAGACAGAGAGAGAGAGAGAGAGAGAGAGAGAGAAAGAGATCCCAAAGAGATACAGAGAGAAAGAGAGGGAGCATTAAAAGCAAGGGCCTATTGGATGAATATAAGTCCACTGCTGTGTTGTAACCGGCAGGAAAGCAATGGCCCGCTTTTTGTGTGTGTTTGGATATAACAACAGAATGAATAAATCATTGCAGTGAATTACCTCAGTCATTGCCGCCGCCGAGAGGAAATCAAAGTGGCCACATGACCTGGCCGGGCCTCTGCCTGGAATAAATCTCTCCGAGCTCCTGCCCGCTGGCCAGGCCTGTGTGGCCCGTCGCCGAAGTTAAATAAAATATTACCGCCTGGCCATAAAGATAATTAGTCTTGTCTCATCTCCTCTCTCCCTCACAATTAAATGTGACCCCTTATGTTAAATGAATGCTTGAATAAACCCATACACGGCAGAAAAATGACTCTCAATGTATGGCAGGCTTTCATATTAGAGACTAATCACACCAAAGCCCATAGGAAAGAGCGGCAACAGATCCAGCCAATGAAATTAATTCTGCCGTGAAGTGCATGCAATACCTTTTTTTTTAATACGATACACTCCCAGTTGAGAGACTTTTATTTTGCAAACGGTGAGGTTATTATAGCCTGCTTCATCATAATTACAATCCCGTGTAGACAGCTGCCAGTATGAAGCTATCACATTTATAGCTTTTTGTGCTGGATGACATCTGCTGAGAATAGGGGGAAGAGAAAAGGAACTGGATTGCCGTGATGGCCCTGGGCTTTTCATTTCTGCTACGGCACACACGGCACAAGGCTCCCTTACCCTCCCTGATACCAGGAGACGTTAGAGTGCCACATCCCACAGTCATTTCCTTATCTGCCGTTACAAGACTATCTTCTTTAAAAGTAGGACAGGGTCGAAGTTTTCCCCCCTTTTTTAGTTAATCTTTTCTGTCTTTTTCTAATTCTTTTTTTATGAAACATATGCCCACTTCATAACAAGGGAAAAACTAATTATAGACTTGTAATGAAAAGATAAAGCGGTTGTA
>NW_027468630.1:8628468-8645968 GCF_046254945.1 Alosa pseudoharengus | reverse complement strand
GGCAGGGGGCCGTACCGGGAGGACTCTGCGAGCCAGTGTCCTGGGGGTGTGCTGGCGGGCAGGGTCATTCATCTACGCAACACACACATGTACATAAACACACACACACACATACACACACACACACACACACACACACACACACACTCATACAAAACTCATACAGGATACATTTTATAGCCACCCATCTCATAATCATAAAAAATGAATAATCAGAATCTTCATAATCAGAAAAGAAAATATCTTGACCTTTGCATCACAGTGCATGGAAGTCCTCCACCAATACATTGTAGTAAACCATGATTTTATATTTTTGATGTCCATCTTCACAGAAACAAGACATCACATCACACATCAGCTAAGAACAAAAAGAAAATCAGTATCAAATAGCTAAGAGCAAAAAGAAAAATCAGTGTCAAATAACCTAATTGTTAGTGTCATTAGCTAAAATACACAACTAAACTAAGACTACGTTCACACCTGGTGTCCGTTTTAGATTATAATCTTATAGTGTAGACCAAGTTTTCCTTTAAACGTCCTTTTAAACGCTGTTGCCGGTTATTTTTTTTTGCAGCTCTGAGGATCTTTATAAAGTCAAGTGCTTTTTTGACAGCTGACCAATTACAAGCTGAGTAATGAGACATTCATAAATCTTTATTTATTTATTTATAATTTATATGAGATATTCGTAAGTCTTTTATGCACAAAGTATCCCAAAAAAGTATGTCCCATAGCAAGCAGCAGAAATGGAGTCGGTACTTGGTAGTAGTGGAGAAACTTATGATCGACTTTGAGCACAATGACGCGTGAGTCAAACTGTATCACCATATTCATTTGTGGAGTAAAACTGGAAGTGTTCCAAATGTTCTGATCAGTTAATGTGTGTCTTGATAGCAGTCACTACAAAAACTAGCATGTTAGCTATCGTTAACTCTTGATTAGCACACATTGACTCCCTCAAAAGCTTCTTGCTTGCTGCCAGCAATTTTTCATATCAAAAAAGCATCCTGGCCAACTTTTCTTGTCAAAAAAGATGACAAGTCTGAACATAGCCTAAGTTTTTTTTTTTTTAAGGAAGTGTAAAAACTACTTTCACTGACTTGAGACAGTCTGCATAGGTATGCTAAACTTAGCTAACATTATGCTGAGGGGCTGATAGAATTGCCAGTGGGAACAAACAAACAAACAAACAAGCAGACTACAACACAGACATACTGTACATAGAATGTAACCTTTCTCCTGTTGTTAATTGTGTTCTCTTTGTCAGGATCTGGGCTAACAAAGCTGTGTATTTTTGTTCCTCGGTCTTGCCATGCCAAGGCCAAATTGCTCTGGCATGTCGGTAATAGATATTTGTCAGGTCGGCCTCATTAAGAGAGTGCAGCTCTGCTCACCCTAGTTGACATTGGCAGTGGGAGCTCTATTATGTGGAAACGGCGCTGTTACTGAAATCTCATTCTCGCTGATGGAACCCCTAGAGTCCCCTTATGGAAGCCTCGAGCAGAGGGAGATCCAGCTCCTAGATTGTGATTACTGCCGACAGGCCTGGAGATGGGGCTCCACACTGAATCAGCACGCTCAGCATAGCTACCGCCAAAACTGTCTCGGGTTTGTTAATTGGGGAAATTACACTGTAGACACTGGAGTGACAAAAACAAAGAGGTTATGTCATTACCAATGTTATCCTGCAAAGGTAGTGTGTGTGTGTGTGTGTGTGTGTGTGTGTGTGTGTGTGTGTGTGTGTGTGTGTGTGTGTGTGTGTGTCTGTGGTGCGTTTTCCCAGTAGCCAGTGTTTGGAAGGTGTGTTGTCAGCTCGTCCTCGTTATTAGGTTTACCAGGTGCATCCATCCGCCATTATTTTTGAGGCCGTTCGACAAACTCTGAGCAGCCAGACAACAGCAGCCCCCTCTCTCATAAACAGCCGGAAGAGAAACTAGTCGTGGCAGTTTCTCTCCCAGCTCTTAACACAATAGAACATTTCATAAAGAGTATGTGGGCACAGTCCAGCCCTGCATTACATTAAGCCGTAAGTGGGAATCAATACAGGTTGCCCACCATGAGAGCCTGTGTGACGGATTACTCAGAGGGGCCCAGTATATTTACAGGCAATGTATACAGGGGTGATGATGAAAAAGTTTGATTGTGTTTTATGGGGGGCTCTGAGGCCCGTGGGAGCGCTCTCTAACGCTTGCAGTCACTATGCATCAAGCTGATGGCCAGTTAAGCCATGCGCCTCCACACACGGGCTCCGCATCAGACCGGCCCTCACCTGCTGAGCGCCATATTACATCAGACGCTGAGAACATGCTAAAGCCCACATACTGCTCCCATGCTGGCTTCCAATTGGATTCTCAGAACATATTTTCGTGGTATCGGTATATGTGATGTCAAGGTATATGCATTAGAGTTTTAGCACAGCAGAACAGTGGGATGGTGATAGATTTTGGCCTTTTTTTTTTATCTGATTGAACATGCGAGAATGTTTTGGTGAGTTTGCAATTATTTCTTTGTTTGGAGATAGAGATATCTAAGTTCAGCACTATCAGGAAGCCTATAAGCCTATATTGGGAAAAAAAGGTTGCAGTACATTCTTTATTCCCTCTGCAGCAATTTGAAGTCTTTTTGCAGGGGCAAAACTGAAAATGGAATAACTGTGAATCGATCTCCATAATGTGTTGCTTTTGTTCGCCGGGTGCTTTCCCCCGAGCTTTCTGTTGTAAAGAGGTTATGGGCAGGATTGGATCACTGCGAAACGGAGGCCGAGGTTAGCACCGCGGGACGGTGGATATTGAGGTCTGTTTGGCGAGTGTGTGGCCGCAACACCCCCCCACACACACTCCTCCCCTGAGTCAATAATATCCCGTCTTTCCTTATACTCGGCAAAGTGTGATGAGTGACAGCAGAAGCTCAAACTGCATTTGCTGCCGGTATCTCTTCATCAGAATGCCAGCCTTGGCGTGTTAGCGAGCTCTTTGAATAACAGCTCTAATATCGAAATGACCTCTGCCATCATCCTTTGCATCACATCACTAGCTTTAATACATCTGGGGGAGGTAGGGGAGTGTTGTGGTGACCATATTACAAACATACTTTTAAAAAAGTCTTCTTTTTTGTGTACACAGAGGATGACCTGACACTGAACTGCTCTTCCTCTGGTGGGGAGCAACAGCGCGACGAAAGTCTGTGTAGAGTTTCAGTCATAATACACCGAGGTGGTTACGTTGAGAAGAAAAAAACATAGTGCACTTGGAGTCTCACTAAGCTCTTCTCAGTGTCCTGTTGGATAAAAAGCACAACAGAGGCACAACTGCATTGTCATCCCTTTCTGTGCCCACATTAACGATTGATATTGTCTGGAAAATCGAGTCTGAAGAAATAATAGTGATACTAGCTCCAGCAAGTATGTAGCGCTGCCCTCTTTTTTTTCCTGAAGATCTGATCTGACTCACTATTGAGCATTGTGTCGACTGATGCAACGTCTTGATATGGATGAAAAAGAAAGAATTTTCCAAGTGTTCAAAGTTTAAAACAACAAAGACTGACCTCAGATAAATAATTGTCAGACGTGGCCTGGGTATAGGACCCAGCCTGCCTATCGTGCTTAGCAATTCAAATGTCTCTAATGCATGTTTCAGTAAAAGAAACCTGTAATTATCCCAGCAGCACAAACAAACCTCTGGCGTTTTGCATTTCGTCATTAAAAACCCCAGACTCCCAGTCAGCACTGCTCACCATTTCTTGCCTTCTTTTCATCTCTCTTTTCTCTTTCCTTCTTTCCCCCTTTCTCTGTATATCTCTGACCTGCCCTCTCCCTTCTTTCAGTGTCTTCTCTCTCTCTTTTTCCATCCTATTAAAGCCCCTCCACCCTATCCTGTCTCGTGCTATCTTGGCCGTCTGTACTTCATATGGCCGGGGAGTATTATGGATGTCATACATGTTTGTGTGCTCTCCTCCTCTCTCTCTCTCTCTTTCTCTCTCTCCATGCTGACCTCCAGCTGTGTGTTCCTCCTCCTCCTCCTCTTCCACCTCCTCCGCTGCTTCTTAGCCCTCCTTGGCTGGCTGAAGAGCCACATCTGTGGGATGAAAGCTTCGGATGCCTCGTCTCTGTCCCTCCATGACCTCTGTAGTCTGTAGAAAAGAAAGGGAAGACCTCACAGTGAATCCTGAAAGTGGTCCACACAGCACACACACACACACACACACACGCATGCACACACACACACACACACACACACAAACACTTTCTCTTGAGGCCTGGCAGTGGAGTGTGTTCTCTGTAGTGCGGTGCGGATGCACTCCCTGAGACCTGTCTTGTTATGGTAATTCAGGTTAGCCTCCTAACAGGCTTGAAAAATGCTCACTGTTCAGTGGGGAAATAGCGCAGCTAAGTTGGACTGTAAAAATATGACATGTTATAATAAATAGTGAATTATGACAGAAGAGAATGGTCTGTTTTTCTTTCCTGGCACGGGGCCATGTCCATTCATCATCCCCATATGTCACAGGCCATAAGTGAAAAAGAACATAGCTGTGACTAAGCCCCCAACATTGGGAATAGCATTTTCAACTGTATCGTGTGTCATCACCGCTTTATCTTTTGATACACTTGAAAAGGGAGCAGTCCTCTGTGATTTGAAATGCTTGCTCTTACCTGCTGGCCTGAGCAGAGCATTACTGGATGAATAGAGACTGAGAGAGAGTGGAGGGAGAGAGAGAAAGAGAGAGAGAGAGAGAGAGAGAGTTAGAAACCTTAACAGCGCTTCACGGCGAGATGAAACGGATCCTGCTTCTCCATGCTCATGTGGTAAATTATCGCTGCGTTGCTCCAGTTTCCTCATTTCAACAGGCCTTGTTTTAGAAGCCTGCGCTTCTCTGCTTTCCAAACGGGGGTGAGACTGGCTCGGCAGGAGCGGGCACATTTTCACCCTCCGCCTCCCCTCAAAGGCGGCGTTTCCGTCAATCAGACGGGGGTAGCCTGCGGAACACATGGAGCTCTGGCATGGGCTCTGGCAGCTATCCCATCAGCCTCAGCTTTGGCCCCGGCCTTGACTGGGCCCCTCTCGCACTCTTCCTCTCCACTCTCTCCATCTATTCCTCCGTTCTCGCCCCCTCTCTCTCCCTTTCTTCCTCTCTCTGTCTCTTTGTCTATTTCTACCCTCTTTGCTTCTCTTTTCCACTCTGTCTCTTCTTCCCGCTCTCTCTCTCTCTTTTTCTCCCTCTCTGTCTCTTCCTCCCCTCTCCTCCCTCTCTCTCTCTCTCTCTCTTTCCCCCAGCCCTAAGATCAGACAGGGCTTGTGTTTATGAGGCTACGATCATATGTGATGTGTTAAGATGTTCAAGCTTAGTTCTGGTGAGGCCATGAAATGTCTTTCCGCTGTGGGCCTGTCCTCAGTGCTCTTGGAGCTGCCGGGGGTTTGATGTGAGCACATTTCTTCATGTATTACACACACACACACACACATACACACACACACACACACACACATACACACACACATATATATACCAACACACACATTCCCCAGCGGTCTAAACGAAATTCCAGCACTCGCTCACTGGCAGGAGAGATGTGTCAGGGATCTGTTGTTTCATGACCCCATCCTGTACAAGTCTTCAAGCTGCTTAGGATGTGAGCTCGCCTTGCCCTGCCCTGCCCAGTCTATTGCCCCCTTGTGGGGATTAGCGTCTTTACACCCTCCACACCCCTCCTGTCTCCTCCAGTAGGCCCAAGGAAGAAAAAACAGTCAGTGTGCCAACAGCCTGCTCGCAGTGCCCCACTTGGCCATAAATCACGGCACTATCTCGTGTGTGATGATGGAGAGCAGCCTCGCGTACACAGGCTGGGTCCTCACCTGCGAGGCCGAGGTCTGCCGAACGATTCCTCATTGCGGGCAGCTGCTTGGCAGACGGGCATCTGCGCTCCTGCCAAATGGGCCACTCTGTCTGCGCGAGAGGAGGAGGAGGAGGAGGAGGAGGACCAGGACATGGCTCGGAGTCCTCGAGGTTAGTCTACATCAACAACTGTGGGATCTTTGACAAGCGTGGCCCTCTCAGTGTGGAGCTTCAGATGTTGAGGTTTTATGGACTTCTCACGTTTCCTGTGAACCGCTTCATGGTTAATAAGACTGAAAATTGGCCGCGCTGAAGTCATGTATTTTATATTTAATACTCCCAAAGTCTATGGGGAGTGATACCAACATTACCGCTGTCTAGATTCATATGGCACTTAAAGTAGTTTCCCTATTAGACAATTCTATAGTTACTGCTGAGGCCTCATGGCGATTTAATAAAGGAGGAAATCTGTTTGACTGTGCAGATATCTTATTCATTTGTTTTATATTCCCTTTCTTTTAATTCAGTTCAGAATCACAGATGTTCTTGTCTATTAGCATAGATCATTCCTTTGATTAACAAGCACATTTGGCATTCACATATTCCATTCAAGTAACGAAATATCATACGGATGCATCTCAGACACTGTGCCTTCGGGTATTCATATGGAATTCAACTTTACCCGAAAGAAAGATGTTGGAGTCGAGGGGGGAAAAACTATTTTCAATTGGACACCAACTTTAGTCCAGGTCTTGTTAGAAGACTGGCTGATGAATGATCACCACACCATCCTCGTAATGCCCTGAAACCTGCTCATTGACACCTCTTTATATAACTTGAGAATATGTCAAGGTTCATGAATTGGACAGCAAACTGAATGATTCTGAAGCTATCTCAAGTCTCTCCAGAAGTTAAAAAGCTCAGGCCTCTTTTTCATTTCCTTTTTCTTTTTTCTTTTTCTGTTCTCTTCTCTTATCTTCTTTCCTTTTCTCTTCCTTTACCTTGTTTGGCCACAGGCTCTGAGGTTGATTCTTAATACCTTCTAATTCACTAGGGTCCTAACTCTTGCTATGGCATCAGCATTCAACTCAATACCTCCTCCTCGTTCTGCCTTCCCTGGTGCATTTATTTTCATACTATTGGGGTATGATAGCATCTTAATAATTCATATTTAGAGTGTATACCCGTGCGCTGAGAAATTCTGATTCATCCTGCTAGGAGCAGACTGGCCGCATCTTGCATCATTTAGGCCTCAGAGTTAGCTGTGGCTCCACCATCCTTTTGGAGTTGAGCCATCGACGTTTTGTTGCTGGAAACTTTTTGTGGACTGTGGACGAGTGAGCCTAGAGCCTGGACCTTTGCTCTGTTCTGACGACATGCCACTTTAAAGAGAGACAAGACCACAACTCGGGGGTGAAGGCATCTTTGATCTGCCTTCTGACTGCTGTCCAGGAACTACTCGCTGACCAGTTAGTTCCCATTTGTTTTCTGCTGTGGTGGTAGGGTTAGAGAGGAAATGAGAACATGTGTGTGTGTTGCTATTATGTCTGTGTGTTTGTGTGTGTGTGTGTGTATGTGTGCGTGCGTGCGTGTTTGTTTGTTTGTTTGTTTGTGTGTATGCATATATATATATATATATATATATGTGTGTGTGTGTGTGTGTGTGTGTGTGTGTGTGTGTGTGTGTGTGTGTGTGTGTGAAAGTGTGTCTCTATTTGTGTGTGTGTGTTCTTGTGTGGGAGAGTACGCCTGCTGTGTGACAGAGAGGCAGGCTAAATGTGGCTGTTGAAATTACTAGTTCTCTTGTCTGTCCTCTGTTTGTGTGTTTGTACGTGTGTGTGAGAGAGAGAGAGAAAGAGAGAGAGAGTGTGTGTTTGTGTGTGTGGTGAGCTAAGCCTCCATGCCGTGGCTTAGGTCTACCCTTCTGTTTTCCTAACAGTAATCCTGACCTTAAATAATATTGCACTCTGATCTCTCTCGAAGCTCATTTATCAAACCCCGGCTACCATCCGGCCCAGCTGCTCGGCTCCGACCAATCAAGCGTCAATATGCTAATTCCCCTCCTCTCCGCTCCGCTCATTAGCATATTCCTCTGCCTGTGTTCTAAGCTGAAGACCATGAGGCGTGTCTGTCTGAGAGCCAGCATTACCGCTACACCACTACACCGCTACACCACACACTGATGGAGCCTTGAGAAGGAAAACTACAAGAAACGCTCCCCATGTGACCGAGCCTCTGTCCAGCTGTGCTGTAGGTAGACGCCCGTGAGAAGGGCGTGTGTGGAGTAACAAAGTGCAGACATCATCTGATCCGTGTTCACCCATATCGGCCTCACTTCTCTTTGTACATTTGGTCTACGCTATTTGTATGGTCTGCCTCGCCTGTGGGACGCCTTCCCAGAAGCTGCAGAAAATAAAAATATATGCTATTTAGCTATTTATTCTTTTTTGTCATTCACCCACACACTCAACAACGTATAACTTGTAAGACACTTGTAACACCACTGGCACTATGCATGGGTACAATTGTGGTCACGTGTGTTGTACTTTCGATGGCAACTCTCTGTGATGGCAGAGCCTAGCCAGATGCCAGTGTCCCTTTTTTTTACAAAGAATGAAAAAGGAAAAAAAGAAGTGGAGTGTTTTCTGGAGCTTGTGCTTGTCATGGGATGATAAATATAGCCTCGGAGAAACCAAAATAAATGGGTGGGTTCAGCAATGCGCCCAGCAGCGGAGCCGCAGAGAGAGGAAGTGGACAGCACTGCCCACAGACAAAACAGAACAGCGAGCAGAGCGGAGCGGAGCGGAGCAGAGCAGCCCGGGCAGGGCGGTGGGTGGAAATAGCCAGGGGCCTCGCCTCATCTAGACAGGGGCATTATCCAAACAAGCAAGAAAATAGCTGCAGCCGAAACCACATTAGACAACGAAGAGCGGGGGTTGGTGAAGGGGTCGGTGGGGGGGTGGGGGGGTGGGTAGACTCTTTATGCTTAGTCACTCTCTCACATGGCTCACTTCCTGTTGTCGTAATGGCGGACCGCGTGGTGTGGCCGCGGCACGGGGCGGTGCGGCGTGTACCTTGCCCTGAGTGCAGGGTTAGCCGAGCGAGCGCCTAAATTAACCCCAGTGCTGTTGGGGACTCGCCCATGCTCGCAACTAATTTCACTGGCCGTGGGCTTTGGTAATGACATGGGGTAATTATAGGCTCCCGGGGCCTAATTCTGGGCTGATGCCTTCACTCGCTGAAGGTGTGCTGTTACACCCAAAGGCTGCTGTCCTTCTTACGTACACTTACAAGACAGCTCTGAAGCTTTCCTAAAACGCCTGCTTATGTTTTCCACTGGAGGGTTGCATTGCGCATATCATAACATTACATCTTATACAATAAAATGCAATTAAATTCAACATTTTGTCTTCCAGACTATGGACACTATTAATAAAACCATGGGACTGTTTGTTAGGGCCTTAACACTGAAATAGGTTTCCTCCGGATATAATCAGTGGCCAGTTACTGTATTTATTCCAGCAAATGCCCAAAGGTGAGACGAGCAAATTTGTGGAACATTCCTGTAAGTGACAGGCCTGTCAGGAGATTGTCAAGGGGGTTGGGGGGTGGAAGGGGGGTGTCTTCAGGAAGCTTCCAGAAGGCCTCAGCTGCAGGCTCCTGACATGAGCCTGTGTTTCCACAGGTGGACGAGTCAAAGCAGGCATACCCTCCTCCTCCACCCTCCTCCCCTTGCCTTGCCACTGCCACCCAGCCTGACAGCCTGCCGAGGAGGAGGAGGTGGAGGAGGAGGAGGAGGAGGAGGAGGTGGAGGAGGACGGGGAGTCGGAGGAGCTGCTGAGGAGGCCTGAGAGGAGTGAGAGCAGTGAGGAGGTATGGAGAAGCTTGGCTGGAGATGATCACCTGCAGGAGATACCATTAGAGGGGTGAAGTAGTCAAACGGTCCCTCGGAATCTGCCAGACAGCCGCAGACAGGCGGACCCTTGCGACGGAGGATCCTTTACGGTGCCAGGGGCCTCCGCTCCTCCCTCCTCTCCCTCTCCACCTCCTCCTTGTGGTGGGGTGGGCTGAGCAGTTTTACTCACGCTGTCCGTTGAGGCTCGTTGCGCCGGACCCGCGAACACGTCCGAAAACCACGAGCGAGCGTTTATCTGTGGGGATAACGCTGCTAACAACCAAACCCCCTCTCTCGCGCGCTCCCACCACTGCTGACCTCCCTGAGCCCGGGAGGGAAGTCAGATATCATGACAGGCCTGTGCGTTTGATGAGACTAGCGTGTGGAGCCCTCACCGACTCCCCCTCCACACACACACACACACACACACACACACACACACACCACCACCAACAACTATTCCGTGCAGAGGCTCCTGGGAGCTGGGCAGAACCACCTGGTAGCCCGTGGTCATTATCTTTCATTTCATTCAGTGTGTGTGTCAGCTGACAAAACGGCCGGGTTTATGAAAACACCTTGGGTGTTAGCGCCTGTGAATGGCTCCTTTGTTTTTGCATTCCTGTGTTGTGTGAACACTGTTATCGTTTCCTTGGCTGATAATTACTGAAGCGACTCGGGGCCACGCTGTTATTCCACCGTGCCTGCCGGGCCTATCCACTCTGCTCCGCTGGTGGTGTGTGTGTGTGTGTGTGTGTGTGTGTGTGTGTGTGTGTGTGTGTGTGTGTGTGCGGACCTTGACACTAATGGCAGCTGACACCCACTTTAGAGGCTTTCAAACACATTGAGGCTGTAATTTGCCAAACTTTAAAAACCAAGAAGAGAGAGAGAGAGAGAGAGAGAGAGAGAGAGAGAGAGAGAGAGAGAGAGAGAGACCGTGTGAGACAAAGTTTGGGTTTGGGGGAAGAGGGGTGAAAACAACCCAGCACAAATAAAGTGAGTTTTTTATTTTTCTTGAGATAATTTGAAACAGGTTGACCGTCTAAGAGTGGTGTCCTCCTAATGATTGTCAAGCAAGTGAAAATTAAGCCCATGGGCATGCAGCTTATTATTCTAGCAGTGGCTTTGAAGGTTTGATGGGGTTACGTAAGACATCTTTATTGTGCTGAGTTCAGCTGGTTTGTGTGTGTGTGTGTGTGTGTGTGTGTGTGTGTGTGTGTGTGTGTGTGTGTGAAAGGGTACTGATGACTCTCCAATTAGAGTCATTAGAGCAGTTATTGTACTTACATTGAGATAATAGCAAATGGTTTGGCACCGCAGAATGGTTTGTTCACTCCCATTCATTCTGCATTCAAAGCACTGGCCATTTGGGGGCTGCTGGTCACCTCTAATATAGAAATTCCAACCTCCTCCTCATGTCCTCATATCAGCCTGTGAACTGGTGGGTCTCTCTCCTCCCTCTTTCTCTCTCTCTCTCTCTCTCTCTCTCTCTCTTTCTCCTCTCACTTTCTTGCTCTCTATCACTCTTTCCCTCTCTCTGTCTCTTTGTTTGTAATAACAGTGGCAGCAGCACTCAGTGTCAGTAGTGGTGCTGGTGAAGTTGGTAAAGGGCCACCAGGGCCACTTAAGGACCGGCAGGTGTGGATAATGGTGTTTTTTTCACCTTAAGTGGTAGCCAGGGAGGTAACTTGCGCATGTGTGTGAAAGACAGAGTGAGAGAGTGTGTGTAAATGTGTGATTTGTGTGTGTGTGTGTGTGTGTGTGTGTGTGTGTGTGTGTGTGTGTGTGTGTGTGTGTGTGTGTGTGGGTGGGTGTGAGTGTGTGTGTGTGTGTGTGTGTGTGTGTGTGTGTGTCCATGTGTCTGTGTGTGTTTGAGAGAGAGAGATAGAGAGAGAGAGAGCGACAGCCTGGTGACCGTGTGGTGTATAATCAAGGCTAACACTATGATCCATGTCCTCATATCTGCCCCCCCCCCCCCCCTTTCTGTCTTTGTTCCCACCAAGACCAGCAGGCTTTACCCCCCCCCCCCACATCCCCTCCTCTCCCCAGAGCTCTCTGTTTACTTTGGCCTGCACAATACTAAAGCTCTAAACTTCTTTAGTTGTGAGGAGAGTTGGCCAAGGGGGGCGTTGGGTTGAAAGATTTATCTCAATTTGATCAGTGAGGGAGCTTCTTTCATCTGTGTGGAGGTCTAATGCCCTTAACTGGCTTAACCTGGCTCAACCCCTCCTGCCCTCCCTGCTGCCTCCCGCTACACCACGCCTGCCCCCTGGCCCCTGCCCCACTGATTTCTGGGGGCAACTGTGTCACCAGTGGGCCCCTCTGTGTCCGGAGCCTCTTGGAAACAGCTGGACACAATATGAGAGAGAAGCCTCATGTTTTACATGTCAATACACATTGGCATGAAATCTTGACATGGAAAACACATGCTCATTTATACAAGGGGGTTGGGATCATTACCACTCTGACATTCCAGCTGCTTAGCAAAACTTTTTTTTTTTTTTTTTTTTTTTAAACTTCACATGATGCCTGACCTACAATAGTGGCCCTTGTCACCAATCAGTGATTTTATGTTTGGACCTCCACTCTGACAATATACATCCAGGATTTGCAGGAGTTGTATCAAATATTTAACAACTTCTGAGGAAGAAGTGAAATCTTGTGAAGGGGGGAAAGGGGGGGAAATCACACATATGATAGGAAAGACACGCAGTGTGCACTTTGATAGTGGAATTGTTTTTTTTTTGTAAGAAACTACTTTTTATTTTTTAAAGAGATATCAAGGTGATAAAAGTATTTTTTTAAAAGCTTGCATTTTATCATAGCTGTCAAGTGTCCAAATGCAGTTTTTATAGGAGATAGGTGCCTCAGGGCTATCTTGCTTCTCATGGTAATGACATAACATTTCCAGGGTCAACTTCCTGTGATATAGCCTTTGGCGTGATTAGCCAAACGTCAATGTCAGCACAGTGCGGTCACCAGGACGAGAGAAAACAGAATCTTGTTTACGCCTGAGTGCTTGGCTTTGGTAACCAAAGGCCTCTCCAAACCATCACAATTATTTCTAAACTGTGATAAGAGTCCCCCCGTCTTTCTAAAATATGCACATAGGCCTTGTGTGTGTGTGTGTGTGTGTGTGTGTGTGTGTGTGTGTTTGGATGGAGGGATTGCTGGTAAAATAGTTTGAATTGCAAATTTTATTTTCTCAAAAATGTTATGAGCCAAAACTAGCAGTGATTATTACTTTTCCCGTAAGCCTGGTGTTGGAGTTGACTTGGTACACACACCCTCCCAAACACACACACACACCCTCCCACTCACACACAAACACACACATGCACACACACACTAGTAATATTATGCACACACCAAAAATTGTCATGGCATACTTATGTAACGTAAAGCGGCTCAGATTATTTAAATGCAGTGTACGTGTCACCTCTGTGCCATCACCGGGTTGAGACATGTCACACTTGGAGATGAGGCTCGGTTACCAAGGACCGCCTGCTCCCCTCTCCTCCTTCTCTCTCTCTCTCTCTCTCTCTCTCATCATGTCTCTCTCTCCCTCCAACAGGGCCTAATCCAGACGCAGAGTGTGTAGTGTGTTACCTTTGATGGGGCGGATTAAAGTGAATCTCCATGCCTTTGGTGGATTTCAAACACCAGTGAACAATGATGCCAGGCAGGGGCAAGTTAATGAGGGCCGCTGGACTGGGGAGAGGGAGTGGGAGAGAGTGACTTTAAGTAAACCTGATTAGTGCAAGTTCCTCCGTGCATCCAAAACCAAAGCCCCCAACCCCCATTTCTCTCTCTCTCTCTCTCTCTCTCTCTCTCTCTCTCTCTCTCTCTCCCTCTCTCCCTCTCTCTCTCTCTCACACACACACACACACACACACACACACACACACTCTCTATTTCTCTTTCTGACATAAAGACACACACGCACACACAAGTGCACACACACTCTTACTCTCTTCTAGCCCTGTCTATATGTCTCTCTATCTGTGTCTGTCTTTGGATACCAAGATTTTACTCTTTCTCCATGCCTCATCTCCTCTCTTCTCCTTTTTTATCTCTGTTCTATCTATCCCCCTCTCATATCTCCCCTCCCTCTCTCTGTCTCTTGATACCATAAACAACAAAGAGTCAAGGCTGACTTTATTAGGGTGATAGAGTGTGAATGTGTCTTTCACAGGGTGTTAATTAAAAGCTTTGCTCTCTCTTTTTTTCCTCCCCTCCTGTGCGTGAGTATGTGTAAATGTGTGCTTGTGTATGCTTCTGTGTGTGTGTGTGTGTGTGTGTGTGTGTGTGTGTGTGTGTGTGTGTGTGTGTGCATATCTAAGCCACTCCACGCTCACTCGGCCTGTAAGCAGGGAGTGTGTGTTCTTAGAGGGACTGTTGACTCTGCAGCTTTAGGGGCTTGGCTTCTGCTTTGTGAGATGATAGCTTAATTAAACATGCAAATCTGCTATCTGTACATCGCTTGCGTTATATAGCCTGCCTTGCACACACAGGCACTTTAATAGCTGCAGAATTTTAAAAGTGCTTGCACACGCTATTTGTTCAAAGCAAAAAAGGGCTCCTTTAATTTTGCTTTCTACAAAATTTTACAAAATGAGAACATCAGTATTTTGCCACCTCCAGCTCAATCGCTGCAGAATTAGATGCTATGCAACCACATTTTTTTGTTGTTAATAGTATTTTATGAATGTGATATAAATATAGTACCACTAACAGTGCATTGAACATTTCTTTGTTGTCATGGTGTTATGTTAGAACATATACAATAACCAAGATAACAAAATCAGGGTTATTCTCTACCTGCATATCCATTCAAGTAGCCCATTCTCATTGTGAGTCTTGACAAAGACAACACTGGCACACTTAGGGCAGGTTTGGGCTTTCTGGAGCTAGAGAGAGCTGAGGTGTGTTGTGAGGTGTGTGTTGTTAGGTGTGTGTTGCGAGGTGTGTGTTGTGAGGTGTGTGTTGTGTCTCCATCTCTCTGGAGGGGCTGGATGTGAGGCTGGCACTGGAGCTGGAGATTATGTCCCCCACTGCGGTTGTCACCAGCAGTCATCCCTCGATCCAAACGCGATGGTGACAAGACTGGTAACTACCTGCCCGAATCCCTGCCGGCTGTTGGCGCCATTTGCCATTGAGACGTACGGCTGAAGGCTCCCACCTTTTGTCTGGTTATTTAGTGTGATGCCTGCCATGAAAGCAGGTTGTTGGCACTGGGTTGGATGAGGCAGAGCACAGCCTTGTATGGTAAACCAACCCAGCTAGCAGGTGACTGCGGTGTGTGTGTGTGTGTGTGTGTGTGTGTGTGTGTGTGTGTGTGTGTGTGTGTGTGTGTGTGTGAAAAGGTGTACCAGCCAGCTAGCAGGGAACTGTGGCATAGATGTATGTGTGTGTGTGTGTATGTGTGTGTGTGTGTGTGTGTGTGTGTGCGTGTGTGTGTGTTGACACTTCGACGGTGGTCTCGGTCTGGTTCTGCCCCAGGTCTGGTCCACACCTGCTGGATCAGAGCCCGGTCAGGGCCAAGCGTACGCTCCAGGGCCGGCTGCTGTCGGAGCCCCCTCTCTCCGGTGCTCTTGGACCGGCTCGCCGAGGTTGTCTGAACAGATTGAATTTAATGTCGGCCGTCCCCTCCCTCTAAAGAGAACACAATAATCTTCCGTTTGAATGAGATGCTTATCTTGTCCCAGGGCTGTGGGAAGGGTGCCTGCTTACATATGGGAATACACGCGGAACAGCCCAGGGCGAGCTGTCCACGCTAAGCTCCCCTTGTTTTGTCACTTCCCACAAAAGAAAACACTAAGCATCGACACAAAGCGCAATATCTGCACTGTCCCATGTCATTGAACTCACGGGGACTTGAGAGCATGTGTGAGTGTGTGTGTGGAGGTGGGGGAGTGTGTGTGTGTGTGTGTGTGTGTGTGTGTGTGTGTGTGTGTGTGTGTGTGTGTGTGTGTGTGTGTGTGTGTGTGTGTGTGTGTGTGTGCAGTGTTTGAGTAAGGAGGTGGCAGTGGTGGTGGTGGAGGTGGGACGCTCTCTGCTTGATTGGTGGCAGACCCCGGACAGGGAGGCACTTCTGTGGGGGTAATCCAGGAGAAGCTCCCCTTTGAAGGGGAACAGATGTAGATTTACATATGTGGAGGTCTCGGGCTTTCTGATGAGATTAGCCGTTGTGTTTTCTCTCTCTCTCTCTCTCTTTCTTTATTCCCTTCTCTCTCTCTCTCTCTCTCTCTCTCTTTCTCTCTCTCTCTATCTCTCCTTTCAGGGGCCGACTGGAAGGTGCATATTTAATAAGTGCCTGAAGCGAGGCTGGGTGGATGGGGTGGATGGGGAGGATGGAGCGAGGGCCCTGGGAGAGCGCGGTGACAAAGGCGAGAGGAGGGGACGTCAGGGCCCACAGACGGGAACAGGGCCGCTAACAGATTGTGCCAGCCTTTGAGTGGGGGCCTGTGACAAGGGCTTTAGGGGGGCTTTTACACACATGAGGCGAGTGTGTAAGACTGTGTGTGTGTGTGTGTGTGTGTGTGTGTGTGTGTGTGTGTGTGTGTGTGTGTGTGTGTGTGTGTGTGTCTGTGTGTGTGTGTAAATTAGTGTCTTCTACTGTCTGTGTGGTTGTGTGTGTTTATGTGTATGTGCATGTGTATGTGTGTATGCATGAGTGTGTGTGTGTGTGTGTGTGTGTGTGTGTGTGTCTGTGTGTCTGTGTGTGTGTGTGTGTGTGTAAATTAGTGTCTTCTACTGTCTGTGTGGTTGTGTGTGTTTATGTGTATATGCATGAGTGTGTGTGTGTGTGTGTGTGTGTGTGTGTGTGTGTGTGTGTGTGTGTGTGTGTGTGTGTCTGTGTTAGTGCGGGGCCTCCTCTTGAGCTTGCAGAGTTAATAAAAGGGACTTATGACTTGTTCAGTCTCATCTGCACGTTTGTTTGTTTGCCTCTCTCTTCTGCCCGCCCAGCTCTTCTGATGCTCTCCACTGTGTTCTCATACCCCCCACCACCACCACCACCCCCCCTCACCCTCATGCTCTCCACCCTCATGCTCTCCACTGTGTTCTCATACCCCCCACCACCACCACCCCCCCCTCACCCTCATGCTCGCTCATATTTTGTTGATCTTTTCCTTGTTGTTATGGAGAGTGATCATGGGGGAGTGGAGAGGAGGAGAATGAGGAGAAACCCGCTGGGAATACTCGGATGGAAAAGAACATTTGCGTTTCCCCCTGGGAGTTTTTCTTGGCTCGGAGGACGGGAATGACTCGCCTTAATTTGATTCATTAATGAGCCGATAAGTTTTCTGGGGCCTAAAGTTTTCATTAAAAAAGTGGTTATTGGTAAACATCAACATCCTTTAGACGACCAACTTTATTTTTCTTTCTTTTTTTTAAATTATTTTGCATATTTAATGTTGCATGATTAATTCTGGAATGGTATATTGAGAATGCCAGAATGGTACATTAAAAAAGATAAAAAAAAGAAAAAAAAGATATCTACTGAAATTGCAGCTCGTACGGCTGGTGATCGCTAAGGACAAAATATGTAATAATGATTATGAAAATATCCTGAATAAGGGACGTTTCATATAAAAGGATAATAAAATATGCAATAATTCTAATACACAATGCAGTCATCGTAATTGATATTATGAAGGCATAAAGTCTTTTCCATGTGTCACCAACCTGCATAAAATGTAGGTGGTCATATTGACAGTATGAATAAGAGTATTATAGTATTATAAAATATCATATCATAAAAATCAGTATCAT
>NW_027468630.1:8618468-8625968 GCF_046254945.1 Alosa pseudoharengus | reverse complement strand
TTTCTGTGTGTGTCTGTGTGTGTGTGTGTGTGTGTGTGTGTGTGTGTCTGTGTGTGTGTCTGTGTGTTTGTGTGTTGAGTATGTGTGTGTGTCTGTGTGTCTGTGTGTGTGTGTGTGTGTCTGTGTGTGTCTGTGTGTGTGTGTGTGTGTGTGTGTGTCTGTGCGTGTGTGTGTGTGCATGTTTCTGTGTGTGTCTGTGTGTGTGTGTGTGTGTGTGTGTGTTGAGTATGTGTGTGTGTGTGTATTGAGGGGGTGTTTTGGGGGTTTGGTGGTGGAGAGCAGGAGCAGTATGAGGGAGGAGCAGAGGAGGAAAGAGCAGAGGAGGAGTGGAAGCAGGGCAGGCCTGGGGCTCTCTGAGGAGCAGAGGAGGCCTATCTGGCGCTCCTCCTGGAGCAGACCCCCACCTCCTAATTAATCCTAACCTGGCGCCCGTAATCCACTCGCAGGAACTCTTGTCTGTCTGCGCACAGCGAGAACAAAGCACACTCCTATTAATATTTTAGTGTTCTTTTCATCTCAATACTAACGCCGCTCAATATAGTTTTTGTTAGGTAGGGAGAGCGGTTGGGGTTGGGGTGGGGGTGGCATGGGATGGGATGGGGGTGAGATCGGAGGGGAGAGGGAGACTAGGAGTTCCACAGTGTGGTAAAGGTAGCAGCTAGCAGGTACCTCAGGGCTGTTGCTGCGATGAGGTAGATGATGAGGATGATGAAGGTGGGGATGATGAAAGGTACATCTGCGTCCCAGAGCTCAGTCCACTATCACTCTCTGCACTGGAGGTCACTTGGCGTGTAGAGTCAATGCACCACAAAATAAAACAGAATATATTAAAATAAACCCAGGTATTTAAAGAACTAAAATTATACATTTCAGAAATTACTTATTTACCCTTTTTTCCTCTGTCAGTCACTCGGTTCAAAAGTTGTGAAATGGTATACTTACAAGTTACCTTGTCAGATGTTGTAATACTAGGCCAAAGGGTTCAACAAAGGATTCAACAAAATGTTTCATTCACTCAGAGACTGTCTGGTACTCTCTGTCTCCTCACAGTGGGACAGCACTGATGTTGGGTTTCATTTTTTATCTGCGGGCTTGAACAAGCTGAAACTACAGATCAAGTAACGGAGCCCAGTGCCTTCAATAAGAGAAAATTAAAATAAATTAGCATTGAGAAACAAAATATATTTGACATAAAATGCCAATTTGGACAAAGCTTAAAGAATAAATCTATGAATCCCGAAAAATTATCCTAATTCTTACTGAGAGATTTTGCTGGGTGCTGTCATTTTATGAACTCATGGCCTGTCAAAGCACCAGGACAAAGTACCCTCGTAATGCAAAGGCAAAAAGCGCTTTCAGACATACGTGTAAGACCGGAGGTTCTGCGGATGTTAAACGGTGGGGCCGTATATCATTATGTAAATGTGCTGTGTCTGAATGAAGCGTAGAACATGCGGTTAAAATTCACACCTAGTGAGAGGGCGTGTCGGTGACGTTTCTTTCGTGCGTCCATGTGGTTAAATCTGACTTAAATGCCAGTGTTATGATGGAGTGGCATAGTGCTGTCCAGAAAATCTCCGACCTGGAAAGATGCAGACATCACGGAGCTACTGTCCATGAGGGCAGACAGCATTGTGATAGAACACATGAAAGGAACGACAAGAAGCCTACAACTGCATCGCAAGGCCAAACGAATTCAAAAGACCGAATCATCATAAGCAGAAGGCGCTGAAAAGGCAGTAGCCTACAGCGACGTCGTTGACGACAATAACAGGAGTATTTAATAAATTGTTAGCCAACACGGTCGGTTTTCTGTTCATTGATAGCCTTCTCATGACCTCACTGCTGAGCTCGCTGATATTTGTTGAGCATAAATATGCCTAGAGAAAATGAAAACGAAGAAAACCCAACTTTGTTCCAAGCTCCTTACATAAATGCAATAGACACATGGGGAGAGGATGCTTTTGGAAAAATAAACCATGAAAAAACGAACCACTTCACTGTTATGTTAGTATTTTGTTTGTTGCTTAAAAGCGTTGTATATGATGGCCTTGAAGTCTTGAGTTAGCCTACTGAATTGGCTGGTACCATAAAGTTCGTGCATGCTCTCTCCAACGAAGATTTAGGGGTTCCATAGCCAAGTAATTCTGCTACATAACTTTGAAAACAGATGTGTTTATTCGAAGCACACATACAAATACTGCAGGTCAATTTCAAGTGTGCACTTATGTGACTACTTCAAGTATTAGCCTACACACAATAGATTTTTCTTCTTTAGCCTACATAATGCATACACTTTGTAAACAAACAGTAGCTGTGACAGCGGCCACATATATTCTGCATCATATCTCGCCTCTTGTGAACTCTACAAGCCCCCACCCCTCGCTCGACAACCACACGGAGATTCTGTAATGTGTGTGTATGTCGTTCACACATAGGTCCGTATAAGGTCAGTATAAGGTCCGCAGGTTAGCATCATATCAGAATCATCCGAAGGGTAGGACCTCCGTTCGACAAACCTCCGCATATACTCCGGAGGTTATCTGAAAGCCCTAAAAGTTTATAGGCCTACTAAAGAGCTCTCTTCCAGGCATATGAATATTATTACATTTAATATTGAACTACATACCGGTATGCCAGTAGAGACACCCTCCTTTGAATGACAGCAGAATGGCTAAATGGTAATCTGTGTGGCTGTTGTCACAAATTAAAAATATCCGCCGTTTAAGTTTCCTTTTAAATTTGAGCTAATCAATGAAATCTTTTGCTATTCAAACTTGGGAAGAACCAGATATGTTATAGCCATCTAGACAAACCATCATGAGAATTATAACTCTCTGAAAACAGTCTGAAGGGTCCCACATAGTAATTGACTTTTTGTGGATTGGGCAATCTATATTTGCTCCATCATTTTCATCTATCTTTTTATCCCAATTTGCTATGCATTTCATTGTGCTTTAGTCTGTTCCGATGATTTTGGGGTGTTGTAAAGTAGACTAGCTAGGGCTACTTTTATCATGAAAGTGTATACTCTTTTACATCCTTCCCAAGGTCTAACTGAGGTAGACTGAGCGTTCGTACTGTGCTGCTCTATGAAGGTGCTGAGCACAGAGAGAGGCCTGTAATTGCTTCCCTAATTGAATTGTCACAGTGCCGTCCTGCGGGAGGGGAGGTGTCTTCATAAACCTGGATGAAGAAATCCAGAAGACAGTGTGTGGGGACGGGTCAGGCAGATATTTAGCCATGCCTATTATGGCCCCAGATGTTTAATACACTTAATCTACTCTTAAATGAAATGTATTATTTTTACACCTCCCTTCCCCTCCTCCCCACTCCTCCCATCCTCACTACCCCCCTCCCACACACACACACACACACACACACACACGTAGTCATGTCATAGGTAGCTATACGAGCGAGGACAAAAAAAAAGCGGAGAATGAAGTCATTAAAATTCGACATGTATCCCACACATTACAGTAATTATGCCCCAACAATAGGGCCGAGTGCAGAGCCAGTGAAGGAGAGCGACGCACACAATAGCCAGGGCCCCCGTCTCACACACACACACACACACACCGACACACACAGAGCGACGCACACAATAGCCAAGGCCCCCGTCTCACACACACACACACACACACACCGACACACACAGAGCGACGCACACAATAGCCAGGGCCCACGTCTCCATCCTGGCCCCTCCGACGCAGATTAATTGCTTCTTTGTAGCGCCGTGATGGAGAACGGGAGCGATATACCTGTTTGGATGTTTGGCAGGGGCATCCAGAACCAACCGATCCCCCACCACACACACACACACACACACACATACACACACATCAGGCCCAACCCCATGGGAAACAGGAGTTTGTTCTGTCTTGGGCCCCAGAGGGGGAAGAGATGTTGTTGTGTGTGTGTGTGTGTGTGTGTATAGGGGGCAAGGTGGAGGGGCCACAGAGCCATTGGGAGATCTCTGGGCGGCCGTGGGCACTCAGCTGTAAAAAGCCATTCAGAGGGAAAACGCCAGGCATCCTTTATTTATTTTGGAGCTGAAATATTTATCTGTCACATGGTGCCGCTTCAAATGGGACTGTCAGTCTCCACTGCCCACTCAAGGGTGCGGACATGTTGCTGGGGGCGGCCAGCACGCTCCGCTCTCCGGTGAATAATTGCTGGAATTTCACTTTTGGGAGCTGTGCTCTCTGACCCCCTCCACCCGTACCCCACCCCAGCCCACCCCACCTGCCTCCCACAATGCCTTGTTTCTTTCTGCATCACGGCTGGAATATTTAAGAACTCTTCTCTTCCGTTACTACTTGTACATTCACAAACACAAACACACCATCAGCCACACACACACACACACACACACACACACACACACACACACACACACACACACACACACACACACACACACACCTAGATACACAATTTATGTACACACACACACACTCACTGACTCACTCCCTGTCTCCCTCACAAACACACACTTGCAAGACCATGCAAATAAATTATTCATATCTGTTCTCCAAGATGAAAACCCAATCAAGCTGAAAATCGCTGTCTTGCTTCACCTCTGTGATGATGACTGAGGCGGGCGGTTAATGTGGCGCTTGCTCCTCCGATGCCTGATTGTGTCGACACTCAAAAGCAGACACACCTACCCTACCGTTAATAGCACCTCTAGTCTGCCATAATCTTCTAAACGATTCAGTGCAGTGAGCAGAAGAGAGAGAGAGAGAGAGAGAGAGAGAGAGAGAGAAAGAGAGAGAGAGAGAGAGGAAGACATAATGTGGTTTGAATGGAATGAAAGTGAAACCTGGCGGCTTTTAATTGTTTTTTTCTTTTCTTTCTTTTCTTTTTCTATCCCCCCTTCTCTTTCCTTACCCCTTCCCGTACGCTCAAGTGTCACTTTGGGGAGCTGACTGTGTGTTGTCATGCAGATAAATAGTCTAAAGCAAACAACAGCAAAAGAGATGTGTTTGCTGCAAGCACACAGCACAAGTTGACTCCGACGTGAGGGAGGTCAGCCGGGAATGAGGTGTCTCAGCTTATTCTTTTATGTGATGCGGAGAACCTAACTCCTCAGGGCCATGGAAAACAGCCTCCTGTCTCAGACCCGCTACCTCCATGGATGCCTCGCATCTCTTGCACATGTTTGATGGTTATTAACTATATGATACATTAGAAAAAAATGGTTTTACAAAAATGTTCCTGAAGTTGCTGATCATCTAAATATTTGGTGGGCTGTGCTTTGTTTTTACACATACTCAACAAACACTTGCTGTGCTGTTTGCAAACTGACAAACCATGAGCCTTGTGTATCTTTTCAATTTCCTCAAGACAACTCTCTAAATGCAAGTGCTGTCCAAAACCACTTCACAAGACACACACACACGCACACACACACACACACACACACACACACACACACACACACACACACACACACACACACACACACACACACACACACAGAGTAAGGCACACCACACACCAGCCAACACTACACCACATAACCCAACACAATGAAATGCAATGGCAGGAATCTTGGGCATGCATAATTAAGGTGCAGCTTGTTTAGAGGAGAGTGCATGTCGCCTCTGGATGTGCACGCCACATCCCCAGAAAGGAGTTGTGAATAATGAAGAGCGTCACCTATGCAAAATGCAGGAGATGAGGAGGCCCTGCCTCCATGATGAGTTGCGCCATCGCCTCCTGTCATCCACCATGGAAACGTGCACTCTCTGGCCTGGTCTACCTCTCCATAACGCCATTGAGCTGTTGACCCCCACCCTCCCCACACACACACACACAAACACACAACTCTAGCCAGACTCCATCACCATAACCCCCCCCCCCCCACACATACACATACACACACACTCACCATCCTGGAGTAAGACAGCTAGGCTGATGGATGTGTGATTTGGGGGCAGATGTAAATGTTTATGTAAATGCTCTGGTGCGTCTTTGTCTTTCTCTTACCCAGTATTCAAATGCCTCGGGGTGACTCTAAACCAGCAGAGATGTCTGGAGAGGGAGCACAAGGTGTGTGTGTGTGTGTGGGGGTGGGGGGGGGGGGGGTGGGGTGAGAAGAGTGGTCTCTGCACATGAGCGGCCGCGAGTGCGGCAGCTGTAGTACCCCCACCTGACCCGTTGTGCTCTGTGACGGATGGGGAGATAAGAGCACAGAGCCAGGCAGTGGGCATCGCGGGGTCCAGGGCCGCTGTTTTGTATGTGATGGCTCTTATCTTCAGATGTGCAGACAGAGGCCTTATGATCAGGGGCGTTCCCATGTTATACCTGTGTTACACTCTGTTTCTTATTGTGCTCTACGGAGGGGCAAAAATCAATGAATGGAGGGAGAGCAGAGGGGAAAACATGTGAAAAGATGAAAAAGGACAGCTAACCAGGTCTGATTTTTTAGCTCTCCTTTAGTCTCTCTCTCTCTCTCTTTCTCCCTCTCTCTCTGTCTCTCTCCTTCTCTCTCTTCTTTTGGCTGTGTAGGAGCACTGGCCATACAAATGATTAAATAATAAATCACAAGGTGGTCGTTCTGTGGGCCGGACAGAATGGGCTTCACAGTCAGGCAGACAGAGGGATAAATAATTCACACGCAGGGGCCGAGATTAAACCAGCGCTGTGGAAAAGGAGAGGAACTTCAGCGCGGCCGTCTCCCAGGTGCTGAGAAGGGGGCTCTGGGATCACTGCTGTGTTTTGAGTGTGAGTGTGTGTGTGTGTGTGTGTGTGTGTGTGTGTGTTTTGAGTGTGAGTGTGTGTGTCAGTGTGTGTGTGTGTGTGTGTGTGGAGGGTGTTGGATCATCTCTAAAGGGATTGAACAGAGAGAGGCTGGTGGCCTCTGTGCTGAGGGAGAAGTTGGACATGAATAAGTAAAGTAGAAAAGTAGCTAACCATGTTCAAGACCTGTCTCACCATGCTCCATGTGTGACTGTGTGTGTGGTATGTGTGTGTGTGTGTGTGTGTGTGTGTGTGCATGTGTGTGTGACTGTACTTTTGTACCTGTGTGTGGCAGTGTGTTTTCTTACTTGTCTGTGTGTTTATGGGACTATGCGTGTGTGTTTGTGCCTTAGTGTGTTCGACTGCTTGTTCTTGTGTATATACAGTATATATATATATATATATATATATATATATATATACAGTATATTTGTGTGTGTGTGTGTGTTTGCTTGATGGACTTCATCTGGGTCATCAAAGCAGTGGGGAAAGTACGCATATGTTCTATGCACAGAGAGGTATTGTACCAGAGGCTCTCCCTTTCACACTCTGCTGTTGCATACTGTACATCCTGCACCATATGTGTCTCTGCTGATTTGTGAAACAGCCTTAACAATACATTATTCATCAGGATCATTGTTGAATTTTATTAGCTTTGATAAAAATGACAGAAATCCTTTGACTGTGCTGCACTGCTTTGACAGACCTGTAGAATGTTTTATAGAAAGACATTCCTGTTTGTCATGTTAGTTT
>NW_027468630.1:8595968-8615968 GCF_046254945.1 Alosa pseudoharengus | reverse complement strand
TTTATGCAAGACTGCACTCTCAACAATATTACACACACACGCAAAGGCACCAAGTCACTTATAGAAATGCACTTGTGGGCACGCACACACAACTCTCGCACACACACACACACACACTCTCACACATATATATTTATACTCATGCACTCATAGTAAAACTCATATGCGTGCGAAGATCACACACACAAAGTCTTTTTTTCCCTTTCTCTCCTCACACATTTGATTCCCTATGTAGGAAGTAGTCTTGCCTTGAGTAATTGGTGTGGATCAGTTGCTTAATGAAGTTTATAAAAGGAATATGAGAGCACTGGCGCTGCTCGACAAAGGCAGGAGGAATGCATGAAGCGCCTGCATCTCTGGAGACGACCTGCCGGTCCCAAGACAGACCATTAGAGCTCTCCCCATGCTGAGTGAGACCAGGAGGATGTGGCAATATTCATGGAGTTCTCTCTCTCTCTCTCTCTCTCTCTCTCTCTCTCTCTCTCTGTGTGTGTATGTGTGTGAGAGAGAGAGTGTGTGTAGTTAGGTGTGTGTGTGTGTATGTGTGTGTGAGAGAGAGAGAGAGTGTGTGTAGTTAGGTGTGTGTGTGTGTATGTATGTGTGTGTGCATCAGAGAGAGAGAGAGAGAGTGTGTGTGTGTGTGTGTGTTTGTGTGTGTGTAGTTAGGTGTGTATTGTCTGAATTCCTACAATCTTACCCCACACACACTGCACTCTGCCCTCCACTATGGTCTTGTGTACTCTGTGAAGAGTGGCATTTTGAGTGTTTTTTTTCTCCATTGGCAGCAGAGTTAAGTTTAGAAGTCGGATGTGTCCTCCAGGGCCCCTGACAGGCAATGACAGTGGGGAAGACAGTGAGTCAGCAACTCACTGGTGCCAGTGCAGGATCAATGGTTCTCTTCCTGTGCAAAAGCTTCTCTTTCTCTCTCTCTCTCTCTCTCTACACACACACACACACACACACACAGAGACACACGGATATGCTTCTGACCCCCATCTCTATCAATTCTTACCTTTCTTTAAAAAACACTGTTTGTCAGTGTTTCTTGGTGTGGCTGCCCAATGTTTTGCTCTGCAGTGTTACCCAGAGAGTCGTGTATTATTTGCTCTTTTCAGGAGTGATATTCAGCTTATTCAGGTCCCACTGGTGTCTGTGAATATGAGCTGGCTTATTGCTGTTGTTTTCATTGATTTATGAATGTACCCAAATGGGGAAAAACATTCCCTCCCCCCCTTCTTTTCTCTCCCTGTCTTTTTTGTCGGCATGTAGACTCTCTCTTTCTCTCCCTGTCTTCTCTGTTGCTCTCTTGTACTGTGCCAGTGTTCTCTTATCCTCCCGTGTAAACTGTGGGCTTGACACCTGACGGTGGCGGCTACAACTGCTGTGGGAGAGTGAACATCTGTATCTCAGCCAGGAACTTCCTCAGACACACACACACACACACACACACACACACACACACACACACACACACACACACACACACACACACACACACATACACACACACACACACACACACAGTGTTGGGCAAGCTACCGTAACAGCATAGCTTTGCAAGCTACCAATTACTTCACACAAAATGAAATTAAACTACAGAGAAAAATCTAATTTAGTTTAGAAAAACTACTCCGAAAAAGATTGATCACACAATACTTAAAAAAAAAAACTCAAATTGAAAATATATAAGTGACTAGAAACTAGGGTCATTCAAAGAGTGTCAACTTCTCCAAAGACCACATGCCCAAATCTGACAATGCTAATGACAGTAAAAAATAATTTGTGAATATGGCGTATAATTTGTATCTGCAAAAAACCCCACAATGGGTTCTTTCTTGGCCCAAGCTACACTATAGTCTGATTTAACCAGACTCACTCACTTTGTGAAGAGAGTCTAGGTACTCTCCATTGGGAAATGTTTTTAACCCTACCATCGTAATGGCCGTATACGTAAGGGATAATGTATAGAATGCCGGTCATTATGGGGAAAATAAGTCCCGACAGGGCGAACCGGACCCCGACGCGCCAGCGGAGGGGTCTTGTTTCGCCCTGAAGGGACTTATTTTCCCATAATGACCGGCGTTCTATACATTATCCCGCTTATTATACGGCTACTTGTCAAAACGAAAAAATAAACTCCATGATATGTCTCTTTACACTTATTTGTTACCGTTTCGTCGTGGCTTTTGCTGAGAAACAAATAGTTCGCAACACACGCTGAACTTGAATCAAACATTCTTTAGAACACAGCTGATCAACCGTCTGCTTTCACTTTTGAACGAAGTTCCAAGCGCAAACTCCGTTGCCATTGACAGCGGTCATTCTTGTTTTCAAAGGTCCTTTCCCAAGAAATAATTACCGCTAGAACTTTCGGAAATCCCATTCAAGTCAATGGAGCATTCTACTTGCATTGTGAAGAGCCGTATAATAATTTGCGTTCATTTTATTGGTATAGCTAAACCAGTCACATTGATTCCTAACATTACTTCCTACTTCGCCTAACCTTTACCCGGAAACCAGAAAACAATGTCAGGACACACCCGGAAACAATGTCAGGACACAATGTCAGGGAAAACTTTGCAGTGTACATTTACACATTCTTCCGACTGCAATTTTCTAATGTGTGCAGGTGTTGCTAAAACAGTTTACCACATCCCCTCTCGTCTCTGATTGGCCCGCCATCCTGGTGGCTGAGGAAAATGTAAATGCATTGGGAGGAGCCAGACTAGTATCTCAGTGCGATGAATATGAGCTGAGATACCAGGCTAACACTTCTCCACCAAGTTTTTATAACAATTGGTCAAGTAGTTTTGACAGACAAACAAGCGGCACAGAAAACATAACCTCCATAACTATGTCAAAACTAACAATCCCATTTGCCTTTTCACATGGACAAAATAGCAAGGAATGCTAGTTATTTACGTTCGTTTTCGATGGATCATTATAGCTTGGATCAATGGAAAAATCGTGCTTCACAGCCTCAACAAAGTCAACTGGGTGCTGAATCCTTACTGTGGCATAATGAATGTATTGTAACGTCGGTGTCTTCCGGACTGAGTGCTAGCCTCCCAGAATGCAATGTGTGTGAATGCTGGTTTGTGTAATGTTGGTTTTAGTGAGTGTAATTGTGTTTACCTTGTCATGTATGTGTTAGCTTGTGTAGTCTTTCTTTAGGTTGTACCTCATGTGTTTTACCCGGTGTATTGTATGTGACTACCCTGCTCGTGTATCATGCTTGTTGTAGTGACTTCCCTTGTGTTTCCTATGTAATTGTATCTTGGTATGTGTGTTTCCCGCTTTTGCAAATAAACTGTGTGTGTCGCATCAATCGTTACAGTATAGAAAAAGGACAGCATGGATCATTATGCAAATATGATTGTAGTTGAACTTACAGGGAACTGCTTGGAGGCCGATAATTTGTAGCAGGTAGATCAGGCAGGTTTTTTACAGTGTAATTGGAGTAATTGACTGTACTCATATGTATATTAAGCAAGAATGAACACTTTGATCAACCAAAACACCAAGATCACCTTCAACTGCCAACATAATTTGAGACTCCACTATTGTAATCCAATGTGAACGCATAGTAATCGCAAAATGGTGAAATTAAATGTGTTATTTTGCCATTAATAAAGTTCCAATGTATTCAATATTCATTTTATTTATCATATTACTGCTTATTTAAATTTAAACATAGACGTGACTCAACTGGCAGATGATTACAATCAGTGTTGGGAGTAATGCGTTACAAAAGTAATGTAATTACTGTAATATATTGCTGTTTGCGGTAACGCGGTAATGTAAGGCATTAAAAAAAAAAAATCGGGTAATATTTACTCGGTACAAACTTCAGTAACGCGCGTTACAATGCAGTTTAACCCAAAATTAAGCGCTTGTTTTGTTTTGATACATATTCGCAAACACCACGCGAGAACAACAGAGGAGAAAAAATCTGCGCAAAATAGTAGAACTTTATCTCCTGATACTGGTTGAATATGACTGTGGCTGCAGCAGACTCGCAGGCGGACTCTATTTGCGGGATGGACATAAGCCTACACTCATTATTTTCAGTTTGTCAGAGACAAGGTTATGAAGAACATAATAGTTAGTGCACTTTGTGTGCGAAACCGAAAGATCTCTCAGCTCGCGAAATAGCACAAGTAAATTAATGAAACATCTAAAGTAGTGCCACGCTAATCTTTTTGATTCTTGATAAAACACAAACTATGCTGTTGTGCATGTCAGCTTTGTGCTGTGAACTTAAATTGAAGAGAATAAAGGGATAGAAATGCAGAAAAAGATTGTGTAGCCTGGCAGTGCCACCGCTCCCACCACGCGCATCACACACTTTGCGTCGGGCACCAAAGGACAGAGGGGGCACCCAAATGTAACCAATGAATAGTAGCTTTACTGCAAACTGCGTTTCACTCTTCATCAATAACGTTTACAATGTCAAAATGCACTAACACGATGTTACATGCAAGTTTGATACCTTTTGGGTTCTCTCAATCACCACATAGTAGGCCTACTAGAATTGGTGGGTCTTCAATCATTCGTTTTCCAAGCATTTAGGCTACATGAAGCACATGATATGCTGAGTCGACTGAAACGCATTCCATTCAGATAGCTAGGTGGATACCAGGCTCATAATTCACTTGTATTCGCAAAACGAAATGTGAAGCAACATGTCATTGCATACTTCCATTTCCAAAGCAATGAAGGTTGCTTAAAACAACTTAACATTGTGCATATTATTGTTAATATTGTGCTATCAATGTAACTCAAACAAATAAGGCTTGTAAACAAGAGCTGGCAAAAGGGCATTATGACAACGTAAAGATCAATGCTCTTAAAGTGACAGTGCACCATTTAAGTAAAACAGCATTTCTTCAGAAATTAATGTTTAAAAATACACAGTAATGGTCTGTAAATAATAGGCCTTTTATTTTACTTTAGGTGTTTGAGTTATCATTTAAATGTCACTCACTCAAAGCCACTCACTTAGGGCACCGAAATGGCCAGCAGGCCACCATCTTGACATGTCTTTATTAAAGGAACCGGATGTAAAAATTGCAATTAATCATAAAATTGCCCTGATATGTCACTAGACATTAAGAAATCATGTTCATTTCAAATACCATTATATCACTGACAACAGTAGTCTGGCCAGGATATTGTCATTTAAAAAGTGAAGTTGCAGCCCTCAACTGATGTTGATGTTGTCATGTTGTGTTTTGGCCTAATGCGCCACCCTCCACCTATCTACTAATCACAAAGTCAGTAGGGTTTCGTCATCCGGTTGCCAACTCTGCCAGTCAGAGGGGAGGGGAAGGGGATACACCGCTCTACAGTAATTTAAAAGTGATTCTAGTACCCGTTTTGGCCACAATCTTACATACGGTTCCTTTAAGCTTTGATTTACAATATAGTAGGCTCTCTATTGATTTTAATGAGTAGGCCTAGGCCTTAAAGTTACAGTATTTCTATCACAATTTACCAGACTTTGACCTTTTGTCGGTTTTTAACATTCTGACTATGATTGTTCCTTGTATTGCATTATGAGCACTGCGCCTATTGCATTCTACTGTTGCCTTAAGCCTAGCTCAGTCATTATGCTATACCACATCTGCCTCCATTGGAAGAGCAAGCTGCATTGAGCGTAATAAACTGCATTTAGAATGGCAAATCCATATTTCTAGATATTTTGGTGAAAGTAACTTAAAAGTAATGCAATAGTAGTGTAATGCCTTACAATTCAGAGACAGTAATATTATAATGTAACAAATTACTTTGAAATGACAGTAATAAGTAATGCATAGTACATTACGATTTTGAAGTAACTTGCCCAACACTGATTACAATTAACGTGAAAGCCACGTAGCAAAATAATTTCAAGTTCAGCCTTAGACAGGCCTTTCATTGGGAGGCATTTCATTGCTAATCCATGTAAGGATAATTGTGTGGGTGGACGTTAATCTTGTAAATGTTCCCATGATTTCCCGCAGATTTGATGCACTTTCATATTTATGAAGAGAATATTGTATAACTTCATGCGTATGTTGTGTTTGATAACTCTCTTGGACACAAAGATGAGGCCTCTGGTGTTAGGTAGCGCATACCTGATTTCCTCAATTCTTTGCCTTCACTTCACTTAACAGAAGTAGACTGGCAAGCCTCTCACGTGTCACCCATAGCTGCAGTTAGGTAACAACTGCACATTGCAAATAACTGGCAGTCATTCCCAAAAGACAAACTACTTTGTGACAAGGATGCAGGCTTTGCCAGCTTCCAGCTGGTGTAGTGTCAACTGTTGATTTGACTTTTTTTGTGTGTGTTATGAAAAAAAAAAACCTTTGTAGTGAATTCAGTGAAAAATGTTTTATTAATTGCCATATGTTTATTGACTTCTCTTTCATGTCAGTTCTTTTGTTCTTTCTTTGTAGTGGCAAAAGATCTCTGTGCATCATCATTTGCAAGCTATCTGAAATGTCAAAGGTGTCCTTTTGAAGTCGGGTACAGACCTGATGTGAGGCAGCACCTGTGCAATGACGGAGGGTTGCTGTGTGTGTGTGTGTGTGTGTGTGTGTGTGTCTGAGCATGTGTTAGTATGAGTATGTGTGTGTGTGTCCTACCTTAGCATCAAGCTGGCAGATAGCGGTTGAGAGGAGGCAGAAAGGATAGAAAGTAAAAGAGAGTCAGAGAGAGAGAGAGACGGAGAGAGAGAGAGAGAGAGAGAGAGGTGAGTCGTGTAGGAATTCCCCTTCACTTCTTTCCTCACCCTTAATGAGCGCTGTAATTGTGGCAGTCTGATGCTTGTTGGCTGAATGTGTCACTGGCTTTGATCTTCCCTGCCGCATACACACGTTACACACGTTCACTTAGCCCCCAAAAGCCACTCGGTGGTTCCCCTCCGCACACGTCTCTTCCCCAACAACCCAAACGGAGTCGGAAACGGGCGGCGCAATACCACATGAGCCGTAATGAACAGAGATATCGGAGGATAAGAGCCAGGTGATGTTCAATCTAGCTCCACTCCATCTGCTGGTCAATTAGCAAAACACACAGAGATGCTCAGCACACCAAGCCCACACTGTGCTGTACGTGAGCGGATTGGGCTGGTCGTAAAGGGTCTATACTCGTCTATTTACGTCCAGAAACTATTGTTGTTAATGTGTTATAGATGGTTAATTACATCTTGATTAAAAGGCATGTGTTTTGTTGCTTTTGGAAAAATCTGAAAAAAAAAAGAAATTGGACAGATATAGGAGTTATTTATTAATTGGATGCTGTTAACTAATTATCTTCTAATACAGTAATTATCAAAAAATCTGTGATTAATGAGTAATGATATATTTATAACCTGTTTACTGACAGTATAAACAAACGTGAGAACAAAGTGTTTCCTTTAACATTTTAAATGAAGCCTGCTTGTTGGTGCTGAATATGTACAAATTATCTTTTAAACATGCCATTGGTTTATGGGTTCTCACAAGTCACTCCAACAAACAAGCAAATATACCTGGAGGAATAGCCTTAGTTCTTTTAATGAAAGGCAAAGAGAAGGAAAAACAAACATGCTTTTAATTCTCCTGGCCTTCACTTTGTTTGATATCGGTTTCCACAGGAGCCCTCTCGTGATTTGAGCAGCCTGTGGAAGAGAAATAAAAAGCCCAAGGTTCCTTTTTTTTTTTTAAAAGAAAAGAAAAAAAGAGCAGCTCCTTGTTGGCTGCTTTTTAATTATTATGAAAAAAAAAAATTCTGCTCTGAGAACGACACTTCCTCTCCCAGGACGGCTCTGAGGGTCTTGACGGGCCTGTGTCTCTGTCTTGCCCCCATCTGTTCGCCCCTCTCATTTGAGTTTGATGAATCCCCCCCCCCTCCCTGCAGCTCTCCCCAATCACCCCATGGTGGTGTGGGGGGGGGGGGGGGTGGGGTGGTCTGTCGCAGGGAAAACAACTGATGCACCTCTCCCTCCTATTCAGCCCACCTCAAAATTTAACCCCCACCCCCCTCCTCCCGACACACGCACACACACACACCATTCAGCTTCAACCACATCTCCATATCCAAGCATTTACTTACCTCCCCCTAGTTGTCCCACAGACACACACACACACACACACACACACACACACACACACACACACACACACACACACACACGCACACATACAGGCACACACACACATACATGCACACACCATTTGGCTTAAGCCACATCTCCATATCCAAGCATTACTCACTACCCCCATAGATACCTACACACACACACACACACACACACACACACACACACACACACACACACACACACCCTTCAGTGTCGCCCTATCCTCTAACTTGCCCATGTCTCAGTTGTTGGTCCCAGACAGCCCACTGTGTGTGTGAGGAAAGGACAGGGGGCATCTACACTAAACGCCATCCATCATCCTGCAACTGGCACAGCAACTGCTTTCTGATCCACTCACTCCTCACCCTCTCTACCCCCCAGCCCTTCTCTCGCTCTGTGTGTGCCGGATTGATTGAATCAGGATTAATTAGCTCTGAGGTAATCATTGGCTGCAAACAAGGACTTACATCTGGGGGATCAAGCAGTCAAAAGAAACAGGAGGGCAGGGGGGGGGGGGGGGGGCTGACGTCTTATGGAGAGAAAGAGAGACAGACAGAGAGAGAGACCGACAGAGAGGGAGAGAGAGAGAGAGAAATCTCCTCTGAAATGTGCAATATTGTCTTGTCGTTTGGAACAGAAGAGTGAGATACTTTGTCAAAGCTGTTTGCTGATGGCGCTTTCGCTGACAGCTTAGTTAACAAGTCCCAGCAGATGAGAGGGGATTATTCTGTCCTGTTGTATTGTGCTGTCAAATAATGCACCATTTAGCTAAGGATCCACAAGCCCTGCATTTGTGTTTTTGCCATTTAGGCTGCCACACTAGTTTGGGTTGTGCGCCCATCCCGCAGATACTGTGATGATTGCTCACGCTGTTGTCCTAGATTGAGTAGCACTCCATGGAAGTCAAGAGGATATTACTTTGATGCTGATATGATTTATGTATTCAGAACGTACCCACAGTTACAAAAACACATCCACATGAACACACACACACACACATACACAGACACATGGATCATGATGAATCATGCATGTCCACAGACAGTTCACACACATACACACACACACACACACACACACACATGCACCATACCGTGACGTGCTGATCATTACCTCTCAGCATCTCTTGATCATTATCATTTATCCATGGTGATGTTGTGTCTGTAGACATTATCGTGTGTAGAGAGGGCAGAGGGTGTAGCTCCCTGATGAAGATGGATCTGTCTGGTTGCAGGGTGAAGGCTCACCCCCCTCCACCTAACACACACACACACACACACACACACACACACACACACACACACACACACACAGAAACACACGCCCCACGGTCAACGCCAGGGGTCAGGGGAGCGGCCGGCGCTTTGTCAAGATTAGCCCGGCTGGCCGTCAGGGGGGCGGACGGGCCTGAGAGGTTGTATGTAGTCTATATGTCGCTTAATTAAGCCCCGCCGTCCTCATCATCGCCCCTAACAGGCCGGCTGCCAGCAGCGGGCCGAGAGGTGGACAGGCCCTCTGATGAATATAAATGAAGGACCAAATGTCACGTCTCGCTCCGATCCGTCAGAATGGCGTTTGTGCGCTCTTTCCGGCGAACGGGGGGGGGGGGGGATTTAGAGCGTGGAGTGGAGCGATTCAGAGCATGGCGCCTGCATCGACTTCCGTTCTTTCATCTTTCCCCCCCCCCTTCCAAATGTGGCCCCCTTGTCGGCTGGTGGATAGATTTGTTGGTTACACGACGGTTTAATGAATTTGCATCGAGGGTTTGTACAAATGTCGGAAAATATTTGGCTTTGGTTTTCGCAAACTGTGCCGACATTGTGTTTTGCCAGCTAATTGTGACAATGTTAATTATTAAAGACCAATTCAAGTCCCCGTGTTGTGAGCTGAGTCGGGGTAAAGCTAAGCTCGGTGGCGCTGTGAATTGGAAGCAGGCAGGCTCTGAGGAGGCCTGGAAAGGAATTCTATTCATCAATATTTCATAGTTAATTATTATCACAAAGCTGTGCCATATTATTCTGGGAGTGAGAATATGGTTTTTCATTATTCCTCTGTCTTGCACTGTCTTGCTCACTCCCCCTCTCTGTCTGTCTGTCTCTCTCTTTCTCTCTCTTTCTCTCTCTCTCTCACACTCTTTTTGTCTTTCTCTTTTTTCCATTGCCGTCATTGTTTTTGAGTGACCTGTTGCATCTGGCAAACAGAGCCATGAATGATTAAAGCTGGAGTGCTGGAGATAGGCGTTCCTCTCATCTTTGGCCTCCATCTCTGTTCCCACACTCACACTCCACACACACACACACACACACACACACACACACACACACACACACACACACACACACACACTCACACTCCACACACACACACACACACACACACACACACACACACACACACACACACACACACACACACTGACACTCCACACACACACACACACACACACACACACACACACCACACACACACACACACACACACACACACACACACACACACACACACACACACACACACACACCACACACACACACGGTCGCTCCTGGTTCTCCTCTCACACCCAACTCCACCACCGCAGCACTGGCCTCTGTTCAGAGAACCAGCTGCACAGCACACACTCTGTGATTTCCCTCTAGCTGTCTGCTGTTTGGAATCGCTGGGACAGTGACCTAAAAACAGACCAGAGTAGTAAAGACACATATTTAAATTGGGCATATATTAAAATGTTGCTGTTAATGTGGTAACGATGTGTGTGTGTGTGTGTGTGTGTGTGTGTGTGTGTGTGTGTGTTTGTGTCCATGATTGCATATGTATTTGATTGTATTTGTGTTTGTGTATTTGAGTGCACATGTTGGATATTGCACTTTGTGTTTGTATTAGTTTTAAGATGGGGTGCAATCATTGATTTTATCTGTGATAGTAAAGGGTAACAATAGACATCAAGAGGAGCTGCATACATATTAAAACTATACTTAATTTTGTGTGTGTGTGTGTGTGTGTGTGTGTGTGTCTGTGTGTCTGTGTCCTAATTCCTAATATAAATGTGTCTGTACAGAGCCAATAATTTAATATGAATGATGGGCTCCATAATATCATAACTGGTCTGTTTTATGTGCCTCTCATTATGTGTGAGCCTGTGTGTATTAATGTAATAACTCCATATTGCCCGTGGGATTCATTAGATGATAAGCCGGCGTAAAGGGGGCGTAGGGGTCAGGGTAGAGCCCAGCTGAAGGCCCCAGGGCCCTCAGTTCTGCAGATGCATCATGGGAACCCTGTAGAGAGAAGCCCCCAGGGGCGGTGGGGGCTCTCAGTGTTGGCTCTGCTCTGGGAGAGACTGTCTGCGCTTCCAGTCAGATGTTTAACGTATAGACATCCACCCACAGCCGTGTAAAGAACGGTGCGGTGATGTTCAATTCAGCTGCGACTTGTTCTCCTTGGGAGTGGACGGCAGCGCTGTGGTGTTCCTTGTGCGATGCTGTAGCATTCGAGCTACACTGGTACCCTCTGTTTTCTCCTGCTGTTGTTACATGAGGAAACGCAGGAGGGCCACCATTAGACGAGCGGTTTAAACTGCAGTACAAACAGGTACATGCTGTGCTAGTCTCCCTCTCTCACTCTGTATCTCTCTCTCTCTTCTCTCTCTATACCTGTCAACATTTAGCTTTCCAAAAATGGGAGATTTTTTTTTTTCCGGGGGGGCGGGTCAGTGTTTGCATATTTAACATGTTTCATATACGTGTTTCATACACTGCATTTCGGTCATTGCTTTTACCTTACCGAAAGCCTATGCATACTAGTTATGTATCCACCAGCTGCCTGCCTGCAGCCTACTTCCAAAACTCCAAAGCTGCTTGCTGTCAGATTTGGTTCCGAGGACACAAGTCACCTATTGTGTATCAACAACACTCAATAACAGTTTATGTGATGTGTTAATCAATTAAATTCCCAACAATTTGACAACAGCTAGTTCTGGCTAGCCTGCTTGCTTGCGAGACTTGGGCTGCGCAGTCGGCACCCGCTTCGTTATTTGGGTTTGGGTTGCCAGGTTTTAGCCTATGTTGAAATTGATAGTAAGTGATTGTGTATGTGTAGGGTGTATTTCATACACAATCTGGCAACCTGGGAGATGTCAGACTAACAGACAAAAATAATGGATCAATGATTTTAAAATTAAGTTTGATGGCCATGCAAATTACGGGAGTTTTCCGGGAGAAATAACAAAACGGGAGGGTGCCGGGAGATGACCTTAAAAAACGGGAGAAACCCGGGAAAAACGGGTTTAGTGTTGACAGGTATGTCTCTCTCTCTCCCCCATCATTACCACATGCTTCCCCCCACTGAGAGCTGACTGCAGTGAAATTGGTAGGTCTGCACATCTCTACGTCTCCGAGATAAATGCTCACAACATAAACTGGTAATTTTGTCATCATGTTGCACGCTGCAGACAAGGTTATTACAGATGTCGTCGCTATTGGAGGGGAGAGGAGTGCTTCTTTGTCTGTAAGTGTGTGTGTGTGGAGGGGGGCGTGTTATCATCATTACTTAATTCTAGTGTATTGCCCCATGCATAACCCTATCATTAGTATTAAATTTTAATCATGCATGCAGCGCAGGCTCCCCGGGTGGTAGCTGTGGTGGAGGTGGTAGGTGCAGGCGAGGTGGGGGTGGGAGTGGGTGTGGAGGCGGTGTGCGTTGGGGCGAGTCCTGGGTGTTTCTTATGAGCCACGTGGCCCCTGTAATCATCCGCTGCTCCTAATCACACACACATCTGAAAGAGACAACACTTAAAGAGAGCGTGGCACACTCAATTACTACCCTCATGATGGTGCATGGTGTTTGATTTGTGCTGTCTGCGGTCGCGCCGTGAGCCAGACCGGCAACGCTGCAGGGAGAGGAGAGGGAGGCCCGCTGGAGACTGGACCAAAGAGAACTGGGAGAAGAGAAGGCTGTCGCCAATTTAGCAGCAATTATGTTGGATATGTATATTATAGGTTAATACGGTTTGCGGAAAGATGCTAATCATCATATTTACTTTGTTGGATAGTTCACAAAATTATATTGTACTGTCATTGTTATTGATATTGGGATTATTATCTTAAAAATGAAAAGAAGGAAAGACACTGGCAGGAAGTGCATGAAACCCTTAATGTAGATTTGTTGTGATGTAAGTAAAGGGGAAAGGCTTATGTGCAGGTGATGTGAATCGTTCTTGATTGTCTCGTGAGAAGCCTCTTAAAGCAATGCTAGCATTAGTAAGACACAAGATTACACTCCTCTTAAATGTTTGTACATAGCACGTATTCCTGTGGTGATTCAGTTAGTCACACAGGTCTCCAGATCAGAGGCCCCATTAAAACCTTTGAACTAAAGAGAAGCTCAAGAGAGAGAGAGAGAGAGAGAGAAAGAAACACATGTGCCAGACTCTGTTTGGAATAGAAACTACTTTTAAATGACAAGCACATTTCATTTGGGAGGTTTTTTAGAGTGGAGAAAACACACACACACAAAACATACAAACTGTCAAAAAAGACTGCTCACCTGCGCTGGGGACATTTGGGCTCGTCAAGGGTGAGCAGATGAACAAATTAAAGAATAGAGGATGACAATGCGACTACAGATGTTTGCCTTTAGTGTCTCGCCTTTGCATAATCCCGATGCAGAAAAACCAAGAAGAATGTGCTACATGAAAGTCCAGGTTTTCTAAGAACAGTGGGTAGCTTATTAGGTCTTCTTTGATCCTGCTGTCTTTGATATCTGTGGTCTCATAAAGAATTCACTTTCAGCCATAAATATAGGTAGTTCAGAGAGCTGTTGTGACATGCACCCCTAGATTCTTCACAGTCTGTTTAAATTATCAAAAACACAGCAAAATATGGAAAGAATAAAAAACATGGCCAAGTGAAGGGGTGCAAGAGAGGGATAGAGAGAGGGAAAGAGAGAGAGAGAAAGAGAGGGAGATAGAGAGAGAGAGAGAGAGAGAGAGAGAGAGAGAGAGAGAGAGAGAGGAGTGTGCAGGAAAACCTTCTGTTCTTTGGTTGCACATCGGCGCGTAGCCCTGTTGGTGTGCGTGCTGTGCCGTCTCCTGAGCTGAGCTCCGCAACATCAAAACTCCAACTCCCAGCTTGCCCGGCTGCTCCAGGTGACCTGTCATTCTGCGGCTGGTGTCCTAACAAGGAGACTGTGGTAGTCAGGGGACTCGGGCAGAGCTGGCCGTGGCAGTGCCGCCGCGTTTGATGTGTGCTGCAGCTGCTGATGGTTGGCACAGCTGTAACGAGTGCTCCAGCACTCACTGGGCACTGTGTATGTGGTCACCACAACACAGGCTTGCTGTGCCCTAGACAGGCAATAGGGCAACTTCCATTCCCCTCAGTGGTCCTCTGTGGCGCCTCTGTGCCCTAGTTACTCGACCCTGCCTCTATAGCCTGTCTGAATGGCTGAGGAAGTAGAGTAGTAAGTACAACCACATGCCACCTTAGCTGGGTACTAGTGACAACTGGACAACAGCAATGGCCTACAGAGCAAAGACTAGAAGGCATCCATGCATAATATTCCCATAATATCAACATAATATGTGTTTCTGGTGATGACCTTGAAGGACCACATGTGCCCTAACTTCCTCAAATAACCCCCCCCCCCTCTCCCATCCCCAGACTTTGATGAACCCACCACCCACACACACACACACACACTCTATCCTGATCTTATCGCAGCCCTTCACCACTGATGATGAGCAGGGGGGTAATGAGGTCACTGGGGTTGACCTTTGCCCTCGTCCTGCTCATGTTGTCCCCGTTCTAATTGTTCTCCGCTTGAGAGATGGAAAAAATGAGCAAGCTGCTTCTATTAGGGTGGAGGTTGGGGGTGAGAGTGGGGGTGAGGGTGAGGGTCTGGATTGGGCACTGCCACCGCGCCACAGCCTGAAGGGAGGAGGGGGTGAGGGGGTTGGTGGCGGTAGTGTTTGTTTGCTTTGCCTGGAGAGTGACACCCCACTGCTGGGTCTCAGAGAGAGGTCATGACTGGGGGTGACCTGACCTCATCTCACCCTCTCCTATCCTGCGTGAGGCCGGTTGAATGCTCGCTCTGTCTATTCACTGCGCTTCCATTCAGTTTAGACACACACACACACACACACACACACACACACATTCAGAGATATAAAATCGCACACGCATACATTCACATGCAAGTACACAGGCACACATACTATGAATTTGGGGCAAGTATTAAAGCATGCACACAATAATAAAATAGTTGCGGCACTCAATGAAGGGGCTCACACATAGACACACACACTCACACACACACACACACACATACACACACCCACACACACACACACACTTACAAATGAGCAACTTTGCACACATACAAGCATACACACTCAAATAAATGCCTATCTGCTCCCCCACCCACCACTATCCTCCCACACACACAAACACACGCAAACATGCACACCCAAATAAATGCATACCCACACGCATGCTTTGGCAGCGCACAGAGCTGTAATGGGATGGTTGCTCGGTGGTTTGCAGTCCCTCCGCCTTTCCTGGTTTAGGCTGACAGATCTCGGAAACGCAGTGGTGTGTTTACAAAAATTTAACGATAAAGAAACAACAAAACAGACCTTCCCAAAACAAGCAATGAATAGGCCTCTCCCGCCACAGAGAAAGTTTATTTAATTGGCACTGTAATCTTTTCCCAGTTCAGAAAGTGAAAGTTACAAAAAGAAACCCTGTCCTTGTTAAAAAGCACAACCTTACTTTTGAGCGGGGAAGACAGAGAATTGATTAGAAAGCTAACGCCTAGTGTGATATCCATTCCTTTCATTGTTCTCTGCTTGGCTGAAAAAAGATTTCTCTGTGTGCTTTCCAATTACGACATTGGCAGATCAAGAAAAGGTGTGAGATTAACTAGAGAAACCTTGCTAACACAAAGAGAATTCCTAACTTAACAAGATGTTACTTTTCATTGATAGCTCCCCCTCAGATTTTTCTGAGGCTCCGCTTTTTTCCCCTGCATAGTGATGAGCGTGGAATTTGAATATATAGATGTTGAGTTGAACATTATGCTAAATATATGTACTGCTTTTGTATATTCCTCTCATTTTCAGCTGCCATTTATTTTCAGCATTTCACTTTCATTAGGCTTATGAAAAGAATATGTGTAGTCGCTATGTTTTCCAGTGATGCTATGCAAAGGGAAAGGTTTAAAATAGTAAAAATAGTTGAAATAAAAAACTGATTAAAGGTTTCTGATGAGCACCCTGTACAGTTTGAGGTTATACCTCTAGGTTCTCATGGGAGGAACTGGGATGGTAGGCATGGACCGGCACAGTTCTTTTGTTTTCTCAGAACAAGTAGATCAGGTTCTCCATCACATCCTTTAATCATCATAACGGTACTACTGCTGCCAGAGTCTCTTTGTATGTCATTGACTTAATCATAATGTTAAGGGGCCCTATATCTGTCTGTTGGTGCTACGCACAGCATTGCGGTTTGGAATACTTTATATGTTTCTGTGAGTGTGTGCATGTCTCTCTCTCTCTCTCACTCTCTCTCACTCTGTTTGTGTGTGTGTGTGTGTGTGTGTGTGTTGATTGACTAGTTGATTCGTTGGAATGTTATATGAAATCAATTACAGGCATTACTTAGTAATGCCATAAAGGTAAACACGCTGCTCTTTCATCTTGCTCTGTACACTAAGTGGTGTAATATCGCTCGCTGCATGCCTTTTTTCTCTTTTTTTTATCACTGCATGACCAGATGAATGGTAATGGCTAGCCGGAGCTGAGATGAGGCAGGATCTGGGGGTGTGGTGGGAGCGTCCTGCAGCAGCAGAAGCCTTATTAATCTTCTTTTATTTTTTAATTCACATTCAGCTCATGAACAATTTAGCCTCGGCGCGCTAATGGTGTTTCGCGGGGGCTCGGTGGGACATCTTTTATACATCAATAAGGCCAATTATCTGTTTAAGAGGGGGGAAAGCCAGTCGTCAGTTTCTGCCCTGCCCCGTTCTCTCTCTACTTCCACTGTGCTGCCCGTGCCCACTAGAGGGCCTTCCAGGCTCACTGACCCCCCAGGGGGGGCTTTACCACCCCCCCACACACCCCCCCCCCCTCCCCCGCACACACCCCCTCTGTGCCCCCTCTGCCCTGGTGGGATTGGCATGCCGTGCACAGCTGGCTGCATTCAAGTCTTAACCCCCGATGCTAATGCGAAGAGCGGGCATCCTGCCTCCGCCGGCTCATCCCCTCCAGACCAGCATTAGAGCAAGTCTGGGGCCCAGAGCGGGTGAGCTAACGATAACGCTAACGCTAACATGCTACCACAGGCTGCTGCTACTACTCACTCCCACCAAGGCCACAGGCTGACAGACCAGACGGCCTAAAAGAGTGCTCACTGCCAGGCCGTGGGGTTTTCTGGTGTGATGTGGGTTAGCTGTGCAGAGTGAAGGCGTTGTGGTTGCATGTATTCGCGGTGAGACACTTGGGTGCTTAGAGCTGAACCCTTGCAGGTGTCCTCATACCCACAGACATCCCAAACAGGCTACTGTCTGGAGCGGGGGAAAGTTAGTGTGGGGGATACTGGGTATCACAGTTCTCTCCACATAAGCCGCTAGTCTCAACAACTCTCGGTGTCTGGACTGGGGAGCTCATCCTTGAGCCGTCCTGGTTTTCCAAGTGGGGGGGGGGGGGGGGGTGATGTAAGCCCAATCCTCTAGCTGAAGATCTGCCCAGTGGCCTCTTCACTGACCCAGGCCCAGGGCAAATTTCATCTCATTTCCTACTTCCAGCTCCAGACATTATTCTGTGCCCACCGCCTCGGCCTCAGCCTGCCTCGGCCTCAGCCTGCCTCGGCATAAGAGAGGGGTGGAGGCACAGCCAGCTGTGGAGGGGCTCTGAGCCTTTGAGAAAAAAGGGAAGCCGCCGCTAAATAGACGCTAACAGGCGGGACCGTGCACCATCGGGTTCCCACAGTTCCCTCCGAGAACCTCTGTTTACGAACACGAGGGGGGATCATACCAGGGGTTGATATTTATAACCGCACCGCCTCGAGCCGCGGCAGCGCCATCAGCTGGGGTAATTACCGCCGTGCCCGAGGCCGCGGCGAGGCAGTCCATTCGTCTGCTCCAGATGGGCCCCGGCCAACTTGGCCCCTCGTGCGCTTCTCTGCTGAAATCACAGATTCTGCTGCCAGCGCTGGACTGGAGTGGACTGGACTGGCAGCTCCCGTTTGTCCTGACAGCTTAAAAAAAAAAAAAAAAAAAAACGGGGAGAGAAACATTACAGTGATAATATGTATTATGTTATATTTTTGAAAGGGCAGTTTCAGGTCCGTTTGACGTGGGTTATTTCTGACGGGCGGACATGACTTATGGGGTGCGACAGCGGATATGTCATCGAAATGGCCCTTTAACCAGATGGCTGCTTAAATGCCATTAGCCGCCGTGCGATCTGTGCTCAACATAAACAGTCCTCCATGTTGTAATTGCACGTCATCTCTCATCGTTTCCTGTGTAATGGCATGTCTTGCGTTCAGAACAACACAAGCAAAAACATGGTACTGGTTTGTCGGAGGGGTTTTTTTGGTCGTTGGAAGGACAGAGAGAGGCGAACGGAGTGAGTGTTTCTTCTTCTCCCGCGCTGACCCCCGAACACGATGTAATTGTAGTGTGGGCCGAGTGTGTTGACTGGAGCCGCACCGCACCGCTCGCCACAACAACCTGACAACGCTGCTTTCCACACACGGCGCCATGTTTCAGATGGATCAGATGGTGCAGAAGATCAACAACGCGGCTCCCTGAAAAACCCTCGCTGTGTGTGTTTGTGTGTGTGTGTGTGTGTGTGTGTGTGTGTGTGCGTGTGTGTGTGTGTGCTGTGCAGCTCGGCTTCAAAGGGAGGGGAAGAGGAGGAAAAGTACACTCCCCGGTGCCAGTTTAAACTTAGCCGGGATTGACATGACGATCTGGGGTTTTGAGATGCTTTTTCAACTTGCATTTTCTTCTGGAGTGCAGAGCTGTTTCTAAAATAACATTCAGAATTGGTGAATTAATGGGAATTCTTCGGGTACCATGGAACCGCAAGTAGGTGAAAGGCAAGTGGTGCTTCCAACTTCCAGCTTGTCAGTCAAACAGCTGCAGACCTCCAGTTCCTGGTAAGCAGGCCCAGAGTCCAGCAACGACCACTGCAGACCAGCTGCCAGGGCTGCTAAGGCACTCTCTCCACACAAACCCCTCCGAACGGAACAAAAAAAGAAAGAGGAGAGGAAAGAAGAAAAGAAAAATCACTGCTCTGCTCGGCCTTTTCTCCCCACGCCGGCCGAGGTGATGTCATTTTATGGCCTCTGGCTTTTTTGATCATAAATGTGCTCCAAAGCCACCAGTGATCTCAGAGGCATTGTCCATACTTAACCTCTGCACTGCCCCTAATGTATTTTATTATTGGTCTGGTGCTTAAAAGTATTTTAGCTTTGCTCTCACAGGCCTGTGATTGCCTGGAAGAGAAACCACGAAGGATTAACTCAATGGGCCATATGTGAGCCTCAAGTCTGCGGCCTGTTATATATAGTACAGCAAGCTAGACACTGTTGGAGCATCTGCTGTCTAACAATGGGCTTTATGCAGCATGTTCTAATAGAGCTGACGTTAGCGTCAAGCAGGTGTCACCTGGACGACAATCTGCAAGGCTCGTCCAGGTCCAGGGGCTGCCATTGATGCTAATCCATTTAACCCCTAACCCAGCTTTCATTGATGTGAAGTCAAGTGTGTCTGTGTGTGTGTGTGTGTGTGTGTGTGTGTGTGTGTGTGTCTGTCTGTCTTTCTGTCTGTGTGAGTGTGTGTGTGTGTGTCTGTGTCTGTCTGTCTTTCTGTCTGTCTGTGTGTGTGTGTC
>NW_027468630.1:8573468-8590968 GCF_046254945.1 Alosa pseudoharengus | reverse complement strand
GTGTGTGTGTGTGTGTGTGTGTGTGTGTGTGTGTGTGGTGTATGGCTGTGCCTCTGTCCTTGGCATTGTGTTCTTTTGCCATGTGAAGATCTTAGAGGCAAAAGGGGAGGCAGGATATCTGTGTGCTATAGACAGAATAAGTAAAGGGGCTCTCTCTTGAACGCTCCACACTTGATCTCGGCACTGTGTTAGCACAGCGGCTCTCTGTGGCACACCGCGACTCATCGCCATGGAGGCCTGCCTCTCTTTGATGGGGCTGCGGGTGTAGGTGGAGTTGGGGAGGCACTGGTGAGGGGTGGGGGTGGGGGGGTCTATACCCTCCCAGGGATGCCCCACTCTACCCCCACCCACCCAGCCCTGTCTCCAGCTCCGCTGTCACCACCAGCTAAGGGGAGAAAGTTGGGGACAGGTGGGGGAGGGCCAGCACTGGGTGATCTGTCAAACACAGGGTTTTAATAAAGCAAAGAGAGAGAGAGAAAAAGAGAGAGAGAAAGAGAGAGAGAGAGAGAGAGAGAGAGAGAGAGGGGGCCAGTGAGAGAATGGACAGACAGTAGAGGAAAAAAGGAGGATACAGACAGAGAGAGAGAGAGAGGGAGAGGGGAGAAGAGTCGGTGATGAAGATGGGAGTTGACAGCTCTCTCCGGGACTCTGTGATTAATTGGGATCAGGTCACCTCTTCACTGTCTGGACAGTAATCGTATGCAGTCTCATATGGCTATTTACATAGTCTCTCCAGGCCGCTCTCACACAGAAATGAAAATCTGAGCTGAAAAAAAATGCAAAATGCACCATAGAGCACCACAGAGCCAAATACTGTCATTATTATTAGTTGTCCAGATATTGTTAGACTCCAGCATGTTCCTGGAATTGTTATTTCACATATTTCTGTGGTTATGTTGTTACAAGTGTATCTAAGCAATATTTCAATTATATGTATTTTTATTTATGTTGGTTTTTTTTGTCTCTTTTAGCACATATGCACTCGAGCAACAAACATGTTTTTGCTCTTTGCTCAGACTGTGGTTGTCATTGCAAACTAACTTTGCCCGTTTTTTTTCCCACCACCACAAACTCTGTCTCAAAGTTAAAAACCCTTTCATACCATCGAGGAGATACCCAGACAATGCATCTGCAGGTGTTGAGAAGACACGGCGCCCTGAATAATTTATAGCTGCGAAGCATAGCGGAAGCCATGTGAAGTCTCGAGTTAGTGGGAGCCCAAGACAGTGGTGACATATCAAACTACAATAGAGACATCGGCAACAGCCGAGAGACGGGGCTGCCTGTGTATTCGAGTCAAGAGTTTGCTGTTGCGGAACAGTGCGGACACTTTATAAAGTTGTGATTCTGCGGCTTGTTTACCAGATCCACACCAGCCTCCCGTTTGCTCGAGTTCTGCACCGTATCAGTGGAATAACAGGAGACTAGCGGTGTACTTGTTATTTTTATTTTTATTTTTTTTATATACACACACACACACACACACACACACTGCCTTTTATTTCTCCGGATGATCAGCCCATCCACTGCCTGGGAAATTGAACTGTGCACACAGAGAGTGATAGCAGGAATGAATAGATTCCGAGGGCTTTCAGGGACCTAGCATGCATGGTTAACTGTGTTATAGAGAGGGTGTGTTCGGAGCAGATGCCCCAATAGACAGGGCTCTGTCCTTGTGTTTTATAGCAAATATGTCCTGGATAGGGAAGCTTAAGATTTTTTTAGTCTTTTGGTCTCTGTCTCTTAGATTCCTTGCAGTGATCATGTTGCTTGATTCATTTCTCTCTGTGTTAGTAGATGTTGTAATAGATGTAACGAATGAGAATACATTGATATATGTGATGATATGGATGTGAATAGTGTAATAATATTGGTACTACGGTGTGCATTCTGGTTCATTCAGAGAAGTACCTAGTGGTATTGTGACAGATACAATTAGCTAAACGCTTGCAGTGTCACGGTGAGTTAAAGCCAGTGTGCTGCTGTGTTTACAGAGGTGTCAGGTGCAATTAGCAAAAGCTTTACTACACAGCAGCAGAGTTATTTACATTCTTCAAATTTGGTGTGATAGAGTCGTCCTGTTGTGTTCACCAGGCGGAACATCACAGTCAGCACATCAGCGTCGCTGTTTGTCAACGTTCCCGTGTTCGTATAGCTGGCCTACATCTGCGCAACAAAGCCAAAGTGTAATAAACAAAGAACAATGGCCGTTTGAACAATTCCAATTCCCTGTGATGCCCATGCCGCGCTGTGTTCACAGCAGAGTGGCGCGGCTTCTATTATCAGACACCAGTGACGGTGAGGCAGTGGAGCAGGCAGGCAGGTGAGGTGAGCCAGACGTGTGTGTGTGTGTGTGTGTGTGTGTGTGTGTGTGCCTCCCCCGAGATCTGAAGCCTCCCAGACAGACGTCCAGACACCCACCGGTGGCGCTGACCTGCCACTCTCTCCCCATTACACCTTGGCGCTGGTGATGGCTGGAGCTGGAGAAAGGGAAAGCCAAAAAAATAACTGTCCATACGGAATCCATCACTTCCCAGCTACTTTCATCCCCAGTACACTTCAAAAGTGACATCTGTCATCCGTAAGAAGCTTAGAGGAGCCATGTTCCTCCCTATCAGTGGCTTTGATGGTGATTCTGCCCCAGGCATTTGTCATACATAACTTAGGCAGATAACAATGAGGAATGGTAGTTGGTTTAAGGAAGGAAAAGGGAGGAGGGAAAAAAAACGATGTAAGTATGCAGATATTATAAAATCCCTACAATCACCATAGGGAACGAATCAAAGTGTGCAGCGGGCTGGTGGAAGTGTGTATCACAGTCTTGTCATCTTCCCTCTTGTTCGGCTTCTGACTTGACTGGCTGCCTGCATCTCAGTGGTTTAACCAGAGGCATTTGAATTGGGAGTACCCTTGTGTTATGGCTCTGACAACGCCATGAATCCAGCTACATTTACTTCCAGAGTGAGTTGTGTGTGTGTTTGTGTTTTTTTTTCTCTCTCCCACACCCTTTTTTAAAACACACTTCTGGGCTGTCACTGGCAGAGACGCGTCAGAGTCACTGAGTTTCTCGCGGCCTTTGTTTTGCGCCTGTGGCGTGTATATATCTGTGTGGCGCTCTGACCGCCTGCGTCAAGAGCTAGGAAGACTTATTTTCCCCTTTTTCTCTCTGAGATGAGCTTCTCGGTCGGGTCACAGCATTTTTCTCTTCTTCTCTCTCTCTCTCTTCCTGTTGACCTGTCGTTCAACCAATCCTCTCTCTCACCTCGTCGTGAGTGACAGGCCTTTCCTCCAGCTGGCAGCCAGATTTCGCCAGGCTCGCCCGTCGCCTCCCATTAACCAATCTTTTTGAATCATGCATAATTTAAGGGGCCGTTAAGTTCCCATCCGCAAATATATGTGTAACCAATTAGCACTGTTTAGGGTTATGTGACATCACTGCTCGAGTATTTGCTGTTTTTTTTTCCGCCTCCGCAGCGTTCTACTTTTAGCGGGGTGTGCTAAGCCTGAGTCCCTGCCTAGACTTCGTCCTGCTTCTGCCTCTGCCTTGCCGCTCCGCTCACTGTTAAAATAAACTGTCAGTGGAACCAGAGTGGAACGCTCTGATTAAGCTTGTTTACGCATTCGGGTGGGGGGGTGTGTGTGTGTGTGTGTGTGGGGGGGGGGGGGGGGGGTGCACACACGTGTTTGCGTTCTCTTTCGAGAGACAGACAGTGTCGAGGCCGGCTGCGTGCGCCAGAATGCCGTGCTAACACGCTCACAGGGGTCAGATAGCAGACAGGCCTCTCCCCATGGCCTCTGCTTACGGGGGGAGGCTTCCTCCAAATTAACTCCTCTGCTCACGCCTCCTCTGCAATAACACAATTATCTAAATTACCCATCTGAATTATCCAATGGACTGAGTTCTCACTGGAAAAAATTATAATAATACTTTCTGTCATGGTTATGTTTGATAACGGTCACTGACATGTAATGGTGTTATATATTATGATGATTTACAATAGAATATTAACACCAACTAGTTATATAGCATCTGTATGATATGATTATGTTGAATGAGGTGCTGAAAATGAACTGAAGCAACATAAACAATGCCAAATTATTCCTATGCTGTGGCACACAACGCTGACTATTATTAAAAATTAAAAATCAGGCACTGAAATGTGTACATACGCCTTAGTTTTATCCTAGTCCAAAATAAAGGATCTTCTCTCACCTAGTTTCTTCTATATCTAGATGGACATTTATGTTGTTTCACATGCTCATTTCAAAGGTAGACATTACTTTGGAGAAATGGAGTATGCTTGCCACTATGTGGTACATCATGCTGCAGTTCTCTCCTTTTATAATGTAGCATGCATGTGGCAAACGTGCATATTTTAAGCAGCAGTGCCACAGACAGTTTTGCCTTCCAGGCAGATTCAAGGATCTCCATATATGCTTTTTCTTTTTTTCTTGGCTCCACTATATTGTGGGTGTCACCTGGCAGGGCCACCTGTCACCATTCTCTCTCGATGTGTGTGAGTATGCAGGTGCTCACGCGCAGGTGCTCACGCGCAGCCTTTTTTATTATTTATACAATTCCTCACTGGAAACCTAAGAGGACGAGATGCCAAAGAAATGTATGTCCGCCAGATGAAAAACACGAGGACAGGCAGAGAGAGGAAGAGAGAGAGAAATGGCTATAGTTCCAAAGGCTTAAAGTTCCAGAGACCTTCCTTAGTTAAACTGAGCCGAGCATGCAGTCGCTGTCACATACTTATAATTTATTGACCACACAACTATGTAAAAACATGGCGAGATCAAAATAGCCTGCATTTGACTAGAAGTGTGTCTTTTGTTAATCTTAGAGATGTCAGAGCCCTTCTCGACACACTTTGGTTGGAGTGAACCGTTTCTATCGAGCTACCATTAAAATTCCCACTGTCTCCGCAGACAGAGGATTTGTGTCAAGCATAATTCAAGGTAAATGCACATCATCACAGACAAGTACTTCTTCCATTAATATTCAGTTGTAAAATCACCATAATACAAGTAAAGAAGAAGAGATTTCAAAAGCTCTTGTGAAAATCCAGACCGTAGGCCTACTGTATCAGGGATGGGGGGGGCGAGGGTGCTATATGAAAATGTATGTGCACTCAAACTGACAGCTTTCCCATCAACCGACGCGCCTACACCACAACCAGAAGCTGAGTGGAGATGTCATTTTCACAAACAACGGCTAATCAAGTTCAGCGCGAGTACGCAAGAAAGCAGGGGCCCACTTCAAACCCAGGCGGTGGCGGCGGGATGAAAAGCGCGGCTACGCCGAACCAGTAGGGGAGTGTCATTTGTGCAGCAGGAGTGCTGAGAGATATATGAAATCTATCAGTCAATAATACGTTCTGTATCTGTGACCACAGTTGGAACAAAGAGAGAGAGAGAGAGAGAGAGAGAGAGAGAATGAAACAGAATGTGCTAGCATTATCTGCAGTTTTTAAAATTTGTTCCACCCATGTCTTCCGGCTTCATTATCTCAGCTCCGAGGCTCATTCAGGGGCCGAATCCTTCACCACTTCTGCTCAAAGCTGTCAGAGAAGCGAGGCACCGTTCAAATGAGCTGCCCCCCCCCCCCCCATCACAACTGTCAGCAGGCCCATTCACTAGCACAGATGGTGTAAATTGTGGATGGAAGAGTGACTCAAGTCACAGCATCCTAGCGTCCCAACGGTGTCGCCCTGGACCGCGATGAACGAGGCTGTGTTTCCATTTTCCTATGAGTGTCGGACAAAAAAAGTCAAATACGCGATGGGTCACGACCCATGTGGTTTGACACTTAGGATGTTAAGGTATTTTCATCTCTACGGCCTTGTTAACCACACAATGTTCTTGGATGGATTTCGACCGAGCTGGCTTTGCCGTGAAGTGCTGGCATGACTATGTGCTGAAGACATAATGGCAGAAGGGTGAAGAACTTAACACTATGTCCCAATAGCACAAAGGGTGAGAATGAAGAAACACTGAAACATGTCAGCGTGCATCCCTCTGCTGAATTGGCAATACAGGACTGGGAAAAAAACTGTTAAAACCACAGAAAAAAAAACAATTAAGTGCCACTAATGTCACTGGCCCATGACTGCATGTAAAGGCAGCGTACTGCAGCATGTCACGATTATCTGTGAACAAGTTTACACTGATTGTTTCATGTTTCTTGGCCGGTGCATCTGACGCATGCATTCTGTTTGAACCTCGGCCTTTTGTGTCCACAGACAGTGCCTTTTGTTCTAGATGAAACAGACTATGTATGGTCCGACTTGGGCCAGCGCACCGATCCACAGTGCTTCAAGAAAGCATTTCCTCACAGGACTGTTGGCAGGGCCGCGCTTTTGATTTATTCCGTTTCCACAGCACACAAGCATCCTCCTAGCTCAAAGTTAATTTTCGCGCGAAAGCCGTCAAGATGAAATTTTCACTCCTTCCCTAACAGGTTCGAACACCCACAAGACTAAACTGAAGCACATCAAAAAAGTTTGTTGTGATTTTTTCGAAGCTGTGTTTTCGTGTAATGGCGCAGTGTTTGTGCGGTGTGTTTTCGGCTTGAGGGAAATCAGGTCATACACAACGTTTGTTAGGCTGGAACACATGTTATTCTCCAGAAATAACTAGCAAGCCCAGAGCACAGCTCACGCCCTTTCTTGTGCCGTGTGTCGACAATCCTCTCGCCTGAACAGTGTGCTCTGACAGACACCGCTGAAATTCGAATGTACAAAAAAAAAAAAAACACAAAACCCTGGAAAAGAAAGTTCTGGACTCCGACTCCTATCTTCCTAGCCCCCGAACGAGGAACCTGACTCACAAAGGAGTCAGGAGGAGACGAGGTGGTTTGCATGGAGACACGAGATGGGAGTCACTCTCCCGCCTCAGCTTGGCATCTCTCTCTGGGAGGCCAGCAGGCCTGCGCTCTGGGTTGGGATGAGAGGGAGGCCCATGGGAGGCCTTTGTTTTCCTGACACTGCGGTGCTTGCACACTCCGCATATTACAGCGGTGTCACAAGGGGCCTGAACTCTCTCTCTCTCTCTTTCTCCTTCATCGTCTCTTTCTCTCTGACTGTCTGTCTTTCTCTTGCTCCTGTACAGATACCCACACTGTTCCTAGTATCTTCAGATCATCACACATATTCAAGACGGGTGCTGTGGCTGGCACAGACTCACACACACACACGCATACGACACCATCTCCACCTTACATCCCGAACTTGCAAAACACACACACACACACACACAAACACACACACACACACACACCACACACACACACACACACACACACACACACACACACACTCTCACACACACACACACACACACACACACACACACACACTCTCACACTCACACACACACACACACACACACACACACACACACACACACACACACACACACACACACACACACACACACACACATAAACTGAAGGCATACACATGTACACCAAGCCCCGGAGTTCTTTTCCATCTCTGCTGTGTTGGTAGTGTATCTGGGTTCCTCTCACGTGGTGTTGGAGGCACCTGTGTCTCTCTAGCCGGCGCTCGGAGCTGGTGGAGACAGCCAGGGGTGGTGTCAAAACTCCGTCTCTACATCGGCTGCCTCTCATCTCGTGCCTGTTTCGCCTGGAATTTTAAGTGGCGACGTCTCCTGTTGCCTGTTCCAGATGTTAACTTAATTCAAAGTGATGCATTTCTGCCATGTATCAAGGATTTGGGAATGTTTTAAGCGCGCCGAGGACAACTTGGGGGTGTTTCGTAACCGCCGCAGTGCCACCAAAAATCATTTGATTTTTCACTCGAACACAGACTTTGCCCCGCACTAATTTGCACAGCCGCGATCACTTCATGTAATCAACATGTAAAGTCCTCTGAATGAAAGCGATTGCATAAATAAGCAATGCACCTTCCTGAATTGAAAAAAGACACCGTAATGAGGAGACGTCTAAAAAGAAAAGTCGGGGAAAGAGAGGAAAAAAGAGGAGAAAAAAAAACAAGTGGGTGACACACTTCTCAAAAATCTACTGATTTGAGTTAGCAAATCCTAATACTGCGCTTCTTAATTTTTTACTAAACCTGATGAAGTGAATTTTGACTGATGTTTCCTGAAAGTGGCAACACATGTCCCCTCTTAATCCCCTACAACACCACCCCCAACATGTACACACACACACACACACACACACACACACACACACACTCACACACACACACCCTAACCACTCTCCCCCTCTCCCCTGCTCCTCTGCAGATGTGTCGCTTGATGTACCCGTCAAATGGCACACTGCCACTTAATAAAATATCACTCCGGCTTTGACAGTGAGCTTTAATTGAGTCCCTTGTCAGTTTTATCAAACTGTGTGTTAACGTCATTTGAAAGTTTTTTTTTCTCTCTTTCTCTCTCTGTTTTTTTCCCCTCATTCTCTCGCTCCATCTCCCTATTCTCTCTTACGGAATACGCGAGCAGGCGGAACCCTTAGTAACTTTGTTTAGGGAGAGAGAGGAGAGACGGTGCCTCAAAGGCCAGCTTGTCATTGGATCCATAATTCAGGCTCATGATTTTAATTTCCCTCTGTTCTTTCAAAGGAGAAGCGGAGGAGCCGGGGAGGAGAGGAGAGGCTGGTAGTTAGAGACGGTAACTGCATGGGAGATTAGGCGAGGTGTTTCAGTCACGCCGCCTGTACTACATAATGGGGATGGAAATGTGAGAAGAGGAAAGTGACATCAAAAACAAGGGTGAGGGGGGGGGATGATGGAGGTGGTGGTGGTGGTGGTGGTGGTGGTGGTGGTGGTGGTGGGTATCTTCCACTCCTGGCTGTAAAAGAAGAAGAAGAAGAAGAAGAAGGAGAAAAAAATGGGGAAAAATAAACTCGCATACACATGCCATGTTGTTTACTAAAGAAAAATCATTATGTTATTCGCGCGTACCCAATCTGAGAGACAGTTGGTACAGCACCGTAGCGCATGCGGGGACTCTTTCAAAGACACACACACACACACACACACACACACACACACATACACACCCACACACACAGTCAGACACACACACACACAGATCCCTCATAAATAAGAAATGTATCACAGGAAACAAAACACAAAGAGACCGGGTCAGAGCAGGTAGGAGTGTGAGGGCCAAGTTGCCATGCAAAGTTAGCGACTGCAGCCCAGTGTGTGCTGCTCCACTACCACTAGACCTGGTGTGTGTGTGTGTGTGGGTCTGTGTGTGTATGAGGAGTGCAGCTTCAAACATAGGGAGACGTGGGGGTCTCCTATGAGGGTCTTCGGCTCCCTGCCTCTGCTGTTTGCTTTTCAGAGGTGAGTGGCTTTCCCTGACACCCCCCCCCCCACACACACACACACACACACAGGCACGCGGTCCCCTCCTCGTCCCTCCCTCCCCCCGGCTGTGCCACTGTCCCGACGGAGAGCAGCCAAGTCCCTCCCTTTCCTTTGAAGGTACAGGAAACTCCTCTCAGCTCTGGGATGTTTTGATGTCAGTCGCATTGCCTCCTGTTCTCTTCTTCTTCCTCCTCTTCCTCCTCTTCTTCTTCTGCTTCTTCTTCTTCCTCCTCCTCTTCTTCTTCTTCTTCTGCTTCTTCTTCTTCCGCCTCCTTCTTCTTCCGCCTCCTTCTTCTCTTCTCCTCTTCCTCTCCGTATTCCTCCACCCCACCCTTTCTTGAGAGGCGGCGCGCGGGCCCTGGTGCTTACAGGATTCGGCAGCACCACTGTACACCTCACCATACCATTTGATCATTAATTTATCACAGTTCCAGCAGTTTGTTTGACAGGTGCAGTGGCTTTCATCTCGCGGCTACGCGGTGTGCACTTGTACTCTCTCTCTCTCACTCTCTCTCTCTTCTCTCTATCCCATCCTTTCTCTGTTCTACTCTCTCTCTCTCTCTCTCTCTCTCTCTCTCTCTCTCTCTTCTCTCTGTCTCTTGCTTAGTAAAAACAGAGACAGGAGCCACCATACGTGGCTCAATCGATTTATCCCCTCTGCATTTTTCAAAGGTGTTACAGGAAGTGTTAGCAGTAATGAGCGAGTCGGATGCCGCGCGGCATGTTTTATTGATAATGGCACTTTAAAGTGATGCACACTTCGGGGACTGGGTGTGAGGGGACCGCTTGGAAGGCCTAATATTTAAACTAGTTGTGTCGTGAATGACAGATGTGGCCCTGTCTGCTGCTTCCTCCCCATATCACTTCCTGCGTCTCTGCCTCCTTTGCTCTCGCTGTGTATCTATCAGTGCTGACCAGGGGCACAGAGGTTCACCGCGGTGCCTGTGTTTTGACAGCTCATCGTTGCTGATAAATGGCGCTCACTTGGTTAGAAGAGAGAGAAAAAGAAATGGAGAAAAAAAAAAAAACACGTGGGCAGACAGAAAAGCAAACAGAGGTTTGGAGAGGAGCATGTTTATTTAGAGGGTCTTGTTATGGCTAGCCTACCCCGGCCGCTCTGAGGTGGAGCTCGTACGACTCCCGCAAACCACAAAAGCTTGCTTCCACCCATCATTACACGGCAAGCCCTCTCCCTCCCGGTGCCCGTCGGAAAAAGAAATACAGCTAGATATTAAGGCATTCTCTTTTCTCCCATCCCTCTTAATTTGGTGAGTAACCGCGTTAAAACCAGCATAGTATATTCTTTATGAAGGAGGGCTCCAAAGCCTGCTCTCTACACCCTCTCGCCGGCTCAGGAGAGCTCGTCTCATCTCTCTTCTCCTCCTCTCTGCCTCTCTCTCTCCCTCCGTCTCACTCTCTCACTCCTTTTTTTCTCTCTCTCTCTCGCCTTCATTTCCTCCCCTTGCCCATCCCTGGGATCAAGGCCCGCTGGGACACCTCTTAAGGCAGGAACTTTCTGGACTATTTTGGCTTCAAAGCGTTGGGGAGGCGCGTGGGGCTGGCTCTCTGAAGTCGGCTTGTGAGGCAAGGGGCCCTTACGCCTGGCGCTGTGGCCTGTCTGGAGGGAGGACTTCAGAAAGAGCTGGGCAGGCCAGGCCAAAGAGCCGCACCGAGACACTCTCCAATCGGGCCGGTAAAGTCTCCCCTGACATTCACACACACTAGGAGCACCAGCTCTCGCCAACACACTTTACTTACATCTCATATCAATTCTATATGTATAACTTATAGCAATTCTACTCTCCCATCACCTCCTACTTATAAGTAAGACACTATTACCACTATTACCACTATACCATAGCTGTAACAGGGTAGTGTGAGAGAGCATTGCGAGATGTGTTGGGTGTAGAGGTGTGTGGTTGGTAGTAATGCGAGAAGCAAGACGGCTGTGTTCGTAAGGCTTGGCAGCCAACGGCAGGACAGTTGGGAGGCTGGCGGGAGGAACTGGTGCCCACGCCGACACCGACAACTCATTCTGTCAGGAGCCTCCTGCGGGGGAAGAGTGGAGTCAATTAAAAAGAAAACTGAAGTTGAGTTACTGGCCACGCAGGCTAATAAAAGATTTAATGAAAAGCTATCTGCTGGAGAATGGCAGTGGAGTGTTCTTCACTTTAACAAGGCTGAAATAAGACCGGGAGTCCCAAAACTTACCCGATATTGCCTCACACACAGGGGTAATGCATTTACAGTGATTGCCGGCAGCCATGTAGAATTACATTTCTCTGAAGGTATTCTTCCGGATGTGTCACCGGTCGAGCTGTGGTCCATGTGAACTTTGAAGAGCTGTGATGAGGCCGGCGCGTGGACATGTGAATCAGAATGAGAGTGATATGGCGAGTCACTACAAAGTGCAGTCCTGTGATTTATCCGCTGCCAACTCCTTCAAGTTATTCATCTGGAAAAAATATGCATTCATCATTGTATTTTTAATCACAGCAAAAAAAGATAGACAAAGGAATGCCTCGGAGAGAGGGTTAGAAATATGCAATTCCCTGAGCAGAGATGGGTATTGTTGCCCCACATCACCAAACATCCCACAAATTGACTTTGAATGGATTTATTTTTAATGTGCTGGTGATGCTCTGCTAGGGAGTACATAGTACTTCATGTGCGCTTGCATATATTACTGTATGTATGTGTGTGTGTGTGTGTGTGTGTATACATGCTTGCATGTGTGTGTTTTTGTCAAACTAGTCCATGTGAGTGTATTTTTCTCAAAGAGATGTTTGTGTGTGCCTTTAGCCTTTGTCTGTTTTTTAACCATGTGTTTGTGTGTGTGTGTGTGTGTGTGTGTGTGTGTTGGTATGTTTGTGTATGTTGCTGTATTTGTGGACATCCATGGACATGTGGTGTGTGGATGTCAGATCCCCCCACTGCGCTGACTACTGGCTCTCTCAAACACTGGGCCACTGTGCTGCTACCTCCCTGTAGCATCCGACATCTTCTGATCCTCTCTGTCCCCTGCCTGCAACAGCCGTTACAAATGAGACGTCTCATCACAACATCCTACTCCGATTGTATTCATTAATAAATTAATCATCAGCGCCTCTTCGTTCCAGCCTAATTGAATCCCGTTGCAGTTCCTAAGTAGGACACGTTGGAGGCAGACAAATGGAATGGTATCTGAGGCTGGTTCCTCAGGGCAAAGTCTTGGCCTCGTACCATCAGAGGCTCCGAGGCTTTTGTTTTAACTTTGTATCGGAAAATGAATTCCTCCCTCTTTTCTTCTCCTTCTGAATGGACCACACTGGGTGAATCTGGTAATGAGTCCCAACATTATACTGCACTCAGTATCACCTTCTGTCAACGCTACTGAAAGAAAGAAAGAGAGGAAAACAAAGAAGGAAGAAAGAAAAAGAAAGGCAGAGAGAGAAAGGACAGAGACGAGCTCATATCGGTTGGCTTGTTGGCTCTCACATTGCAGAAGCACATGTGGATTTGGAGTGGAGGAGGGCAGACTATAGCTTAATGCCATTACATTAAATTTTAAATAATGTTATGCAAATAAGAAATGACATGAGATTATCTCCTTGGGACCTCGAGAGGGAATCGTCAGTTCTTAGTCCAATAGCCCTGGAAAGTAGCCCAGACGCTGTTGAGAAGTAATATGGCAGGGCGTGACGACGCTTGCACAGAAATGAAAGAGGGGGTGACAAGGGGGGGTGGTGAAGGAAAATGCAAGTGTTTGCCATTAAAATCAATTTAGTCAGTCGTGGAAAACGATAGCGGCTGAGGAGCTATGGGCCAGTGGTCTGGGAGGAGGGGGGTTGCTGTCTGCAGTGTGCCAAGGTGAAGATAACTCAGAAGGAAGATGATACAACCCCCCCCCCCCTCCCTTCTCCCCACGAAACACGCATACTGCATTTCTTGGACTATGTCAACAGAGAGACATCCATGTTTTTGGTCCCCTCTCTAAGGCACCATGTCACCTTGAGGGGGAGTAGACTAGAGTGGAGTGAGGTGGGGTGATGGAGCCTCCACCCCTCCATCCTCACACGCACTACACCCTGCTGAATTTAGTCTGGGCTTTCAGTTGAGCATTGGGCCTCGAGAGCCTGTGGGCAAGTGTGCGTGTTAGAGGAGGTCCCCTCTATTTCACTGCAGGCAAGACCAAGGCAAAGCCTCGCAAAAACACTGGCAGCCTCCATATTTAGTTAAGGACAGAGCCATCCATTATTGAGCAAACAAAGTCGTGTCTGTCTCCAGTGCTTTGGGCCAACAATTAAACATATCAGAAGCTGGAGGGGGGAAGTGGCTCATGAGAGAGACAGATGAAATATTGATGACTTTAATTGAGGCTTTACATTCAACATGCTTGGTGGAACCACATCCACCTCCTCCGAGTGATGCATTAGTCTACAGCGGGCCGAAAAAGCTCACAATCATGCGTAAATTGCATGTTGTACATGTTAAGAGCATGTAATTGCATGTTCTTGCAGCAGGCCAACCAAGGGAGGGATATTGAGTGAATGTTGCGGTTATAGGTCCACTAGACGAAATGCAGACTAAGGGTTTGGTGTGAAAAACCGAGACATTTTGACTCTATTGTGTTGCTCTGCTCCATTGATGCTCCACTCTCAAATGATTAATTGCTCAGACAAAGCTAATGCGTATTATGAGATTTTTTAAGCCAATAAATTAGGCTAAATTTAGTCATTTCAATTTCTGGCTGAAAAACAAAATGTCCCATCATGCTCACTGCGGAATTATTACCTCGGCTGTCTTTCACTGCGTCTCCCAGGCGACTGCGAGCTAAGAATGGCAGCTTTAATTTGTGAGAGAAAAACAACTTGAGAATATTGATTTCACAAAAAGTACTCCTCTCTCTTTCTCCCTCTCTCTCTATCTCTCTCTCTCTCTCACACACACACACACACACACATTCTCTTACACTCTCGCTCTGTCTCTCTCTCTTTCTGTCTTCCCTTTTAAAACTGCCATGTGGAAAACCTGCAGCCTTCAATTAAGCCAGGCTTGTAGGTGTGTGTGTTTTCATTTGGGCACCGTGTTTGCTCGAAATGATACATTAAAGGCGGTGTTTTACTTCAATCAGACTGCGAAAATATACACCCGGACCTGAGTGTCTCCTGGAGGGGGTTCAGCGCTGGCTCAGAGCAGCGAGTCCAGCAGACAGATGGGCCGAATTTATCTTGTAATTATGATCGTGCTCCCTTCTCCAAACAGGAAAACACGGCGCTCCCACCTCTGAGGGGGGCAAACGTGTCTTAAACAGCTACCTCTAGAGCTTTGGAGATCCACAAGGGCAGCGCTGGTATTTTTACACATAAACGTGTCACTTTCAGAAAGACGTTTGGATCCAGAATATATTCCGTACTGTTGAAGTGTGTGTGTGTGTGTGTGAGAGAGAGAGAGAGAGAGAGAGAGAGAGAGAGAGAGAGAGAGAGAGAGAGTGTGTGTGTGTGTGTGTGTGTGTGTGTGTGTGTGGGTCAGTGCACTTGTGTGTATATGTTTTGGGGTTTAGGGGTGAGCTAGCATATTGAAACTTCATTGCTCCTAAATCTGCTCAAGAGCAAGTTTGCTGTGAATGGGCCCCCGGCTTGTTATTGTGTTCCGCTGCCAGAGCCCTGTTTATTTTGTTTTGATTTAAACTCCGCTCTCGATGCCCACCCCTCTCATCTTCTTCCCCCAAACGCCCCCCACCCATGTGCAAAAGATACTGTGATCTTAGCTCTTATTCTCCAACAAGCATACTGCAATCCCTGTCGTAAAATTGATCCCCCCTAAGTCGTTGGCTCTTCTGGGCCTGATCTCAGGATTAGGACACAAGTACTCCTCGCTGGGAGGATGGCAAATGCGGAGCTTCTTGTAACATTACATCCCAGCAGCTTTGGAAGTCATCCTGTCTAATGCAGACATTACTAAACCTCGCTATCATCCACGCAGAATGACGCTGCACGGCTCCAAGACTTAACTCTTACAAAGAGCTTCAATATCTTAGATGTGTAATGCATAATTGAGGTGTGTTCTATACTTTGGAAGGGAGAAGTATTCCCAAGCAAGTGTGTGTGTGTGTGTGTGTGTGCAACAGCAAGCTCGCTGGCAATCTCTCTTACACACATCACAAAACAATGAGGTGAATGAGATGGGAATGGGGGAGGAGGGGCATGTGAAGAAGCCTGAAACTCATTAATAAGACAGCACTGTCCTCTCATATGGAAGCTCACACTACTCCATGAAAAACACATTTCAATTAGGTCGGGAATATTACATGCATGCATAATGTGCACCGATATGCATGGATTTTTGTTTTGTGTGTGTGTGTGTGTGTGTGTGTGTGAGTGTGTGTGTGTGTATGTGTGTGTGTGTGCGTGTGCGTGTGTGTGTGTGTGTGTGTGTGTGTGTGTGTGAGTGGAAGAGCCATTTAGAACAATGGAAGACATTTGCCAAAGTAAAATACAAAGGGTTGTAGAGAGCCCCTTGTGGTGGCCTTCAGAACTACACTGCACTGGTGCAGACTTAAAGCATAACACAAGCATTTTCCCACAGTATGATGCCAACACTGAGTAAATTCTTAAGTCCACGAATGTTTGGATTTGCTTGTGGTTGTCTCTTTTTCGGCTTCAGTTTCAATGACTAATCCCACTAAAAGGTGGTGCAGAGACAGCATGGGTCGTCAGATTTCAGGTCTGATACTTAGCTGTTTCAGATTTACTGCCAGACTGGTTGTGTGTGGCTAACCTTCGCTCCTATTGTTTCTCTGGATGTGAATGCAGCTTATGGTTGTCTGTCTGTCTTCCTTCTCCTGACACAGGGGTGATGGAGGCCTGTCAGCCTACCTGACGCACACTAATCAGCACAATCCAGTTTTAGCCTGCAGGAGTCTGTGTGTGTGTGTGTGTGAGTGTGTGTGTGTGTGTGTGTGTGAGAGAGCCGAGTAGGAACCTTGCATCCTCATAAACAGTGGCGCGTATTAAATCTCCATTATTGCCGAATGAGATGGGCTGAGACGTCTGTAATGCGTTCTCCGCTAGTAAATCAGCTGAAATGCATCCGCCTGGAGGGAGAGAGAGAGAGACAGTAACAGTGGATCTTCACACACATACCCACACACACACACACACACACACACACACACACACAAGGCCTCACACAGCACAGCTCTGGCACAGTATGGATGGCTCGGATCCATGCAGGCCATCAGTGATCTAGCACCCACGTAACGAGACGCCACATCTCATGTCAGATTTTAAACGTGACCCCCCCCCCCCCACACACACACACACACTCACCCCCAGCCGGCAGACTGGCCCCCGCCCCGCCCACATGTCCCGTGGTATTAGCGGCGCAGGAAATGAATCGTCTCTTCGAGACGCGCGGCACGCTGATAACGGCATGATGACTCGTTATCTGCACTCTGGCCCTTAATTTGCTTTGATCTTTAAGTGTTCTTTAACGGCACACGCCCCCCTCTGCCGAGATCCTCATGAGCTCGTCTCTAAATTGATTACCTGTTTTGCCAATGCGCCGCTGCCCGCAGATCGTATCAGGAAGCTGTCAGGACCCGGCTATTTCAATTTCATTGGATTTAACGAGGGGAGGAGGAGGAGGTGTGTGTGTGTGTGTGTGTGTGTGTGTCTATGTCTGAGTATGTGTAAGTGTGTCTGTGTGTATGTCAATGTCTTAGCATCTTTGTCTGAGTGTGTGTTTGTGTATGTATATATGTGTGTATGTGGGTGTTTGTGTGTGTGTGTGTGTGTGTGTGTGTGTGTGTGTGTGTGAGTGTGAGAGAGAATCCCCTTATCCCTCCTCCTGCTCTCCTCCACACCCAACCAACCCACCCGATACAATTGCATTTGTCAGCATGATCCTTTTTAAGTGCATTTCAATTATAGTGTGATTCTCTGATTTTATTATGGCGCCTGCTCTCCAGCTAATGCTCACCGCTGGTAGAACACGGGGCCGTCTCATGTACACAATTTAATTCCCTTAATTGAGCTAACTTGCTTTTCATATCCTAATTCCTCAAATAATCTTTGATTCCACCATCCACCGTGCCCGGCTTTAATGAATGGGGCCAGCCCGAAAACATCTGTTACAAGTGCGATTAAATCACC
>NW_027468630.1:8524528-8565768 GCF_046254945.1 Alosa pseudoharengus | reverse complement strand
CTGAAGTTCCCTTGAGCAAGACACCTAACTCCTCACTGCTCCCCGAGTGCCGCTGTTGTTGCAGGCAGATCACTGCGCCAGGATTAGCGTGTGCTTCACCTCACTGTGTGTTCACTGTGTGCTGAGTGTGTTTCACTAATTCACAGATTGGGATAAAGGCAGAGACCAAATTTGGGATCAGTGTATAAATACTTATACTTACAGATTACATATATATTACAGACTTAAATTCTAATATAATTTTTTTTTTAACATAGCCTCACTATTTTGATGTGTTAATGTTAATAGAAATCTAAATGCAAGTATACATCAACTAAAACAGGTTACAAACATATGCATAAATGTGCATTCAGAATAAAAAATGGCTTAATTTGGCTTTATTTCTCACCATAATTTTGACTCGACAGAAAATCCCCTACATATGGCCATGATAATAAGTGACATTGCATCAGAGTCTGAGTAGGTGCAGACATTGAGTGCTTAAAAAAATACACATAAACCTGGCCGCACACACACACACACACACACACACACACCGTAGCACACAGTAGCACACAGTGGCATGCATGGCGTCCTCTGATAAGAACACCTCTCAGGCCTAAACCCATGAGAAGCACATTTTGGAGTCACACGTTGTGCCTGACAGAATCTGCAATGCAAAATGGGAAAAAGATGGAGGGGTTAAAAACCATGGATGAATACAGTACAATAGCATTTTCTAAAGGCTACCCCCCCTTCTCTCTCTCCCTCTACCTTACCCCCCTCTCTCTCTCTCTCACTCTATCTTACCCCCCCTCTCTCTCTCTCTCCCTCTACCTTACCCCCCCTCTCTCTCTCTCTTACTCTATCTTACCCCCCCCCTCTCTCTCTCTCTCTCTCACTCTCTCTCTCTCTCTCTCTCTCTCTCTCTCTCACTCTCTCTCTCTCTCTCACTCTCTCATCTCTCTCTCTCTCTCTCTCTCTCTACTCTCTCATCTCTCTCTCTCTCTACTCTCACTCTCTCTCTCACTCACTCTCTCTCTCTCTACTCTCTCTCTCTCATCTCTCTCTTCTCTCTCTCTCTCACTCTACTCTATCTCTCTCTCTCTCTCTCTCTCTCTCTCTCTCTCTCTCTCTCTCTCACTCTCTCTCTCTCTGTTAGCATGTTCTCGCGCCCTCTTCTTCTTCTGCTGTCTCCCCTCATCAAATTTCAGAATATGTTACCTCTGTGATACCGGGGTGAGACTTGAAAGGAAGTCTTAAGGACGTGGGCTTATACACAGTGCCAGATTTTGTTAAATAAACGGGAGATGTTGGTGCCAATTCATTGGTAATTGTCCCTCCTGGCGGCGTCTGTTGAAAGTCTTGGAGCAGCCTATAAGCCCAAGATGACTGCAAGTGTTAATCTTCTTATACTTAAGGTATCAGGTTTTCTTTTGATGTCGCTAAACATGTTGACTCCTATCTAGACAGAGAAGGCAATCCAGACATAGCTATGAGCAAAAGGGGTTTTGTCTGTCTTGGGCTTGCGAAGAATCCAGGCTTCTGTTCCTCTTCTGCGATTCATTATGTGACCAAAGAAGAAAACAGACAGTGGGAGAGAAAACAACAACAACAAATTGAAAAAGAATACAAATATTGTGAATGACGAGGCTTGTGTTCTTGGGTTCCTGGCCCTCAACCTCGAAGGCATTTGGCCAGTGTTCCGTGAACACTGACTGGATTTGAATTTCGGAACATAGCTTTTGTGCCAACTTGCGATTTTCTTTTTCCCTATTGGAGGGGTGAGCAGGGGTGGCAGTAGTCGGCTCTTTTGTAAAAATTCAGCAGAACACACTAAGCATCAGAGAGAAGCTGACTTATTTTGTTGTGTGAGTTTGAGTAATCGGTGTGCCTTCGGGGTTGTTGACGTGGTTGCACTAACCAATCAGGGCTCTGCAAACACTGGGTGGCGGAGAGGCCTCCAGGGGACCCAGGTGGGCAGGGACTCCGTCACTCCTCCAGCTGGTGGGCTCCGAGCGTGCCGCGTCCCCCCTCCCTGCCTCAGGTGACCAGGTGAGGCTCGCCCATCCATCAGCTTCCAGTCACTCTCCCTAATGATCTGCATCAGAGGTGTTAGGATCATGGCCAAAGAGAGCGTTTGGTACGTGTTTGCTATGAGTCTGTGTGCAATAATGTTACCCCAAAGATTTTGCATACGCAGAGATACTTCATGTCGATACACATCCTGGGACCTAGATCCATCATGACTAGAACCTAGATCCATCATGACTAGGAATGTAATTCCCCCAAAATGACAACGTCCTAGCTTGTTAGCTGGTAGATATCTCGCAAATGACCACTAGGTGCAACTATTTGTTTTTGTTACAATAACAGGGATTTTAAATTGTACAGTGTCTATATCTCTGTAACTTAAAAAAAAAAAAAAAAAAAACATTAATTAATTTACAGACAGAGCTGCTGGTCTGTGGAGTTTGGTCCACTATTTTGCATTTCTGATAGACTAGCATTGCCCCTTTGTGATGCTTGACCCTCACCATTTCCTTTCTAAAAAGTTGAAAGATTTTCATGAGGAATTGCTTGGAGCAGCACTTATTCTCCAGGCAGCTGCATGTGGCAGCACATGTTTACTCTTCGTTTGGAACAACTGGAAAGAAATGCTGACACACACCCTTAGCCTGTGTCCATGCTATTTGTATCCTATAGCTTGCATCCTATATTCTTGTAGGTTGTAATCGCTGAAGCTAGCTACCGTCAGGCTAATGTTACTGTTCTTTGATGGATATGTCCTTTGAGAAGTTTTGTCCTCTTCCAATCAAGTTAAATATTAAGACACAAGTATTAACACAGATATATGCATTGTGATACCATGTTTATATGAGGCAGCATGAATCAGTAATATTGTCATGAATCAAGCAGTAGTCTATGTTTAGGGATAACAATGCTAATATTATCAGACAAATTGCACTCTTGACTTAAGAGTTTGTGTTTCGCTAGGAGTTGAATTTGGCAGTCAATGTAGTGTCACCATAAGTCAGTAAGTCACCACAATCTTAAAAAAAGAGAAATGTGTTTTTTATTTATACAAAAGGGTTAACCTCAACATGAACCACACTCCACTGGTATTTTAAATGTGAATATGAAAGGGTCTTGGTGTATTTGTGTGCCTGTCACTCTATGTGTGTACTGTGTGTGTGTGTGTATTCTGTGTGTCAAGGTGAAACACTGATCCCCTGCACCAGCTGAGATTAGCTTAGCAGGGGGCTCATGTTCAATAAATCCCTTTTGAACATAAACACATGCTACGTATAGTGTCTGGGTGTCTATTTTACTATACGAGCCTCACGCTAGCGATATATACTCCAACATCCAGTTAGTCGAATGGAATTCCCAAATCCCTCAGACTGCTCAACCGCTTCACTACCATCATCATTTTTTTCGCCTTTCCCTGAATGCAATATTGCAACACAGTGCAATCAAAAGCAAATGTCTTCCGCCCCAGGGTCTCCTAAAATAAGCATCCTCAGAGATTTATGTGAGAGTTTAGGTCTTAATTGTGTGGGTGTGTGTTATTTGGAAAAGACAGGTGTGGACCTAGCAGAGGCATGTTTTATCAATTTAGATCACTGTCATCTTCTGCGTGTTACGGCATTGTGTGAATGATAGTCATAAAGAAAAAGACAAAAAAAAGTTGGTTTGATGGAATTCCAATAAGGTTTCGAAACTGTCTGTGTCTCTCACCTGGGTGTGTGGGTTTGCTTGATATCTAGTATGGTAGAAGTTCAAACTAGAATGGCTGTGTATGTAGGAATGTCTGTGTGGGTGTGTGTTTGTGTGTGTATGTGTGTGTGTGTGTGTGTGTGTGTGTGTGTGTGTGTGTGTGTGTGTGTGTGTGTGTGTCACATCTGTGTCTCGTTTGTCTATGAGCAAAAGTCCTCAGCGTGAGCCAGTGCACTGACTCTATAGTTAACTCATTCTCTCCTCCTCATCCTCACCCTCTGTCATTTCCTGAAATCAGTGCCACCAGACTGCCTCGAAGCCACCGGCTATGCCAATCCATGACTCAGGCTCACTCTGTCTCTCTCTCTCTCCCTCTCTCCCTCTCTGTCTCTCCCTGTCTTTCTCTGTCTCTCTCTCTGTAGCTATGAGATTGGCACATCCTTAGCGTGCCCAGCCCGTGCCCCGGGTCACACCAAAACTGGCATTTCCGAGCGCTGAAGCCCAGACGGCGCTCGTATTAGCCTGGTTAATGACAGCATTAAAGCCCTGACTCATCGTGCAGTGGCATGTAAGTGCTGCAGACAAGCACAGCACAAGCCATAGATTATCTGGTGAAAAGAGGAGCAGAGCCCTTTTCCTGGAAAAAAGCAGCTGTCATTTCAGGAGCAAGGGAGAGAGACAGAGAGAGAAAACGAGAGGGGGAGAGAGTGAGTGAGTAAGTGAGAGGGAGAGAAAATAAACGTGTAAAAAAAATGGAGGATTACAGGAATGTAATAGTCGGGTAATGCTCTGTAAAACAAACTTATCATTATCAACACTGAGTAATGGGTCCTTTCTGGATGGCAGTCTCCATTATTTGTAGTTTTTTTTTTAAATCATGCCGGATATGGTTTATGGAGAGCCGGCCCTGTCAGGGAGGGAAGAGAAGGAGTCCAAAATAGTTCCTGTCAAGTGTTTACAGACAGCGGCGGGCACACCAAGAACACAAATCAACAAATAGATGTGGTGTGAGAGAGAGCTATGGCTATGTGTGTGTGACTGTAGCTGTGTGAATGTTGATGGGTCTATGTGTGCATGAGTGTGTTAGTATTTATATTTCTATGTCTTTCTGTGTGTGTGTGTGTGTGTGTGTGTGTGTGTGTGTGTGTGTGTGTTCAGACAATGGCCTCCCTCCGGCTCACACTGGCTTTTTAATGCTGAAAGGCTGTAAGTGGGAGGCTGGAGCCTGCAGGCCTCGCTGTTGTGGTGTCTCTGTGTAAACTCTGCGGTCGCTCTGTTTTCCTACTCCGGTTTCAGAGCAAATGTCTGAGAAGTTCATATTTTTAATGGCAACTCTGAGAGAGCCATAAATTCACAGGGCTGTATTTTTATCCTCCCTGCATAATGAAAGTTCCAGAGTGAAAATAAAAAGAGAGAGAGAGAGTGAAAGGGAGTGAGAGGGAGAGAGAGAGAGAGAGAGCATTGGTAAAAGGAGACAGAGAGACGGAGAGCGGGACACAGGAGAACGTTAGTGGACACAGGACGTGCTGGGAGGGAAGGAAAGTGGGCCCTGGTCTCTGTGTGTCTTAGCACCTGGGCGCCCAGAACACAGGGCTTAAAACCAAACAAGGCGGCCGGATCTTGAGCGACTCTCTCGGAGAGCTGGGTCAAGATTGAGAATAGGTGTGGGGGATGGGGTGGGGGGGGGGGGGGTGCCGAAGGGACGACTCCAAGTCCAATTACGCCTTACAAGACATATGACAGTTCCCATTGTGCCGCGCTCACACCCCAGGAGCCTGACGCGGCACAGGCCCCCGCGACGGCACCCGGAGCTTTGGCTGGAGTCAGCCTTCCGAGACGCCTGATGGCAACACCACTTCCAGCCATTCTCCTCTTGTGGTAATACACACCTGCAGACACCTGAGAGTCAGCCGCCCTGGGGCAACGGTGGCGCTGGCAGGAAGGAGGGGCTGGGGTCTGTGTAAGTGTGTGTGTGTGTGTGTGTCTGTTTCTGTCTCTCTCTCTCTCTCTCTGTGTGTGTGTGTGTGTGTGTGTGTATGTGTGGGGGGCTGAGCAGGAGAAAGACCTCTCTAAGTTGCACACACCTCTTGTACTTGACTGTTGTCAAAGTGTTGTGTCTCTAAATGCCTTTTGTGTTGATTGTGGGAGCTGCATGGGGCCAAGAGCAGCTTATCTCCCGGCTTTAGCTGCAAGGGCAGGGCCCTGTAATTGATACAAAGGAGCTCACCTCTTTTTTTCATCCCTGCCACGATGGGGAGACGCAGAAGAGAAGAGCCATTAACTCTCATTCCCAGTCTACGATTCAGCTAATTTCTGAGAAAATGGTGTCGTGTTTCCAGACGTACAGTATTAGGGCCTTGTGTGTTCGCTCGTTTCTCTTGTGTGAGGCTTTCAGCGAGGAATCATTCGTACCATCTTATTTTTTATCACTTCCAGACCCGTGTGTGTCAGTTTTTCACCATAGTCCTGGCAGAAAGCTGTGTGTGAAGCGTGGCACAGAGAAAGAGAGAGAGAGAGAGAAAGAGAGAGAGAGAGAGAGAGGAAGGAGAGAGGGAGGAAGAGAAGCCCCTACTTTAGTGTGATCAAATGTGGTGAGAGAAGCTGGAACCAAACCTCTTAAAACATGAAAAAACATTCCCCTTCAAACCACCATGACTGAGTAGATTAGGCCTATCCAGAGGAAAACAATCTTATTTCCCGAAGATATTTGGGGCGTTTAATTCTTAAACAATATTGGCGGCTGCAAGGAGACTGTCTTTTATTGCATGCCTTTTATTGCTATTCTTGGAGTCATTCAAATAAAGTAAATGAGTGGTTTAGAGAAATGTGCTAAGATGCTCACAGAATAGATTTATGCGGTGTTTAATTATTCTTGCAGATGTTGCTCTTATGTGTCTACACCCATTAAAGTCAGGGGAATAGGGATGAAAGTCGAGACAATTATGATTGCTCTCTATGTGTCTGTGTATCTGTGTGTGTGTGTGTGTGTGTGTGTGTGTGTGTGTGTGTGTGTGTTGTGATCCTGTGAATGGCAGTGGCATCCGAGACGTAGCGTTATGCATATTTCATTGCAAACATGCATAATTTCACCCTGTAATCTGCCGTGCTGCCACGGCTTTGTTCAAAGTCACAGTTGCAATAGCGAGATCACGCTAACTATCTGAGAATGTGTATATGTTTGTTTGCGTGTGTGAGTGTGTGTGTGTGCGTGTGTGTGTGCTACCAATTTAAATAATGAAATAGCAACACTGACAGAAGGTTAAACATATCACCAAAAAGAAAAAGAGGAGTATATCCATAGAGGTACTACAGTACCAACATCACAATATGTTATTTCAAAAATAAAGAGAATAAGAAATGAAACTCAAAGAATCGAAAAATTCCACAACGATCTCTAATGAACAAGATGCGAAACCTACTTCCCTGAGTAAATAGTTCAAATGCATTTCCAGTAGCCTCTGTTTGCATAATTTGTTTTCTCTAGCTTTGTGTTTCCATTGGTTTTGGCCCAGGAGGTTATTTCATATTTCAGGATGAAAAACAACCTTAACTGAATTGACCTCTATTTTGGGGGAACTGTCAGCTTGGTAAGCGTATTCGGTGTCAGCTGGAAAGCTTTGCGGATATGCAGGGCTGTTCTTGACTACGTGCCATGACGGGCATCTTTGTGCTGTAATCATAATTGCTTGTGGTAATTTCCTGTTAAGTCTTTGCTGCTCTGTCGGTAAAAATGTGAGGTTCAGTGTCTGATTATACAGTGCGAGAAGAATTCGGATTATATGTGTGTTCACAAGAGACATAACCAGACGCAATTAAAAGCACAAACAAATGACAGCCCGTGTTTGTGTTAATAAGCGGGTTGCAAGAGATAGAAGGAGGGAGGAAGAGAGAGAGGGGGGGGAAGGGGGTAGGGGAGAAATGTAGTCGCAGACAGACACATGCCCCTAAACTATGATGTTTGGGTGGGAGCTAACGAGAGTGAGTGGCAAGGTCCTTAAAATGAAATCTAACCCAGCACCAAGGGCTTGGATTGTGGGTACAGGCCAAGTATCTTGTGTTCTGTCTCATAACACAAACCCTCCACCCCCCCCCCCCCCCCCCCCCCACACACACACACACCCCACGCACCCCCCATCCTCTGCAGCCTATCCAGTCCTGTCTGAGTTCCTCTCGTCGTCACCGCCCCAAACCCCAAACCTGCATGGCCCCCTGTGGGCCCTCTCTCACACACACACACACACACACACACACACACACACACACACACACACAGCGACTTCAAGCGTATCGCTAGCACCTAATTGGGCCTGTGCATCAGTGGAACAAATGCCTGATTACCGTGTGGTGAGTCTTGTTTTCTCTGGTCCCCTTCAGCTCGCGCAGAGTTTACACACAAACAGAGCCCGGGCTGGAATTCAACCCCCCAGCTGACCCTCCCTGCAGCCAGGTACGTCCTCGTGGTTCGTGCCGTCCTTGGGAACCAGAGACTCACGGCATGTTCAAACCTGGAGCAGAGCTGTCTGCTACCTGCAAACATGGTTTTGGAAATTGAAGCAATTCGTTGAAGATACAGTTTTCAGATGTCAAACAAAATTGCCTCTTGTTATGACAAGGCAATATGAACAGGTGTTGGATGACACTTGACTGTGGGAAATCTAAATGGAACTCCTGACAGAAAGAACGAAAGAAAGAAAGAAAGGAAGAAAGAAAGAGGGGATGAAAGAAAAGAAAGAAAGAAGTAGAAAACAAATTGCAGATGATAGATAGATAGATAGATAGATAGATAGATAGATAGATAGGAAAAAGAAAGAAAGAAAGATGAGTGCCCAGCTTACTTAAACAGCCCTTATTATCCCTCCTCCTCGGTGGCACTTTTCATGTCTGCATTAGCAGCAGCGCGTCGGCTCTAATGGGCCCTACAAGCCGAGTGGAGCTCTTTACCAGCACCTCATTGACCAACGTCCACGTCTACTAATGAAGCACAGAATTCACTCTCTCTCTCTCTCTCTCTCTCTCTGATGTTTTCTCTATTGATCACGGCACAACGCCTCCTAATAGGTCCCCCAGCACCTGTTCCCCACACAGGTACAGTGATTGATCAGTGCTGAGCACGCTGGATGGGCTGCAAGGCCGCGAGAGAGAGAGAAAGAGAGAGAGAGAGAGAGTGAGAGAGAGAGAGAGAGAGGCCGGGACTGAAGAGCTACTGCGTAGCACTTAGCCCATACGCCGTGAGAGGGGGAGAGAGAGAGAGAGAGAGAGAGAGAGAGAGAGAGAGAGAGAGAGAGGGAGGCCTTATAGGCCGAGACTGAACACCTCTGCACGGCACTTAGCCCATACGCCAGCAAGAGAGAGGGGGGGGGGGTATAGAGAGGGAAAGAGAGAAAGATGGGAGTGTTAAAAGTCAATAGCACAAAAACATGGGTGGAAAAACCGTAACGAGTTGAGAGGAGAAGAAAAAACAGAAAAGGGAAACAGGAAGGAGGGAAAAAGTTGAAGAATGTTGAAGGAAGAATAGAATTGGGTTGCCTTAACAGAAAAGTTTAAGAGAAAAAAGAGAGAAAATAAGATCCTGAAGTAAAATGCTGGCAGCGGACACTGACGTGATGGTGACAGATTTGAATATTTTCCTTGTTTGGCTTTAAAACACGTAACACTATAGCATGCAATAAAAGAAAGAGATGATCTGCACTTTTTAAACGCTATCGCTCATTCTGCAAGTGGAGATCACATATCACTGTGCTCTATTGCCAAAACACGGAGAGCAGAGCGGAGCCTTCCCGGCGAGAGTTTAAGTCGACTTATCTGTCTGTCTATCTGTGTATGTATCAATTTGAACTGAAGCCGAACTAGTTGAGTACACGGAGTTGTCATCCCCGCCACGTCTGTCAAACCCGAAAGTGAGGGTTATACAGCAAACACTCAGCATGTGTGTGTGTGTGTGTGTGTGTGTGTGTGTGTGTGTGTGTGTGTGTGTGTGTGTGTATGTGTGTGCGTGTGCATGTGCGTGTGTGTGTGTGTGTGTGTATGTGTTTCTGTCTAAGAGAGAGAAAGACAGAGCTTCAGAGATAGCGAGATAGAGACAGAGAAGGGAATCACAGGAATGTTCTAGAAGTGTTGGGGCCTATCCCTCCCAATCCACAGGAGTGTACCCAGCCTGCAGACATTCACTTTAGCTTCATTGAATATTAATTATTCTGACAGCTAGACTTATTAATTATCCCTCAAGCAGCATAGCTCACTGGGCCATACAAAGCCCCTCTTTTTAATGTTACCAAGTGATTTGTGGTGTGAAGCATCTCTTTATTAAAGATGTGCATGTGTTTTTGGAGATGGATAGGAATGTTGTTTTTTGTCTCATTTTTTTTGTGTGCGTAACGGCAGCGAGATGTTTAAAGACTTATTATAAACTCGAGCCTCTATCTCGGGGGATCTTTGGAAACCGTGATAGCTGTCTGTCAAATGTTTTCATGCGCTGTATTTATTTTCCACAGCACAAATCACAGGAGTCATTTCTGATACTGTCGAGAAAAAGATGCCTGCGCCTACCCCCACCCGACCCCCCTACTGACGGGAGAACCTCTCAAAATGGTCAGGAGAAGGCCACATTTTAGAAGGGATTCCCTGGACGGTGAGTTAACTTTTTTTTCGTACCCATTGTGACTTTAGATCATAAACTACACAATAGTAAATCTCAAGGGGTGCTGAAAGTTATCGGCAAACTTTTCTCACACGTCTGATGTGATTTTTTCTTGTGTGTCATCTTTGCTTCCCCTCACTTTATATGAGTGGGTTGACTTTTAGACTTGAGCTGTAGTCTTGGATGAGGATCTAGAGCAATCTGTTTTGTGGATCATCACAAAAGACATGAAGGTGCGGCGTCTCTTTGAGATTCCTACATGCTAATCCCCTAAGAGCCTGAAGGCCTCTGAAGAGGCCTATTGGAAGACAGTTTCAGTGTGTGTGTGTGTGTGTGTGTGTGTCTGGAGTTTTTAAAGAACACCGTAAAGACATGACACATGACTCGTCTCTATATCTATCCTGTCAAAATGTCCCCTATATCATAAACGTCTATAACACCACATGGAAACACACTGATTAAAACTCTCGAGCATAACGTAGCATAAATAAACAATAATGGGTGGGGATTTAATGGTGGACAGGTTCATCCAGGTCTTGTGTGATCTAGGAATGAGACAAAGAAACGACATAGAGATGCAGCACACATGGTACCAATGTGTCACTGTCTGCTCTCCGTGTCCCATCTTATGTCCTCTCTCTGTGTCATTGTACTACAAGGAAGCTCTTACGAGAAGGTCACACATTTTACTATTCGATCGATGGCCAGCAACTTACAAATCATACGTATTGATCACTGTAATCATCGCGCTGAATATGGGGCAGACTGTAAAATCACACGCACTTAGTCTTAATAGCCCACATTAAAGCAATTATGCGCGCAACTTACGGCCGACTTACAGTATGCATGCTATGCAGCCTAATTCATCTTTTTGTCTATTATCCCTGCAATTCCCATCGTAATTCACATCTCTTACGCACTATTGACTGGCGCAGGTGTAAGGGCCATGGAGGAGTCTTTAATTGCGCCGAGACCTTAAAGCTGGAGGCTAAAAGAAAGTGAGGACAGTCAGAGCCACGCTAGGCCAAAAAAAGGCCCACATGACATAATACTGCTGGTTGGGGGCATTTTTTATATGTGTGTCAATACTTGTGATGTATTTACTAATGAAGAGGACAGCAGCGGAGTCGAGTCACTAATGAACGAGACGCATTTGCAAAAAGACGGACCACAGGTCAAGGACTGGAGGAGAGTCACTGTCCACAAAGGCGTGTGTGTGTGTGTGTGTGTGTGTGTGTGTGTGTGTGTGTGTGTGAGTGTATCCATCTCCTATGGCCTTCAAAAGAGAACTCCAGTGTCACTGGGAACACAGTGCCTGTGATGTTTGTCAAAGAAACAGAACACCTCTGAGACGCCAAATGAAATAAATAAAAGTGCTCCACATACACACACATTCTTTCTTTTTTGTCGTTTCCTCCTTTTTTGAAGAAGAAAAATCCATCAGGTTTACTCATGTGTACCTGCTGAAATATCAGTGCATTTCATGGTCAGCATGTTCTGTTGCAAGTCTGCCGCTCTTACTTCTGGTTTGAATAAATACGAATGCGATGACAGGCAATGCTGTTACCATTGGATATGGCCAAGTACAACGCCCACCACACACACACACACACACACACACACACACACACACACACACACACACACACACACATACACACACCACACGCCCACCACACACACACACACACACACACACACACACACACACACACACACACACATCACACACACACACACACACACACACACACCACACCACACGCACACACACACACACTTCCCCCCTCTTCTCAGCCTTCTGCCTGGATTAGGCCCTTCTCTCAGTACGCCAGCAGATATGTAAGCAACACTCTTATTAAAATTCCTCCGAGGCCCACTGCTGAAGAAATTGTGCATATTTATGGTGAAGGACAAGTGGGATTAGAGCTTTTATAGGAATGTTCAAACAGATACAATTTCTTTATCTTTTCGAGGAAACTATTCAGTGTCACTAATAATAACTCTAAATTGCTAGAAGGAGTCGCAAGTGGCGTGGTATGCAACTGCCTTAAGGTTTTCCTTTTGTTTTGATATTTATTTCTGCGGCAGATGGTGCACTGCACTGCACTGCGTTGTGATGCATGAGTAAGATATTTAAAAAACCTACAGTGCCGTGCTCCACTGAACAGTTGAGACGTTTTTAGACATGCTGAATTTCCGATACACACAGACAGAGGATGATAGATACAGAGGAAACTAGCATGAGAGTATTGTGTATGCAGTCTTATTGTGGAAATGAAATGGATTGTAGAGCAAAACACTCATTCAGAGAGATCATTTTTAAACACTCTTTTTACCATGTGATTATTCAGTCTTTTGTTTAATAACCACTTGCGCTTTTCTCTTTTCATCCAGATTAAGATGAAACACGTTCATGTAAAATTTATCGGAGATTATCTGCATATTCCGATGCCCTTGATTGGGTTGCAGTCTGTGCTCGGGGAAAGAGAAATGAAAGCAATATCGCAGGCGCCGCGCACTGCGAATCTTAATGTATTTTGCTCTTCCATTTTGACGAATGCATTTCATCTTTTTCCATCAGACTGAATAAGGTTATCACAATCAGCACACTCCACCCCCCCCCCCCCACCAGCCCCCCCACAACTCAACACCACCAGCCCCCCCACCCTCTCCTCTGCCCTCCACCTCAGCCTGTCAAACCCAAAGAACAAGAGTGTGCATTAAATGAATCTTTAAAGAGCCGTAAGTGCTAACATTTAACGTTTAACATTTATGAGTAAACGCCAGAGCGAGCTGAGCAGAGGCAGGCCTCAGAACAGGGATAAAAAAGCCTTCAGCCCAGCACGGGGCTATGAGGCCGATAACCTCGGTGTGAACAAACTGTGTGCGGTGTAGGCCCTGCCATGTGAAATGGCACACTTAAGAAAAAGTCAGCGATCGCGAGCAAACCAAGATTGTTGGGGGGTTTTTTGTCCGTTGGTGTTGGGCCTCTGCCGTGGATCTTATGTCATCAAGAAAGCTCATTATCTAATGTTACACCCTCATACGGTGCAATCTACATTCCGTACCACATCATCCGTAATTGCTTTCATCGGTTTATTGTGTGAAACGAAGGCCTTTGAAGTATTTAGAGGCCCAACCTAATGAATCTGTGAAAAGCGCAAACTGGGTGGTGCGGGTGTGGTGGTACGCGGAGGTCCGATGGGGAAAACGTGCAACAATGCATTCTTCAGTTGCCAACACCAGAGAATAAGTGAGGACTTAATCAACCACAATTACCCAAAGAGAGAAGTAGGAGGGTGGGTGGTGGGTCTGAGTGTGTGTGTGTGTGTGTGTGTGTGTGTGTGTGTGTGTGTAGTGGGGGTGGTGGTGGAGGCAAGGGGTGCAATGGAGTGTAAACATCTACACAATGTTAGGCTCTGATTTGTGGGAGCGTGGTGTGTGTGTGTGTGTGTGTGTATATGGAGTTGCTGGCGGTTGGGACTGTGTGGTGGTTGGGGTGGTGTGTGGGAGGGGTGGTTGGCTTATTTAGCAAATATGCAGAAGTGCTTTTGACCCCGTGGCGACCGCTTGGATACGACCCTCGCCCTCCCCCCGTAAGTCGTTAATCATCGTGGTGAATGGGAATGATGCTTATGTGGACGCTGAAGAATGGAACAGTTCTCCGCCGGCCTGCTCTCATTTCACAACGTGCCGTTTGTTTTCGTCAATAGTTTGTGTTCATGTCGATGTTTTAATGAATTCATTGGTTGCCTTTGTTGTTTCCGCTGCCTTTTTTCGGGGTCTTCCGGGTACTAGGGAGAGAAGGAGGGGAGAGAGTGCCAGCGCGCGAGAGAGAGAGAGAGAGAGAGAGAGAGAGAAGAGGAGAACAAGAGAGAAAGGAGGAAGAAAGAGAGAGAAAGACGGAGTGATCGAGCGAAGGGAGAGCTATCTGGTTACTGGTAGCTTTTCCCACAGACTGATCAGAGGCTGAAAGCTGAGAACATGTGTCCCTTGCAAGAGGTTTACTCCCATTTTGGGTTTAACCTCTTATTAAACTGTCCTTTGTGCCGGCTCTCTCCTGGCATTGCCCCAGCTACATTCATACCCAACCCCCGGGTCAGGGAGGTTAAGGGGTAAAGGAGGGGTAAAGGAGGGGCTCTTAAGATCATACCACCACCGCCTCGCTGTAGTTGCCAGATCTGTGCGGCACGTCACCCCCAATGGAAGAAGTATATACTACAACAGTTTGATGAGCAGTGAGGCAATAAATTCATTTATCATCATTTTATGCCTCATCAAACACTTTGCCAGCCCCCCTCCATGGGAGTTACACAAATTAGCCACTGAAAAAGCAGTCATTTTAGTCCAGCTAGGTAAGTGCTTTTTGATTGCCTTCGTGAACAATGCTTCCCTTGACAAGCTAATAAATCAGATCTCTGTGAAAAACCTGAAGTGTAGCGAGCGGGAACAACGACGGCCGATTTCAGACCCGCCAAAAACAAAAGCGACTGCACGGGACGAGGACCCCCCTAATGAAGCGGCGGGGCCCTTTTTTGTGAGCGTGTTTGATTAATTTCCCTTAATTTCTTAATAAGTAGACAAGAGATACAAAGGGTAAAGGTAAGCGAGCTGAATTTTGATTACAGGCAGGATGAGGAGAGTTGGCTGGGAACGGACCACATGGCCACTGGTTGGTATGGGATTAGACCTCATTAGGATGAAGTTTTAATTGAGACTGCTCTGTTCCAGGCGTGACTGCATATTAATTACATGACAAATGTTGGTTTTGGAGAGAGTCCTTCTCGGGTACCCATGGAGAAACTGGGCAAAGATATTCCTGCATCTTTCTCTCCCTCCTTTTTTTCCCTTCCTCTTTTTGGCTTGTGTCGTTTGGCTGCCAGGTGAGACACATGCACAGGACATCTCTCCCAGATGGCTGTTTTGTAAGGGGCCAAAGAATTACCCATTAGACTGGAAATAGCACTTTTAGTGAAAATGAGGTCAATCGATTATTTGAGCTCAGTCTGTCGCTGGTCGTGTTGCGGGAGTAACAGGTATTAGCCGTGGTGGAAGGAGCATGCCGGGGGGGGGGGGCACAGTGGAGGCCTGCACTGGGGGCAGTAGGAGAGGGCAGCGACCGGCCTGCACGCTGGGGGCAAGAGAGAAGGGGGCTCTTTATCTGTTTAAAGTGCTTCACTGATGAGATTACCTATTCCGCTTGGCTGTAAACCATCGCCTAATAAGAAAGCAGCCTCAGCCAACACCCTCGTTGGCAGAGAGCCAGCAAGTAGGGTTTTTTAAAAAAAAAATTTTTTAAAGCTTCTTACACCTGTGCTTACACATACACAAATATAAAACATGCACACACAAGTGTTATCACATAGATTTCTCTTCATTGCTTTATTAACCCAAAATATGTTGAGCAAAACACAAGACAAAAAAGTGCTAACCAGAAATATGTTTCAACACAGTTACCTGCATTACATTCTGTATCTTATCAGCAACTCACCTGCGCAGGGGTTGGGGAAAAAAGCTGACATGGAGGTAGCCTACTGAGTTCCGCCCCTGGAGCCTGGTGATTGGCTGACCTCTATGCTGCATCACCAGGTGGCGCTTCTCGAACAGCAATTGGCACGTAGGCCATGTAATACACCCAGACGTTGCCTCTACGAGTGTGTGTGAGTGTGTGTGTGTGTGTGTGTGTGTGTGTGTGTGTGTGTGTGTGTGTGTGTGTGTGTTAGAACACACTCCTTTCACTTTCATTATCAACCTCTTCACACCTCTCTTCTGCAGCTCAAAATAACCAAACCAGGAAAAGAAAGAAAGAAAGAAAGAAAGAAAGAAAGAAAGAAAAGTGACCACCAGCTGTTTACCTCCATCTTGGGAGCTGAGCCAATTATGTGAGTTCCCATTTGCATCCATCAAATCGAAGGCCTCAAAATAAAATACATCCTGGAGGAGTGTAAGTTGTTATGTTGTGTTCGGCCTCGTCCAGCCAACAACAGCACACAGAGAAGTACACCGAGAGAGAGAGAGAGAGAGAGAGAGAGAGAGAGAGACGTGAAGAACGACCCAAGAAGAAAGCGCATGCGCAGGACCTGCCTGTCTCCGTGCTGCCCAGCACGCTGCATGTGATCCGCGTCCCTCCACTGTCCCCTAGGTGAGTGACAGGTAATGGCGACACTTCCGTCCTTCCCTTTCCTATCTGCTGGAGACACCCATCAGCGGCGTGGTCATTAGGACAAATATCTATGCCCTAATTTGGAGCAGATGTTTGGAAGAAAGGGATCATTTAAAAAAGGCCAAATGTAAATAAACAGTCGGGTGGCTTGTAGCCTCAACCCCCCCCCCCCCCCTCAGCCCTTCCTTTCTCGGGCCCTCTGAAGTCTCCCAAAGAAAACAGTTCATCAATCTTCATCAGAACCATTAAGATTGTAATAATATAAGGCCCTTATCTTAGAAGGGCTGCTGTGTGACTGACAACTTTTGCCTGAATCTGACAGAAATGTGATCCCCAAATGTACAGACCATTTTCAGCAGAGGTGCGATATTTCAGTTGTAAAAATGTCATGGACAGTATAAATGGAGTATAAAGTGGACCATTTTTAAAAATATATATCTGCGTGTTCAATTTGTATATGTAAATTATTTACCAGTCAAATATTATACAGACACACTGTAATACAATGAAGCAAGTTATTTTCAATAGCCTACAATTTTATTAATTGGTTTGCAGTTTGTCAGCAGAAGGTAACCACGCTAAACATTTCCAACCAAAACCAATTTACTCTCTCTCTCTCATTTTATGTGTGTGTGTGTGTGTGTGTGTGTGTGTGTGTGTGTGTGTGTGTGCGTGCGTGTGTGTGTGTGTGTGTGTGAGAGAGAGAGAGACAGAGAGACAGAAATGTTCCATTTGCTGGAAAATTAATCCTATTTTATGATACAGAAATCTACAGATATGTACACCATATGCATATTTTTGTTTCATTTTTATGAAAGGTATAGACCAAGGGCAGTAATGCCACTACTTGCCCTGTGAATTGTCATGAATGTTCAGTAGTAAAAACTCTACTTTTATTTCAACCGAATTGCATTTGATGAAGAGTCCATGAATACTGAATAAATCCATTGCATGGTGTGCCAATGTAAAGGCATTGCCCATCATCATAAGCAGAACCAGAACTGCTGAAAATGAACTCGGTGTCTGAGCTTGTATTGCATTTCTTATAACGGAAATGAAAGGGATGAATTTTGCAGATATTTCATAAAATTCACAGTGGCGTTTACAAGGTAGTCTGTGGTTTATGTGGTCATACATCCACAAGTTATAAAGACCATTAGCGCCACGCACTCTTTGAAGTCAGCCCACCTGAAAAGCAAACCAATGGTTTCAAAGTCATTTTCAAATGCAGATTGAATTTAAGCATCTTAGACCCCAAAACGGCTACTCATTTTAGAATATCCCTCTGTGTATCATTCTCTGTTACATTTCTTTGTTTAATAAGAAAAAAAATGTTTTATTTATCTGTGGAGGTCTCACTTAAAAACACCAGACAGCTGAAAATTACACGTGTAATGTGTCCCTTGAGAGTAGCAAAAAACAGCCTGTGAAGTCCCGGTAACGTGGGGGTAAATAGTAGTAAATCACCTTCTGTCACTTCAGCTGGGTCGACGTACAATGTGTTCCACTTTACTTTTGAAAGTTCATTTAACGCGAACAATTTATAAGTGCTAAAAGCGCAAGTGACACTGTAGAGCTCCTTTGCCCGTGCCTGATCGTTCACGGCATCGGAGCGATTTTTACTAACGATGAAAAAAATCAGCCGTCAAACAAGCCCGGACACCTATGCCATTTTAGAGGGGAAAGGGGCCAATTTGTGAAAATTATTCCTTGAGCAGCGTCACAGCTCTAGCTATGGCACCGTGCGCCACTCAGAGAGCACACTCACACAGATCAGAAAAAAACAGCTGGGCTGAATTTTTAGCACCCATAATTAATTAAGAGGCCTCTCAATGGGATCTGATGATTAAATAAAGCAAAGGCGATATTCCCAGCATGCGTTAGGGATGGGACCATTCCACTTTGAGCTTTGTTATCAAGAAGTAGGGGGCGTGACGTCTACTTGGAGCAAGCTGATCAAAAATCCCTTTTTTTCGTGACATATGCCACAACGTTGTGTTTGAGAGTTCTAACAAAGGCAGCATTATCAGCTTCGTGTTTGGGGAAAGCTGGGTTCCTGATTTCTTGTATTGTTTGCTTAAACCAACTAAGTTGGCAAATGAGACGACATATTGTTCACGTCAGAGGAGGAGAAGGGAAGAAAACAGACGGTTCTGTATTTGGCTACACTTGCTCTGCTGAAGCTCACAGATGTCCTAGCGCATAATCTAGGCAGGTCAAATAAAAGGGTGTCCTTTTACACGTTCGAGCTGAATTTGATTCTACTCAGCTGGAGTTTGGTCTGATGTGCGTGATCTTGTTGTAGGCAGTCGCTTGTTATTTGGCGGGTCATTTCTGTAATCCATTTCGGGACATACAGTATATTTAACGGCTTTTTTGCAACGCTTTTATCAACAGGTTTAGGTTACTATTGCTTGGATCGCAATGGATGCCACATTGGCCTTGAGGAGGTGCAAGCCTGACCAAGTATGCACAGTTCAGCAGCAGCAGCAGGTGTAATTTTCACAGCCTTGGCTTGAGGATTACCGACATTATGAATCCCCTCTCTCTATTGATAGGACAGTTGTTAAAATGCAGACGTTCAGAATAGAAGACACGATAAAAATATTTTCACGGTTTTCTTGAGGTAAATGGACAGCTACATATGCACGAACGCGCGCTCGCGCGCATACTCTCTCTCACACACACGCGCGCGCACATACACGCGTGCACACAGGACTCTACATTGTGGTTTCACCTAAATAGATATTTTAATCTGAAAAGCACTTCCGACAAAATAATGTTGGTTTTCCATTGGGTCTCTTTTATGGCCATGTACAGAATATTTAAGGCGATGACATTTGACTTTTCGGCAGAGGGCCTAGTCAAGCAACAACAGGAAGTTCGAGTAGGCCTATCTATAAATGTAGGCTACTTTTTTTTCTCATAATGGAAGCCTACCAGGGCTTTTGTCTTATTGTTCTATCAAAACGTGGAACGTTTGGTAAATATCTGTAAGTATTCCCTGTGATATTTTCTCTTTCACAAGTGGACCTTAAACCTATAGTGTTGCCAATGCCATAGACATTGCACTAGTCTATGAAACGATATTCTGGTGTAAAACGTAGTGTGTATAAACACCGCGAATTGATCTGTCTGTAACCCTGTACTAATGACCGTTTTTTGTTTTGGAGGTTGGCTGATGAAATAGAGCAGCCCAAATCTACAGTGTAGCCTAAAGTATGTGCACGGCGGGTGTATTCTTTTGTATGAGCAGATGGTGCTTCGTTTGAATGGAATATGTCCATTAGTTATGCAGTTTCATTCGTAGTCACCAAATAGATACACAACTATACCAAAGCAAATATACAATAAACAAAATATTCTGCAACACAATAAACACCATACATTAAAACGTTATATTTTTCCAGAGGTAGTGTAGGCTACGTCCGTTTACTTGCTGTTCACGAAATAGCTGAAACAGAACAGGCGCACTGAATTGATAGCCACTCTCCAATGCCTGGATTGGAAAGCTGTCAACGAAAAGTTTCTGCATTTCCCCCCTCGCTGCCGAGACTTCTCTATTCTTTTTCCACACGTGGGAACTGTCTCTCCCTCACTTAACATTCTCACACCGTGTCCATGCATTGCTTCAGAACAATGAGCCAGTAAGCCATTCAGCTGGAGGAGAACTGAGAAAGAACAGTTGTGCTCCTGGATCATTGCTAAGCTCGCCCGTACTACCGTATTCACAAGTGACAAAAGGTTGGACATTCAGGCGGCTTGTGTCAGGCGGCTCTGCACAGCTAAATATGTCGGATAAATCAAGCTTTAAAAGATGAGCATTTTATTTCGGCTAGTCTTACGCGTTTGTAAATATAAGGGTCAACGTTTCCATTATTATTATTATTATTATTACTACTAATAATAATAATATTAATAATAATAATAATAATAATAATAATAATAATAATAATAATAATAATAGCCTAGTCTATTGTCATCATCGAATTTTAAGTAAGGTAATTTCAGAATCGTGATCAAGCTGATACAGTTCGGAAAAGGCTTTGAAAAATGGTGGGGTGTGTGCTATAGTGAGATTATAGGTTATATAAAATAAATATAACTGCAGAAATACTACGTTATACGCTTAACAGTATATGTATTTGTGTGGTTCACTGTCACCAACCATAATGATGACGCTGATTTATTAGGCCACGTCTTTTTTAAAGCAATGGGCATGTTTACTATTCTGCACTTGGCGTGTGTTTGGTTCGTGGTGGGTTAGGGGGTCTCCATTTTTTGACATATCAGGCGGATAAATGTTTGCTTATCTGGATATGGGTCATGTATTCCTTCTGATCTCAGGGACAATTTATTTACTGGTCTGTAGATGTTTCAATTCCTCCCCTTTTAAAGCAGCCGACTCTGGGCCCGTTGTTGCCTGCCTGCGCGGGGGCAGTGCATCGAATGTTTCAATTCCTGGAGGGATCAGGAAAGAAAAACATAATTATGCTATTTAGCCGGCTGATGTGGTGCAGTGTTGGCTCCGTGCAGCCCGCTCCGACACATTAAAAATAGAAGCCCCCTCTCCTCTCCTCTCCTCTCCTCCCGCACCGAGGCGAATAGAGGACATTAGAGCCGGGGGAATTAGATGAAACCCAGGGGAGTTTTCAACTCGAGTGCGTAAAGTAAACTATAGAGATTAATGATATAACCCCAAACCAGAGCAAGCTGCCTCACCGCATTGCGCCTATTGTTACTGCTGCCATAACATGCCTAACAACGACAATAAAAATCATTTAAATAATAAAGCAAATAATTATTATAGATATTGTTCCGACTATTCTGAAAGCTATGTGAACAAAAGCACGATTCGATGCTAGTTTTTGTTTGCGCTGTTGAAGTGTAAAAAACAAGTCTGAAAAAAAAGAGAAAAATATTTGAGCCGCTTGCATTTCCCTGAAAACCTGAAGGACTTTTCTCTCACATGCGACATGATGAATTAAAACATAAATAGGCCTATGAATTATCTAGTAAATTAGCACGTCTTAATAATTCTGAATGCAATCAGTAGCCTATAGTGAATTTAATTCATTTGCATTTCACATCAAACAACAGCAAATATCCAAATATCGTGACAAACTACGTAATAATAATACTGATAATAATACTACTAATAATAATATTAATAATGATATTATTATTAGAACTTGGTAGTGATAAGTGGCGAATTTCCATATTCAAATCCCACGGTCATTAGGCCAGAGGCTGAGTAGGCCAAATTAGTTTTTAATGCCGGGAATTCTTGCTTTCTGATTATTCTGTAAATCGTCGATACGCAAGGTGTATTTGATTAATTCGTCAATAACGAACGGATTTTTGAGGAATCGAAATAAACATGTATGCCCCCCGCAGTGCAGTGTGGTTTGAGGAACTGACGCCCTTTGGGTGTTGCATGACATTGCCCCTCCAACCGCTCTTGATGCTAGCCCAATGTGTCGTGTATCCTGAAGAGGCAGCCTTTGCAATGTCCGATTAAGAGTAACCCCTTTAAATTAAGAGCAAGTCTGACACCTACCTGCGGAAATGGGAAGAGTTTTAAAGCCGAGCTCTGGGCCCTGCAGTTCTACCAGTGGGCCATTTTTACTGGTCATGGCACCTTGGCCACAGTTCTTGAAATCATCAGCGTTTTAATATTCAGTGCACCATTACGACTCTCCTACCATTAATGATATAACAAACCCCTTATGCTCCAAAGCCTACTCTGATGCCATAAACGCACTGACGCGCCCTTCTAACAGCATTGCCACGCCTTGGCAATCGTAATGAGGTCTAAATTTGGCATAAAATCGAACTCATTACCCGAGTTCGCCACCTGATTGCTTTGCATAAAACACGACGCGGTTAACGTATAATTGGGTTAAATGAGTGCTTGACAGTTTTCTTCGCCGGTGTTGTATTATTGTCATATCAATATTCACCTGCAGAAAATATTTTGCTAATTCACTGATGAGGAAGTAATCAGCCTTTTCTGGTAACCCAAACAACAAATACCAGTCTTGTCACAATACTGCAGATCATATTAGGTCATGATTGCCTGTCTGCTTTGATGTGGGTAGTGATACATGTATTGCAGAACAGTTGCTCAACTAATTAACCCATAGGTTTGGTGACGCGCATGCCCTAAACCGACTGAATGTTCATCCATGAACGTCTTTACAGAGTGCAAGTTCAATGCACGCTTGATGTTTTCTCTAGAATGTATCTTGTCTGAGTCTGAGGTACTGTAGACAATGAATAATATTCTCCCCAAAGCAATCGCTGCACACGTGTATTTTTTTTTTCATAATTTACTTCAAAGATAGTGTATTGTCCATTTTAAATACAAAAATGCTACATTAAATATACATTAGTCTTTAATACAAATAGACTCAGGCGGCTGCAGCGATTAAGACAATTCTTAGTTGTTACATCTTTTGGATTAACCATTCAGAAACTAAGATTTGAGGGTAAGCATTTACTGAGAAAATAACTGTCCTCAGAATTTTCTTTAACAGTATAATTATTTCTTGCTTCTCCTTTTTTATGCAACCACAAATAATAATAAATAATAGTCCGGGTGACTGGGGAGTAATCCAGTATTAAATGTTTGACATACCTTTCTTTAGTTCATAAGGGGAGTCTTTACAAAGATCTACCTGTGTTTGGCTTCTGAGTTTGCTCTCTCTTACCAGAGCCTCGGCCCTGTTTAATACAGTCTGGTTTAATCCATTGAAGTGTGGCGTAGAGCCCGTGTTGGATCCGTGATTGCTGTGAAGATGTCCAAAAGTGCCATAGTTCGTATAACCGGGGTAAAAGGGGGAGGTGTAGTAGATGGGCCTGGAGAGAACCGTGCTATTTGGGAGGGGACATTGGGATGATGATCGAGATGGCGACGCAGCGTTGGTCGCGATTACTGTGCTTTGACCCATCACCGTGGCCTGTGGGCCCTCGCTGCTGCCTTTACACCTGTCTGAGGATGTCGCGATCTCGGCTAGAGACCAAAGTTTCGGTTTGGGGGCTGACGGGGGCGAATGGATAACAGACGTCACGTTGCTGTTCACTGTGCTCGGTGCGTGGCCCAAATCTGACTGCTTCTCTTGCGCAATGATCTCATTCCCCCGAGGCACAGTAGACGGGGAGGAGGTGGTGGGCTTAGCCGACTCGGGCAGCAGTTCCGTCCGGTCCTCTGACTCTTTTAATTCCGTGTTGGTTAAAAGAGGATCCATTTCCTTCACATGACTTTCATCTTTGAATCTGTCGCAAATGTCCCCTGGGTTTATCAGTTTATTGTCTGCAAAAACACAAACAAATAGAAAGTGTTAAAATTGTAAAATTCTGCACGTGTTCTTGACATGCATGTTTGATGTATTGAAAATAACATCTGAAAAACAAACAAAGCAAAGCAAAAAAAAAAAAAGAAACTCTGGCATGGGGCTATTATTTCATAAGAATCATATCAATAAAGAGAAAAAGGACCGTAAAATAAGTAAACAATGTGATATGGGTTATAATGGCAATAAAGCAATCATGATAATACTGGAGGCAAAATGCAAAGATTGTGGCCTCATTATTCAGCCCAAGATAAATGGACTGCAAACACTATACGTCACCAGCAATTCTCAGCCCACAAGAAGTCAAATTAGGGGAGTTCAAGGTGATTATTATTTAAAGCAATTGTCCCATTATAAATAATATACCACCATTAACCAGCAATCAATTTTGCGCCCTGAGTGGAAACGACTGCGATGAAAAATTGATGAATTTTTCTACACACCCGACTCAGTATCTGTCGAGTCTCCCTTGTCTGAAGGCTTGTTAGGCTCGTCGTCGTCGTTTTTCTCCAGATCAATGTTCTCATCCTCTTCCTCGTCCTCGCTCCGGTTCCGAGGTGTCCAGGTCATCTTGTTTTCTTTCTTTAGCCTCCTCCTGGCGTTGGCGAACCAGGTGGACACTTGAGTGAGGGTCATTTTGGTGATAATGGCCAGCATGATCTTTTCACCCTTGGTGGGGTACGGGTTTTTCCGGTGCTCGTTGAGCCACGCTTTGAGTGTGGCAGTGGCATCCCGAGTCGCGTTCTTTCGGTAAGCAGGGTCACCATACGGATAGGAACCCAAGGGAGCAGCGTACGGGTGATAGCCTATCGAACCAGCCATGCCGGAGGTGTGATCGTAGGGCGAACTCTAGAATAGAAAATATTTTTTTTTTCAGCTTAAATCGCTATTTCTAAAATAGGAGAAGGCAGTGTACACTTTGACATGACCCTGTGTTTCCCTACAATACAAACTCTTACACTCACCACACACACACACACACACACACACACACACACACACACACACACACACACACACACCACACCACACCACACCACACCACACACACACACACACACAGGTTGCATGCAAAGTAAACAAAATATATGCAAGCATGATCACAGCAGGTATGAATTGGATAAAACATTTTTATCCAGGCTTAAATCATAATGCAATTTTATGACACATGGGTTTGAGATTTGTAGGCCTATTTTTAACAATACATATGATGATTTTATATTGTCATAAGTTAAGCATTAACTATTTTTTTTACTTGAGCAAAATATTAACAGGAAAATTCACTATGAACAGAATAATCTATTTCTAGCTTAGACGTTATTTAATTGATACAGGTATTTTTTCCCAGATGTTGGGATAAGCGTGTAAAAAATATATTTGCATGAGGTCAAAACAAATATGTATTTTCCTTTAGAATTAACTGAAAACATGAACGCACTGGGCATGGTACTGTGGTTCCTATTTACCTTTACTGGTCGCTTTCTTGCGGTGAATAATAATAACACAAAATGTGCGTCTGTCGTTTACAGCAGACAAGGTGCATTATGCAAAAATGCAAAGATTCAACAAAGATCTCACTGAAGTTTGTAGTTTTGCTATATCATTGATATCAATTTATCAATACTAATTAATTATTTGTGTCAAATCCTTACTCGTAGTCTCTGTAGAACACACGCATTAAGCAAAACACAATGCTATATGGGGGAAATGACAATATTTAGACGACATGTTCGCTATTCTTCTACCTAAATCGCAAACACATTCGGATAACAAAAACCATGACAAAGTTTTTCATACTTTTTGTTGTCCAAATGATCAAACTGATCGTTCGACCACACTCACCACATATGAAGTAAAGGTGGCAGCCGCCGCTGCGTCTGCACTGTACGGCAGATGGGAATTGTAGCCAGGCGAAGCGGTGGTAAACGCAGTAGATCCGGCATAAGGAGCAAAAGCAGACCCCGAGGATGATCTTCCAAGTTCCTCCGTTCGGGGTCCCGAAATCACGCTGGTACTGTACGCCGGACACGAATACAGTGCCAGGGAAGCGGATGGCTGATACAAGTAACCCTGAGGATACGCCATCGTGAAACCCCGAAAAAAAAGCCACTTACTTGCGCACTTTCCCTTCTATTCTCACATGCACTCTCCGTGCTCAGTCATAGAGTCTTGAATCAACAGACTCACGTCTGTCCCCTTTCGATGTGATTGCAGTTTAAAATGAGAATACCAACGAGCACATAAGACTTTAAACGTGTTAACTGGTCGTTGTCAGCAGTTCGGCTGGTCGCTTGTGTTTGCTTTCGCTTTTTTGGTCTCGGTCCCTTTTTTCCTTCTAGCTCACTTGCTGTCTCGCTCTCTCGTGCCGTGCAGAAGTTTTTTGCCTTCAGATGGGGGCTTTGCTTGGGAAAATGTCCTGCCAGGATGCTAAGTTGGAAATTGAGGATTCTGACGCCTACTACGTGCTTCACGCTCCTCCTCTTGGGGTGTAGTCATCGAAGGAAAAGGCAAGCTTATGCGGGGCTACCACAGCCCTGCCTAAATCGATTCTCTCTCTCTCTCTCTCTCCCTCTCTCTCTCTCCACCCTATTTTTTCTTCTAACAAGCCTCATTGCTTTAGACTCAAGTGCGCCAGCCCCTGGATGTCGATCTCATGCGAGTCAGTAGATCAACTCCAACTTTCCTCATTTTCTAAATACATGAAGCCGTCACTTTCACACTTGATTAATAACAAATGGGCTGTTGTCTGCCAGGACGCGCTTGCCAAATACGAGAGGAAAAAACGCTCCATGTTCAACATGATGGTTCGTCGTCTTGCAGGTTTTTACTGCGTACATGCGCTCATTTTGTCATTATTTTAAAACACGCATTTCATAAATATATACTTATAAGTAATCTGTCGGCTTTTATATTGTGTGATTTTTTGGTACCTTACCAAATAATGTGCTATTATAGAATCGTGTGATTGTTCTCGACATTCTTGGAAATCGCTAAGTGGGAAGCTTGTCGGATGGTGACCATTTACCAAGCAAAGACAAAATGTGCGAGCAGGCCTTTTAAAAGACGACAGAAAGCAACAGTGGTTCAACAATGATTACTTCTGGTTATTCCATGTAAGTGGGACTGAATGTAAACTACTTTAACTCATACGAAATACCAGTAACTTCCTACAGGTGTTAAGTAGTAGGCTATACGTTTGCTCGGCCATTTTCAAGGAAGAAGACGGGGGAAATAGGCAGCCTTCCCCCCCATTTCAACCCCAGATCCCTAAACACTGACAGATTAGGACCACATGGAACACGCCAAATCCACGTGGACCAGTGGTTGTAATCTCTTATCATCCCAACAGATATATTTCTCGACTGGAATATAGCCTATATATCCACTTATTTAATTCAGTGCGACATATCCTGTTTTATTATTTGATATTCCTTCAGCGGTCTGGTCGTATGGTATACCCAGCAACAACAAAAGCACCAACACCATTATTATTATTAATAATAATATTATTATTGCTAATCGTTTTTTAATAAATTATGTTTATTATTGTATTGTACACGTAGCCTGACTCTTTTTCATGTTTAGGTTTATCTTTTAGGTTATGACAGTGAATGTAATTTCCTAAAATTAATAAAAGTATCTTGTTGCATATACATCAGCCCACAGACCGGCTGGTGTAGATCTGTTAAAACACTAATCACATATTACAGTTCATCCTCCTGTGATAGAGGTAATGTGAATATTTATTGAGTCCAAGTTTCCATGAATATACACATATTCTAGTTCTATCTCCAGGATGATTTTTTCCTCGCGTTGGGTAGTTCAAGTCTCCGGTAAGCCGAAAGGGATCGCTGTAGGCGCTGCTAAAAACTCTGTGTGTGCACATGGTCACGTGTTGTGACGCTAAGAGAGCCCCTTGATAGGGAAGAATAATGACGCTGCTCCACACTGGGCCAATGCAGAGTCTGGAAAGTGAAAAAAGCCAATAGGCTACATGAAGAAATAATAATGATGACAATGACACTACAAGCCCTACTTTTGCTCAAAGTCTGTAAGCTGCAATTGACAAGTAATGCTTTTATTTTCTAAAATTGCACCAGTTCTAATTAGCTGGCCATGACATTGACAATTGTAGCATCAGTAAATCTAATAGTAACCAGAGACCAAAGTCCCATCATGATCATATTATCAGCATCATTATTATCGGCTGTAGGTAATGTTGAATAAACAGCAGCAAGCTCGCAATAGCCGGAACACATTTTCAACAGACTGAGTAGCCTAATATTTAATAATTCCTAAAATAGCGCAGCAAATGACAGCCTTTTTCGTCCATGGATTAACTATTCTGTCCATCAATGGCTAATTAGGCTATGATTGCTATTCTTTCTATAGGACGCTGTAAACGTTAGGTGCCCCGGCGCGGTTTACTATAGTTTCGAGGGATACCTTAAGGGAAAAGGATTTCACTGACGTCAATACTCATTGATAGTCTATTATTGGCAATAATGATTTCCTCGTCACCGATTGTGCTTGATCGGGGAAGTATTGGGCAAGTGTAGCGGGAGGTGAATTAAATCGCATGGAATGGGACAAACGGAGAGGACTGCTCTCCACTCACACTTTGACGGAGAAGGTAAGAAGACCATAGCACTTCATCTCTTTTGACGGAAAACTTTGCGTCGAAAACCGGGTAGGCTACTTTCTTCTATAAAATGTGCAGCAGTGACGATATTAGCTGACGAATAAATTATCCTACTGCATGGCTATTGTGCATTGCTTATAGCTTATAACTTCTACGCTTAAATGCATAGGGTCGCGTCTATATATTTTACTTAAAAAAATTCTAAAATGCACAGCAAAATAAGTATTATCAACGTTACTGTAAGTTGTAGGATAGAACATGCAAATTATGAAAATTAAAAAGTTGCCTTTTCAAATCCCAAACACTAACACCGAAAATGAACGTCTTTGTTGCACTCACATGAAATCATAAGAGGTTTCTTTGATTCTGTTACCTTTTACAAAGACTTCAGACAAACTAGTGTTTAGGTAGCACACAACCTGACCTCAGCAAATACTATCTTTCCTTTTGAGAATGGAGGAAGAGCCTAGAGCAGCATCTAGTGACAGACCATGTGTTGTGGTGCTTCTCTTTCCAAAATGCCTTCGGGAGCATGCGTAATCTAATTTGGATGTCGAAACTATTATTAGACAGTATGATCTATTGTTGCAGACTAATTGACACTTGCATGTGCGCAGCCTATGGTCAACGTAAACACTCTTCTGGACTGGTGTTTTTCCAGCCTTCAACGCTACGTGCCTTCCCTAGAAATGAACGGGCAGTTAGCAACGTGGAAGTATTCATGAGGATTTTAGCCACTTCAAATCTGTGTCCTAAACCGATTAGTTGACGCCAAATATTCTTTGATGTATTAGCTGTGGGGTTTTGCCACTTGGAGGCCAATTGAAATTCAAAACAGTTTGCTGGTTATGCTTTGGGGAGATCTGCTGAAAATAATGGATGTAATTTATTTTTGACCTTGCAATTTTTATTTAATGATTAAACACATGTGCATAAGGATTTTTTTTGTCAGTGCTTAACCATGACTGCCGATAGCTCCTCCATGACTTACTACCTACACCAGTATTCCTGATTACGCTCACGTTGTAGTTGCCCTATTCACCAATTATTTCAGCAACACAAAACCTGTCATTATACCTCCAAAATCATGACATGATATAATTATGTAGCAGTTAGTTTTCTTTAATTAAGCACCTCCTCTCAAGATGTGTCAGCAAGAGTAATTGTGAGTCAAAAATATGTCGTTTCTAGTGCCATGTGTGCTTCCATTTTTATTGTGTGATGTAATGCTGCCTTCCCTGCCCTTTTGATGTGCCGAGGCAGATGAAGGCGTAGGACCAGTAGTCTGTGTGTAATTTAGGTCACACGTCCTCCACCCAGCAATAATGATATCTGTGCAAAATAACAACACTAACATGGTCACAGTGTTTCTCTTCATCACAGGTGGTTCTTTTTCTGTCTGCAGAAAAGGAAATACTGTTTGTCTGTGTGTGTGTGTGTGTGTGTGTGAGAGAGAGAGAGAGAGATAGAGTGAGAGAGAGAAAGAGAGTATGTGTATGTGTATGTGTGAGTGTAAGCCCTCAGCCATGTCTGCCTGCTGTTGTGTTGCGAAGACACTACCAGTGAACCTCCCTACTGTTTACTGTTTACTTTACTGTCTTTTTTTAATGCATATTAGTGAATACCAAATAGAAGCATTTGATCACTTAAAGAGAGGAGGCTATGGGGGAAATGATGAGAAATCTGTCTTTGCGATAACCTTTTGAGTATTTGCACACCTTGTGGTGATGCATGGAAGCTCACTCAGTGCATTCCTCTGTAGTCAATGTTGTAGTCAGTCCTTTGTCCACTCCTGCTGCTAAACCGATGTGGATGTTATTGGAGGCCATGCCAAAATTAAACATTTCAGTGGGAAAGATCGTAAGCTCTCTTTCTCTCTGAGACCCCCACCCACCCCACACACACACACCTCTTGCCGCCACTATCCAGTTGCCAACTGTGCAGATGATGATTGATTTGCCTGAGACGGATTGCAGGAAGCAGACATTGATTTTTCAATGACTTATCAAGAAAAAGATATTTACAGTTGTATCCACAGGGTAGTATTTCCACGGGCCCTGCAATTGCCTTCCCTCTGCCCGACATCCTTTCTCTCTCTCTCTCTCTCTCTCTCTCTCTCTCTCAGAGATGCCAGGGGGAGTAGGGGGAAAATAGGATAATACCTGCTATTCCACTGGAGGACAAATTACCAGTAATTTTATTTTTGAAATGAGTCAATAAGCCAAGTGACTAACCGAATATTGATTTGGCATAATGTGAGGCAGCCCTTTGAAGGAGGAGGCCCCCTGTTGAAGGATGCCCCATCAGCACATTACACAACAGACACTTCCTTCCACTCCAACTGCCACTGTTGGCCAGGACCACACTCTCCATAGGGCCACTTCACGCTGCCACTCCGATCCAGCATACAGCAAAAGACAGGACAGATGAAGCGAGCGAGCGAGAGAGAGAGAGAGAGAGAGAGAGAGAATGAGAGAGTTTGTTGGTTTGATTGATGGAGCCAGATTTGCACAATGCCTGTGAGCATTTGCTGAATAGGTTTTGCCTGCACAAAAAATCATATGGCATCATAATATCATAACCTCATGTTGTGATTGATGACCTAACATAAGCTTAGGTTGACTGTATTTTTATCCATCTATGTCAAATCTGTCATAGTTTCCTGTAAAGAATCTGTCAAATATTCAGAGGTGGCGTTTTAGTGTTGTGAATGGTCTGTAAAAAGAATTGTTATTGTTTCGTGGTTATTCTTTAAAATAAATGTATAACACTTAATTTTTCTCTCCATATCTGCTCGGAATCTCAGGAAAAAAGCATAAATGCCAGTGGAGAATGCAGTTAGCAAACAAGCTAACAGATGCTGAGTGATCACCTTCCCATTCAGACCACAGTGCTTTTACAAGGGGAGCGGGGTTGTTGTTTAGGATATCAAGTCGAATGTTGACACTGTCTCTTTGTCCGCGGGACTCCCTTTCCTCATTTCCCACACACCTTTGGCCTCAGATCCTCTCCCCTCCGAGCAAAATATTTTCTTTTCTCCTCTCCCCACCCCTCTCGATTCTGTGTGCTTAGCCCTTTAGCTCGCGTGTTTAGCCCCTTGCGCTCCAGACTCTAGGCTAATGACTAGGCCACAGGACAGCAGGCTTGCTGCAGGGGCCGGCCGCCGTAGACCGTAATCAAATGAGCCTCCACGTCAGGAACGCGAAGAGGAGAGCGGGAGGATTATATTCTGCCGTGAATTCCAGAGCAGCGCTGTTGTGTCGTTGTTGCTTTTTTTTTTTGTTTTCTCTTCACGACAGGCTTTGATGGCGTATCCCCTTACATTTGTAGTCCCAGCAGCCGTGTTTCATAAACAGCGAATGGAAAACATCCTCCTGCATTTGAAATGTAGATTTTGCTGCTAGTCGTTCCCTGCCACTCGACATTCCGCACGTGCCCAGTCGCACCCCCCCCCCCCACCCCCACTCCTGGTGTGGAGGTATTGGGTTTCTCTCTGGTGCCTTTGATACATGTGAACAGCTCACCATCAGTCCCTCTTATACTGTGTGTCGTGTGTAATCGGCTGAAGCAGAAGGGCCAACATGCCTTCATTTTCTATTTTCTTGCTGTCCATGTGGAATTGGTTCAGTATCATGCAGATATTTTTTTTCCGTTTTTTTTTTCATGACAGCGCTATCATATGGCGCTGGCATGTAAAAACTGTAAAAAAAAATGTGCATCAACTAAGGTGTTCCTGTGACAGTAGAATTTGATAAAAACATATTTGTCTAAGCTGAAAGTTTTGAGGTATCTATAGAAGGCAAGATGGTGGTGCAAGACACTGTAACGTGTTTAGGAAATGTATTTTCTTGCTTATTAATAATCCAGCATTCTGCAGCCTTCATATTAATGTTCCTCCAAACCGACAAGGAACCTCACCATGTGTAATAGCTATGTGTTGTTTTTAAAATGGCCTCAGCAAGTGAGGCTCAGGATCCAGCAATCCAGCACATGACACAAGGCCTCCAGCATGTCACGGTGGGGGCTGAGGGGGCACTCGCGCCGCCGAGACACCTGCCACACAGGCTGGTCCGGCGGAGGCGTACATGGGGAGGCCAGGTGGAGGAACTCCCCTCCTAATGCTTCACACCTGCCGGGGCTTTGGAGAGGATTCACCTCCAGGTTTCTGTCTTCCTGTCGCTCGGGCTCCGGGCTCAGAGGCCCCTCAGGTATTTCCTCTGCTGCTTTATCTCTCTATCTCTCTCTCTCTCTCTCTCTTTATCTCTCTCTCTCTCTCTCTTTATCTCTCTCTCTCTCTTTATCTCTCTCTCTCTCTCTCTCTCTCTCTCTCTCTCTTTATCTCTCTCGCTCTCTCTTTATCTCTCTCTCTCTCTCTTTATCTCTCTCTCGTTCTCTCTCCGTTCCACCAGTGAGATGTGAGATCTTCAGCCTGCTTCGTAGAACTTGTCGTCTGACACAAGTTGCCTGTGTGCTGTTTAGGAATGACCCCCCCCCCCCCCCAACCCTAATCTCCCATGGCCTGTCTACCAGTGATCCCCTCACTCTTTTCTCTCTCTCTCTCTCTCTCTCTCTCTCTCTCTGTCTCTCTCCCCCTCCCTCTCCCTCAACCCCCTTCTCTTTTTTGCCTGGCGTTACGCGAGGAGATGGTGTCTGCAGGCTACTCAGCTTTCAGCTCCCAAGGAACATCTGCAGGCCAGAGAGAGGGAAGGGTGGGGGAGAGGGAGAGAGAGAGAGAGAGGGATAGACAGAGAGAGGAGAGGAAGACAGACAGAGCCATGGCACGCCCAGGCTAACGTAAACACATGGAGACGGCGGCATCAAAGCCAGGCGGGCGCTCGCTCCTTCACCGTGCCACCTGAACCCGGCGTCACATGACTCAGCGTCACATGACATGGCGTGGAGGTCGTGTCACCGCACTGTTACCTGGTCTCCACACTCCCCTCCTCGCCAAGGCAGAGGTGCAAACTAGCTTCATAGCCTGCTGTGTGTTGGTATAATAAACAAACCTGGTTTGTTGTTATCATTCAATTTGAAATATATTAAATATGGCCACAATGAAAAGAGAAATCATGTTAATGGAAATAAGGTCAAGCCAGGGAAATATTTTGATGCGACTGTGTATATTTCACTTTACATCTTTTTTTTTTCTTCTTTTTTTGGTTCTCTGCCTGAAATATTTGAATGTGTCTGGTCCTTTTTAATGACAGCTACATTTTTGTCAGCTGCAGGAATGCGAGTGTGACCCATAAAACTCAGGGACTCGGGGCTCGGCTCTCTGAAGAGCACTTTTAACAGACAACTATCACTAATCACTTCCAGTGCGCTGCAGCGTGTAATTACTCTGCCAAACGTTTGCCTCTCGCAGCTTAGCACCAGGAGCCCTGACCTGCGCTTCCCCATCTATCGTCAGCACCCCGTGTGGGGTGTTTTCCTCACCCACCCCCCCCCCCCCCCTCTGTAGTCTTTGTGGGGCTGGAAAGCTGAGCTCCTGCCCCAATATTTTGAGAGCGGTCCACATGGGAAAGAGAGAGAGGTGTGCGGGGTTGTGAAATGGGGGGGGGGGCTGGGGGCCTTGGTGGAGGTAGTACTGGTGTGTGTGTTGGGGGGGGGGGGGGGGGTCTGGCTTTGCGCTTCCGTCTTTGTGGGAGCCCATTTAAACAGGCTTTGAAACCGAAGCCAGCCTGGGATCAAAACTAGTCTTATTGACTGGGCTTCAGGAGTGAATGAGCACGCGGGGACTGGCAAGTTCATCCTGGAAGAGCACTCAGTGGAGGGGCTGCTCGGGGCCCCCGTACAAAGGGCTCTCTCCATAAATATTACATCAGATAAATCTTAACACATACAGTAGAACACACACACACACACACACACACTCACACACTCACGCACACTGGGCACACTCTCACTGGCTACTCATTTAGCCTGTTTCCATGGTGTTTTTTGGCGTTATGATAGCAATTTCCCTTCTTTAAAAAAATAAATGAAAATAGATCGTTTATTCTATTGTAATTATTGTGTGTATCACAAGTGTCACAAAATCTCTGTTTGTTCTATTTTGACTGAGGTTATCTGTCTGCTACCTCCTCCCTCTCTCTCTCTCCCTCTATCCCTCCCTCTCTATCTCTCCCTCTCTCTCTCTCTCTCTCCCTCCCTCTCTCTGAATGCTGATGAGATGACATGATGCAAATGACGTGTGCGTGAGTGCTGCCTGGAGAGCAGGTAGGGAGAGGAGGGAAGGGAATCCCATAATGACTATTAGCTGAATTTCACGCACAGTCTGTGATCTCCCTCTGTGACAGGGCCTTTATTTGGATGTGTGTGTGTGTGTGTGTGTGTTTGTGTGACTGTGTGTGTGTTGTGCCCATGTCAATATTCCTCATTTCAATACAGACTAAGACCCATTCACTAATGTATTATTCACATACAGTATTGTCTGTATTCCCATGCCCTCTGATCTACAATATGGAGTGGGCCAAGAGTGTACTGCACTGCACTGTATTTGCTTTGGCCAAGAGGTGAGCATAAAGGCCTATGTTTATGTTTACACGATGACTAGGGGGTTTCCTTGTATGGCTGTCTCTACTATACAAATGCACTTGGTAATGTTTACAGTACTATAGTGTGGGACTGCATATTTGCTCAATAGGGTTAGAAGCATGCCTTCTGTACCTTTTATGTTTGTAAAAATATATTATATGCTTAAATATGGTTGTCTCCGTGTTAATATACTTGTATCACATTAAAAGTTATTTTAATTCTAGTGATCAAATAATGCTTCCTCATTAAAGTGAAAACCTGGGAAATAAAAGTTTCTGAACCCTGTATCTCTGAGCGGTGAAGGATCAAAACTATGTAAAGAATCAGGCAAGGTCTGTGAAAACAGTTTTTTTTCTTCTATCTGAAACAAGCCGATGGTATTTCATAAAGCTTTCAGTTTTATCTTGGTTGCTATTTTACTACATCAGTCGGTTATGTCTAAAAATACAGCGGGGATTACTCTCCGGCCCACAGTATTTCATAGGGCTTTGATAACATAAAGGGACTGAGTTACTCATGGTTAAAAAAGATCTGATGTGGGCTTGAACTCTTCTCCCGACTACACATGATACTCCGGGCTTTTAAAATGACAAAACGTGATCATTTTAAATTCCTGTGAAAGTGATGTGTCTTTTTCCATTATAAAATATTAAGAGTCTACTCAGTTAATTCCTTTGTAGGGGCATTTTTTGAAAAGATGAAAACACCCCCACCACCCACACCCCTCCCTCCCGTTTTCTATTCTACACAAATTAGCTATGGTCCTGGAGGGCAAAATGACAAGAGGTTACTGGGAGACTATGTGTTTAATTAATTGAAAAATGCTCAAATTGCTTTTACAGTTGTTATGTGAGGTGAAAAAAAATGGAATCCGTGTTGCCAGTGCTCAACCATAATTAGCACCCGTGGGAATTAAATATTTAGCATTAGCTGTGTTGCAGCACTCCGGACACAAATTTCTATTTTAGTAATGAAAGCAGGGGCTGTCGAGGCGGACAGCTGTGCCAAAGGCGAGCAGCCTGGGATATTTCAGAGAGCCAGCCCACTGGAGAGCCAGTCTGTCCACATAGCACATGTGTAAGAGATATGGCAGCTAGGGTCCCTGGGGCTACACATTACCCAAAGTATTTAGGTTTCTAATTAGACCGAGGGCTAGCGTCCGTCCGCTGCGGCCAGCCTCAACGGGAGACCGCTCTGAAAGTCCCTGCCGTTTGTCTTTTTCTTTTCATTCCTTTCTTTCTTCCTTCCTTCCTTTCTTTCTTTTTTTTTTTTCTTTCTTTCTTTCTTCCTTTCTTTCTATTAGATTATTAGATATACACACTCACACACACACACAACACAGACACATCATTTTATTTGTAACATATATATACTATATATAAATAGATATATATTTGTGTGTGTGTGTGTGCGTGCATGCGTGCGTGTGTGTGTGTGTGTGTGTGTGTGTGTGTGCGTGTGTGTGTGCGTGCGTGTGTGTGTGCGTGTGTGTGTGTGTGTGTGTGTGTGCATGTTTGTGTGGGCTTTGTGTATGTGAGTCTTGCTAATTTTTTTGTTAGCTGAAAAACACTAGTGGGTGTAGAGAAAGGGCTGAAGAAAACACTGGAGGGGAGGAGGAGGTGAGAATGGAGGAGGGAAAGGGGGAGAGGAGGAGGAGGAGGGGGGAGCAAGCCCTTGTTTATGCAAACTTTAATTACGCATTGACTTTAATCGCTTCAGTGGTGAGGTGGAGAGAGAGAGAGAGAGAGAGAGAGAAGCTACAGGGCCCTTAATGATCTACTGGAGAAGAGAGTCTTGGGAAGCCATCGGGAGATTCACCGCCTGTTTTCTCTTCTCTCTCTCTCTCTGTCTCTCTCCCACCATTTTTTTTTCTTTCAAAACACACCACAGTCCCATTTGGTTTGGACTGGATGCGACAGCTCGACTGGGAGCTCACGCTGGGCAGCTTTAGCGCCCGCCCGCTTCCCCTTCTCCCCAGTCGCGGCGGCCGCCGCCGCCGGACCATGTGCCCACACAACCAACAGCTGAGCAAAGCAACTGCGCTGACTTGTCAGACTGCATCAAGTTACTGGCTAATGAGAAATAATAAGGGTTATCTCAACTTTACAAGACTTTGATCTCCCTGCTCGCTGGGATTTCAAATTCGAATTAGAGAACGCCGCACTAGTGGGGAATTGTAATTCGAGAGCCATTTCTCTGCGTGTGCCGGGAGAGTGGCGAAGGAAGCGGAGAGGGAGAAGAGGTAATTACACATGCTGCAGGATGGACGTCAAGCTGACTGCCTTTTAGTTTCCTGAGTGTCTTGAGTTTATGAAAATGTTTTCATAAAGCACTGAGATTTGTGAGAATAGGCATTATGCAGCAAAGGGCTGAGGGAAGGCCTATGGTTCAAGGTAGCGGTAGCCTGTGATTTTCATGAAAAGCGCTCAGATGTCTCCCAGACGCCAGACATACATTTTCGGAGAGGTGGTTTTGGTGGTGGACTTGATGGTTCCTCTGTCCCACTTAGCTGAGATAACACAGTGTCCTCTCCAATCACTGGGGGAGAGGATCATGAAGGGACGTCATATTGTGACGAGAGCAGAGAGAGAGTCAGAGCAGACTATCATTGTAAAGTCTATCCAGAGCTAATGTGTTTTTTATGATGCTGAAAGGGACCAAATCCACTTATTTAAAAGGAGAAGAGAGATTGTCTTGTGGTCAGTTTACACCAGATTAAAAGTTTATGTGTCCTCAAGACAACACAGTGGTCCCCAGTAGAACAAATGGGGGGGGGGGGGGATCAGGAATGATGTGGGGGGGAGGGTAGGGGGGGTCCATGCATTAACAGAAGCGACATGTGGAAATATGCTAATTGGGATTGCTAAAGTCGCTCAAACCTCAGGTTATTTCATTTCCCACAATAGGTCGAGTTGTGCTGAGATGACAGGGCGTGCGAGGGAGCTCATGGTCTGTGAGCATGTAATGGGAGCTTTTTTGGAGAGAAGTCGCTCCCTGGCATGGAGAAAGTGGAGCAGCGTGAGAAAAGAAAAGGGGGGTGAGGGTGGAGTGTGGTGGGGTGGGGTGGGGTGGGTTGGGGGGTTGGTGAGCAGTGGCGGCAGCGTTGGTGGTGGTGGCGTGGGCAGGGCAGTGCCGCGCTCGACCTCTTCTGCTGTTTGCTGCAACAATGCACAGATCAGAAACATGGAATAATGCCACGCTAACCCTGTTCTTTCCAGCAAACTTCACATGTTTCTCTTTCTCATTAAAAAAAAGTGTGCCCTTTCAGCAGCACTGAGGGGAGAGAAAAGGGAGTGAAGAGAAAGAAAGAAGGAAGGAGAGGAATGAAAAAGAAGAAGCAGAAGTACTTCTCTCTCTCCCCCTCACCCCGGCAGAAAGCTTCTTTATTATCTCAATGACTGACTCCCCTCTTTTGCCCGGAGCCGCCGCCACCAACCTCCAAACACGCATCCCAGAATTCCCTCCGATGTTTGTTGTGTCGTGATTAGTCATCAGCCCGTAGCGTGACCTTCAGAAAACAGGGGGCCTGGCACGCAACCAGCTTCCACGCCTCACCCGCTAACCGTGGCCCTGTCGGTCCCCGCTAGCCATTGTGAGGAACCACTGACCGTGCTGCGCTCCTTTCTCCTCGTCCCCCCAACAAATAATGCAAGATGTGTGTTTAAAAAAAAGAGAGGAGAGAAAAAATGGATAGAGTTGAATAGAAGAACCAGAGCATGTTGCTTTGGTGTCTGAGTTGCGGAGCACAATACAAATGCTAAACCATCAGTCTGAATGTGCTAAAAAAAAAATCACACACACATGCACATGCACACACACTTACACGTACACAGACAAATAGAAAATAAACCTTTGTTTTCTTAATAAATTTACATTCCTAAACTCTAATACTACAAATCAGTGTTTGTTTATGATGTTCTTTTTTTTCAAACTAATACCAAACTGTAGAATTAGCAGTTCCACCAATGTATACACAATTGTAAGGTATAATTGTTTTAGATTTAATTTGAAGTTGCACAATCTAGTTTTTTTGTGTTATTATATTTGAAACACATTTGAAGTTATTGAAATGAAGCTGTTCCCCTGTGTTAATGGCCCTGGTGGCGGAGCGGAAAGCTACTCTGGGGGAATTAGTCCTCCTGATCCTTCTGGTCCTCACACTCCGACCTCATCTGGATGAAATGTGTGCTGAGTCGGATGTTTGCATTTACGTGTGGAGAAGGCGAGTGTATTTACAGAATTAATGGCTCAACAGCTGCCCCGTGCACTTAGCTGATTGTGAGGTGGCCTGTCGGCAGGAACAGCCAGATTGAACAGTTGGGCCGGTTTATGTGTCTCCAGTCCCATGTCACCAGAAATCAACATTGACGCCGGGGTGCGACAGCCCTAGCGCAAGCGTGGCAGTGCGCGTCTCGTAATGGACAGCATGTCATCTGCCAGGGGTCTGGATGGCGCTTTGCTGCAATGTTTATGCAGATGTAGGCTCATGTTAGTTTGGCTAAGTGACAAGAATTTCAAAAAGTCATATGTGGGTTTGTGATGTATTATTGAAGTTGCATCATGACATTTTTATGACAATATCTGAGCTTCAGTGGTGTGGTGTGGTATATCTGTATATTCAGTGGTGTGGTGTATCTATAGTCTGTGGTGTGTGCAAATGTATATGCTGTATATGCTGTGAGTTTAGGGGTATGATATATTTGGGACAATATGGGATATGATATTTACATATAAAAAAGAAAACAATAATAGCATACATTACTAACAATAATTATGTGTTGGTAATGTATAGCACATCTATATGATATGTAATGCTAAGAGCAGCCAATATTTTATTTTATTTTAGTAAAAGCAGTGTTGAATGAAGGATAATGACTACAGAATCAAATCATTATAAAAAAAAAACACATTTCAGTAAATTATATTCCATTATTTTATATTGTATTGTATTGTATTATATTGCATTCTATTCTATCCAATAAATTGTCAATCATGTATTTTTAACCTGACAGATGGACAGAAACATGACAGCCATTATTACCAGTGACTATCATTAATTGCATGGTATCCAAACAAAATCAAAACACAAGGCTTTTTCATAGATGTTTGGATATTCTCTCAACACCTGTCATTTTTTTGGCAAGGGCATGCCCCGGACCCAGAACTGGGGAGTGTGTGTGTATGTGTGTGAGAGAGAGAGAGTGAGAGAGAGAGAGAGAGAGAGAGAAGGGAAGGTGGAGATGAAACGAGGCCGACGCGGAGGCCGTGATCACACAGGCAGACGAGGTGTGTGACAGACAATACCTGCTGTAAAATTCCCTCACATCTCGGCTGCTCTGTATTCATAGATCCAGTCGGCTCTGTGCCGTTCGCTGCAACCCGCACCACTGAGCTCTTTTAGCTCTCCTCTCCTCTCCTCTCTCTTGCTCACTCACTCCTGTTCTCCTTTTCCACCCGTACACCCAGGCTCACACACGGCCCCTTTCTTCCCAAAATATTTGCTATTGTCGTTTTTTTTATTCTCTCCCTCCCCCCCTTTCCTTTTGCCTCTGTCTAAATGATGTCTCTGATCATTCAGGATTGTGTGAGAGCTGCTCTGACAATGTATCTCCTTTTTCTCATCTAATCTCACCCTAATTCACATTTTTTCCCTTTTGTTTCGTCTCTCTCCATTTATCTGTGTATTCTCTCAATGTCTCGTGCTAAAGAGAGGTGTCTCGATTGGAGTTCTCTTTACATTTAGCCCTCTTTTGCCTAAATGGAATAAGATGAAGTAATTCCAGGTGTAGTATTCAGTGGCCTATTTGCTGAACTAGTGGATTTTTATTCTTTCATTATAACAATGTGGTGATGTTCAGTAGGATATATTTCCACAAAGATTACTTAGTAAAAGTCCTTTCCAGGCCATTTCCAGTGAGTCATTTAGCTGATGTGTCATTTCAGTCCATCTAAATGCTGCTTCTCTACATTTCCATTGTTTGTGCACTTTGTGAGAAAATGTCCAGTGGATGACTTCACCCTCTGCCTTGATCTGTTTTCTTTTTTCTCTGCAGATCCATCTGATCCAGACCCATGCAAACGGAGTTCAGGCGTTTTAAAGCTGTCAGCCACATTCCGCTGGCAATCAGAAACATATTCGAGCAGATATCGCCGCCCAGGAGAGTGCTCGACTGCATTAGCTTTAACCGTGGCAGATCTAGACTC
>NW_027468630.1:8497028-8519528 GCF_046254945.1 Alosa pseudoharengus | reverse complement strand
AAGGTGTATTTCCATGTAAAATAGAGTTCCAGTCATCTTCAGCCTGTATTACTGGTGGCATCTGCCTCTGATTTGCATTAGCTCATTTTCTCTAAAGGATTTGGAGGACACCTAGGCATGTGTGATGTGGCTGAGGCGTAAATTCACATTTCCTCTATGGGGCTCTGAATGAAAATGCAATCACTTCTTTTTCCCGGCGTTTAATAAATGTCCTGGAGGTTTATTAATGTGCAAATGGGTGGGAGCGGCGCTCCCTCTTGCCTGCGCTGCGCTTGCTCAGAGGCCCACAGCTGTTTAAGGGCCAGATTCAGGATTTAAGCTCGTGGCACTCCGTTGGGGGGGCCTCGCATGAGTATTTAATTCTCAGACAGCGAGAAAAAGAGAGAGAGAGAGAGAGAGGCAGATAGAGAAAGACTATGCTTGTATGTGTGTGTGTATGGTGTGTACTTCGGTAAGTGAGTGTACATGTGCACGTGTGTGTGTGTGTGTGTGTGTGTGTGTGTGTGTGTGTAAGTGTGTGTGTGTGTGTGAGAGAGAGGGAGAATGAGTGAGTATGCGATGGACTCCATTACCTGCTGCAGTGTGTGCATGTTTACTCTGTACCACAGTCAAATAAGTTCCTCCAGCTCCCATCACCTGCTCAATGGTGGGGCCCGGCACCACCAGAAATTGCCTTTATAGATGGGACACATACTGGAGCTGATAGCACAGGCACACACCGCCACTTCTCCCTCTCTTTCTCTCTCTCTCTCTCTCTCTCTCTCTCTCTCTCTCTTACACACAGAATAAGCAAATCTACGGATAAAAGGCACAGGCTCCCAACTTAAGTCATATGAATGCAAATAGGATTAAGCATCAGAAGTGGTGGCTGATATACAGTTTACAGTGCATATATAACCGAGCTCACTTTCAGAGTGCTCTCTCTCGCTCAGATACAGAGTTATTCATCGCGCAAATTCCCTGTGGGATTTGCGCTTAAGTTTTGCCTCTCTTGAAAGCTCATTGTGCTTAGAGTCAGGTGTGAGTTTCATTTTTTTTTTCCCTTCATTTTTTCTTTTTTTTTGGACTGTCATGAGTAGGGGAATGATTGGCCTGTTGTAATTCACATTTGTTTTACCAAACTCGCTGGTGCGCAGTACAAAGGCCCTTCTCTCGCACTGCTTCTGACAGCCCTCTTAAAAGTTTCTCAGTTGACTGCTTTAACAAGCGTTTAACCGACTGATCTAAAAAAAATAATCATAATTTCCGCTTCACGCTGAGGCCATTTTTTCTCTATTCACAAAAGTCACCAAACCGTGCTTGTGTTCTGTGTCCATAACCCCTGTCTGACTGTTGACGGCAATAAATATCCGCCTGACATTTGAAAGTAGCTTTTCTTGTCGGACCGAGGGGCGTAACAAGACGGGGGCTGTGTCTCATATCCTCGACCTCATTAGCGCTCGATTTCGGTCGCCTCTGCTGGGCACTCTCACGACGCGACTTAGCGAAGGGGGCTCCGACCATGTCCGCCAGACTGAGAGGGCTAAGGGCGAGGTCCGGTCAGGCCAGGCCTGCTCTGGTCTATCTCTCGGCGTGCGGGTGAAGCGGAGAAGACCCCCGGAGCCATGGCCGTAAATTTGGGCGCCCCCCCCCCCCCCCCCCCCCCTTCGTTAGGAGTTGCGGGTCGGCTCGCGCCGTAACTCATCTCGATCCGCAGCGGTCTTTAGTGGCCTTTCAGAGGCCATAAAGCACCCTGTCGTTCAAAAGCGAGAGAAGAAGAGAAAGAGAGAGAGAGTGAGTGAGTGAGAGAGGGGAATGTCCAGGGCACTAGCACAGCGAGGTCAGGTGCCAACGTCCTGTGTGATATACGGAGGCCGGGCCGTGCTCCTCTGACACTGCACTAACTAGACTGCTTTACAAGGCCTCTCATTTTACTCCTCTCTCCTCTCCACTCTCTCCTTCTCTCTCTCTCTCTCGGCGGCGGTGAGCAGTTCATCACACCCCCGCTGCCTTTAGGGTACATGGCAGCACTCTCTGGTGTTGGAGATTTGGAGCTTTTTCTGGAGATGGGGAGCGACAAGGCTATGAATAAAACAATAACACCAGCTCACGCTTACGGATAGCTAAATCAGTGAAAGTGGACTGGGGAATTATAAGCTGGGTTGGAGTGAATTTAAACAACAGTGAATACATTTTCTGTGTGTAATGGGGGACATAATTGAAAACACCTTTTGAATACAGCTGTTTGAATACACAGGAACATTTTGAGCGTTCTTAACTATATTATTTTTTATTCAGTACATTAGTGACAAAATCCCTCCTCACAAATCCATCTGTTGTAGAGATCAGTTTTGAGTGAGTGAAAATATTTTTTTCTAAGGCACAAATAGGAGGAAGTGGCCAACTAACTGTCATCAATACGATTCCATCTGCCAAAACATTCTCCATCCAAATGTCTAAAAAGCCATCATAACATTACACTTAACAGTAGATACGGCCCTTGGTCAAAACTATGACCCATCACTTTAGTGAGCTCTGTTTGTTTCACAGTTGCTGTTGCTGTTCACAGCTAGCACTGCTAACGTATTACATGGTGGCTGTAAAGTTGTAGCTTCTTCTCACAGTGGGTCATCTGCAGCACAGTGCAGTGGCTAAGAGAGGGGCACTGGGGTCCGGCCTAGTTTTGGTGGGCATATGGGGAATGCACAAGGCAAATGTATGAGAGTATTTGTGTAGGTGAGTGTGTGTTTAGGCTTGGGTATGCATCTGTGTGTGTGTGTTTAGGAGTGTGTGCGTGTACCTGTGTGTGTGTATTTGTGTGCATGTGTTTGTGTATGTTCTGTGTGTGTGTGTGTGTGTGTGTGTGTGTGTGTGTGTGTGTGTGTGTGTGTGTGTGTGTGTGTGTCTGTGTATGTTCTGTGTGTGTATGTTTAGGAAAGTGTGCATGTGTCTTTGTATGTGTGTGTGTGTTTAGGATTGTGTGCATGTGTCTGTGTGTGTTTTTGTGTGCATGTTTAAGCATGTGTGTGTATTTGTGTTTGGATGTGTTTGTGTGTGAGTATGTGTTGTGTGGGTTGTGTGTGTGTGTGTGTGTTGATGCAGTAGCAAGGGGCAGGGGGGTGAAAATCCCACCCGGTGCTGATCTTCCCAGCCTCCTCCCTTGGCCGCCTCCAGCTCAGATCTGATTGCAAGGCAAACATGGCATTGCGCTCCACTCTCCCCTTTGTAAACGTTTTCTCGAGCCGGCAAACAAAGAGCTCCTGAAAGTCTAATGAGTTAATTATCACAGCGCGCAGGACAATCAAAGCAGAAACCTCAATGAAGTTTGTAACACTTTACATTCTAGGTAGGTAAGATCCGCGGCTCTCATGAATATACAAGCCCCCCTATCAATTAGTGTTGAATAATACATGTGCTTCGTTTGAGCGATAATAAAGGAGTATAACTCACAGGTCAATGTCTAGCAATACAGAACAATGCACAGAGAAGAAAAGGTGCTGAGGCAGGGAGAGAGAGAGAGAGCAAGAACAGAAAGAGCAGTGGATGGGGCTCAGATGGTGTGTTCAATCACTTGCAGGTGAGAGTCTGAGTGCACCTGCCCCACCCTCATCAGTGGAGTGGGGTGGGGGTGGGGGGTAACGGCAGGACACGATGTCCTCTGATTGGATTTTTTCAAAGGGCTGGTTTTGTGCTAGAATGCTAATTGCACTCGCTGTCCGATGTTTTGTTTACCGTGTTCGGCAGGCTCATTAGGAGAGAACTGGGTTACACGTTTGTCTTTTAATCATCTTTGGACAGGTGCTAGTTAGCCAGAGAGAGAGAGAGAGGATGAAGAAAGGAAGTCAACTAATCAGGAAGCGCTGAAAAGTTAGGTTGGACCTAATATGAAATCAAAAAGAGTAGTTTTGAGGCCAAATCACTGGCTGACAAACAACTTGTAGTAAGGTCAAAAGATAAAAAAAACAGGCCATGCCATGATATAAATATTAATGAAGTGTAGCCTACTGTGTTAACAGTTTTTTTGAGCTAAAATGAATAGATGGGACATGAGGATCCGTGAAGAAAGGGGGTTTGATGTGAAATAAATAGCCGTAGATACTGGCCGCTATGTTTTCATTTCATGAGCACAGATAATCTCTTGGACTTGGGGCAGTTGGCACCCCGTGATAAGGCCTCCTCGCACCCTCCAGCCAGCTGGCGTTAACGTCCGTCACCTGTGTCAAGGCCCCGAGGATGACGTCATCAGGAAGGAAAGCCCCCAGAATCCTCGGCCGGTCAGATCTTTTATTGTCACGGCGACATCTGGGCCCACAATGGTGTGGTGGTTGCAGGGGGAGGCCGCTGCTTTAGGTTAAAGCCTAAAAATAAGGACCGTCTTCAGAAGGCTCTGCCACAGGCGGACAGGAAATGCTTTGATTCACCCCTCCCCCCCTTGATCCCCCGCCCCCTCACACACACACTTTTTGATTTTTATTAGAATATTCAATAAAGCCCATGTATCTGGTGAACAGGTGGCGGAGACTCTATTCCCCCCATAGCGATGAAACTCCCTACTTAAAACATCTTTGTTTTAAAACATCACACACACACACATGCTTCATCAAGGCCAAGACGTGCCCATCACTGTATTTTTAGACCCCAAAGGGATGCTTGTTTTTCCTTAGAGTGACATGACAGGTCTTTGTGATCGTGAAGGTAGTGTGGATGCCAGATGAAGTGATCGGGATGAGGAGGAGGAGGATGACGAGGATGATGATGAAGGTGATGACAATAGGTGGTTTGACAGTGATTGAAATGATCATAAGACGTGGATCTGTAACCACACATATAAACACCACCACTAATACTGTACTATCCATGTTTTCTTCTGATCCTTTTCATATGAAACTTCATGTATAAACACACTCCACAGACTCCTCTCTCACTCACTGCTCTCAAATGTATTTGTTCAGCATTACTAAGTTCTGGATTCATAGATACAAAGATAGATAAGTAGATATACTGTAGATAGTTTTGTATCCAAGAAAAAAATGTCTTAAGGAATGATTCATATTGACATTATACAGTAGATCTCAATGTTATTTTTTCTAACTGAGAGTTCTTCCAATATTCAGGCCACAGACTAGTTACCATACATTCTTCTGTAGTTTTTCAATATTTTTTCTCACATTCTCACATTTGTAAAAGCACATTTTTGTTTTGCAAAACATTTCCTGCAAATTAGTAAATGAATGTTTAAACCCTCATATAGATACGGGCGGTAATTTTCGCCTCTGTCAGTACTACAGGCGTGAGCTCTAATGACCTTTGGCTGGCCTGGCAGGTTTTAAGTGTGATCAGTGGGGGTATGTTTAATATGTTTAAGCATGTTGTCCACCTCCCCTCGAGATTACAGTAACCATACCAATTAACCCAGCCTCATTAGTGGGGAAGACTGCAGTGGAGCCCCCTACCCCCTTCCTCCTGCCATCACAATCTGTCATTTTGTTAAAAAGGGGTGTGTGTATGTGTGTGTGTGTACAAGAAGAGGGCATGTGTAAACTGTATTTGTTTGTGTGTGTACAGTATGTGTCTTACAGTGTGTGTGCGCTTTACTTTCTCTCGCTGTCTCCCTGTATATACTAGCGTTGGTATGCGCACTATTGTGTGTGTGTGTGTGTGTGTGTGTGTGTGTGTGTGTGTGTGTGTGTGTGTGTGTGTGTGTGTGTGTGTGTGTGTGTCTGTGTGTGTATTTACGTGTTTGCCAGAGTGCATGTACAGTATCTGAGTGTATAAGCCTAATTACCAGTCAGAGATCAGGCCCATGGAGAGGCTCTGTAATCCACTGCTATTTTCCTTCTTTGAGCAGAATCTACTGCACACACACACACACACACAATAATAAAAAAAACACTCCTACTCACACATGTAGACTGTACACACATGCTCTCCACACACACACACACACACACACACACACACACACACACACACACACACACTCACCCTAACATATGCAGACAGTTCCCCCTGTGCCTCCCTGGGCCTTCTCTTCCTCTCCATAGAACTTTCATGTGTATTTGGACTCCTTTCCCCCCTGGTGGGTAATTTATGAATGCCGGAGACTGAGGAGCCATCCATGCTATCTGAGGGCTGAAGTGTCTCTACATGTGCGTATATCTGTGAGCATATGTGCTCGGGATCTGCCTCTGTTCTATCTGTATATTTATGATATACAGTGTGTGTGTGTCTGTGTGTGTGCGTGTGTGCGTGTGTGTGTGTGTGTGTGTGTGTGTGTGTGTGTGTGTGTGTGTGTGTGTGTGTGAATGTAAATGTACATATGTGGTCATTCTCTACTGTGTGTGTAAGTGTAAAATTGTGTGCTGTTCATCTATTATTGTATGAATCTGTTGGTGTGCATCAGCATATGGATGTAAATGTCTGTGTGTGCGTGTGTGTGTGTGTGTGTGTGTGTGTATATATCTACATATGTGTGTGTGGGTGTAAGTGTGTGTGTGTGTGTGTGTATTTACATGTACATATGTGTGTGGGTGTACATGTGTGTGTGTGTGTGTGTGTGTATATGTGTGTGTGTGTGTGTGTGTGTGTATTAATAAGTGTGTATTTTCCATGCCCAGGCTGAGATGAGATTAGATGTATGTGTGTGTGGCTGCGCGCTTCACATCAGAGAGGCGAGGGGGGAAGCGTCCTGCTGTTGCGGGTGCTGCTGGCTGTTATCTTTGGACGCGGCCTGCGCTGTCCCACCGCTGACCGCCGCGCTACACCAACACGCTGTTATGTCACCAGCTTCATTAGGAGGCCTCTGGGACACATCGCTCCGCATTGACATGGGCCCACATCACGCCATAAATCACTTCCTGATCCCGATCTCGCCGCCTTTGGACCAGATATAGGGCGCGCGGGCTGGTTCGCCCTCCTCTCCGTCCCCCGACGAAACAGGATTTGGCATGTTTCCTCTCGCTCCAGGTCAGCATGGGGGTTTAATATAGCCATTCCTCTAATAAAAACGGCAAACAAAGGGACCGAGGGGTGTTGCCGCGTTTGCCGGTGACGAATGTTACCAGGCCGGTGCCCTTTTGTGACATGATGAACTGCTCGTTACCTCCTCATCTCTCTGAAATAGGCCGGTGTGTGTGGAGGTGGGCCACAGCCTTATGGAAACACGTGTTGTTATCTCGGTTTTCCAAAGACGTGTTAGCACCAAGTGGAAGAACTACAGATGCCAGATTCTTTTTATTTTTGAAGCACCAGCTTGGGAGGCTAAAAAAAATCTGTCCTTTGAAAAGAGACATGAAAAAAAAATCTGATGAAAAAAATGCAACCATATGCCACAGTAAAAAGCTGTTTCATCATATGGACATTTGATATTATCTGAGGAGACAATTATATTAACATTTTTAATATGTTACAGCACTGTGGTGGCCTTGCTCCTGATTATAGACATTTTTAGCAGTCAGATATCAGTTCGTTTAGAATAATTTCTTGTAGTCTCATGTTAAATGGCTTTCATCTTCTGATTGCCTAGGGTTTGATTAACAAAAGGGACATTATCGTGCGTGCAAGCTGTGTGTCTTTCTAGCGGCAGAAGGCCTTCAGAGTTTTTTCTTTTTTTTTTAGGGGAGAGAGCGTGCTGCTCAGAGAGTGGTTCTATATTTAAGTTTACATGTACGTTGGAGGCTTGAAATGGTTTTAAACAGTCCAGGGTGTCTGGGCCCTGGCAGCTAATCAAAGAAAATAACCAGAGGATGGCTTTGATAGCCAGGTCCCTGGTCGCTCACTCTGCGAATTACTGCTGTTTGTTTATCATCCACTCCTACAGGAAATTAAAGCTGTCGGCTACACTGTGTTTAGTGTAATTGGTCATTTTGTGTTATTCACATATAGTCAGGCTTCTGCAGTTTCATTTTACCTGTTATTGTAGAAAATAATTACGGAGGACCTAGACAGGGTTTGAAAGGGCGGGGTGCACGGTAGAGTTATCCAGACTCTCTCTCTCTCTCTCTCTCTCTCTCTCGCTCTCTCTTGCTCTCTATCTCGTGTTCTCTCTATCTTAACTCTCTCTTCCTCTGGGTTTCTCTTTCTCCCACTCTCACTCCAGCGACTTTTTCTTTCTGTGAACCACATCCAGACACAGTGAACAAGCTGGCATCAAGGTGCAGAGCAGGACATGTGGCTCACTGCCACAGAAGACATCAAACAGAATGGAGGAGGAGTTACTTAACATCAGGGCCACTCACGGGAAGCTCCCGCGACAACGACAGCATTAATTCACAGCCCCAACTGCACTCACACATACCCAATTACACACACAAGCATTTATACAGGCCACGCTCAAAGATATGAACACATGCACACACACACACACACACACACACACACACACACACAGGCACACACACACACACACAGGCACACACATACACACACACACAGGCACACACACACACAGGCACACACAGGCACACACACACACAGGCACACACATACACACACACACAGGCACACACATACACAGAGGAAGATTCACTTGCCCTTGTGTGCACACATACAAAACCTGACTCACAGTGTCAGTCTAAACATTTTTTGGAGAAGAATACTGTATTCTTCTGGGTGTTGGTTTGGAGCCGTTTAATCAGGAATAAAAGGAGCTACACACTTTCTGCCGCCTGATTGATACACGGCTGTTCCGTCACCACATTCTCCGGCGACGAATCAAAACATTTCGCTTTTCGGAAATTCACGATCACGCGGCGCACGGTGGAGAAATAAATTGGCGTCGTTTGGGTTGTTTGCCTGCCTTGTAACTACAGCTAACAGCCACGAGGCTCGGAGACAAAAGAATACTGATTTCAGTTACACATCAGAAGTCAAGCAGCATTGTAACTCTGTCTGCCAAAATGACACTCAAATAAGCTGTAATGACTACCTTTTTTCTTTCTCTCTTTTTTCCCCTTTCCTCTCCATCTCTCTCTCTCACTGTCGCTGTCGCTCTGTCTTTTTGAAAGCCCCACCCAGTATGCGACGCACGTAAACTAGCAGTGCGCTCAGAACTTGAGGAGTTTTGAAAGTTGAAAGAGCCCCTTTTTTCTTCAGAAACCAGTTGTGATGTTTCCTCACCTGCCTTTTGTGTTGAGGCTGGTAGACGACGCCATTATGTTGGTTGCTAGCTGGGGGTTGAGAGGAGTGGGTGGAGGGGTGCTTGGTGGAATTGGGTGGAGATGGGAAGTGTGTGTGTGTGTGTGTGGAGGGGGGAGAGGGGGGCGCAGTTGTGACAGCCTTCAGTACTCATTTGAAAAGCAGATTCGGCAGCTTGCAAGAGTGATGCCTCTCTCTTAAGAAATGCACTTTTCTTTGCGTGCTCTTTCAAGAATCTTGTTAGACACAAAAGGAGCAGCGGCACCCGCGGATGGGGGGAAACAGAGAGGAGGAGGAAGGAGAAGAAGAAAAAAAACACTTTCAAAAAAATTAGTATAAACGTGCATGCCAGGTACAAGAATGTCTGCTCGAATTTTCTGTGCAGCTTGAAACAGTGCAGTTTAAGGGCTTAAAGGCTGACCTTGGATCGTCTCCTGTCAGAAATGTGTTAGTAGTCTTGCCTCCTGCCTGTCTAGGTGTGCCAGAATCATGACATTGTTTATTCACTTTGATTTGTCAAGGATGCATGCAAGACTATTGACAAAAGATCTTCCTCTCTCTCTCCTCCTCCTCCCTCCCTAGCTGCTACTTCTCTGTCTTTCTCTCTGTCTCTATTTTTCTAATTTTTTCTTTCTCTGTTTCTTTCCCACTCTCCCTCTCTCTCCTTTCCCACCAGCCCCTCCCTCTCTCTCTGTCTCTCTCTATGCAAGTGCCACTTAAGCGGTGCATATATTTTATATGCAGGGCCCCTCATTGAGGTGCCAGTCTAATGATGTACCTCTGCTAGTGGTACTTAGGGAAACACTGATGAAATGTGTTTTTAAGGGTCAACGGTGCCCATTAGAATTACAGCAGCCGTGAACCGCTTGTCATGCATGTCACACACCTCTCTCTCTCTCTCTCTCTCTCTCCGCCCCCCCTACTGCTTACACACCTCCCTTCTCCATATGGGGATAAAGGTTGTCCATATGTGGCACTGGGCCCTCTCTGTGTGGCACATCAAACCCTATAAAGGGAATCCTTTATGTGCCACTCCCCATTATTGAACAGCATGGAGACGGCTAATGAGGGCCAAGGCAAAAGGAATATTTCCACCACTTTGCTCCTAGACAGACACTGGCACAGAAAGAAACCCACAAAGTCTTCAGGGAATCATTGTTTTGGGGGTGACGGGCGGTGGGGGGATAGACAGATAGAGAGAGATAGATAGAGATAGAGATAGAGAGAGAGAGAGAGAGAGAGAGAGAGAGAGAGAGAGAGAAAGAGAGAACAAAAGAAGTGTGATTTTTTTTCAACCCCTCTTTCTTTTTAGTCGTTAGTCCTCGACTTTAGTGACGGCAACAGCTTGGTGAAATATTCCCAAAACACACACACACACACACACACACACACACACACACACACACACACACACACACACACACGCAGCACTGTATGTTTGTGGGGAAGTGTGTAGGTACACAATGTGCTAAGGACTACTGAGGGGTTTGTCGCTAGCCCTAATATAAACAGCCTTTGGCTCTCGGGTGTACTGTATATGCTTCCGCATGCTGGCTGTAAATGTCCGTGTTCGTCTGGAGAGTGGGTTGGTAATGGAAGGGTTTGTGTGTGTGGGTGGGTGTCTATGAGTGCGGTCGTGTGCATATTTTGTGCTTGTGTGGATGTTTGTGTTTGTGATTGTGCGGTGAGTATGCATATGGTGTGTGTGTGTGTGTGTGTGTGTGTGTGTGTGTGCGCGCATGTGTGTGTGTGTGTGTGTGTGTGTGCGCGCGTGCGTGTGTGTGTGTGTCGGGTTCTAGTGGTGCTGATAAAAAGGTAGCTGTGACATTTCCAATTTTCCATGCACCAGCCTACTCCATTTTCTTCCCTGCTGCCTCCTGCATGCTAGAGTAAGCCTCTAGGATTGACAATAATTACAGCCTGCATAAAATGAAGAGGGTAATATGAACACAGCTTTGCCATAATTGCCTTTTCATTATTTGCTAACAGTGAGCTATTCAGTCATAAGAAAGAGATTGCATAGTAATTGGCTGACAATAGGAAGCTGAAGCTCTGTTCAGTCGCTGTGGTAATTTTTGTGTTGCTGTGAAGGTTTTTTGGGGGTCTTTTTTATTAAAAATCTGAAGCATTAAACTGTAATTTAAAACTACAATTTCCAGCATGAATGAAAATCGCGGTATTAACACGAGCTCCTATTTAGAGTGGAACATCCTATTAGCAGTATTAGCGGTAGTTGGTAAGTTTCCATATGGGCTGCCTCTAACCCAAATGGGATTTAGACAGCTTTGTTTCTCGCGCGCTCGTTCAGACCCATGAAACCCCCACAACACAACATCCGCCACCGCATCAGCCTGTACTGTACATGGCTCTATATTCAATATCGAATGCGGATGCCAAAGCTAAACCAGCACTGGTGCACACACACCACACCCTGCTCTCGCCAGTGTGTGGCGAGTCACGTTGTGTGTGTGTGTGTGTTATGAGTCTAGCTGTGTTTGTGTGTGTGTGTTTGTGTGTGTGTGTGTGTGTGTGTGTGTGTGTGTGTGTGTGTGTGTGTGTGTGTGTGTGTGAGTGAGTGTTTGGCTGGAAGCAATGAGATTATTTTGCCAAGGGATGGTTCGGTATACATAAGCATGTGGATGATCCATAGCTAAAGCAGCGGGTCTGAGCCCCTAATGCACTCTCAGTGTGAGATAAACCCCGCTTACAGGGCCAAGCCCTTTACCACTAACCAACACTTATACTCTAATTAGTAGAACTGCATCCATTCACCACTTGCGTCCCAGAGGTCTAGTAGGACTTGCTCGTCAATGTTTGACATGTAAGTCCTGTTATTCGCTGTGTGTTAGCCACTGCTATGTGATGTGTGTCCTCAGACAGACGCATGGAGGAGCATTCCATGTAGCACACACATGCCATTATAGTTTCCCAGCCAGTCCATCCGGACCTCTATGTCAGAGAGAGGCTGTTGTGCTGTGGTGGCAGAGAAATGTTAATTTGTGTAAATAGGATTTTGAGGTTATGGCTCGCCTCGTGGAAATCTCAAGGACAATAGAGAGTGCGAGGCGGGGAGTGAGCGGGGGCCTTCGCCCGGCTGTGCGATGATGATGATGATGATGACAGCGGCAGTGGTAAAATCGCCTCGGCGGCGAGTGCAGTGAGCGTGGGGCGAAATGGGTCACTTCTTTAATTTTTTTTCTTTTTCTTTTTTTTCTTTATTCCACCGCAGGCCCCCGTGATTGGCTCGTCCGAGGCTGAGAGGAGCAGGGAGCGTCCGGGAGATACCCATGTAAGGTGATTACCGTTTCCCAGGCCTGCGCTGAGCCAACTGTAGAGGAATGCAGTGTGTTGGGCGCACTGCAGACTCAGGGCTTTCTCCATTGGACAATGTGGCTAGAGGCCCTTGGTTACTCATGGGAGAGACAGTGAGCTGAAATTCCTGCGAAATGATTGTTTTCGAATGTTTGATTATTTATGCTGACAGACCAGGAAAGCAGTGTGTTTGTTTTGAATGGAGTGGCTCCTTCAATACGTCTCTCAGATTTTTCTCTTAACCCCCAACCCCAGCCCCCCCCCCCCCCACACTCCTCCACCTCCGCCCTCCCCAGGCTCTGAAATCAGACCATCTCCTTAACCAAGCCTTGGATCAATATTTATTTTATCCAGCGCGTGGCTCCTGTGCTCCTAGGCAGTCTTTCAATAGTTCAGCAGAGGTGGTTGCACAAAATAAAAGTAAATCAAATTCACAATGATAACAATGGAATGGGCTGTCTACGGCTGTGTACGTCTGCTGCTAACGCTAAGTATCTGCAGGCTCCAGCAATGATTAAGGTGGGGGGGGGGGGGGGGTTGGACTGATGCGGTGAGGAAAGAAGTAGATCGATTAGGTGAAACAAACAGTGCAGCCTAGCCAAGGCCCTGGCCATTATAACCCGCGAACGACTCGAGGGTTGAGTGCACGAGCACCATCGATAAGCCTCTCGCGTAGCGCCGTCGGCTCGCTGGCAGCCCCCGTGCGCGCTAGCTGCATGTTAGCGCTTGATTACTCCTCTCCCTGATCATCAGCACCACACTACAGCCAGCCAGGGGCCCCCTCTCTTTGAGGTGCGCTAGCCCAGTGTCATAATTATCTAACACAACAGGCCTGCTGCTCTTATTGGTAATTAGCTCTGCTAAAAAAAAAAAATGATTGCTACGGCTTCCTGTTCTCACCCCCTTTTAATGTTTAAACATTTACTTTGTGCTTGAAGGATTTGTTTGTATATATCTCATGTGTGATGAGCGCTTTTCAAGTAATTGGCTCCTAGGGGACAGTACTTTCTAACAGTTAAAGAATAATTACAGCCCTATGAAACGTTAAACTGCCCTGGCTGTCTTTCGCAGGGGCTTAATTGCATGCAACAAGTAAGGCAGGCTTTTTTATTTTGTTCCATCACAGGCGCGGACTGAACTTTCATGGAAACACACAGAAATTTTGTAGAGCAGTAAATACCCTCTCATATGGTAATTTTGTAGGACACCAAAGCAGCATTGAAGGGCAGGTCTTTTATTAGAACTGATGGTAGAACTTTTTTCCTCGTCGCTGTCTTTTTTTAATGCTATGGAATGAGCGTCAGAGGTTGTTTTTTCTTTCCTTCTTCTCACTAATAGCGATTTGCATACGTTTATTATATTTAAAAAGAAAATGCTTCATGATATGCATGTACGGTAAAGCAGAAAGCGATCATTTCAGAGATAACAGGCGGTGCTGCCACTATTCCGCCATCCCATTCCGTTTGCCTTTTGTCCTTCGCCTTGATGTTGTGAAGAGCCCTTTGTTTAATATCTTCATTTGTGTTGTTGTTAATTTCATGATGCAAGCTATAGCTGGCCGGCCTATGTGCTACTCAGACGCCTTCACAGCCAAAGCCTTTTCTCTTTGAACTGTCAGCTCTTTGTTGTTCTCTCTGCAGTGTCTGATTAGATATTTTAATATTGGATTTAATAACAATTGAGAAATTTAATGAAATTCTTAAAAAAAGATATGTTGAATTAATAGGCAAAATTATAATTCTCTTGGCTATTTCAGACATTTAAGACATCCATTATTCAAAAGAGGTGGGAAAAAATGTACTTAATAGGGAAATATATTTTGCCTCATTTATTTGTGATGTGATGTGTGTGTGTGTGTGTGTGTGTGTGTGTGTGTGTGTGTGTGTGTGTGCATATGGACCTCCTTGTCTATTTTTCATATACTTGCCATTGCCTTGTGCATGAGGGCATTTTTCTGCTCTCTGATGTCTTTTCTGCAGGGTTGGCGGTGCCCAGCAGGGCGGCTGCCCCCCCGCTGGTGGACGATGCCCACTGAGGAGGCTCTGTCTGTGGACACACGTGGCTGCCACCTCCCCCCCCCCCCCCCGCCCCCCTCCTCGCTCCACCACCACGTCCTCCTCCTCCTCCAGGCCACATCACACACCCTGCCTCGCCATCGCAGCGGGTTGCGTGGTATTTCAGAAATAAGGGGGATAATTTGCACGAGCAAGATTAGCACCACTTAGCATGCCTGCGCGTCTAATTGGGCTATTTATCCCTGAGTTCATCTGTGAAAAGTGTGAAAAATTTAAAAGGTGTGTGTGTGTGTGTGTGTCTGTGTGTGTGCATGTGTGTGTGTAAGTGTGGTACTGGAGCCATGATCAAATAGAGGATCAGCTACAGGCTGAGCTGGTTGTACTATATGTCTGTTAATTTAGAGGAGAAGACAGCTTGGGATGCATGCTGTTCATAAGGTCAGCAGACCTTGAAAGGTCATCCCCTGAGGTCATACGCCTTTCAACCTCTGTTTACTCTTTCCACCTGTCAGCCTATAGAAAAGTGTGAAATATGGGCCGTGAGATATGCAGCCTATTTGCATACATGTACTTTGCGTTTGAAGACTGTGTGTATACATTATCATTATGCACGAGATAACGCCTGAGTTAAGTGTGTATTTTCTCCCATTTTTCACGGCTGTGTCCACGTGTAAGCCTGGCGATGCATCCCACAGTCTACACCTCAAGCAATTCATCCTTGCTCTCTCACACATGCAACATGCTTCCATTACACCCACATACACAGCCTGCTGTGTGTTTTGCTTTCTGCTGACACATGCAAATGATTTAAAGTTTGGAATGCATCTCGTATTTGGTATGCATTCTCTCTCTTTCTTACTCCGCCTCCCTCCCTCTCTCTCTCTCTCTGTCTGTTGCTTTCTTTCTGTCTGTCTCATGGTTAACTACTGCATGCTATTGATTCCCATCCAACAGACCTTCGGTAAATGCACCATTGATTTAGGAGGAGTGGACGAGAGCGTTGCGGTCTGCATGCCTGGCATTCTTCCACTGGAGCACAGGCGTGCGCTGGGCTGCAGAGACAGGAAGAAGGCCTGTGGGTGTGGGAGCGAGGTTGGGGGGGGGGGGGGTGCATGCATGTGTGTGTGTGTGTGTGTGTGCAGTGGCCGAGGTTTTAGGTTAGATTGTGCTCCGACTGTAATCGGGAAGGGAAGGGATCCACAGATTGACCTCCATGTGCCCCCCGACACACCAGGCACCAAAGTCTCCCCAGTGATGCTGTGGCCTTCTCCCCTAACATCCAACCACCCCCATGGCCTTTCCACCCCATACATCATGCAGGAGCTCCAGAGGAGCAGCGACTGCACTGTAAAGCGATAGATATCGCTAACGCTAGCATGCTTATATGGCCCCACTGCTGTCAGCTCTGCTTGACAGTCAAATTGACTCACGATTTCCTGAGCGGAGCGCCCGATTCCTCACTTGAAGTCAAAATGCGCGCAAGCAGGGGTGAATTAGAGGCAGATTTCTGTCGCTGCATCCTCATAAGTTCTGCGCAGTGGGCCCTTTTTTGTAAATGAGATGTCATTACACGCGCCAGGCTCACGCGCTGAGTGCTTAGTGCGGGTTCAGTGGTGCCACGCACGCCTGCAGATACTTGGCTCCGATAGAGGCTTTGCGGGTTTCTCTCTTTTGCTTTTCTGGGAGTAAATCATCTTAGTCATCCCCTCTTTACATACTAGTATGTGCTTCAGACATCCAGACGGGGGAGAGTACTGAAGCATGCCTTCAAATTACAGCTTTCCTCCACAGATGCATACAAACAAAAACAAACACAGCCATATTCAGTCTGGGAAGGAACCGTCTGAAAGTCTTTAAGACAGAAGAAACAGAGAACAATTCACTACAAATGGCAAGTTTGGGACCATTAAACATCTTATTGACTGTGAATTTCACAAAAAATTGATTGATCACCTGCTTTACTAATTTTAGTGTGCATTCATCTGATAACCACTGATATACAGGCTGTTGTCTTTTATAATGCATACGTGTAAGGACAGCAAGCCCAAAGAAAGAATGCATATTAGCATAAAAAAAGATTTTTCCATGTATTGCTAGTTCAGTCTTACTGACCAATTGTGTTTCCTCTGGGTGACTCCTCAAGGTGGGATAGAAGAGGCCTGTGTGTGTGCGTGTGTGTGCGCGAAAAACGGCCCTCTCCCCAAGGGCCTGTCAGCATGACAAGTTATGTGGCTCTGCGAGGGTGATGTCACACCCCATAAGCTGTCCTGATTTGCTGTCACCCCAAGCGCTAGCCCTCAGGTGAGTGACTCTCAGTCATGTTGTCTAAGAAAGAGAGAGAGAGAGACAGAAAGAGAGTGAGTCCCACCACATGCCAAGACTCTCACACTCCATCCACGGGCTAAGCATTGGCCTTCCTCTGGCATTTCAGACCACTTCAATTATGTTTCCACTTCTTTTTTTTTTTCTCTCTCTCTCTCTCTCTCTCTCTCTACCCTTTTCTTTTTAACCTCCCACACTTGTAAGTGAGTGTAGACCTGTGATGTTTTTCCCATCACTAAGTCCCAGGTGTGGCCTCTTCACAATGACTGATTGGTTCCAGCTGCATGTGGAGTGGTGGAGAGTGACGGGGGCTAAATGCTTATTTACGCTGACCCCAGCACCTGACTAAATAAATAACTGCTACGACCCCTTACAACACGGCAGACTGGACACACGGATCGGCTAATAACCATTTTAGCCGCTGCATTTCAATTCATGCAATTGTGACATTATGCCTGCAGCAGTCTCTCCAGGTTTTTTTCTCCTCGTGATTCATTGTGCTTTGCTGTTGTTATAAACCTCATGCGTTGCTGAATTCATTGAAAAATCCTGTAAGAGAGAAATAGAAAGAGCGAGAGAGAGAAAGAGAGAGAGAGAGTACATTTTTGTAAACAGGAATTTTTTTTGGAATGGCTCAGTGACAGAGTCCTGTCTTTCTTTGGGGAAGTGAGACACAGGGCCTGGGTAAACAAATCCCCCTTTGTCTTAGTGTGCACTGAGTGATGTCCATTTAGGAGAGGGGAAGGGTAAACACTGCTAGGCCTAACACACTGCAAACACAGAGCGCTCATTACCTATAATGAGATGTTATGAGGAGCCCTCGAACTCATTGTCTAGCTTCTCGAGGCTAACCTGCCTGCTATTGTTGTTGTTGTTTATGCAAGGCAAATCATGGCTTTAGGTTAAAAACCCACCACATTCTTCTCTTTGGGTCAACCTCTCCCTCTAGCTCTCCTCAGGGGTGGGGGGGGGGGGGTGTGGTGGTGGAGGTGGACGGTGTTGTTTTCAAATGCTTTAACTTGTCTTTCTTTTCTCTCTCCCTCTGTTTTTTTTTCTCCTTTCTGGCTTCTTTTCTCTTGGTGCTCCGTGCCCTACCTTTGCCCTCGCTTCTTTTCCCTCCTCCTCCTCTCTGTGCGATGTGCAGTCTTTCCACAGGTCCACCGCTTAATCTCTGTTTCTGTGGACCTCTCCACAGAAGGTGCTGGTGGTGGTGGCTGTGTGTGGTGGTAGTGGGGTGTGGGGGGGGGGGCACTCACCTTAATCCTCTGAGGTCGTGGCGCCCGTGAGCCCGGGCTCTTTGTACATCTTAGGGTTTAATGAGGCTGATATTGCTCACATGCTGGGGTCAGTCTGACCTTTGGCTGCCTCTCTCTCTCTCTCTCTCTCTCTCTCTCTCTCTCTCTCTCTCTCTCTCTCTCTGCCCGCCACCTGACGCTCGTTTGGCTCTGCAGTCAGGCCCGCGGTGGTGCTGGGACACCGGCCCAGATCCCCCCTCCACCTCTACCTGACTGGCCACCGTCGGCCTCGCCGGCAGCGGCTCCCGGGCGTGGAATGTCATTTAAGGTGCATTATGGCGGCTGTGCATTCCGAGGGTAATTACTGCGCCTGATACGGGATACCTTTAAACCGCTCAGACTTATATGAGGGCTTGGACATGCATGGCTAGCGTAGCCTCTTTGACGACAATGAGTGGCTTCACCTTAGCTGCTAATTGGCCGGCTCCGGTCCCTGCCTCCGCCACTGTCTCGGCCTGTCTCCCTCTCTCCCTATCGCTCGTTTTTTTTTTCCGCTTTTTTTTGCCCCAATGATTGGAGGCAATCTCCATTTGATGACAGTTTGCTGAGAGTTTATGGCCACATGCAGCCCAACACCCTAATTAGATTCCGGGCCCTGCGTCTGACAAACATTTGAACAAAGCCGTGGGAGATGCCAGCGTTTGTTCCGTGAACTCTCTCCTCACAGAGTTGAGGTACTTCTACGGGGGGAAGTGACTTGTTTTTCCCAATCTGTTGTGTTTGTTTGTGTCTGTTTTATCCTGAGAGCACTGAGAATGACACTGAATATGCCTCAATACAAATGAATACAATTAACAATAAACAAAAGCAACAACAACAACAACACCAATAAGAATATAACATAATCATTATCAAAATAATAAAATGATAATAGTTTTATTTACATAGTGTTTAATATGTAACCTAATAGTAATAAGTGCTTTACAGGCCATGTCAGACTGAATTTGGTTACACTTTACTTGACAGTGTCAACATAAGAGTGACACTGTCATGAACGTGTCATAAACAAGTCATAAACGTTTATGACATAACGCTTCATTCGTTTTTTGTCATAACAAGTTTAGAATTAGGGTTAGGTTTAGGGTTAGAGTTAGGGTTAGGGATAGGTTTCATGTGTCATGACAGTGTCATGTGTTCACGACAGTGTCACTCTTATGTCGATACTGACAAGTAAAATGTTATCCTTAATTTAGTAAAATGATGAGTGTATTTGAAGCAATGTCAAGCAAACGAGTATGTTTCCTATCTGAGTTGTTCACGGAGGCTGGAGAAAAGAACACTCTCATGACAGCCCATCAGGGAGGAGCCGTGCGGGGGTACCTCCTCTCCTGCACCCTCTCGGAGGCCGATCTCTGATAAACATCGTTTGTGTGGTGTCCTCGGCACTCGCGCCATCACATTTCCATCAGACAGGGCCTTTTCATTTCCCACCTCTCCTCCCACTGCGTTGGGCTTATCTCCGCACCCATCGTGGCCCTTTCAAAGGCCAACAAAGTAGATTTCCAATGGCCTCCTCGCCGTGTGACAAGATGTACCCCATTTCCTTGACTGTTGGACAGCAAGGTCACTGTTTTAGATTCCTTTGGCAGGTAGAGGAGAGAGAGAGAATGAAGAGAGAGGGAGAAAGAGAGAGAGAGAGAGAGAGAGAGAGAGAGAGAGAGAGAGAGAGAGAGAGAGAGAGAGAGAGAGAAAAGGAGAGAGGGTGGAGATGGAGGAGAGGGGCTGAAAGCATCACGGAATAAGGGTCTGTCCTTTACTCCACGGGAGGTCATTCCCTAAAGCTGGCCATCATATTCATGCGGACAAGAGGAAAAGGAAAGATAAAGGTGTGTGTGTGTGTGTGTGTGTGTGTGTGTGTGCACACTCGCAGCTCTACCTGGATCTGATGTGCTGAATCACCACCATATCCACTTAGTATGTCTCTCTGTTGGATTTTTTCTTTCTCTACCCCCACCCCACCCCACCCCATTTTTGCTTTATCCCTCTGGATGTGTCTGTTCTGGCTGTCAGAGTGATAGGCTAATCTGACTGTCTGCGCTATGGGGAGAGCAGGAGAGAGGAGGCAACATCTGGTGTTGCATTCAGGGATTTGGACCCTTCAGATGGGCTTTTCTGCTCCATCAACGGTCCCCCCGAAGAGGAATCATCTCATTATATGCTGCTGCAGTGTGACCACTTAATAAATGTTCCTGCTGATATGGGGAATGTCTCTCTGGTGCACGAGCTCTTTTCTTTCTACAAAGATAATGTAATGGCTTGACACATTTGAGTAACATTTATATACCGTAATAACAATGTAATTACAAAAGATTATTGACGGGGAAATAAAAATAAAGCGTTTAATGCCCATTTCTATTCCAGGAAAACAGCCTGAACCTATATGTTTAGCAAATCTAATTCTGTTGGTTAGCATGTATTTACTGTGCAGTTGTATTGAAATGAGCAAGATTCTCAGTCATCCTATAGCTGCAACCATATACAGGCCCATTATTCAAAAACAAATCTGTACATATTTTGTTTATTTAAATAGGCATGCTGGAGTCCATTCAGATAAATCTGCTCATTTAACAGAGCGAGCATATCAGTCTTAGCATAGGAATGATCGTTAAAGGGCCTCGCTGTGGAGATATCAAGGAATCAATCCCACTGTGTTAATCTGTTTATCTGTTATTGCTGTGAAATTGAAGAGCTTCTTCCCGGTGCCGAATGCAGGGAATGAAAACAGATCGCAGAGTATTGGCACTTGCAGGCCCTGTCTCATCAGTATTGGTAATCCTGTTTAGCTTAGTGACTACAGTGGTGCCCCGACTCGGCCTACTCTTTGTCATTATTATAACACACGGGCTGTGGACCGTGACCTGGGTAAACCTGCCTCTTCTGAAATCAATCATGTTTATTTTATTCACTGCCCTAACCCCCCCGATCTCATCTCTACACTTATTTCCTTGTGTTAAAATCGCCACGTTTAACCGTGTCTGGTGGGCAGCACCCCCTCTTTATCCCTGTTCAATATAGAATCTGGCCTGAACTCTGAACTCTGTGGTGGCTGGATGTGTGTGTTTTATTTATTTATTTTTGTCGTTGTGTATTTTGAGTCTGGCACGGGAGGCCGCGCGGGCAGTATTTCAGATTGAAATGTGTTTTTGTGGGTGTGTTTTATGTTGTGGTTGTGGAGCGGAGCCACAGGCCGGGCTGTAGATGAACTCACATTCTCTTCACACCCTCGAGTCTCACATACAGCAGGAGCCGAGCGGAGAAACACAGACAGACAGACAGACAGACAGACGGGGCAGACGGGGCAGACAGGCAGGCGGACAGACAGAGACGGAGAGGAGAGGGGTATATTTTGTGGTGTGGGGTGTTTTTATTTTCCTTGACGCAAGGTGGAGTCAGGTGCAGGGAGGTTGGGGGAACCAACTGTTTCCCACGTTATAACTATAGGCTGTGCAATTGACAAGACTCATGAAGACGAAGACGAGGAAGAAGAGCAAGAAAAAGGAAAAAGAGGAAAAGAAGAAGAAGAAGACACTGGATTTTGGCTTTGGAGATTTCCCTTTGCAAAGCCGAGGTGGTTTGGCCCAAGCCACAGCCGCACATGCCTAATAACTATTGCACGAGAGGTCTGCCAAGGGCTGCATCCTTAAAATAAGCGCTGACAGACTTGGAGCGTGCCATCTGCACGGGATGACGGGGGAATGGGGTGCTGGTACTTGTCCTCAGACAACCTATGGACTTCAAGGTGACAACCCAAACACCTTCCCTATCTCTCACGCCCAATCATAACAGCCCCTTCTGTTACCCAGGAGCCTTTGCTGCTACTCAGTATCACTTACCGACAGTCAACGGAAATACCATTCAGTGAAATGAGGGATATATACTTCATGATACATTGGCATCTGTGATTTGAGCAAAATGTACACATTGAAAAAAAGAAAACAGTACACAGACAGTGACCCATATGCACAGATATGCAAACAGTTCTTCCAGTCCTCAAGAGGGAGTCACAAAGAAAGTAAATGATACAAAAGCTGTAAATTATAATATATAATAAATATGCCCCTAATATTATTTTGGCTTTTTTTTTATTTTAATGAATTGTAAAGTAGAAATGTACAGGGACAAATACATACCAGTAGTGATATATGTGTGCTAGAATAAGCCTGGTCTGTGCTTACTTACAGTACATTACATCTGACTTGTGACTTGTGAGCATTTTCTGACACGCTCGGCAAGCAGTCCACAGTCATTTAGAAGTAAATACTGCAAAACCAGGAGTGTTAAAAGACCATTTTTCATTTTTGCTTAATAAAAATTGACACATTTTCTGTCTTGGCACTAAACCGAATGTCCATCATGAATTATTCATAAATATCATAGCCCTGAAACAAAACGGGGGCCTTTATATACGTACATATATTGTGGGTTCATACACACACACATAC
>NW_027468630.1:8479528-8492028 GCF_046254945.1 Alosa pseudoharengus | reverse complement strand
TGAGGCAGTGCTGTGTCGGCACTCTGATTGCGTTTGGGCTATTACGTAATTAAATTTGGAATGGGACCATGCTTTTTAAGAGATTACGTGAGCATATGTCGCTTGAACAGGCGCCAACGCGTGCGACGGGGCAGTCTTTCATGAGTCGTCTCGATTAGGTTTAGGGAGTGTATTGAAAATCAGAATACGCTGGCTGCCAGCAGTTAATGAATTGGTGTTATGATCTTGGTCCAAAGGATGCTGGTGTGCTATAATTTAGGACCAGCATCTGGAGGGGGGGGGGGGCACTAAGCTAAAACAAACATTCTAAATTGTATGTCAAAGTATCTCACACTAAGGATTTATGAAGTTGTGTATGAAGTTGCAGAGTCTTGTGTCAGCGTGTGTCTGTGGCTCTGAGCATGGTGTGTGTGTGTGTGTGTGTGTGTGTGTCCCACAGGACTGTCAAACTGTAACAGGTCTATCGGATCCCATCAGTGGGGAAACAAATTCCAGGGGGGTTCTCCTCTGTCGTATATATCTTATTTTTGAAACATTGTCGTCACAACCGGAGCTAACTCTCTCTTTCTCTCTCTCTCTCTCTCTCTCTCTCTCTCGGGTCTGTAAAGGTTTAAGCTGTTATCCCGGTCATTATTGGTTGTTAAATCGGAGGATGGTCGTAAAGGCCCCGCCGGTCTGCGCTCCGCCACAGAGGTCAGTCGCCGAGGGTTACTTTATGAGCTCGCCGCACCCTGCATCAGCACCGCGCCTCCTAGCCCCCCCCTTCCACCACTCCTCCACCCCCGCGATGGATAGGCCGGCCACAGACCACCATCCATTACCCTGTCAGGCCATCAGACAGCCATTGGGAAGCTCAGGCCAGCCAGTCAGCCATCCAGCCAACCCAGCCCACATCAGGGAGACCAGGGCAGTCTCCCTGATTTGTGCCCCTGCGTTATCCAAAGTGACGAGACTGTAGCGCACACACACATGCATACACACACACACACACACACACACACACACACACACACACAGACCCCCACCAACTCCAACCGAGCGCAGAATGCAACTGTCACCGATGGCCTGCCGCGTCCAGATTTACAGCCCCCCCCCGCAAGATATTGTCATCTTTTACAGTCCCATAATGCCGAGGGAGGTGAGTTACTCACACTCATAATTTCCTGACGTCTGCCGGTGTTTCGGCTGGAGCCTAACTCCCAAGTTTATCATTTAAGCTTTAAGAGGGAATGACACAGATTTTTATCGGACTTGTTTAAAACAGATTTGCCCTAGCAGAGGTATAACTGTCCCCAGTTACAGGGGGTATTACTGCAAGTGCAAGAGCCCCGGTTAGCCATTTCCGAGTAAATAAAAAAGGGGAGCAATTTCACTCGTGTCAAAAGGAGAGCCTTATAAATAAGCCTTTATTATAGTGACAGGTTCTCTCTGTGCAAAGGCCTGATCTATTCTAATGTTAAATTGGACAACTTTGTGGGCCAGGAGCGCCCATAACTCATGTGTGGCTCTGTGTAGCGCAGCTCTTTAATGGAGGACACTGCCTCGCCGTCCTTCTTACCGTCCACACCCACCCACACACACACACACACACACACACACACACACACACACACACACACACACACACACACACGCACGCTTCCTCCCAGTGTCTGTGTGCTCATCATCTGCCATCATCATTTGCCAGCCAATTATCCTTGCGGCATCAGAGAGGGAAAGGGAGAAAGAGCTGAGAGAGAAGAGAGAGGGACAGAGAGAGCTCAGGGACACTCTCCAGAAGAAGAGACACTTGGACCTTTTCTTCTTCGCCCCCTTTATCCTCCTCCTCCCTCTTCTCTGCCTTTATTCTACAACTCTCCTACCCAACACCCCCTCACTACTCTTTCTAGCCTCTTTCCAGGCGGGCATGAAGTGTGTGTGTGTGTGTGTGTGTGTGTGTGTATGTGTATGTGGGTGGGTGGGTGGGTGGGTGTGTGGGGGGTTGGGGGGGTGGGTGTTGTATGGGGGTTGGCAGTGTGGGGGGTGTGGGGGGGGGGCTTTCATGTGAGTCTGAGACCCTTTATTGCCATACCACTGGTGACCTTACCCGGGAGAATGAAGTCATTGAGTGAGCCTGCAGGAAGACAAACCAGCGTTCCAGGGAATTAATCAAGTCCATCACGGGCAGGAGGGCTGGCCGGCCTTATCACCAACATGATAGAGTGTCAGAGAGAGAGAGAGAGAGGGGGAAGGAAGAGCGGGATAAAGAGAGAGAGAGAGAGAGAGAGAAAATGAGTGGGAGAGAGAGAAATGGTTTGTGTGCTGACAGGCAACAGATAGCCTTGTGTCCTTCATGTTGTGTGTGTGTGCATCAGAGACAGTGGCAGCATGGTGGCTGTGCTGCTGTTGGCTGTAGAATGAGTGCTCCCTCTGACATGCTTCGCTTCGCTTACTGTAAGCTTTACTCATAGCTGGCAGCTGGGCTGCCACACTCTGCCAAAAAAACATGATTGCGGCAACATACTACTCATTTCCTCTGTTGTATTATATGGGAATTCTCCCTGTCTGTGTCTGACTGTTTGACTCTTCCTCTCCCCCTCTTTCTTTCGCTTTCTCTCTCTCTCTCACGCTGTCTCAATTCCTCTCTCTCTGTCTTCTCGCCTTCTAAGCCTTTCCCCCCTTATTTTCCAGCCAGTCGCGTGGCATAATTCCGCTCGGCTATGATGCCGTGCGGCTCTGTCCAAAAACACTCCAAGGGTCCCCTGAAGACATCACCAATTAGGGAGGCAATTAGAGCGAGCGAGGCCACTCCCGAAGCCGCCGAGCAGTCGGAGGCCCCCGCCTCCCCGCCGCCTGTCAGAGCGTCAGGCCTTTTTAACCCACCGCCTGAGCACACACCGAACCACAGGAGGAGGCTGGAGGTGGAGCTGGTGGAGGAGGGTGGGTGAGGGGGGTTCCTGGATTGAGTAGGCTGAACAGAGCAGCAGACATTATGGCTACTGTTACACACTGCCGTATGGTAGTGACGGGGAGTTGTTGGCTGGGGCCTGGGCAGAGCTTTTTGTTATGCTAAGAGTTTAGCTAGCGTGAGTCTATAGCCGTCCCCCCGTCCCCTCCCCCCCCCATCCCCGATAACTGCTACTTTAAAAGGGTGACCCCATTTACCCCCATCAAGCCAAAAAAGGGAGACATTTTATTTCATCGTTTTATGGCTGCTTTTCTCTGAAGTGGAGGTTGGGGGATAGTTGTTTGGTGGGTGTGTTCGAGTTCCTGTTCGAGAGCCTTTGGAAGGGGGCTGTTTATATGGCTTTAGTTCTTCAGCTTTCGGTGAATGGCTCTTTCTTTTCTTTTCGGATGAATGTAACGGAATTGGTCATTGACCCTGAAAAAAAGTTACTCCCCTGCAAAGAAAAGGAAGAAATATCAATGGAGATAAAAAGACGAAATATCAATGGACATGAAAAGACGAAATATCAATGGACATAAAAAAAGAAATATCAATGGACATAAAAAGATAGAAGCTACTTCTGCTTAAAATGGGAATTTCAAGTTCGCCTCCCATCATTTACCCCATCCCATAATTGTAAATAAGAAAAAAAAAACTGTTTTGAAAATGTCATACTTTCTGGCTGTGTGTGAGCTCTGACGGCGCTGATGTGTGTGTTTGTGATGTTTTATACATTAGAGACACACACAGCTACTGGAGAGAGCAAGTTCAGGGAGGATTTCTCTAGCGCGCAGGAAGTCTTCTTTAATTTTCGTTTCCCTGGCATCGCCATGGCGAGCAGGAAGCGAATGCTCGGGATCAATCAGCATCTTGAGTGCGGAGGCTGCGCAGGAGTTTGCTTCCTGAGAGCCGACGCCTATTAGCGAAAGGTCACTGTATAAGTGGTGGTGCTGGTACTGAGACAGTGTCCTGACCTGACACCACTATGATGAACAATTTGTTGGAACAACAAGCCACAAATAGCAGACATCCCCTTACCTTCCTTGCCTGTGATGTGTTTTGTAAACAGTGAGTGCATGAGAGAGATTTCTGAGAAGAGTCACGTGACAGTCTACTCCCTCAGACTGAGTGGATGCTCATGTGAGTGGATGTATGTCAAGAGTTGTAGACAATGAATTGAAACATGTATGCAGTGGCTTACGTACATCAAGTAGTTAGGTAGCATTGTAAGATAGGGTGAGTGTTAGTGTGTGTGTGTGTGTGTGTGTGTGTGTGTGTGTGTGTGTGTGTGTGTGTGTGTGTGTGTGTGTGTGTGACAGAGAGAGAGAGATTTACTGGGAACTTATTTGTGGTAAGGGTCTAGAGGGACCTGGCACTGTCCTTGTGTCTGTGGTGTGTGTGTGTGTGTGTGTGTGTGTGTGTCCATGCGTGTGTGTGTGGGTTGTCTTGTGAGCCCTCTTCCCTAATTCACTCATTGTGAGCTCTACAAGGGTGCAGGAGCAATGACATCATGCGGCAGGCTTGCTTTTTGAAGTGCCAGTCCTGAAGGAACCACTTACAGCAATTAGGATATCCTTGAACAAGCGTTTGCGAAACATTGGCTGGTTTTTGGCATTTGCCTCCCGTTCCTGCCTACTAACTAGCGAGGTTTGATCTCCGATAATTATCTACCCACCAGCTTTCCAGGCCTGACAGCTCTCTCCCTGGAGAGGCTTGGATGCCGGGGCTACTCACTGATTGCATCAAAGTGTCAGAAATTGCAACATCAAAAATAATAACTGATATTCCGGCAGCCGGCTCCGCTTTGAATATTTCCTTTAAAACGTTCTCTAATTTGTGTCTAGCACAGTGCCAATGTCTGTGTGTGTATGTGTGTGTATGTGTGTTGTGTGAGCGCACACTTGTGTGTGTGTGTGTGTGTGTTTGTGTGTATGTGTGTGTGTGTGTGTGTGTGTGTGACTGTGAAAGCTTAAAGCAAATAAAAGCAGAGGAAGTGCATTCATTATTGAACCCCTATTTACATATGGCAGACTATTCTGTCTGAACTCGCATGAAATGGAAGTGCGTTTTTTACCAAGGCTTTCTTCTGTTCCCCTCCTCCATTTATTTCTTTATTTCGGTAATGTCACAGATCCTCTGGAGCAGTTTCGCACCGCCCGCTCCTCTCAGCTTCTGTCCCCTCTCATTTCGCCTCTCTGTTCCACACTTTGAAAGAGATTCTCAGTCATACGCCTGATATGGCTGGGACTGTCAGTTAGTTAGCTTTCCTGTGTGTGCGTGTGTGTTTGTGTGTGTGTGAATTTCCTGTGTGTGTTTTTTTTTTTTTTTTTTGCATGTCCCTCCAATCTCTTCTTCATCCTTAACATATGAAAAATGACCTAACTTGTTCAGAAAAAAAAAGATTCTCATGATTTACATCGTGTTTAGCGTGTTTTCAGTTTTGGCCGTTGAGAGTTGTTGAATTAGTCCAGGACTCACGCGCGGCGTGCATCGTCCCGGTGATTTAGGCTAATGGCTAACCACGCTGCTGGGCTGCTGCTTAGCCCCGGCCGCCGCAACACTATTATTATTCTGCTCCGGCTCCGCCGACACGTGCTGGATCCAGCTCATTTGTTATGACGAGCATTGGTGCTTAATATCAAAGTAGAACACGGCAGTCGACATGTCACTCTGGGAATGGCTGTTTAATGTGGAAATAATCATTTTAGCATGCCTCTTTTAAATCATCTCCCCTCCGACACACAACCTGGGCCATTAAGTGGACAGGAGAAAGCAGTTAGCATTCTCGCCGAGTGCGACACGTGTATTTTCATATTTGAACATCCGGAGCGACTCATCTGACCTTGCGGAGAGACACAGTAATAACATTTATAATACATAATGTCTCCCTTGTTCTCGGCCGTGTTCGCTTTTGCTGGTGTGTCGGTAAGGCCCTCTGCTGTAATTACGGATGGAGGAGGTATAATTTGTGATGTCTCCCATGCTTCAGACTCTCACTAAGGATCATTTGCATTACATACTCCTTAGCTCTTTTTAGATATGAAGGCTCGAGGCGCAGGAAGAGGAGGCAGCACGTTAGCAGTGCTCAATTGGAGAGGACAATTGGGTGTTTCAGATAATGAATTGGGAGAGACAGTCAGCCAAGGTTTCACAAGGATGAATCTGAAAAAACAGCCTTGTAGCTGAATGGGCGGCATCACTAGAATGAATTAGCACTACACACCAAGAAGAGGGATAGTTTCTTTCGTTTTCTTTTTTTTCCTCCCTCCCCTCCTCTCTTCCTCCACAATGACAAATGTTGATTTCCCTGGAGGTATTTAAAGTGATTTGACCCAGTCATTGTTTTAAATCAGAGACAGAAGATGATAAATGTGCTACTAATGAGGGCCCTGTATTCTCTCTCTCTCTCTCCTCTTTCTCTCACACTATCTCTCTTTCTTTATATATATATATATCCATCTCTCGCTCTCTCTCTCTCTCTTTCTCTCTCTCCCTCTCTCTTTCCCTCCCAGGGTCTCTGACTATCGTTCATCCTCTCTCTGATGCGCGATCTTCTTCTTCTTCTCTAAGGCCCCTGCAGGAGAGAAAGAAGGTGAGAGAAATGCTGAGAGGAACAACCCGCACACCTATCTCTTACATTCGCCGGCCGATTATGGGGAAATTAAAATCAAACACGCAATCTCATTGTTCCGCAAATTCGCCCTCTAAAGCCTGCCTCTAATCTGTGGACCTGGAAAAAAAAAGAGAAAACACTCCAGAAATTCAACCCTGTCAGCGTTTGTCGACATTATAATAGTCCTTCACAAGGCCCGTACCTTTTCTTTTACCTTGGCTCATCATAAAAAAGGGGTAAGCACTTTGCCTATATGCGCAGCACAAAGGGCCAGGGTTGCGAAAAGCTGTTTAACAGCCCCGGCTGTCATTATCTTTCGCATGGAGCAGCCCTGTGGTGAATGAGTATCTTTTCAGGCGCAGATGTAAAGCATCATTGATACGGCGCGCGCCGCCTTCCTCGTTTACAGCCGACCTCTGATCAATCGCTGCTGACAGAGCGGAGTCTTTGTGCCGTCGCACGCGGGCTCAGCGGCGCCCACTTTGGGCGGGAGGAGGGGAGAGAGAGCGACTCACCTGAAAGCCGCCGAGCGAGCACACACACACACACACACACACACACACACACACACACACACACTAGCACTGCTGCTGCTGCTGCCGCCGGATTAGCTCACGCGCCCCGCTTTGATGGATTAGCATGTAGGGAAATTGCTCGATTATTGATATGAAAATGTTTGCGTGTGTGTGTCTGTGTGTGTGTGTGTGAGGGGAGGGAGATGATGGTGCTGATGGAGTGGGTGGGGGCCCTCCAGTGGAGTGCCTTTGTAGTGGGCGGATGGAAGAGCAGAGGGCAGAAGGGGAGGTGGGAGGGCTTATCTCAACCCCCGCCCTCCCCCTTCTCCACCCGACGAGGAAGAGACGGGTACAAAAGACAGATGAGGGCAAAGCGAAGGGGAGAGAGGGGTGCGAAGGCCCCTCCACAATCACCTCAGGCTGCCGTGAGCTGTCCTTCATGAAACACTGTTCATCATCATCATATTAACAGGAGCTGAATGTAGGCAGATAAGAAATTCCCCCTTTTTTTTGAGAAAGTAAGCAGAATGTCCCATGGAGATATTTCTATCTCTGGCTCAACCTCTCTTTCTCCTTATTCATGTAAAAAAGAAAGAATGGAACACCAAATACAGCAAGGACCTTTGTACATGGGCACAGGCAACAGAAATGATGTCATTATCACCTCCAGTTCCAACGGCTTGATTTGTCAATCTCAACTCTGCCTTGGACGGCACAGGCTATTAAGTATCCCTGTCCTTACACAGCAAGAAAGAGAGTGAGAGAGAAAGAGAGAGAAAGAGAGAGAGAGAGAGAGAGAAAGAGAGAGAGAATTCTGTGTCTCTCTTCTAGTGTTACAACAGACTGCAGACAGACAGAGAGGCCAGTGCCTGCACAGGCGTAAATTATGTTGATATTATGCATGATTATACAGTGTGCGTCAAAGCGTACAAAATTCTATCACTGAAATTACACATTTAGAGGGCTGTGCCCCGCCGGGAGCCATTTTCATGACTTGAACCTGTTTAACCCCGACTGGATGGGAATATTTTGACGTGCGCCGAGGGAAGAAGAGGGAAAGAGAGGCAGAGAGAGAGAGAGAAAGAGAGAGAGAGAGGGAGAGAGAGAGAGAGAGAGAGAGAGAGAGAGAGAGAGAGACACAGAGGGGGCATAAACGGATGATGGAATTCCAACTGTCTGAGTGTTTAATTAACTTAACTGTTTTGTGTAGCTTAGATGTTTCCAGCCCTAGGAAATATGGTCATAGTCATAAAGTAAGGCCTAGAAAAAAACACATAATACAAATATTAGCATAGGTCAGGCCTACGGTGATGATGGGGTCAAAAGCATGCTGCGCAGAAAACTATAAATGACAAAATAAAGAATAAAATAAAGTATTACAAAATCTATTGGTCAAACACCGGCATATTAACCAGAGTATAATTTCAATTCTAAAATGGATAGTTCCGGTTCTTAATTATGATTGGTTGAATCGCGTTCGATGCCGTTGTATAATGAGCACAAACCCACACCTTGATCGTATTTTGCTGTATATTACTGCGCTACCACAACGTGATACAAAAGTTACAGTTGCTGCATCGAGATGTTGCTTGTATATTCTGAATATATTTCTTGGCGGAAGAATGAGTATCTATGAATAAATCGTTAAATTTCTCGGTGCCGTGCCTTTATTTTAAGGCACAAATCTTGCCAGGTATATGTGGTAACCGTTTTTAGAAGCAATAAGCCACTCGAGTCCGTAGGTTACAGTGATTCTATAACAGCTAAGGTGGTTTAAGGCACTCCTCTAGCGCGCCGCTAGCTGTTGTATAATCACTGTGACCTACGGCCTCTCAGGACTTATTGCTTAAATAGGACACGACCATGAAAAACAGTCAGATCAGTCCCTTTATGTTATTGCCTCTTTGCTCTACTACATACTTGTGCTGTAAATTGGTAAATTACCAATATTTAATTATGATTATGTATCAACAAAAACTTAGCAATAAAACAGAGAGAGGAACGATAGAGGGTTGGTACAAAGAGATGGAAAGAGAGAAACAAAGGGAGAGAAAGAGAGAGAGAGAGAGAGAGAGAGAGAGAGAGAGAGAGAGAGAGAGAATAAAATAACTCATGTGGCTCAACCTGCTGCCCACGGATGAGAGCTGGTATCTGTCTGAGAGGCAAGGCGAGGCGAGGCGAGCTCACATCTGCTTCCACTTCTCCATGCCTGGCTCGCTCGGAAACCCACGCCACGGAGATAAGCCATAAAGTGACTGGAGATTCCTTTAAAGTGCGTTGTTGTTTATTGCCTCTGTTAACGCACCTACAGTAAGTGATTCCCATAAAGGGGTGACACAATTATGGTGACCTCTTCATTGGGCGACGTGCGTTGAGCGGCAGGAAAAGCTGGGCCTAAGTGGCATTAGCGCACTGTGTAACGTGATTGAAGCTCCTAAATCACCACTATCTCACCAGCAGCCTGTTGGCATGAGTAAGCCGGCTGTCTCCTCACGGTTTCCTCCGTCTTATGGGAACATGGCCTATTAAAACTCCCAGATCAAATAATGGGTATGGCATCCAATGCTCTAGTATTAGCACACATTAAGGACATTGGTACACTTTTAGTTAACAACAAACAGGTAAAAGGACCTCAGAAGGAAATTAGGTTGTTCAAAAGACATTTTTGAAAGATTTGTTTTTGACGTTTTTTTCCCCTTCATTCTTGACGTATAATCATTCATCTCTTCAGAGATGTTTACTTCACAAGTGTAACACTGGCTGACAGTTGGAGTTGTAGCCCAGAAACAGGACATACTGGACATGTACCAGGCCAGTGTAAGACCAGTGATGGGAATTGACTGGGGTGACCTGACTGTTTGAGAACATTTCCCAAGTTTCAAATGGCTAACAGGGCTCGATGAGAAATATCTGCAGCGCACAAAAGTCACTCACCTCTTCCGGCGTTTCTCCTTTCATGCTCGACATCGCTGGTTAAGGAGGATCGGGGTGCGTGGCCTCGCAGCCTCAGCGATGGCAGTAAAGCACGAAGGGTCAGGCCCAGACTTAGGTTTCACGCGGCTCTCCAGGTGCAGGTCTGAGAGGAGAGCACAGGGGGGAAGATTTGTGGAGAACATGGATTAGGCCTGTGATTGGGGCACAGGGGTGGGGTGAGAGAGGGTAGCGGTGAGTGTGTGTGTGTGTGTGTGTGTGTGTGTGTGTGTGTGTGTGTGAGTGTGTGTGTGTGTGTGTGTGTGAGTGTGTGTGTGTTTGTGTGGGGGGCTGGACAGTTCGTTTTTGGGAGGGCAACGGTGATCACACACAACCACAGGAAGCCCCCACGGTTCTCTCTGTGAAATGTCATGAGTACACAGGGCCGAGAGACGGCCGTTCTCTCACGGTCCCGGGGCATCGGCCCCAGACAGAGGCCTCTCCGAGGGCCAGTCACCGCGTAATGAGAACAGCGTGTGTGTGTGTACGACTCTGTACATGTGTGTGTGTGTCTGTGTGCGGAGCCTGAACTCTGTCGAGGTAGAGTGACAAACACGGGTAACGCGAAAAGCGTGTGTTTTACAATTTCCCTCCCTCGTAAAGGTCCAGTCGTAAACTGAGAATTTACGCCCTTCATTAGAGGTAATACAATGCACATAACTCTAACGTACAACAATTGGGATAGCCATAAAGTAACCATTTTATACGTTCTCAAATCGGTGACTTCTCGGTGACCCTCTCTACGCTAGCGCAGGGTAGATAGATTTACAGTGGCCGGCTATATTGCTGGATGGGCCTCTGTGTTTTTAGGGAATTAAAAGTGCCAAAGTACGAAATGACTTAAATATTTATTTTGTGTACCCTTGTCAGAAGTATAAGTCTCCGAAGCATTATTTACAATTTGCAACTTAAGCTCTTTTTTTTGTTGCTCGGACATTCTGTTTTGATTTGTGGACAAGTGCAATTTCATGGCCCACAAGGAGGAAAGAGAGAAACCCAGGGTTCGGTTTCGGTTGTCCCTCATGTTAAGCCTGGCTTTCACATTCGCATTTGAAATATGATGTGTGTTGAGATGTCCTGCGCAAGCCACTTCAGCTCTGCCAGCACTTCCTCAGCAGCCCAGTGCCCAAGTCTCCATGTCTGCCTCTGGGTAACACAAGAGCCGGGCCTTTTACATTCTTACCTGTCCGTCTCCATCAATCTGGCCTTGACAGGGAACCCCTAATTTGGTAGGCAGAGTCTCCCAGCGCTCTCTCAGAAAATCACTCATTCTGACGAACACTCACCGAGGCCTAACCCTCACGACTGGGGGTAGCTCACTGCTTTTTCGTTTTTTCCCACACAGTAAAACTAGCGGCAGTGTCTAACTAAGAATGTTATCCAAATGGTAAACAGCTTGTCCCCCTCTTCTGGTGATAAAAGAATGCAAGGACACACTAATCAAGTATAGCATGGAAAATGAAATCATGAAGTCAGCACACTTTTAAGTGTACAATCTTATGTATAGAACATAGAACATTCTTTTTGTGGAGAATACAGAATATTCACAAAGCATTGTCCCTCTCTATGAGGCGGTGCATACTCACGCATGGATAAGCCACCAGGCTGCCTGTCAGTGTCCATGCCTGAGACGAGCCTGTAGTGGAGCGGCGGGCAACGCCACACTGTGCCACACCACGAAAGAGAGAGAAAGAGAGGGAGACAGAGAGAAAGAGAGGGAGACAGAGAGAAAGAGAGGGAGAGAGAGGGGGGAGAGACTGACTGACTTCCCCCCTTTGCTCCGCAGATGGGAATGAAAAACAAATGTCATGGCAGATGACAGAGGGCATCTGTGACTTATCAGCGGGGCCCGTGTGAGTGATGGGCCTTATCGGGCCTGTTGCTCCGGAGACGTTTATTATGCCAGGAGGTGGCAGGCACAGGTGAAGAGCTGGGCAAGAGCTCGCTGATGATCCATCACTCCCTCGCTCTCTCACTCACTCCCTCTCTCTCTCTCTGCATCTCTCTCTCACTCTTTTTTCACACTCCTGCTTCCTTGAAGTGAGTCTTTCTCTCACTGTATGTGATTCCTTTATTCCTCTTTTTATTGTTTCATTTTCTCTCCCTTTCTCTCTCTCTCTCTCCCTCTCTTATCTGACTACTATAAAGGATAGCCCCCCCAGAAGGCATTGATGTGTTTGTAAACACCCTTGCGTTTTTGAGTGGCATTATGTCTCAGGAAATAATGCTGTTGCTCTCTGAAGTCTCTGAAGTGAATAATGGAGAGGAGAGGGGAGGAGAAACCCAAATGCACACTGACAGACACCTGCACATGCACACCCACAAACACATATGCACACATACTCACAGACACCTACACACACACACACACACACACACACACACACACACACACGCACACTCACATACCCACCCAAACACATACGTACACACACATACAGTCATGTTTACCCATCCAAACACACACACACACACA
>NW_027468630.1:8469528-8474528 GCF_046254945.1 Alosa pseudoharengus | reverse complement strand
CCCCTAACTCTACCCTCCCCGCCAAATGGACAGATATAAACACAGATACACACACAAAGCCATCCACACACACACATACAGATCCACACACAGACACACACACACACACACACACAGAGACACACAGACACACACACAAACACAAAGCCATACACACATACACACACATACACAAAGCCATCCACACACACACACAGACACACAGCATAAAAGACAGGATAAAAATCAGAGGGAGAAGTCGGGCCTGTCCTTCCTGTGTGAGCGCTCGGCAGGCGGTCCGAGAGGGGCCGGGCCGGGGCGCAGTGTGTCGAGCAGAGGCCGTGCAGTTTGGGACGGCAGAGGAAACGAGGAGGTGGCCGGAGGGACCGGAGGAGAGGTCAGGGTGAAGTGGAAAGCCGACGCCGCGAGACTTCTCCCTGGGCTGTATCCGATAACCATTCCCATCTCCCCACTCTCAGATGGGGGGGGGGGGGGGGGTGCTGCGTTTGCTCGGTTCAGGGTGACAGCGGGCAGGCAGGGCGTGTTTAGCCAGAACCCAGCTGGGGGGCTTGAAAGCAGCCGGGCTTGGAGTGTGAGCGGGAGAGAGAGACAGAGAGAGAGAGAGACAGAGAGAGAGAGAGAGACAGAGAGACAGAGAGAGGAAAGAGAAAGAAGCCAGTGGGATACATCCTTTACCCGAGCACCAGGGGGTGCAGGGTGGGGGCAAGGGGAGAAGGAGGTTCTGGCGAGCCCAACATTCGGAGGCTTTTCTTCTCTTACGTTTCGGGAGGGTGTCTTACAGCCCAAGCTGTGTGGAAGGAATGTTTCGTTCCCCCTTCTTTGACGGAGCGATTTCCTGCTCGCCCGCTTCAAAAGCGCGTCGGGCCTAGGATACGGGAGGACCTCCGCATCAATTACCCTGAAGGAAACCAAGCCGTCTCCCCCCGCTCTGGCAGCAGAGGTACTTATTGTTGGGTTACAGCAGAGAGAAAGGAGGGGAGTTAGGGGGAGCCAACATCTGAGGCAGCGCAGTAGTGAAAGGTTGCATTAGTTACTCCCAAGGCCCGACCAGAGAGCCGGAGTTGAACTTGAATACAGAACAGCAGTAGGGCCCAATTTTTTTCGCAGTGGATTTTGCACACATACCTCAGGTTCTCCAGCTGCCCGCAACGCAGTTTCGCCTAACTCTATCCTGTCACGTACTGCACACTTGCCCTTTGACCCCTGCGGTCGAAAAAATAGCACTTAACTTTCTTAAAAGACGCCCTAAACGAGCGCTATGCCAGCGCCACACTTCTAGACATCTCACTTTTACATCTCACGCTTGGTCACCTCAGTCACAGCAGAAGGACTTTCAGGCCCTGGAGGTTGCATGGGCGTTAGCGAGCTAAGCCGAGGCGAGATTACTCCGCAAAACATTATGGAGTGACTCTAAAAGGTACAATGATGTGGTAAATAGCCAGTGCGATGTAAAGTGTTTAACAGAATTGGCTCCCATTTTCACTTTCACGGATGGTTAAATGCTTTTTTGTGAGTGTACTGCTGTAAAAAGAGGGTGACTTCTCTTTTTTTTTAGATGCTAATGATTGGTGCGGACTGCTGTAAAGACAGAAATAGGGTGTAGTACACACACCAGGGCAGGGCCAGCCAATGATTCTACTCCGAAAGTGACACGCCATGATGAGATTGATTAAGTTTTATACGTTGGGGAGCTCGGGGAGCCCAAAAAAAAAAGTACGAAAAAAGAGAAACGGTCGTCGCGGAGTCAAATGAATTTAAAAATGTTCGCTCGCTGTTATTTTCGTGTTTGTGGGGGAAAAGTAAACAATTATGTGGTGTGTTTATTTTTGCAGTCCACATGTGTTGGTGTGGGTTCTGGTTTCGTCGGGCGCCACATCTGCTCTTTGCACGTTGCCAGAGGGGTGACGGAGCGCGCGGAGTATGCGAGACTGCCGACTCTCTCACAGGGCGTGTCCGGGGCGCTCGCGCTGCCAAACGCTTCTTTCGGGTCTTTGTGCCGCAAAGATTCATTTATGCGGGCGTGTCCAAATTTGTGTGTACTGCATGTGCGTACGATGAAACTCAACAACTAACATCTAGCATCTTAATGCTGAGTGAATTTGGGAGTCTCAAAAGAGACATGCCTGCCTCGCTGATAGAGATTAAGTGGATTTCCAGGGTGTTTGTGAATGTCTGTCTGTCTGTCTCTCTGTATGTGTGTGCATGTGTGTTTATGTTTGTGTGTGTGTGTCTGTGAGTGACTGATTGAGTGTTTTCCTTGAAAGCAAAAAGATTAGGTGCCTCTCTTTTTCTCTCTCTGTGCTTCAGGCTTCAGGCAGGGTCTCTCAGATAGCTAATGCACTAATTACCGCTCCGAGCGCCCCTCTCTCCTCTCCACCGGCTCCAAATGAGAGGAAAGAGGTATTTGTTGCCTGCTGGATTGAAACGGAGAGACAGATTGCACCAGTGAGGTGTTGATAATACCCAAGATTAATGTCTCAGCCACCCCTAATCGTCCTTATCCTCAACCACCCCCCCCCTCACAAAAAAGCAGATAGACTTGTTGGAGTTCCTCGGACTGTGGCCTGCAAGATGGATGGCACGCGTGGTGCTGTCAGTACAAATCCATACATGCAGCCTGCCTGTGACAAAGTATGTGACAGAGAGAGGGAGAGAGAGAGAAAGAGAGGGAGAGGGTGGATACCCATGGGGGGGGGTTTGAAAATCATACTCGTCTTGTTTTTTTGCCATCCCTGCTGGACAGCAGTGAAAACAAGGCCTCGGTCTTGGGATTCAACTCCTTCTCTTTTTGGAACATTTCCTTCTCAGTACAGCCTGCTTGCCCGCCATGACGGACAGCATCTCCGCTGCCCTCCCCCGCCCTCCGTCTCCTCCCACCTCTACGTTCGATATCTCTCTGTTTGTCCCTCGTTCTTTTTTTTGTCTCATTCTCATTTTTCCCCCTCTTTTTTTTTGTGGTCCTTTTCCACTTTGTTTCTGTGATTCACTACGGTCTGGCTTTTTGACATGCGTGCAAATTGGCAAATTACAGGATGGCAGGCAGTCACTAGCAGATCCATGTGGCCACAGGGAGAGGGGTGTGGGGGTCGCAGAGGGGCGAGGGTGGGGGTTGGTGAGGGCACAGTGGTGGTGAAGTGAGGGAGGTGGTGGTTTAGCTCATCACAATATTAGCCGTGGTTTTAATGTTTTTTAACACTGTGAAGACAGCTGACTTACACACATCTACATCAGGCAAACACACACACACACGCGCACTCTTTCTCTCTCTCTCACACTCACACACACACACACACACACACACACACACAAACACACATCTATCACACAGAGATGCACACCCCACACGGGGCTTTCCAAAGAAGGAGCCAGAAGAGGCTGGACCTTTGAGGATCCTCTCTCTCTTTCTCTCTCTTTCTCTCTCTCCCTCTGTCCTTTGTCTGTCTTTCCTTCATGTTGTTTTTCCCTTCTGCTCTGACCCCCCCCCCCCCCGACCCCCCCACTTCAGTTCCTCATTTGCATCTGAGGCAGAGAGTCAGTGTGGCGTGGTGTTGACGAACCCCTGGAAGTCTCCGCTCCACCCTCCACCCCCTGCACTGCAACCACCCTCCACCCTCCACCCTCCACCCCCTGCACTGTAACCACCCACCCACCCTCCACCCCCTGCACTGCAACCACCCTCCACCCTCCACCCCCTGCACTGTAACCACCCTCCATCCTCCACCCCCTGCACTGCCACCACCCACCCACCCTCCCAGCACTTTGTCTATTCCGCCCCCTAAGACCCATCTCTAGCCAGATAGAGAGAGAGAGAGAGAGAGAGAGAGAGAGAGAGAGAGAGAGGGAGAGAGAGAGAAGGAGAAATGGAGAGGGAGAGAGATGGAGAGAGAGACAGAGAGAGAGGGAGAGAGAGAGAGGGAGAGATGGAGAGAGAGACGGAGAGAGAGGGAGAGAGAGATGGAGAGAGGGAGAGATGGAGAGAGAGACGGAGAGAGAGGGAGAGAGAGAGGGAGAGATGGAGAGAGGGATTGGCTCTGCGGGCGAGCGTGAACGCGAAATTGGCCACGTGAAACGAATGTGCGAGATGAGGCCTACTGCTCGGCCGCCTACTTGGACCTCACTGTCTTCAGGGCTTCCAAATATGCCTCCATCGTCTGAGCATGTGACATCTTTATGTGTCTAGCCTGTCATACTTTCTTCCATTGAATATGGTTTGCATTACTGTAAATACTTCTACCTACAATACTTCTATTGCTAAATACTTCTATTGTCATACATCTATACTTATATATATTTTATACATTTATAAACGTTTAAATGTATGAAATAATTGAATACCAGGACAACGCTACAAATAATATAGGGTAAACAATTATTATAAATGGCCACTCTAAACCATATGGTTCAATTGCATCGGCCATCATATTCTCAGTCTTTCCAAAAATAGTAGTGGGCACCACGTGTTCCCCAAATGACTGGCACAGTTGTTTATACAGACAACCCCCATCCCGAGAGCTCCTCCCAACCACACACACACACACACACACACACACACACACACACACACACACACACACACACACACACACACACACACACACACACACACACACACACACACACACATACATACATACACACAGAATCTGTTTCCTCTGTTGTTGTAACATGATGTTAGTCTGATTAATTATGCCCACCCCCTCCCCTTTTAATCACAAGAGTTAGCGCTGAGCCATGGAGCCGGGCGACGATGGGCAAAAGGAGGGGGTGGATGGTGTGTGTGTGTGTGAGTGTGTGTGTATGAGTGTGTGTGTGTGGGAGGGGTGCCTTCTGAGGACTGCCCCCTTTGCGTGCGCGGCACAGTTTTAATTAACGTGGAGACGACACCTTTCTCCGAGCTCATCTTTCACCTGCGGAACGCGGGGGACCTCTGACACTGGACCCGGCAGGCCGCTGATTAAAGCAGGCCCTCATTTAGTGGACCCCGCTGTCAACAAAACACC
>NW_027468630.1:8452028-8462028 GCF_046254945.1 Alosa pseudoharengus | reverse complement strand
CGGAGGGGGCCGTCAGTCAGGGTGGTCACAGTTCGTTTAAGAGTTCGCAAGCATGTGTCCTTCTGTCTGCTCAGGATCTGGGCTGAGCATGACGCCCACTGACAGACACTCATCAGCTAAGACAAAGAGCTTAGTGTGTGTGTGTGTGTGTGTGTGCTTGCATGTGTGTGTGTGTGTGTGTGTGTATGTGTGTGTGTGGAAGAAGTTAGTGTTAGTGAGTTATCTGGTGCTGATGATCTCACCATCTTAAACACGGTCACGTGGAGATGAGCATTCGCTGAGCATCTCTGGCAGCAGCGACTCTACTGGAAACCCAAACTATGACGCTAATGTAAACAGATTAACTTTGTAAAAGTTATCAAATACAATCATCACAAACACACCCTCACGTCTCTTCTCGCTCTGTGAACTCCTAACACAAAAGTGTTTCATCATAGGCCTGTTGTGTCTCTCATAGAAAGGGAGGGAGAAAAAAAACAACAAGTCAGCTTGAATAGTTTAAGAGTATTTGGGTCAGCCATGTAAGGGGAATATATCTTGAAATAAACAGATTATTTTTCTGTTCCGAAATCATGTTTCAATTTCACTTTGCGCCAGGAACAGTGCAATGCCTTTGATCTGGGGCCGGCACAGAGGCCAACACATGGATAATATATCTCTCAGAAAGATAAAGGTAAAAATGTCTGCCGGGATGGCGGTGATGTCATGCAGTTGCCACGGAAAAAAAGCCTGGGAGAAAGGCAAAACCGCTCTGCCCCGCGCAATCGCCAAAACGGCCTGATCTCAAAGCTGTTTGTGAAATCAATTACACGTTGTCCAAACTGCGATTCCGGCCCTGTAGGAACTTAATCGCCTCGTGCTCCTGCTCAGGATCATCTCCGACGAGGTCGGACATTTGTTTTCACTCCCCCTGCGTCCGTAACCCTCGGCTCCCGCCCCCCCACCCCCCCATGCACTTTTTTCATTTTTTTGGTTTGGGAACCCCTGTGGTCGGTCCCTTTTGCTATGCACTTCGCAACATTCGTGCGCTGCTTACAATTCTGCTGAGACCCATTCATCATCATTTGCCTGTGTATCTGTCCTGAGAGCCCGAGCTTTGATCATGTCGTATTTTATACCTTACATCTGGTCTGCGTTTAACCTTCTGTAATGCTGTTGCTCAAAAACTATTACCTGGCATAACAAAGGAACAGTTTTATTGGAGAGTTTGTACCCTGCATAAATCCAGCATCCTCCTCATTTGTAATGGGCCGGGAAATGAATAATCCCTTGTGCCATATGCAAGGGTAATGATTCCTTTCTCTCCTTCGCCTCTCTCTCTCTCTCTCTCTCTCTCTCTCTCTTTATTTTCCCTTTCTTCCCCATTGACCACTTGTCCGACTGTCTGCCTCATAACACTCCTGTAAAATATTCACACTTTCTCTCATCTCAGAATTGAAAATAACTTCCATCGTTATCGGCTGTGAAATCTCCGAACGTTAAAACGTCTACCAGGATTCCTTATCCTCTCAGCATCTCTCGGCCCCCTCCAGTCAGTTCTAGCACCAGATAATCTCTTCCTCTTTTCACAGCTTAAATGTGCTCTCCTCTTCTCCTTCCATCGTCTCCTCAAGTCCGTCCACCCCTCCGTCAAAATACCCCGTCCTGCCCTGCTGGTTGCCCCAGGGGACTGCAGCCGTGCTGGGGAGAGGAGCTGCTCTCTGTGGCCCTCTGTTGACACCAAAAGCCCTCTGGCCCCACCACTCCAACCCCTCCTCCCCCCCCCTCATACCACCACAACCACCACCACCACCCATCTCCCCCTGTGCCTTCAGTAAGGTAATCAGCCCTAATCAGAAGTGATATGCGTTTTTCTAAGGAAGTCGCTGGAAAATTTCACAATCTGCGTCTCTCAGACCAAACTGATTAGAGAAACATTATCCTGCTTTCCCAGTCACTTCCAATCTGGCTTTAATCTGTCACTTCAATCGCCTAATTATTTAGTCAATGACCTGGGGATGCAATTTTACAAAAGGATGAAATGCATGCCATGACATTTTTTCTGATTCTTTCCATGATATCTCTGGTTATGTGTAACATCCCTCTGAGCACAAATCGCTATAATTGGGGCTTGTGTGTGTGTGTGTGTGTGTGTGTATGTGTGTGTGTGTGTGTGTGTGTGTGTGTCTGATAGAGAGTTTCTGTATGTATGTCTCAGTTTGGTCTTTCAGTGGGCATACATTGCGTGTGGTGTGCATGCATGTACGTGTATGCATGTACTGTATGTATGTACAGTACGTGTGTGTTTGTGTGTGTGTAAGTGTGTGTGTGTGTATCTCTGTGTGACATAGAGAGTGACATATGTGAGATTGTGTATGTTTCAGTATGAGCGTGTGAGCATTATTTTGTTTGAGTAGGCCTATGTGTATGTGTGTGTGTGTGTGTGTGTATGTGTATGTGTCTGTGTGTGTGTTTGCATGTGTGAATGTGTGTATGTGCATATTGATTTAGGCTGTGTTAGTGCATGAGTATGTGTTACTGTAATGATTATGAGTCTGTGTATTCATCTCCTGTAGACTTCTCTTTACCCAATTTCTAGACTATTCCGTTGCCACATTATAATAATATTGCTATAATACCTTCGTTAGTAACAGTCGATACTTTTGCCTGCATCAAATTGTGCATTCGCATTTAGTGTGTGTGTGAATGTGTGTGTGTTTGCATGTGTGAATGTGTGTATGTGCATGTTGATTTAGGCTGTGTTAGTGCATGAGTATGTGTTACTGTAATGATTAAGAGTCTGTGTATTCATCTCCTGTAGACTTCTCTCTCTCACTCTATGTGTGTGTGTGTCTATAACTCCGTCTATGTGTGTCCTGTTGTGTGTGTGTGTGTGTGTGTGTGTGTGTGTGTGTGTGTGTGTGTGTGTGTGTGTGTGTGTGTGTGTGTGTGTGTGTGTACATGTGTCCCTTTGTGTACCCATGCATCTCTGTATATGTATGTCCTTCCCTGTGTGTGTGTGTGTGTGTGTGTGTGTGTGTGTGTGTGTGTGTGTGTGTGTGTGTGTGTGTGTGTGTGTGTGTGTGTGTGTGTGTGTGTGTGTGTGTGGGTGTGTGTGTGTGTGTATTCATCTCTGTATTTATCCTTGTGGCTACAGAGGCCGCTGCGCCGCCTGTGGAAGCCTGGGAGCAGCTGAGACTGTTTCGCCCCTAAGAGCAGGGAGTCCACAGGGAGCGCAAAAGAGAGAAAGAGAGAGAGAGAGAGAGAGAGAGAGGGAGAGAGGGAGAGAGAGAGAGAGAGAGAGAGAGAGAGCGAGAGAGAGAGAGAGAGAGAAAGAGAGAGAGGAAGGGAGGGAGAGAGAGGGAGAGAGAGAGAGGGAGAGAGAGAGGGAGAGAGAGAGAGAGAGAGAGAGAGAGAGCGAGAGAGAGAGGAAGGGAGGGAGAGAGAGGGAGAGAGAGAGAGGGAGAGAGAGAGAGAGAGAGAGAGAGAGAGAGAGAGAGAGAGCATGGGCGTCGTGTTATTGGAAAGGTCGTGATTACAGCAGGGGGTCAGAGGAACTGGCTGACACTCACCGTGCACACAAACGCCTGCCTGCCTGCTCGCCTCAGGCTGTCAACTGCTATATTGAGTATTGACTATATGTCACGGCAATAAAAAGGAAATCTGTTCTCTTGCCAAATATTTTACCTTCAAAAGAAACATTGGGACAAAAAAACTAGAAGACAACTTCCAATGTCAAGAAGTTTGCTCTTAGTGGTTCTGACTGACACCGGTGCTGTTTATAGGTTCATAAATGTATTAAACACGCTTCTCATCCGTATTATTTTATGAGCTTGTGCTTAAAAACCTGATTTAAACGGGTGGCGCCAGGTGTACTTTGACAGATGACTAATATGTTTTTGTCCTTGCCTGTAGGTTGTGCGAGCTTGGAAGGTTCTATTTTTGGTCTTGATTTGATAAACAAAACCTTTCGGGCCAAACTGCCTTCACATTTTGAAGCAGGTATGAATAGATAATCACTCTGCAGGGACATCACTGAATATATGAGACTGGGTGCTTTTGTCAAGGTGTACTGATAAAACAAGCTTACAACTCAGGGTTAGATGCATCTGTTAAGCCTTAAGTGTTAATTCAAGTCCACATTTGTTCATTTGTCAACAGTAGACAGTGTCAAGGTTGTCCCAGTTAGCATTCGTTAGAGTAGTTATATTGAAGTGGCAGGTACAAAAGAGGGGAAAAAAATTGGAACATTAATACACTCCACAAAGAGTGTTAAAACAAGATGGAAAGAAAACGGGCAAATCAGTGGAGCATCTGAGATATGAGAGCTGCTCAAAGGTTGCAGCCCAGAGCGGGTCAAGAGGTGTCATTTTCTCCACTCGAGTTTGGAGAGGGGTTGGGGGGTTAGGGTGCGGTATGCGGTTGATTTGATTGAGCTGTGACTGAATTATCTGCATACGAACAAAGAGATAGAGACGCGGACATAAAGAATGAAAGGAAGGAAGAAAGAAATAAAAGGAAAGAAAGAACGAAAGAAAGGAAAGGAAAAGGTGGTGAGACTTTGAACATGCCGCTCGGTGTGCCCGTCTGTCTGTCTCTCTCTCTCTCTCTCTCTCTCTCTCACTCTCTCTCTCTCTCTCTCTCTCTCTCTCTCTCTCTCTCTCTCGCGCTCTCTCTCCTGTCTGGGCTGGGCCCTGGGCCGATAAGGATCCCTGAAGGCTGACCAGGGCAATAGACTCTCCCTCCCTCTCTCTCTTTCATCTTTTCCTTTTTTCCCTTCTTGTTTTCTTTTGTTTTCCTTCTTTCCAGTGGCCGGCAGGGCAGGTCGGCGGTGTTTGTGGCCCCTCACAGTGGCGTTATCGTGGCGGGATTCTGTAGAGTCATCACGCTTATTTGTTCCCCGACACCCAATCTGCAAAGAAAGCCGCTTGGAAATGTGCTTTTAACAGAGCGTAGGAAAACATTCCAGAGTCTAGCCGGGGGGCAGGTCTGCTAAAGACCAGGCCGTCTGCAGGAAAGCCAGTCAGCGCTTAGCACCTCCACTACTGCGCACACACACACACACACACATTCACATAGATATATACTCAATCAGCCAAGGTCATGAACTCTGAATGAGAGAAACAAACTGACCATGGGAATTTCATGGAAAACAGTCACACACACACACACACACCCCACACACACGCACGCATGCACGCACTCACACGCACACACACACACACACACGCACACGCACACACAAACACACACACACACACACACACACACACACACACACACATACATACACACACACACACACACACACACAAATAAACAAAAACACAAAGTAATGTCTAATACTTATCTCATACTTAAAACATTAATGAGTTCAAACATCTACCCCCCCACACACACACACACACACAATCAAAACAGTGACATACACTTAAAACACACATTCCTATTCACAAGCGCAAACACACTCTCACAGACACACACACACACACACACACACACACACAGATAAGCGCACACATAAGCATGCAAATCCCACATCTCCATTCCCACATCTGCGCATGTTCTCACATCAGCTTTGCTGGGACTGTGTCACTTGCCAGTCTTGCCTCTTTGAAACATGCTTATTGTTATGTTTAAGTCGAAAATTTCTCTGTCACACGCTTCAGTGGAGGCTTGTCATAGTTGAAATGTCAAAACAGCGTTTGATGTTGTCAGACAAGAGACTTCTGTTTTGAGTGACTGTGTTTATTGTCAGAGCCAGCCCTTATCTGCCTGCATGGGGGCTCCTGTTTTTGTGAATGAGTGGAGGCGGCATAAACAACGGGGCCGATTCTTAACGCGTGATGTTATCAGACACTCGGCAGGTACAGCAGGGGCTCAAGTACAGGAGGCGTCCACGGGGCAAGGGGTCTTGGGTTACAGGAAGCCTGGATGCCATCTCGGTGTGCATACTGTTTCATGCTTCTAATAAAAGAAGATGATCACAGCCTAGATATACATTTATCTCTAGTTTTTTTAGTTATGCTAAATGGCATACATGAAACTTAAATGCATACAGCAGAGCTGATTAATGTTAGGTGTTATTTTATTATTTTTTACTCACTTTTTGTGTTTCACTTTGAAGTCAGACAAAGAGTGTGACTTGTGGGAAATGCATACTGAAAAAAGAGTCTACACATCTACTGATGTGGTGCAACAGCGATTAGCAACACTGATGATTTAAGAGCTTAATCAATGCACAGAGAAATCCATGACAACAAAGCACATAGATGGTCAGATCGAGTAAACATTATCCACATTTCATTAATTTTGTCAGAGACAAGGGAAATAAATATCCGGGAGAGGGGAAGAGAGGATAGCAGGCAGACAGACAGAGAGAGGAAGAGAGAGAGAGAGGAAGAGAGAAAGAGATGAGAGAGAGAGAGAGAGAGAGAGAGGGAGTGAGGATGGCTATTTCAGGAATGCCATAGAGGAATGGTATTGATCGGAACACTTAGACTTGATAAGGACATCAGCCTTAAGAGGGCCAGGGCAATCATTAAATACACCACTTGGCCAATGTTGTGTTAAATATATATGGTGTTTCTTCTCTCTCTCTCTCTCTCTCTCTCTCACTCTCACCCCCCCTCTTTTTCTCTCAATTTTTTTAGAGCGTCCATCGCCAGAGGTGAAAAAAGAAATCTCCTTTCCATCAGGGTAAATTGGGGTGGGCAGCATTATCAGTTAAAGTGAAAAAAAGACCCCCGGATTTGACAGGTCCCACTTGGTGGTGATTAATTACTTCTAGGCCTGGGCGGCCCTCTCCTTGTTTTCTTGGGAGGGTGTCTGGAGGCTAGCGGGCGATAAGTACCGGCCCTTATTACGGACCACGCGGGGTCTGCTGCTGCAGTGTCCGTGCCCTCGGCCAATGAGGACGCCACCCTGCCTCGGATGCAGCCTTTGTTTACGCTTCTCGTTATCCCCCACATGAAATGGTTCAGTCATCTCTCCCTCCCTCTCTCTCTCTACCCTTCTTTCTCTCTGCCCCCATCACCCTGCGGTAAAATATGGTTTAATCCTCCCTCCTTTTCTCTCACCATGATCTCTCTCTCTCTCTTTCTCTCTCTCTCTTTCTTCCCCCTTTCTCCTCTCTTCTCCCTCTACTGTATAATATGGGTTTCGATCTCCACAGTAATCACTTTGCCTGTCTGGATTAGGTTTACAGACTCTTTAGAGCTCTCTATTATCAGCCTGTGAAGGAAGGAGAGACGAGACACCTCATCTCAATTTTGGAGGGACAAAACTAATCAATGACCGAGTAGAAAAAAAAAATGCATGCTTCGGTGTCATCCCTATTATTTATTAGCTCGAGTGCTTTTATCCTTGCCTGGCTCCCAGAGAGCAGAGAGAGAGAGAGAGAGAGAGAGAGAGAGAGAGATAGAGACAGAGAGAAAGGGAGAGAGAGAGAAAGAGAGAGAGGGAGAGAGAGACACAGAGACAAGGACAGAGAGGTAGAGAGAGACAGAGACAGAGAGGGAGAGAGTGACAGAGAGAGAGAGAGAGAGAGAGAGAGAGAGAGAGACAGAGAGAGGAGCACAAATGCCCTCATGTCACCAGCTGGATCAAATAGTCAACATCCTGTGGCAGTCCTAATATCGTGTGACAGCCAGAAGTGTGTGTTCTATTTTTGACCTTAAGGTTTGGACAGCTCACGGCTCCCACTTTCTGCCGATTAACATGGATGTCCTCTGCTGAACACACACACACACACACACACACACACACACACACACACACACACACACACACACACACACACACACACACACACACACACACACACACACACACTTGCACATACTTAATTTGGTTTGCAGTATTCGGTCTGCCCTGTGAGATGATGTGTGTGTTGTGTGAGTGTGTGTGTGTGTGTATTTGTCTGGCCAGACTGCTGCAAGAGGGGTTCATTATGGCTCTGTCAATGACTAAAACCACTCTGAAGGCTATGAGACAAGGAGGGAGAGGGACAGAAAGAAAGAGCTAGTGTGTGTGTGTGTGTGTGTGTGTGTGTGTGTGGGAGTGTGGTAATGGTTGGGGGGAGGGATGTCCCAAAATACATACGCCTGTCACACGCCTGTCCCCCCACTGTGGCCACACGTGTCATTATGATGTCACTCGGATGGACACATCTGTCTCCTCGGCCTGAGACAATTCTGTTAAAAGCATGAGAGAGTCGCCGACAACCTGCCCCCCCCCCCCCCCCCACACACACACCCACTCCACCCCACCCCACCCCTCCCCACCTCCACACACACACTGCCTGCCTTTATGTGTTTACCGCCCCTCCAGCAGGCGACCTCGGCCGTCATGATGTATGGAGCTGTGGCAAGCGCCGGCTGATGGAGGGGGCGCTTGGCCACCAGATCGTGGCGGATAACACACCTTCAGGATGTCAATATTGTGTTAAAAGCCAATGTTCTCTGCTGTCCCCCAACATTATTATACCCAGACGCCATATGGATTCGGTTTTTGATTCCAATAGAGAGAGCCGGGGCGGCTATCAGTTATTCTGCCTGGACGCATGAGGCCGCGGTGCTAACGGATGCCTTTTTAATGGCTGTAGGCTGTCAGTCAGGCAGGCAGGCAGGCAGGCAGGCTGGGGCAGCCGTTTGCTCCCAGAGCCAACACCCAACACCAGAAGGAGATGTTGAATGTTGTGATTAGTGTGAATAAGGTGAACTTTTCCCTGTCTGAGACCTCCTCGTCTGGCATCAGACTCTCTCTGTCTCTCCCTCTCTCTCTCTCTGTATTCTCTCTCTCTCCCCTTTGCTTCTGAGGCCCTTTATCGTTGGTTGTTTTCTCCATGTGCAGCATGGAAATGAAAGAATATGGCAACATTATGGCATTTGAAGTCAATATGTATTATAAAATCAATCTGGATGAAGATCTGCCCATCCTTCTAATTAGACGAGGTGACTGGAGATTGATTTTTAATTGCAAAAGTAATTACATGGAGCAGATAGCCAGTGACATTTGATTATCTAGGTGATTGATTAAAAGGCCTTGCTCGTGGGGGCACACTGTCAGTTGGCTGAATCCCAGACAAAAGAGAAAATTAAAAAAGTTGTCCCGTTTGTAATCACAAATTTCAAGGGTGAAATTACAAAGCCAAACATCCCCTTGTGATACCCCACTGTCCTTCTGCAACCCATTCCCCCCCCACCGCCACCCACCACTTCACACACACGCACACACACACACACACGCACACACACACACACACACACACACACAGAAACCCCCCTCCCTGTCATTCTGTCTCACCTCTCACGCCATAAAAGGAAGATGTGATGAGAAAAATGAATGGAGGAATTGTTCGCTTACAAAAACCCTTGTGGGGGAAATGATGGAAGCATTCATCTGCTTAACAGCCTCATCAGGACACCGAGAGCGTAGCATAACTGAGAAAGATGGAGTGTGTGAAAAAAGAGCCTGTCTTATCTGTCTCTCTCTCTCTCTCTCTTTCTCTCTCTCTCTGAATTATCGTTCACCCAACTCCATCTCTTGTCATCTTCGAGCTAAAGGTGTCTGCACCTGTTCATTGTCGACTGGAGAAATGATAAGAGGTCACTAAATAAACAACACCTTATCGCACGGCCATTCTGGACAAAGCAACCAAAGAATATGTGATTCCTGTTTATTTTCGCTCATTTCGTCGGCGTGCTGGGATTCTTTAGTGGAGGATTAGATGGCGGCGATTCAGACAGCTGAATAGCAGGCTGATAGGCTATTTGGTGTGTGTGTGTGTGTGTGTATGTGTGTGTGTGTGTGTGTGTGTGTGTGTGTGTGTGTATGTGTGTGTGTGTGTGTGTGTGTGTGTGTGTGTGTGTGTATGTGTTTGTGTATGTGTGTGTGTGTGTGTGTGTGTGTGTGTATTGTGTTTCTCTGAGCAGATAGACCTGGCGGGCGGGCGGTCTGCTCCACGAGCTCTGGAGATAAAGGGCAAGCTGGAGCTTTGTGTGTGTGAGTGTGTGTGTGT
>NW_027468630.1:8434528-8447028 GCF_046254945.1 Alosa pseudoharengus | reverse complement strand
GAGAGGAGAGGAGTGGAGTGGAGGTGAGGTGAGGCGGGGCGAGGGGATACCCACTGTTCAGCTCATCATCATTATACAGGTCTGTCTTCTCCATCCTCCATGGTTGTCGGGGGAGATAATGCAAACACACTGGAGGGATTTTTCCCCAACATGCACTGCAGTTTAGAGGGTCTGCCGCTTAGTGTCAAGACTGTCAATTACATCTTGTGTGCATGTTTTGAGGTACCTTTGATATGTGAAATCAATGCCATTGGGGATGAGATTTATACGGAGCGACATTTCCCATTTTGCTCTTAAAGAGGATGGACGATAATATAAATTGGAAATAGGAGTTTTGCAAAAGTGCGGATGTGTTTATTTAAATACCAAATGTGGGGCAAAGCTTGCTTTAAGTGACCTTTCCTGTGACAAATTGTATCGCGGATGTAAACACGCCACTACTTTCCCGCCTGCAATGTCACGGTGCAGCTATGAAAATAGTCACGGCAGATTCCCACAGTGAGGAGATGAAAGGGTTATCAGGTACAATTCACAACGCCGTAATCTTTTTTTTCTCCTAATAATTTCAATATCTAATTTCAAACCCTTCCCATTCCACACAGGCCTCAATGACCAAATAGGGGCTACTTAAGAACTCACTGTCTCCCACAAAAGCTTCTAGCCTATCTCAAGACAGAGCAGCCATTGTAGAAGCAAAGGTCCTCTGAACATAACTTGGACGACCTCCAAAGAGTTGAGTTCGCCGTGAGCTGGGGAATGCGGGATGTGCTGTATAGCTTTAAACTATTTTAATGTGAAGTTGGTATTCAAGTAAATAGTGTACTTTGGCACAATTCGGACCCACAATGGTTTCCTTCAATAAATGTATGTCTTTTACAGTGACATTCAAATATTACAAATTTTTCAGTGGTTCACCAAAAACACAGAGAATCGTCTGAGGGATTTTGATCCATTATTGTATCATGGACCTGCATTATGTGATACGTATGTATGCAACCTTTGGTGTTATGTTACAAACGTATCATGTGATGTTTATACAGCTTTATATTGCTCAGAAAGAATGTTCTAATTAGTCTCTGTCTGCTAGTAATCACCTTTGAAAGCCATAAAAAAAATAAGAAAAACGTTGGCCACGTTGGAAACCCAGCCTTATTTTCCCTGTAGCCTTTGCTATTTCCCAGCATCCCCTCTGCCGCCTCCTGTGCAGCACGTGTGTCGTCACGCTCTTCCTCTCGCGCTTGGTCACAGTTGTTGTTGATATTTTTATCTGGAAGCAGCCGGAGGATATTTATCTGTAGCGAGCGACCGTGGTGACCGGGAGGCCGCTTCTCCAGCACCGATGCTTTGCCGGGGCCCACGACTCCAGCGGCCACACTAATTACTGCATCCACTCCATTCCTCCGCTGAAGACCGGCTGCAACCTAAACCATTAATGTGTGTAATTATATTGTAATGGCGTGGTAATTATACTTCTAAAGCGCGCGCACACACACACACACACACACACACACACACACACACACACACACACACACACACACACCTCTCCACAGCCCCAGAGGCAGGTAGATTCCACGCTGCTCGGTAACTCCAGATTAAAGCTGCAGATTGTTTCTGCATGGGGAGAAGAAACAGGATTAAAGACTGTCGCAGTATTCATCGACAGATCCCGCACTCCTCCGTTTGTAGGATTTGTTTTGGTTTTTGTTTGTTTTTCAGACACGATTTCACACGACGACAGCATAAATATGGAGACAATACACTGTAGGTGTGTGTGTGTGTGTGTGTGTGTGTGTGTGTGTGTGTGTGTGTGTGTGTGTGTGTGTGTGTGTGTGTGTCTATGTCCCTGAGTGTGTGTGTGTGTGTGCATGTGTATGTAACTGCATACAAATGTGTGCTTTTGTATGTATGCATGCTGTTTGAGTCCCTGTCTGTGTGTGACTTTGTGTCCTGTGTGAGCCTGTTTTTATCATGTATTATATATGTGAGTCTGTATAGCTGCACCAATGTCCTGTGCATGTGTGTGTGTGTGTGTGTGTGTGTTGTTCTTTTTTTTCATCTGTGAATATACGTGGTGTGTATGTCTAAGTGAGCCTCTGTGTATGTCTGCATGTGTGTATATGTTTGTGTGTGTGTGTGTGTGTGTGTGTGTGTGTGTGCGTGTGAGTCTGCATGTGTGTATGTGTGAGTGTGTGTGTGTGTGTGTGTGTGTGTGTATCTGTCTATGCATCACCAAGGGAGAGGGAGAGAGAGGGCCTCTCGGCGGCGCTTGAGAGAGCTAAACTGCCGTGCTCTGCTGCTCTCATTAGGCGGCTCCCACTGTGGTGCTTCATGAAGACATATGGGCAGAGAGAGAGAGAGAGAGAGCGAGAGATAGAGTGAGAGAGAGAGAGAGAGAGAGAGTGAGAGAGAGAGAGAGAGAGAGACAGAGAGAGAGAGAGACAGAGAGAGAGAGAGAGAGATAGCCCTCGATGTGGCTGCCACTGCCACCGCCGCCACCACCACCGCCGCCTCCTTGCTTGTCATCCACAATCTCGCCCCGGCCCCTAATCCGCGCTTTAATTTACTCCAGCGCGGCAGGCAAGCAGCAACTAACACTGTCCTCAGGGGTCCTCTCACTTCTGCAGCCGGTGACAAGGAATATGCAAAGGCCCAATTTCTCATTCGACTGGCTGACAGAGAGCAGTTCCGCCTGGGAACCCGCCAGTGACGCTTCCACATCCGTTACCGTCACTCATCCCGCCACCACCGCCGAGCCGAGAGCTTGAGCCGAGCCGCAGCAGTCGCACACTATTCTTCAGAGACCGCTTTATTAACATGTTGATCGGAGGAGCCATTACGGCTCAAGGGTTGTTAGTCAGGCAGGATGCGGCTATTGATTCGCCTCCGCTGCATTAAAAGCAATGAGCGACCTGCCTGCCTGCCTGCCCGCCACAGAAAAAGAAGGAGGGAAAAAAGAAAAGTTTGAAAAAGTGAAGTAGACAGACTTGCAGAGAAGCAAAGATTCCAAAGTTGTGTTTTTCTTTCTCTCTGCCTTCCACCCCCTACCCCACCCCCCACTAAGCAATCTTTTATTTCTTTTTTCCACAGTCTACTAATTTCCCCCAGTAATGCTGGGAGAGAGAGCTGCTGTTGACGGGCTGAAGTAATTGCTATCAGTCTGTCATTAGGAGCAGTTGGGCTCTGTCTCTCTCTTTTTCCCTCTCTCTCTCTCTCTGTCTCCCCCTCTCTCTCTATCTTTCTCTCTCTCTAAAGGCCTGTGCTCAGCGTTGCTTACAAATAAGACACTTAGGAGACGAGTGGAATTCGCTCCCCCAAAGCTGTGATGTATTGGATTTTTTACGGTCAGAGCAGCTCCTCCATTGCCTTTTCATTCACACTCCATCCTGAGAACCATTTTCTCTCTGTCCGCTTTGCTCTCCCTCTCCCTCTCTTTCTCTCTCTCTCTCCTGCTCTCTCTCAGCCTCTCCTCTTCTCCTTTCAGAGTATCATTTGCAATTTAATGCTCACCTGGGGTGAGCCCTGACAATAGGCTCCACCGTGAAATGGTCTCGGCCCAGCCTGCATGCCCAATGAGGGTGATGTTGAGCTATTTAGGTCATTGTCCTTCTACAATATCTACTTAATGCAACTCCATGGGAGTGGATTGTTGGAACGGTTAAAGATTCTATTAAGTCTTTACAAAAGCCACTCCATTCTGCTGTCCAGCGTATAGTGCTAGGGCCATTTCAGAGGTTGGATTTCACTTTGTGAAAAGCTGTCGCTACAAAGTGCAGCAAGAAGGCGCAGTGTTATTTTGGAGGGTCAGAGCTAAGTAACAGGATGTAATATTTCTCTGCTTCTTTAGAAGCATGAGAGAGCATGTTCTCCATGGTCTTTTCAGGGGGTGGGGGGGGGGGGTGGAGGGGACTTAAGGCATGTTCCTTGACCTGTGACAGGCAAAACATTAAATATCGTCTCTTGTTTAATTGAAAGTTGATACTCTTTTGTTTAAATTTCCGACCAAACCACACACGTATAACATTGCACTGCTCAAAGAAAACAAGCAAGGAACGAGCAAAAACCATTTCAAAACATTGGGTCGAAGGGGTGATGGTAGTTGTTATGGAGGGTATGCCGGTGTGTACTTGTTATTCTGTGTGCATGTGTGTGTGTGTGTGTGTGTGTGTGTGTGTGTGTGTGTGTGTGGGTGTGTGTGTGTGTGTTAAGGCTAAGTGTGTATTGAGTGTGTATGAGTGTGTGTGTGCACCATGGGGTGAGGGAGGTTCAATTAGATCACACTTGTTATGAAAACCTGGTTGATGTGCTTTGTATCCGTCTGTGGGAGTTTTTAAACAAGCCCATATGGTGGAAGCCACCAGCTTTGGATGGTGTTGGGTGGGTGGGTGGTTGGTATAGATGGTAGAGTGTGTGTGTGTGTGTGGGGGGGGGGGGTTGTGGGGGGGTTGAAGGGGTGTGTGTTTGGTGGTTGAGGGGGGGTTCAGGCAGGGCCAGGATTTCACACAGTCAGTATTGAGTGGGATTGAGGAGGCGAGCTCTTAAGCTGTCTTTTCAGGCACTGCAAAAGCCCTCCATCTGGCCTCCCCTTAAACTCGGGGCGAGTTTGCACAGCCCCTGACAGTCTGATTGGGCCTCCTGAAGCAGAAGTAACAGCATCAATAGTGTAAACCCTTGCCACTTGAGAGTATTACATTTCTTTTCATGCTTGACTTAATCAAAAGTGGGGAAGTGAAATTTACACCTTTTTGATGTTCTTTTTCTCCCCGCTGACTAAGAGGGCCCATCTTAACCCATTTGATCTTCACAAGCGCCAACTAAATGGCCAAATATGCCAGGCAGACGGAAACAGACGGTTGGCAGTTGCCAGTTTTGTGTGTGTGTGTGTGTGTGTTTTTTTTTTTTTTTTTTTTTTTTGCGTGCGCGCGCGAGGGGTCACCATCGGAGCACTCCATGTGGTGGGCCGTGCACCTCACAGAAGGTTCCTGTCTTCATAGAGCTCGGCCAAGCGTCTGTCTTAAGGGCTACTGTCCCACTTCTATCATTGCTTGAGCCAATATCAATCCCAGCACCCCGCAGCTCACACTGAGGGGGGGGGTTGGGGGGGGGGTGGCAGGGTGGGTGGGTTGATGGCGGAGACAAGGGACGAGGCTCATGTTTGCCGAGCGATGTCTGATTCCTAATTGTAACTTTTGTGTTGGGACACGGAGTAAATAAAAACAGTATTCCACCAAATGTCACGCGCTCTGATGTTTATATTTGATTTCGTGTGATGTGCGGATGTGTTCTCGCGGTGACACGCGAACGCCGGAGAGCCTGCAGGACGAACACTCAAACACTTAAACAGTTAATGATTCATGATCAGAAGCCCGTTGGTTGATCTCTTTGGGGTAAACACAAACAGACATATGAACAAACTTTCATAAAAGCCAGGAGGGAGAGAGAGACAGAGGGAGAGAAAGGGGGGAAGAGAAAAACGATAGAAGAAGAAAAAGCTCTTGAGTGGCATTTGAGCAGTGAATAAATATTTGATGTTGGTGGCAAAGGGGTATGGTGTGTGTGTGTGTGTGTGTGTGTGTGTGTGCGTGTGGGGGGAGGTGATGGCTAATCCTGTGTTTCACTCTTCTAAACAGGGCGTTTGGAGCCTGACGCAGGGGCAGCGAGGATGTGTGAAGATCTGCCTGGACGCGGCGGGGATCTGGAAGGCGGCTGCCGCACCGGCGCAGAGTGACAGTTGCTCCAGGAGCTCGGGGGGCTTTAATGAGTCGTCCGAGTCTGGAGCCTTCGGCTTCGCCCGCACCACAACCGCACCACGCCACGCCACGCCGCTCCACCGAGGGCCTCTGTGAGGCGTGAGCCAGCGCCAGACTTAATGGCAGAGCGGGGGTGGAGGGGGTGAAGTGTGGGGGGGGGGGGGGGGGGGTGAAGTGGGGGGGTTGGGGAGCAGGCAGTGCCAGCGATCCGGGGGCCACTGCCGAGCCTCTGTTTGCACCTCTTAATGAAGCCGGGGGCTCATCAGGCGGCTTGGCGCAAGGCCTGCCCTTCCCTTTCGCCCACCGCCCACCCGTTATGCACCACGCTCATACACACACACACACACACACACACATACACACACACACACACACACACACACACACACACACACACACACACACACAAACACACATACACACACACACACACACACACACACACACACACACACACACACACACACACACACACACACACACACACACACACACTGCATGCTCCCCAAACATCTAAACATGACGCCATCGCCACTTCTGCTGTTAAGTATCTTTTTTTATGCGCATGTTTTTTTTTTTTTTTGGTGTGTGTGTGAGTCCCACGTCTCCGACCGAGACACTTTGTCACACTGTGCAGCCCTGGCTTTTTTTAGACGCCCGGTGGTTATTCATATCAGTCCAATTTTCTCACTCTCAGCTGTACACTTAATATGGGAGCGAGGAGAAGAAAAAAAATGTGGATTCGAGATAATTAAATGCTTGTGCCCCATGGAACACAATGTTTTTTTCTCCTCGTTTAATTATTTTTATAACTCCCTGCTTTGCTCTCTTGGTTGAATATAAATTACCATTACGAGCGTGTCCATGGCAAAGTTGGGGGTGGAAGGGTTTTTTTCGGTGGGGGCTGGAGTGTGTGTGTGTGTATGTGTGTGTGTTGGGGGGGGGGGGGGTGTTGCTGTTACTTTGTGTCAGCCTGAAAAGAGGGGGCCCCTGTCAAGGCAGCCAAGACCCTGCAGAGGAACTTGTCTGGGACCGTGATGTTCCGACAGCTCCTATGTGACAAGATACATAGTTTCCATTCAGCGACAAGCAGCTTATTGGTTACTATAGTTTCCCTAATGCCCAATTGAAGGCGATGCCTAATCTCCACAGAATGGGTTAAAAGGTGCCGATGTTCAGAGCCACAAAACCACATGTTGAGAGTCAAGGGACCAGGCCCCCACAAAGCACGGCCCTTCCGGCTTTGAAGTCGCCTATCTGGGCCGGGGAGGTGGAGGGAGGGAGGCGCAGAATAATATGCCGGAGCTGGACGGGTCCACAATGGCCGCTGCGAAAACCGGAGCAGCGGGGTCACCGGCACAAAAGGAGCGAGAGGCCGAGCGGGAGAGAGCCCGGGGGCTGTGCACTGCAGCGCCATCAAACACACACACACACACACACACACACACACACACATGCAAACGCACACGCACACACACACACACACACACACACGCACACACACACACACACACGCACACACACAGTTCAGAAGCATTGCCACCAGAGCACACCAACACTAAATGTGATTACAACTCACCGGGCATTTACTTTGCCAAGAACCACCATTTTTTTTCTTCTCTCTCTCCCTCTCTGGCTCTCCTGGCACAGTCCCATCCCCACCCCCACCCCCCCCCCCCCCCCCACCACACACACACACACTCTCCCTCTCTCTCTCTCTCTCTCTCTCTGCGTGTTTGGTGCCTGTCAGCCATGCTGGGAGCCCTGAGATAGACAGAGAGGGTGAACGAGGGCAGCAGGATAAACAGACTTGCTCGGAGGAGGGCTGGCAGAGGGAGAGAGGAGGAGAGGAGCAGAGAGGAGGAGAGGAGAGGAGAGGAGAGGAAAGGAGAGGCGAGGAGAGGAGAGGCGAGGAGAGGAGAGGAGAGGAGAGGAGAGGAGAGGATGAGAGGAGAGGAGAGGAGAGGAGGAGAGGAGAGGAGAGGAGAGGCGGGTGGGGTAAATCAGAAAGGACGGAGGCCTGGTTCACAGCCCCCATTGCTCCGGAGTGGACTGGAGGAGATCAGGAGGTCAGCTTGTGTTTGAATAGACTGCCACTGAATGGCCCTGGAGTGTAATTGAAAAGCTAATATTGTTTGGCATTTCCAAGGATTACGTCTTATTGGGGCATCAAGAGTGCCGCGTTGCCATGTTTATCTAGATTTTTTTCTGCCTGTTCTTTTCTTTGCTTTCATTCTTTGTTGGGCTCTCTGGTTACTGCATGTGAAGACCTCATGCAAATCAGCATGTGTGTTTTTTGCCCACTTTGCTATATTGACATTTCCAATTTCTTGACAAAAAAAACGGACTTTGTTGCATGGGGGGAAAACTCGTAGAATGCCAATGTATGTTTCAGAGAGTTTGTTTTGTCATAGCCACTCCAGATCTTTCCAACGGACTTTTGAGAGTTTGCCACGCAGTGATACAGACGCCATTCTATTTCACCAAACTACTGTACATATGAACACCACCCATGGCAAAGCACCAATGTTTTCAGATTTGAGCAGAAACCATGTCTCTGGCTCTCCCCATTGTGTCGGTTTATGGCAGATTTTAAATCAATTAAGTATGTAATTTGTAACAACTGCTCAGGCTGCTCCAGGCCTAAACAATGGCAATGGGATAACTGCCCTTTAGTGAAGCATCAATGGGCTTACAATGCGCTGAATTAGCTGGCATATTAATGACCAGACGCACTAACTCTCCATTTTCCTCTACTCAAATCTGCTTATGCAAATGGACCATGAATCCAGTTCAAAGCAGTGGCTTTTTAAAAGGGAGACCCCCCAACCCCATCCACGCCAGGATCTCTCTTTCTCTCGGCTGCAGAGCAGTGCTCCTGGAAAGAGAAAGTGACATGAGAAAAGTTAGGACACTTGTCTCTTTCACTCTCTTTTTCTTTTGCTCTGTCTCTTTTCTCCCTCTCTTCCCCCCACTGCATAACATGATCCAGTTATCATGTGTCTCTGCTGGTAACTTGCATGATTCGGGCTATTGAATCCGAACCCTCCGCTACAAGGGAGGAGGAAGATTATCCTGCCAATTGTGACAGTGTGTTCCAAATGTGGCATTCAGCAGGGGGGAATGCAAGGACCTATCCAAGTTCATGCCCCTGCTTGAAAAAGAGAAAGGGTGGGGGGGGGGGGGGGAGAAGAAAAAACACTCTGTGGTTTGGAGTTGAAGGAATAGAATAATCCCTTCACATTTGTTAAAAGGGACCCTAGCCCCCACTACACCCCCCCCTCTTTGTGTCCTTCAAGATGAATCTAAAGGGCTCTGTCATAATGGCCCGATTGAAATGATATCTTTGACCACAATAGATCTGGCATGTTTCTATGGACAACTTAAAGTCTTATTGTTCCCCATTATTGTATTTGCTGTTTGAATACATGCATATACATTGAATTAGGGGGTTTTGTTGTTGCTGTTGTTGCTGGTGTATTACATCTTGTTGTGAAATATGAAACATGATTATGTGCTTTGTGCCCTTCCCGGTTATAATGCAATTACATAAATGAATAAACCACATTGTAGAGACCCGTACTTAGGCATGCCGGGGCGTACCAAACAGCTCTGCTACAAAAACAACAGCTACAGTACATCATCATCATGACCATTATAATTTTCATTATGATTCTCATCATCGGCATCGCGACTCACATCATTTATCATTTCGAACAGCGTTGATCTGTCATGTTTTTACTCCCGACTCAAAAGAAACGTCCACAAAACACATTTTCCATAGTGACGGCGGCTCTCTTTTGGACATTCACACAGATAAGCCCCGACGTCTTTGAAGTGAACTGTGTGTAAACATGAGAGGTCTTTGCTCCGTTGAAAGGCTCCTTTTGTGACTCATGCCAGGTACCTGTAGGTCTCTTTCACTGCCACTGGACGTGTGAGGCTAACACACATTTCAGAGAAAGAAAGAAAAAAAAAAAGAAACACGTCTGATGTCCATCTATTATTACCTGCCGTTCTTTTGTCCGTGCACACCACTCCCCTCCATCCGCGATATCATTTATTTGCTCATGTTTCCCAACAACTGTTGCTCTAGTGTGACTCAAGCGGTTTTATGGTCTCTGTATCCACAGAGCTCACACTGAGTCCTTTGTTATCCTCCTTGGGAGTTGCCAATTAAGTACAAAGCATTAATTAGACAAAAAAAGAAATCTAACATCCTATTCACACTCATAAAGGCCAATTCAGAAGAGCTATTTATTACTCCAGAGTTCATTTCACACGATTCTGGAGAGGGGCCAATGCCCCGAGAAGCTCTGTTGACAGACAAAGGGCCATGGTTCACCGTAGGGTGTAGTGACAGCGTTGAAAAGGAACATTGCAGGACATCTCCTGGTCAATGGTTTGTAAAACAAAAGCAACGGGGACATTCTTCCTTCTGTTTTTAGAGACCAGGGCCCAAGCACCAGCAGTTATTTTGTTAACGCAGACAGAGCCTATAGCCTTACGTGTCCTGTTAGTAGCCTACTATAGAATGCATTGTATTTACAAATTTTGCATGTAAGTATGTTTGTATGAAAAGTTGTGGCTAGTATTTATGCTAATATCTCCCAAACAACTAGGGTTTATATTTGAAGCTAAATGTTTGTAGATTTATTATACTACAAACTATACACTTACCAATGAACCTAAACTATATGGTATTGATTTATATAGTATCAAGTATTATGACATTTTATTGGTCAACATCTACATTTTTTTTACAATTTTCACATATCATGTGTGCATGTCTGCATGTAAATGTGTGTAAAGATTATGACTTGACATGGCTGCCAGATTTGTAAAAATGGCTGTCAGCATATTTTTGTTATGTCCAATTTCACCCCAGACCCTAACCTCTGTCCTTTAGTCAGCCTAGTGATATCCTGCAGGACATGCTTTTTTTTAACACAGGTTTCACCCCCTACACACACACACACACACACACTCTCTCTCTCTCTCTCTCTCTCTCTCTTACTTAAGTCACTCATAATGGTTGTGTGAAATCCCAGAGAGAGCACAGCGCTCCAATAGGTGACAGATCCTCCCACTCCGTGAAATTCCCCCTGCGATAATTTGTCTTTGTGCTGACGGGCCTCTAGTTCCACGCGACGTGGGCATAAAGGGAAGGAGGCCGGCCCGCTCCTCATCACCTGCCATCTCCGTGGCCCTCTTGACACCCGGAGCCCCCCCCCCCCCCGACACCCCCCCACCCACCCACCACCACCACCCAAACCTCACACCCACCCTCTTAGATCTCTTCAGCAGGAGCTGTCTCCTCGGTTGCAACACAACCAAATAATGGAGCTTGTCACTGGCCCTGCGTGCTTTGTTTTTTCAGTGTGGAGGAAAAATGCAAAGACTCCATTGTAGTCATTAACTTTCCCATCCTTTTTCCCCAGACCCGCTGCTGTTTGGAGTTTGACCTGTTTCAGAGGGAGGGACAAGAGGAGGAATTTTTCTTGAACTGAGACAATGGAATTCCTGGGCTTTTGCTGCCACAGTGCAGTGTGTGTGTGTGTGTGTGTGTGTGTGTGTGTGTGTGTGTGTGTGTGTGTGTGGTTGTGTATGAAAGAGAGTGTGTGTATGAAAGAGAGTGTGTGTCAGAGTGACAGAATGAAAACAGACAGGATGTCATAATAACATGACATTAGTGTGTGAATATTCTAGTGATTTTGACCTTTTTTTGCAAAGGCTGCCATTGTGTGTGCCTCCTGCATGTTTGTGTATGCATGTGTGAATATGTGGATGTGTTTGTGGATGTGAATGTGTGAAAGTTGTGTGTGTATACATGTACTGAGTGCCTGAGTGTTTGTGTGCACACATACAGTATGTGTGTGTGCAAATCTGTGTTTATGTGCCTGTGTGTAGTGTGTGTGTGTATATGCGTGTGAGAGAGAGAGAGATTATATGTGTGTGATTATATGTGTTTGTGTGATTCAGTATGTGTGTGCAACCAAGTGAGTGGGAGGTGTCTTTCATCAGATAAATCTCAGGGAGGTCATCAATCAAGGGGCCTTCAGACAGGCATTTTGTCTGGGCCCTCTACAGATGTGAACACGCTTAATTATTTGTAGTGTAATTAGCCGTCGGAGCGTCAGGAACATGTCAGCCCGGCGTCAGCGGCCTGGGCCCCAGAGGCTCGGAGCGATGGGAGCAAGTGTCACTGGGATGGAGGGATCGGCCTCAACGATGAAGGATAGAGGCAGGATGGAGGGAGGGAGAGGGAGTGAGGGAGGCAAAAGGAGGTGTGGACGCTCAGTGCAAGCTGGCAGGACCTGCTGAGAGAGGATTCATGGCTGTCCTGCTGACCACCAGGGTGTCCATGGCTGCCGGGGTTTATTTGACTTTTTTAAAAAACACAGCTTTGACTCACAAAGGGGCCTCAAGGCTGGCCATACTAAGGGCTCAATCCCCAAACGCTTTGGTGTGCTATGATCACGCTAAACTAAAAGAAAGAATAATCAAAATGATTCTCTGTACACGTTTTTGGGCATTGCACATAGAACAATGTTCATAGCACTCAAAAGCTTTGGAGACCAGATCTATAACTGTTTAATCCACCACTGAAATACAAAGAACAAAAAGAATGTTTGCAATTGTCTTTGTATTTTAACCTAAAACAGGGCCTTCACAAACCGGGCGTAACAGAGACTACAGGACCAAAGCTGTCATTTGCTGCTATGTTGATCTATTGTGTAACGGACGGGC
>NW_027468630.1:8409528-8429528 GCF_046254945.1 Alosa pseudoharengus | reverse complement strand
GAGAGAGAGAGAGAGGGAGAGAGAGAGTGGGAGGGAGAGAGAGGGAGAGGGAGAGAGAGGGAGGGAGATGGAGAGAGAGGGAGGGAGATGGAGAGGGAGAGTGGGAGGGAGAGAGAGGGAGAGGGAGAGAGAGGAAGAGAGAGAGAGGGAGGGAGATGGAGAGAGAGGGAGAGGAGGGAGAGAGAGAAAGAGAGAGAAGCATAGAAGGAAAAAGGATGAGAGAGAGAGATGGAAAAGCATAGAGGAAAAGAGGAGAGAAAATAAAGGTAGAGACACATGCAAAAAAGGGAGGGGTGAGTGACTGGCACAGAGAAAGAGAGGTGCAAGAGAAAGAATAGAGGGAGAATTAAAGAGAATGAGAGGAGAGAGAGAGAGCAAGCGAGTGAGAGGACAAACGCTGCCATAAATTACACCTGGCCCCTTGCGTGGCCCATTGTAGGCCGATTGACCTGCTCCAAACCGAATTCCATTTTCTCTGCTCCCTCCTTATTTCTAATTTACATTGGGATCATATACGTCTGAAAAATGATATCATAAAAAAGATGAATGTACTAATTACGTCTCCTCTTATCTCTGCCTCCCCCTGTTCCCAGGCCGTGTGGACCGGCTCGCCGCAGCATGTAAGTATGTCACTTATTTCATTGTGACAGGCGTAATGTATTCACAAAAGTGCACCATAAATACAAGGAGGTTCAGGTTGGCCACCTCACCCTCACACTCCCACACACACACACACACACACACACACACTCTCTCTCTCACACACACACACACACGTGCTGGGTGCTTTAGTGTGTGTTGTGTGCCCCCCTGTTCAAATGAATGGAGATTTGACAAACATTTCCACAGCCAAATTACCCTTGGTGTCAGTGTGAAATTAGGTTCTTGACCCGGCCTCTGATGCAGGCTTATTTTTCTACATATTTTCCCCATCGATTTTCATGCATGGCAGTTCACCAGCGCGCAGTCATGGACCAGGTCGCCATCTCTCTCACTCAAGTGTTTGTGTGTGTGTGAGTGAGAGTGGGTGCACGTGTGTGTGTGTCTGTGTGTGTGTGTGTGTGTGTGTGTGTGTGTGTGTGTGTGTGTGTGTGTGTGTGTGCTTGGAGGTGTGGGAGGGGGTAAGTGGCATTTTAATACACCTGAAATGAGATGGCACTTGTCATGAATATGCTAAAGTAGAGCTGTCACCACACACAGAGTGATATCCCGCGCCGTGAGGCGAGAGATAGAGAGAGAGAGAGAGAGATAGAGAGAAAGAGGAAAACCGGCGGCGTTTGACTTTGGATTGAGCGGCGTAAGGACACAGGGCATATTCTGCCTGCCACCCGGCATTTAACAAATAGGCTCGTGGGTAGTTCAAACCCGGAGGTCCACTCACCAACTCACCTGCTCGCCCGCCCGCCGTGCCTGCCTCGCGCTGGAGCCTGGCGTCAGAGTCGCCCAGCTGACCTGACGCATGGGGTTCGGTGCAGCGGCCGTAATGGAGTGCTTGTTTCATTATGCAGTGTTACAACCCACAATTATCTGTCATGTCTGTGGTGACTGGGCCAGCGGGCCTGTTGTGTCCTGTCGGAACACATAATGAGCCTGTATCATTACTCTACTCAGGCTAATGACATTACGCCACGCAAGACATCCCTGGACTTAGTCCTCCAACCTCAGGACAGGAAGCAGATTTATGTACACACATGAGGGGAGACAAGATTACGGGTTACATCACACAGTAGTAGAGAAATCAGATAAGCGGCCTCCATCATATCATTACGATCGTGATATTTACAGATAAAAACGTCAGCACAAGAGGCAAGGCTACATTTTCGGACACGGAGCTTATAAATAGAATGATACCCGTCCAGCGTCCATGAAATGGTTAACTGCCCATTTCCAAGGATGATGGTTCTCTTTGTACATTAAGTGGCTGCTAACAAGGATCCTAATGAAAGCCTTTTCTGATGTCCATCTGACCTCCAGCACCTGCAGAGGCTGGAGTTTATAAAAACACGGTCACCCTCACAAAAGACGGCTCATTGTGGCTCGGCTGTGGTCATTGACCAGCAGTGTCAAACAGACATTTTGTTTTCTCGCCAAGCCTTTTTAGTCTTTTCAGGTACAAATCTGTAGCTGTAATAGGCTGTGTGAGACAGCGTGCTTAACCTGCCGACACAAAGAAACCACTTAAGCCGTTCGCCTTTCATCCCCCTCTCGCACAATCACTCACTTTACATTTGAAATCAATAATGGGGGATGGCGTTGACCGTAGGTAACTTCAGGGAGCTAGCAGGCGGCATACCAACACCCCAGGCCTCCAGGTGTTAAGTGTGTGAGTGTGTGTGTGTGTGGGGGGGGGGGGGGTAGAGGGGATAGGAATGTACTTATATGTTTTTTTCTTCTCATTGCCTGTGTGTGTATATGTGCGTGTGAGAGAGAGAGGGGGAGAGAGAGAGAAAGAAAAGGAGACAGAGAGAGATTGTGTGTGACAATGTTTGTGCTCATGCGTCAGAAACCACACACTCCGTTCAGTGGATGCCATTCAAAGAAGGTGGCCCCTCATCCCATAGACCCTCCCCCCCATTCCACAGGCAGCGTGGCATGCCAGTGATGGGTGAACGCAAAAGCCCCATGGAGCAGGAGGACGGCACCACACAGCCAAGACCAGAGGGGGTTGCTCCAGGCCGCATCCCCATGGGGCACACACCTGGTGGGAGAGGAGCGCAGAGGGGAGAGAGAGTGGAAGAGAGAGAGAGAGAGAGAGAGAGAGGAGAGGAGAGGAGAGGAGTGGAGAGGAGAGGGGAGCGGTGGCGGTGATTAATGCCGCCTGTTTAGGGTGCCGTCATCGGCGGGAGACGGACGAGGGCTCTGGGTGATGGATGGCAGGCGGGCCGGGGGCTGATAAGACATGGCCCATGAATCTGTTCTACATCAGCGGCTCCTTTGATCACTGACAGAAGTTCAGAGATGGGCCTGTGCATCTGTCCAAACAAACAAAACAGCCTCCCCCAGCCCAGCCCTGCCCAGCCCAGCCCACTCCAGTCCACTCCCTCCATTCCTCCTCCCCTCTCTCTCTCTCTTTTTCCTCTCTTTCTCCTGAATTTGGCTACTCTCTTTCCCTCTCTTCCTTCCTCACTCTTTCCCCCTCCCCTTTTTCTCTTCCTCTCTCCATTTTTCCTCCTTCTCCTCCTGTCTCTCTTCCCCTCTTTCTCCATACTTTCCTTACTCTCTTTCTCTCTCTCCTTTCTTCACGCTTTCCCTCTCCCTCTCTCTTCCAGAATCTCAGGTCACTCCATCACTCATCAGCTGGGGCGTTGAGAGTGAGGCCTGCACATCTCCGGCGTGTGAACCGTGGCTGGTGCAGTTTTTAAAGCACCCCTACACACACACACACACACACACACACACACACTCCTCCCCTACACACACACACACACACAAAAAAGGGCCGGTCTGGCCAATGACAGATTGGGTAGATAAGAGATGATCCATGAAAGCCGATAGGCACGCTGACAGCAGGAGAGAGGGGCCTTGGCCCCGGCCCCACCGGCCCACGGGCCACATTGCTGAGGCTGGGTGCAGCTGTCAGAACCAAACATCCCTCTCTCTCTCTCTCTCTCTCTCTCTCTCTCTCTCTCTCTCTCTCTCTCTCTCTCTCTCTGTATCCCTCTCTCTCTCTCTCGCTCTCTCTCTCTCTCTCTCTCTCTGTATCCCTCTCTCTCTCTCTCTCTCTCTCTCTCTGTATCCCTCTCTGTCTTTCTTGTTCCACCCCTCTTACTCACACACACTCTCTTCTGCCCACTGGCCTCTCTATTTCTCTCTTTCTTTCTAGTTTTCTCTCCCCCCTTCACTCTCTTCTCTTCTCTGCGTTGCACTCTGTCTCTCTCTGTCGTGCCACCGCACTGACGTCATTCAGCTATACAAGGCTCCTTCACTCATCCTTTCGTTCCCTCTCTCTCTCTCTCTCTCTCTCTCTCTCTCTCTCTCTCTCTCTCTCTCTCTCTCTCTCGCTCTCGCTTCCTGAAGTCACTTAACACCAGGCATTTGCCACTCGGGCCTGAAGTTCCACTTCTGGGCAAAGTATAAATAAAGTTTCCCCTGCTGACCCGTGCACTGCCTCAATCCGTGTCCATCATAGGACTTCCCTGCACTCCGTAGGAATGTCTTCTAATTCAGTACCACAAATATTGACGTAGACACACAACCCGTTGCGTGATCCCCCTCCTCCGCAAATGGAGTTCTGTGGTCAAATATGTTAAACACGATGCGGGTCTATTTTAAAATGGGATTAAAACCGCACTTCTTACACCGAATTGCAGCACTGGGGCGACAGTGGAATCAGTATTCACATAATGAGCGCCGGTCTTGAAAACCGATACAGAGGGACTTCAGGGGAACGGCGAGATATGAAAACAGACGGAAATGATCTGTTTAATGTGCCGCATATTTCTGCAAAAAGCCTCACTTGTCACACTTTTGCTTAACCATCTTTTTTTTTCCCTCTCTGTTTCGACAATTCTCTAGATAGACATACAGCGGAGACGGAATCACAGCCTTACAGTAGAACAGCAGACTTTCATGTACTTCCCCAGTCGAACACAAGTCCACACTGTTCTAATTTCATATCCTCAAAAGATACTGCAGAAGAAAAGAGGGAGAGAGAGAGATGGGGGGAGGAAAGGAGGGAGAGAGGAGCTAAGGAGTCCCTTAAGGGAACGAAAGGCAATAATAAGCTATTTAATTTATATTTGAAATTATTTTATGCTCAGCAGATACACTGTGGGTCCTTATTGGTATTTAAATGATTACCAAATTATATTAATCCGTTTTCAGAGGAAATTTTCCAGATCCTCATTTGAGTGGCTAAATGAGGACATCTTTTAACTGGAAATTACAGCAGCAAGGGCTTTTCCCTTTCATTTCCAATTCATTTAAATGGTTCTCATCCCTCACTTTTGAGGTTTGTATAATTTATTGTGCATAAGTACGTTTCTTTTTTCTTTTCCGACGGCTATTTAAATCAGTCGAAATCCGTGCAGTACAACAAGGACTGTTTTTTTTTTTTTTTTGAAGTGTCTCTGCTAGTTAGCATGTGACTAGCGGTATGAATGACGTTTCACCTCCTCAACAATGGCCTCGGCGGAGACCCCTGTTCTCCGGGTTTAATTGGCACATAAGTATGTAATCGTCTGCTATGGTCTTAATCTCATTTCATTATAAGTAGCTAGTAGCTATCTCTTTCCCCGGGTCTCTGACTTCCTGGCTCTTTCCTTGCCGAAAGCTTTCTTTTAAATTCAAGAACACATGGTGGCAAAAAAAAGAGAAAGATCTGCGACCTTTTAATGAAAATGCCAGTGGTCATGTCATAGCGGAAGAGAGGAGAAGTGTATATCTGAAGAGGAACCTTTACCTGATCGAACCTGAACTTCCAGCATAACAAAGAGGGCCCAGCGGTCAGCACCAGACTGTGATAACTCTTTTCAAGTCGGTGAGCCTCGCTGAAGGCTTTTCTACCTCAAAGGCGGTGGAACGTGGAGACAAACCCAATGACGTTGAATGTTGTTTTCATCTATACGGTTGGGTGGGGGGTGGTGGTGGTGGTGGGGGGGGGGGTCTACAGCCGTGCATGTTTACCTGCCTCTTCTCCCTCCTCTCTTTGTGTGGCGTGTTTTCCTTCTGTCTTTTTTTTTTTTCATGTTTGTTTCCCCCCCCCCCTGGTTTTTATTTTTAGCAGCCTGGCGAGGCGCGGCGCGGCGCGGCGCGGCGCGGCGCGGCACAGCGCGTCGGTGAAGAGAGGCATCAAGGCGAAGGTGGGCTTTAAGAAAACCTGACAACCTGACGCCGGGCTTCATGTGATGCCTCCCAGATCAAAGCCTCTCGCCGGGCGCGCTAATTTGAAGTCCAGTGCGGTGATTATCGCAGAGCATGATTACTGCACAATGGCACTCGCATTAATCACATCACTCAGATTATTCTAATTTGATTTGACTCAATTATGTCTACACCCCCACCCCACCCCTCCTCACTGAGTCCCTCTCTCCCTCTGCCTCTCTCTCTCTCCCCCCCATTCTCTCTCCTTCCTCCCTCCCTCCCTTGTCACCACGTCTCCAATAAAACTGTCAAGAGTCTGACTGCGGCGTAGTTAGAGAATGACATTTAAAAGGCTACAACATGAGTGACAGAGCACTTGCAGTGAACGAGAGACACAGGGAGAGAGATAGAGAGCGAGGCAAAGAGAGAGAGAGAGGGGAAGAGAGAGGGAGAGAGAGGGAGGCCCGTGTTAATGCTTACAAATGACTAATGTATCCCCCCAGCAGGTGCCTTGGTCAGACTAACCGGATAAATATTGAGATTCTTCAGAGCACAGTAGCGTGTGAAATGAGACCCAACTGTTTCTAATGTACTGACGGGCTGACAGGCCCCGGAGCAAGGAGGAATTCCTCCTCTCCCATCATTTTACTCCGCTAAATGACCTGTGAGTGAATAGGCAGCTCATCTCTCTCTCTCTCTCTCTTTCTCTCTCTCCCCCCTCTCTCTCTCTCTTTATTATCCTTACTGTTTCCCTTCCTCTCTCCATCTGTGTGTGTCTGTTTGATTGTAGGAAAATATATGTGGGTAGCATCCCATTTGACATGCATATGCCATGGGAATTTAAGGGTGGAACAACAGACCATGTGTCTACATCACATTCATCCACACAATGTACAATAACAGGGCACATTTACCTCGTGTCAGCACATGCGGTCTCAAGTAACGTCTAGTCCACACAACTGAATGTAGATAAATGTTTGTGTTTGAGTGAGGGAAATGTATGTATGTGTGTTGTGAATGTGTGTGTGTGTGTGTGTGTGTGTGTGTGTGTGTGTGTGTGTGTGTGTGTGTGTGTGTGTGTGTGTGTGTGTGTGTGTGTGTGTGTGTGTGTGTGTTGTGTCACTACACTGCAGAGGTGTTCTGTACAGCGATGGCAAGCTTTTTTGTGCAAAGGTTATGTCAAACTCCACCCCTGTTCTCAACAGTCTTTTTCTCTCTCTGTCTCGCCATCTCTCTCTCTCTCTCTCTCTCACACTCTCTCCCTCTCTCCCTCCATTTTTCAGCATGGTGATGAGGAGGAAGATGGGGGGGGGCTTCCATGCCACTGTCTAATGCTCTTATGTCGCGGCTGCACAGCAAACTCCCTAGGCTCTTCACACAAGAGCTCTTTATCATAATCACGATTTAACACATCCATCAGGCCCGTCACACTCCACGACCCAGCTCACACTCCCACCCGCTACACCAAGGAGGTCACGGGCTACACAGCTCCCTCTCCACCGGGCTCTGGAACAATGGAGTGCCCTTCTGCGCATATCTCTGCTTTTATCAGCTACAAACTAATGTACGGACGGCGTAATTATATTGTTATGCGATGAGATGATAATTCAACAGTAAATATGTGAATAATAGCTTTTTAACATAGTTAGAAATACACACTGTGGACACTGCAGCCAATAATCAGATAAAACAAATGGCGTCGTATTAAGTGAGGCCACTGTTGGCTACTGGGTATTGTAGTAGCTGGCTGGGTAATTTGTCCTTTCAAAGTAGAAACATTTTTCTGGTATTGCTGTGGCATAACACTAAGGAAATGACCTCAAATGTATGCAGTTAACCACTGGATTCATGCTCGGCCAGAGCAGAACAACCCTTCCAAGCCACTCCATGTATCATTATGGCTTTTGATCTTTATTCATCAGCCAATCGGTGCCAAGAATAGCACATCAGTGGTAACTAATCTGTGTTAGGCAGAAATCCCTGCTGATCGAGCACAATGAATATTTACCAACCACTTCTCTCAGTCTTTTCTTTTCCCTCTCTCCCTCTCACACACACACACACACACACACACACATGTACACATGCGCACACAAAGAGATAGACACATGTACATACACAGAGACAGGCATACAGAAATCTCTCTCTCTCTCTCTCTCTCTCTCACACACACATACACACACTCACTCTCTCTCTCTCTCTCTCTCTCTCTCTCTCTCTCTCTCTCTCTCACACACACACACACACACACACATGCAGTCTCTATCTCTTTCACTCACACACTCACAGACACCAGAACACGCGACTCTCTGGATGCTGTTAATCACAATATAAAAAAACTCCACTGGCCCTATTTGTTTATGGGCTTGAGCGGTTGCTGGGCTAATTTGGCTTCTAATCAGGGGGGCTGTCTGGGTTATTTACGGTTTGTCAGGGTCATCACGTCATGTCGATCTGGGAGCTGCTGGGCCCTGACAGCACCGAGCCCCATGATGGGCGTCTGCGAACCCCCACCGAAAAGAAAAACCCTCATCAAAACCGCTCTGCTGCCAAGGTCAAGGGTGGTGTCGTAACCCCCACATATGGTGGCGTCAAAAGCGAGACAAAGCCAGGGTGAAAAACACCCATAAAAGACGGCAACAAACCCCCAAAGTGAGCCACTCTGAAAGCAATGAAGGCTAATGTGGAGCTTTTGGGAGGCCACAGCAATTCCCCCCAACACACACACACACCCTTCAGGAACTAGCGTCAGGGCTGGAGGTGTCAGGTTTATTATTCTTTATTTAGTTACTTTAATATTTCGGGTTTGATTTTGTGCTGAGTCTGAGTGACCTGCACGCTCATAAAACAGTACTCATAAATTTGTACTTAACTCTACAATTTGTTTTTGTGAAAAACAATCATGCCATGTGTTTCTTCAAAACAGCCATTATTCTGCAAAGTAAATGCAAGGATAAAGGTTTTGTATATCTCTTTCTCTAGCAATGATTCAAGAACATAGGAACACTACCACATGCAACATATAAACAACATGCTAAACCAACGTAGTAAGTAAGATTAGAAGTTCAAAGAAAATACACAATATCATTGCCTTTAAGCTTAAAAGCTGTCAGAGCTTCATCACTTGCAACTTTAAAAATGACTCTCTTAAACACAATGTCTCACTTCTTGGTCAGGCTTGGTCAGCAAAGAAAATTCCCATTTGAATTCACGTCACCGAATTTTCTTAACGTCATCCGCTGACCTAACGTTCCCAGTTGCAGTAACTCAGACACACAGCACTTGACCTACATTGTGCCCCTGTGGCCACCTGACACTCTAACCTGCCAAAAATAAATAAAGGAGTGCGGCAGCGCCACCGACGCCCTCATAATTCCAGTTACAGTGGAACCTGTGTTTTAAAATAAAAAGCGGATATATTTAGACCAGGAGAGTAGCAGGTCTACCACCCTGTTGAAGTGACCCCAGGGAGCCCCCGAACCCCCGAGTGGGGACCCACCCAAAATCTGGTGGGCCGTTGGATGTGACGTGCGTCATGCTCCGTTTGCACAGGGGCTCTACCCCTGGGGAAACGCCGGTACATCCTCCTCACACACAATGGAACTGGCCCTGGTGCAGGAGGTGCACAGCAGGCCTCCCTGTGATACGTACACACACACACACACAGACACAGACAGACACACACACACACACACACACGCTGACACACACACAGACAGACCACCCCCTGCCTTGGACAGGAAACTCCGCCAGCCACCCCTACTCACCCCCACTGACACCAACAGGAAGACTACCCGGCCAAACCTCTCTGTACCTCTGTGTGTGTGAGTGTGTGTGTATGATCTTACAGATCACTGTGTACCTATAATTCATACAGTGAAACATAGACATACATAAAAGACATATTTGCGTCCACGCACACACTCACACACACACACACACACACACACACACACACACACACACACACACACACACACACACACACACACACACACACACACACACAGCTACTTCCATTTGCAATAATAATCTCAACATAAAAGAAAGTGTACAGGAATTTTTCATTTGACATTTTTTCCCTTTTTGGGTGCATGCAAGTGGACAACAGTGAAATAGAGAGCAGGTATCAGAGCGTCTGCTGTATCCCCTAGTTTGTAATTGTTGGAAGAGACAGTGGCTATTGTGGGCTCGGAGGCATCTGCACAGGAGATTCGATAAGAGCTCCCAGCTGCAGTGAAAGAAACTCACGTTGGCCACTGTGGCAGAACAGGCAGGAGAGGTTGCCTTTATTACATTACATTACATTACATTTGGCTGACGCATTTTTAACCAAAGCGACTAACAACATGGTAAACAGTTTAAGTTTTAAAGCAATTCTCTCAACAATTTTAGGACAATTTAAAAAAGGTAGAGTACAGTAAGAATAAGTGCATCAGTGAGTGCCCCCATATCTTGAGATGTCACTCAGGGTTCAACATGATTAGACACGGAACAGTTTCTCCCTTTTAGCCTTTCCTCTGCTCTGTTTACTCTCCATGTAGCAGCCCACAGTGGGACAACATTGGGAAAGGTGGGGGGGTTGTATTTCATGCTGTGGACATGCTACTCGTGCCATGGATAACAGTCTGAAGAGTAGGTATCAAAACAGCATGGGTGACGGAGGACTTTTCACTGGGGTTAGCTTCGATTGTGACCACATCACAACAAATGAAACACTATAGCAACAGCAAAGATGCATGCGGGATGAATGACGAGCATGAAAGTTACACACACACACACACACACACACACACTGTGTCAACTCCAAGACGAAACTCTAAAACGAGAAATATTTTGTAAGGGAGAATCTTGCTACTCTAAATCTGAAACAGTAATAAAACAAAACAAAAAATAACTTGTAGCGTCCAAATCATCTCTAAAGTTCAGATGAATGAATGCGGCTGAAAGTTGAAGGAAGCTTGAGCAGTGAGCTGAGCAGTGTCTGTGTGTGTGTCTTTGTGCATTGTGGGTCTCTCATTATGAGCCACTACAGATGCTTGCTGACATATTGTGGCATTGGCACAGACAGAGGGCTTGTACTTGCTGTGTTAACACTGGTGGAGCACAATAATCTCCTACTTGTAAAGCAGGTATCGTCCAGACAAAAACATGATTGTCTACATGCTAATGAGACTGGGGAGGGGTTGCTTGCAAATAGATTTAGGGAGAGACTGCATGGGTCTGGGGCTAGAGAGAGAGAGGGCGGGAGGGAGAGAGGGAGGAATGGATGAAGGGAGGGAGGCAGGCAGGAGGGAGAGGGCAAGGGGTTTGTTTTCTTGCATCACTGAGCACTGGAGAGTTGCCTTAAATCGTCACAATACAAATTAGCCCTGCCCATAGAAAGGAAGCAGAAAAAAACACAACAGATGACAAGCCTGAAGATTTAAGTCGTGCACAATAGTTTCTTCAATGTACTCTTCAGCTCCTACACACACACACACGCACACACACACACACACACACACACACACACACACACACACACACACACACACACACATACAGGCAGGCAAATGGACACACACATGCACACACGCACAGGGACAGACAGACACACACACAGACAAATAGACACAAACAAAAAGGCTGAGCCACACAGAGCCGCACGTTAGCTCCCCAGATTCCCCACATTAGGAGTGGAACGGAGAGGGAGAAAAACAGAAGTGTAGGTCTTCTCTAATGAAGCAAACTAAGATGCGAGTCAATAGAGCAATTCATTAACAAATCAAAGTCCCTGTGGAGGCAGGCTGACTGGCAGGCTGGCCGTGTTTGTGAAAGGCCTCCCGGAGAATGGGGCGCCCATATGCTCAGGGTCAGGGTGGCGCCCCACGCAGCGCCGCTCACCATTCAGCCGACACACACGGCCGTTAAGGTCACCACTATCTGACGCGTCCTCAACACACACACACACACACACACACACACACAGAGAGAGAGAGAGAGACACACACACAGACACACACACAACAGAATTTCCATATGGTCCGTGAAAATACATGCGCTTTGCTGTGCCGCCACTTCCCACGCTCCTCCTCAAACCCCTCAACCCCTCCCTCCCTCCCACAAACACACACCACACACAAACACACACACACACATCACCGCCCCCACCCCCAAGGTCTATCCCTCTGCTCCAAGCACTCATCCTGAGTCCCAGAGTCCTCCAGCCAGAGTTTAAAGTGAGAGCTAGGGATGGCTTAGAGAGGTAGGAGACAGATGTGGGGGGCTGAGGCTTTCAGACAGCCACCATAAAGTCAAGTGCTCTTCACCGTGAGGACGTCATTCCAATTTCAAGCACATCGCCCGCAAGTTACTGTCTCTCGACTGTTTTGTGGTTGTTGTTGCTTTTTTTCCTGCTGAGCCCTCCACATTTTCCCTCCGCTATTATGACCAGCTTGCTCCTCCACTTTCTACTGTCATAGCCCCACCACCGCCCCCACCCCCACCCACCCCAAAACATAATGCACCTTTCACATGCCAGCGTTGATGTCAGACCACAAGAACGTGAGGGCAGTGCAGATGACTGTCTGCGAGTTAAAAGCCCTTTGAGGCCGCACTGACCCGCTGAAGAGGATTGCTGCATCGAGGGCCCTTCACATGACTCTTTCAATCCCCCCCCCCCCCCCAAATAAAGCCTTTTACGGGGCTGAGAGTGGCCCCTCAGATGCAGCGCTACGGAGCCCCTCTGAAAAGCCCAACACGATTGTCATGGATATTACACGACGCGGGCAACAACAGGCCGCGGAGACAAGTGTCGACGGCGAACAAAACTCGAGCAGACTTTTTTTTTTTTTTTTGCACAAGCCAGGGCCAGAAAATGTTGACAGGCTACTGAATGGGCTGTTTAACCCTTTGAAAGTGAACGGAGTGGGTGTGTGTGTGTGTGTGTGTGTGTGTGTGTGTGTGTGTGTGTGTGTGTGTGTGTGAGGGGAGTGTGGGGGTAGGAGAAACAAACACATTCTGATAGACTTTATACCCACTGGGACACCAAAAAGTACACTAAGCCATGCCACAGGAGCTGGAGAGAATGAGCGAACGAGTGAGCGGGAGAGAGGGAGGGAAAAAAGATAAATAAAAAAAAGAGATTGGAGGAGTGGGAATGGGTTCGGGGCCCACATCTCATCAGGCCAATGTCTCTTCCATTTCCAAGCTGTGCAGCTCCTGCTCGGAAAACAAGAAATGATTGATCGAAACTCTCGCACTACAATACCAATTTTGAGAGGGTTCACCCTAAACATTGGTGCCAATGTATTTCATCAGGGAGACAACACACACGGTATGTTTTGAAAACGTGACAGGAATGTTAATCTAAACTGCAAAAACATTTTGAGTTCCTACACTTACCATATATGTTTACATGTGAAGGATGAACTGATCAAAACACTTCATTTAAATAAATAATAACAATAAAAAACATCTTATAAAACATTTTAATGGCTTGTGAGGTAAGGTACATTACCTTTCCTATTTAAGCAGTGTCTCTGTGTGTGTGTGTGTGTGTGTGTGTGTGTGTGTGTGTGTGTGTGTGTGTGTGTCTGTCTTGAGGGGTGGGAGTTCCATCCTGAACTGCAGAGGTGGCGTTTAAAAATGTAATTTAAAATGGTAATGACGGGAAATGCAAATGCCCTCACTTGGTAATTAAACTTTGCTCTAAAATAGATATTGCTGCGGCTGATTTAAAAGTGGGGCATGTGACAATTACGGGGCTGTTAATTGCGAAACTGCTCAGCATTGCTAATTGTTCGGCAGACGAGGGAAATGAGTTGTTGGCACAGGCACTCTATCAATGTGACGAGCTCCGCTGTGGTGGAGCGGCGCGGCGTGGCGGTCTCACCTGTGTGCAGCCATCCCTTCCCCTCACCTGGCCAATGATCCATGCCCAGGCAGGCTGGCTCTCGCCACCGTGTCGCTCACGCAACGCCCAGAATACCAGGAGGCCCCTTCTGGTAGTCAGCTCCAGTGCCACAAGGAAAAGGCAACGACTGCATCAGCCTACTGGTAGCACTGTTGCAATGCATGTATATATTTGTGTAAATATTCTTCAGCAGAGCTGCCCAGGGATACACAACAACTTTCAGTAAAAACTGACAATAAAGTTGTATCACACTGTAAGCAAGTGAGAGGAGTGGGTGCGTGGGTGCATTGTGATTCTGGATTGAAGGTGCTCTCTCAAATATGCTCACCGTGAGCATATTTGAAGCTGGTTTTGATTCCGTCTGTAGTCTGAAGGTGGTAAAACCACCATGTTGGACTGGTACAGTTCAAATATTACACACAAATCCTCGCTGCCAGGGATATAGTTTTGAGACACTTTTGTGATTTTATTTCAAAGTCTAGTATGAAAAGGAATCTGTTGACTTTGTCTGTCAAGCATGTCTGCTAAGAGATGAGAGGCACTGAAGGAAACCTCAAACCCTTAAAAAATCAGGAGGGTTTCTAAGAAATGCTTAGCGCAGCTGAAGCGATGCCGCTTTTCTAGCACCTTCCTTTTCTTTACGCTGAGACAAAAGACTAAACTTCCCCAGAAGAGTTCCGCCCTCTTGAAGGTAATCATGAACTTTTGGAAAAAGAGGAGAGAGAAAGAGAACAGAAAAGAAAAGAAATGCTAAGAAAAACACAAGAGAAGAAAAAAAAAAAGTCAGTCGTTGTCTCGAGCGGGAAGGAATGTGCTTAGTTCAGCTCTTTCGCTGTCACCTGGTGCAGTGTGGAGTGGGAGGAGACAAACAGTCGCCATGGTGAGACAGTGTGTTAGTGTTTGTGTCAGGGAGAGTGTCAGCGGGAGGCCTGTGACAGTTGGGATGTGAGGAGCATTGAGATGTCCTTGTCTGAGAGCGAGGGGGGGAAAAAAAGAGAGAGAGAGGGAGAGTAAGGCTTCAGCCATAGGCACTGCCAATTACCCCAACAGCATGCTGATGTCTCTTCAACATGTGGAGAGGAGTGGAGGGAGAGAAGGAATACAAAAAAATGGGAATATTAAACCAAACAGATATATGTGTTTGTGTGGTAGATTGATAATAATATCTTCACGTATGCATTGCCCATGTATTTCAATGTGATATCTTATAATTACCCGATGTGTAGTCGACTTATATATCCATGGCCGCACATATAGATTAATGTCCATTTCTATATCCGATGATGGTAATTGAAGTTGGTACACTGAGTCCTCCAGCTGTTTACAGGAGATATTTGGTGAACTTTTGAATTATTTAACTGTCACACCACCCACACATATATATAAAATTAGCCAGGTACCTAATAAGGCTGTCTGGTGAGATAGGTACCCTGCAGTCAGAGCAGGCCATGTGACAAAAACAATATGCAGACAATTCTATATAAAGAAGATACAGCACGACAATTTAGGGGTTGTTTACAATTATAAGTATACCTGCATGTGGAATGGCATCAACATAGAGAAGTTTTGACAGTGATCTTCAGCTGCACAGTAACCCTTCTTATTTCTTTGTCATTATCAACACACACAGACAGCGAGAGAGAGAGAGAGAGAGAGAGAGAGAGAAAGAGAAAGAGAGACAGAGGAGAAAACACACACACACACATGGCCACCAACACAGGTGGCAGATTCACAGGAAACAGATCTAATTATGCTCGCCGTAACAATGCTTTGTCCTTACAGCGGCTGACATAGATGTTGACAAAGGCCGCCACTGCATTCTAATCAGGAAACAAAATGCTGGGGAGAGCCCCAGAGCCCTGCAGGTGTATCATTAACAAGGCAGCCGAGGACCGGGGGGGGGGGGGGGGGGGGTATGTGCACGGAAGGGGGAGTGAGGATGTGCATGCTCCTGTGACACTCCGGGGGAGAGCAGGCGGCCAGTCCACCCAGAAGATAGGGGTCCGTCGAGGAGGGGTAGTGGTGGTGGGAGGTTGAGGAAAAGGAAGAGGTTGTGGTGGTGGTGGTGTGGGGATGCTGGCCAGGGTGTCTTTCTGACAGCCCCTGTGACGCCTGGTGTCGCTGCCACCACCACCACCACCACCACCTCCACCTCCAACCACCGGCAGTGCCAGTGCGGTCTTAACGAGGAGCCTGACAGTGTGCAGCTGGGGCCTGCCTAACGAAGACGGGCGCTGCTCTGACGAGTGGGGACATTAGCGCCCGCGTGCGTCTGTCTCATTAGAATGCATCAACCCACCTTGATTTCCATCCTCTGCAAAAAATAAAAAATAAAAGCCCCCCTCCACCAGCACCCCCCCCACCTCCCCCACCTCCCCACCACTGACAGCTCTGCACCCCAGCAGCCAATTGGGGAGAGCGCCGGACCGCTGGTGGGATGATGGTGGAGGCGGCGATGTGGAGGCAGCCCGACTGCCATCGACGTCAGCCAAGGCGCTTGGCATTACCAGGGCAACGGCGGAGGGTAGAGGTCAAACGTGAGCGCGATCCTAGTGTCAGCGACGGGGTCGGGACGGGCCTTGTTAGCGGCTTCTGACAACGGACGAGCAAGCGAGCGAGCTAGCGGCGGCGCATCATCACAGTAATGAGACGTGCCACATGTTCAGCGCTAAGTAATAGCCCCTGTCTCCGCCTGTCTGTCTCTCTCTCACATCATTATGTAGGAGGCTCACTCAGGAGCCAGCCACTATTTTTTTGAACACCCCTTCTAACAGAACACCCTACCGCCCCCCCCCCCCCCCACACACACACACACACCAACTTCCACCCCAACCCCTGTCTAACAGGTTTAAAAAATTGCACATTCCGTCAATTTTACTGATTACAGTTGTCAAATCAGAGAAACGAGAGAAAAAAAGGAAACGCCACTGGATTTCTACCCATACTCACACGTCAGGGCTTTTGCCACCAGCAGTGAGCGAGCGTCACACTAAATATAGTGCCCAAACAGATCATTTGGAGGGTCTGGGAGCCACAGAGGAGGAATGCTAATGGTACTGGGGAGGCAGGCTGGGCAGCCTGGGCTACTGGGGCCTCGCTGGGGCGAGTGGCTATTCTATCAGCCGCCCCCTCTGGTCTCTCTGGAGCTCAGCGCAGGGGCCATGATGAATAGGATGATGAAGTACAGGTCACGTGTCCATGTGATCCAGTCATAACGAGGGGGGCTGGAAGAAATAATCTATCAGTCATAATCCGGGCACTCCAGAGACGTCGCCTGTGCAAGTTGTGTGTCTGAGCGTGTGTGTGTGTGTGTGTGTGTGTGCAGAGAGAGAGAGAAAGAGAGCGAAAGAGAGAGAGGGAGAGAGAGAGAGAGAGAGAGAGAGAGAGAGATTTTGCTCAGGGAGGGGAGAGCAAATCAACATATTCACAAGTCCCTTTCATTACCCCAATAACGAGGAGGCAACTGGGGATGCCCTGAACCAAGATGGCGTCTGGGTGAGCTGCATGGAAAATCTCATTCCACGTGCCTAACTGCGCTGGCTCGAGGAAATGGTGCGAGAATAGTAGGCTTTTGCTAGTTTTTTGGCAGCTGGCAACACCACTGTATTTGAGCTTGTGTGTACGTCTTTTCTCTTCTCAGGGAACTTAAACAAGAAAGGCACTCCTGTGTTGTTTTGGATAAGCACAGTTTTTGGACAAGCATGGGAGGAGATATAAGTGGAAGACCGCACTGGCAGAGTCCCGGCGCAGCCGTCCGTTTGTGGTTCGGCTGAGTAAAAAACAACACGGCTTTCCAGTTGGCCGTCCAACTGTAGATTACAGAACCCTCATTTGCATAAAGAACACATATGTAAATGAGATGCTGCCTCTGTAGGACATGGGGAAAGAGATATCCTCATGATCACCAGACCCCCTGCCCCCCACTCTCCCACACACACACACACACACACACACACACACACACACACACACACACTCCAAAAACACCCACCCCACCCCTCAGCCACTTCCTATCCATGTTGCAGTAATCAGGACATATCTGGGTGTTAGCTGATTGCAGACAAGCTGTTGGGCCTTTCCAGCGGAGCCACTGTTTTACCTAATGAAAGGCTCCCATCGAACGAGAAAAATAACATCCTAAATGATTGTTTATAGTGGAAACAAGGAGCGGCTTTTTTGGCTAGTGGGAGCCACGCGCGAGCCAATGACGACATTGTTAGCACACAGCATGGAAAAACACATAGCGCGCCGGGAACAAAGCACTAAAGCAGATCTGATCATCTTTTATTCATTATATAAACAACAGCTCTGAGCAAGAAAGAGAGAGAAAAAAGGGGGCCTAGTCAGTGACTGATCTGGTTTTGGCTTCGTTATAGATGCAATATTGCACTGTTTGAGCCGTCCGTCAGGCCAACACCTTATTTGACAGGCTGCTGTGATGTGAATTGAAGGAAGTTCAAAATGGGCCTGTCGAGGTGGCGGCCTCACTCAAGGTCAAGCCGGAGATATTGGCTAAAAAGGCAATCCCGACACGGCGGTCTGTGTAATTCAATCTATATTTGTGATATTGGTTTGAACAGTATTTGGAAAATCTAATTGAGGCCCCTTTTCTATCTGATAATCCTGGCCAAAGCAAATTAGCCCAGAGCACAAACACAGACACACACAGACACACAGACACACAGACACACACAGACACACAGACACACAGACACACACACACGCACACACACACACACACACACACACACACAGCGGATCTTCTGTCTCTCTCAGATGGTGCTGACACAATTATCATCATCAGAGTGAAAGCAAGCACTGTGTCAATCTGTTGCCTGGGACGTGCTGATTGCAAGTGTTTGGCTATTATCTCCATGATCTCATGTCAGCATCGCTCTAAATCATTAGACCTGAATTAGACTTTATAATTGCACATAGATCACAATAATGATACAGTGATCATCTCAACAATGTAGACACATGTTTTCATTCATTTTTATTCATATATACATCTTATATCGATATGGTATAAATCTGATTGTAAATAGATAATACATCTGTGTTGTAATATACCTTTTATAATGCATTAATAACTGCTTGAGTATTTGCCCACTATGATGTCAAACTGGAGTGTATCAATTCACTTTGTTGCATATTCATCCCTTGAGGGACAGCTGCTTTGCCCTACCTGATAAATAAATGTCAATCAAAGTGAAGAGGGCATTGTCTGACAAGCAAGAATAGTTTATTCAAATGTGAAAGAGGTCAGTCGAGGGTGAACGACAGTTAGTATTTGAATACATAATATATATATGTAGAAAGCTAGCCAAGAATCTTGACCTTTTTTTCACTAGCAATTCTTTCTTTCCTAACCTTCAGACTATCTTGCTATTTTTTATTCTCTTTCTCTTTGTGCGTGTGTGTGTGAGAGAGAGTGTGTGTGTCTGTTTACTCTATCTTTTTCTCTGCTTTTTTGATGCACACTACCCCATGCAAGGCATGTTCAATCATTGCCTCCCTCCATCTGTGACTTTCCTTTTTTCTGTCTGACACACACTCTCTGCTTTCCTTTCCTTTCTTCCCTCTCTCTCTCTCTCCCTCTCCCTCTCTCTCCATCCCTCCCTGGTGGCTCTGGTGAGGCAGGTCACTTTGGGTGGGGGTGGCGGGGTGGTGTGCGTGGCGAGAAGGGAGGATGCGGGGGGTTGCCGGGAGAATCTCATCGCTGCCTCCCGTGGCCCTGGCAACGGCTCTTAATTAACCACCCAGGTATTCCCGCTCCTGACGGCCCAGTGCCCGGCCGTCCATATGGCTGGACCGCTGCCGTGGCGATAATCGCCAAGGGAAACACTGCATCAAAAAGAGATCACCCGACATAAAGCTTGTGTAAATTATTTTTAATGGTTCCCTTCTGGCATGGGGGTTGCACGGTTGGGGTGGGGGGAGCGGGTGCAGTGCGTGTTTGTCATTTTAAAAAAATGGCCAGCTTGGCGATTTATTCGTCCTTGACCCGTCTTTTCCACGTACTTGCCCTCTGCCTGCTGCACTGACCCTGCTGCCTCCTGTCCATGAATTAGATACAAAAGCCATTAGCACTACTAGCAGGCTGCCGCTGCACTCACCCTCAGGCCTGCTACAGGAGTGTGTGTGTGTGTGTGTGTGTGTGTGTGTGTGTGTGTGTGTGTGTGTGTGTGTGTGTGTGTGTGTGTGTGTGTGTGTGTGTGTGTGCGTGTGTGTGTGTGTGTGTGTGTGTGTGTGAGAGAGAGAGAGAGAGAGAGAGAGAGTGTGTGTGTGTTTAAATGTC
>NW_027468630.1:8384528-8404528 GCF_046254945.1 Alosa pseudoharengus | reverse complement strand
GACCTCATTCACCTCTGCTTTGTTTGCCTTGACCCCTGCCTGCACAATATTTCCCTTCACTGAGATGGACCCACGTAGGTAGTACCTGTCAATAGCCTGTCTCATGTGAATGTGTGTGTTTGTGAACGTATGAGTGTGTCATGTGCATGTTTTCATGCCTGCGTGTGTGTGTGTCTGTGTCTGTGTCTGTGTGTGTGTGTGTGTGTGTGTGTGTGTGTGTGTGTGTGTGTGTGTGTGTGTGTGTGTCTAGGCCTATGTGTTCATGCCAGTCATCCCCGACCCAATACATCTTTTACATGGCTTTTTGGCCTAATTAAGAAATATGGGGATATGTTAGGCAGCTGAAAAGAGCACCCTGTTGACCTTCTCATGGCTGTGCGGGGTGTGGTGTGTGTGTGTGTGTGTGTGTGTGTGTGTGTGTGTGTGTGTGGGAAGGGGGGGTCTGCAGGCCTGTCGACGAAGGACCTGGCCTGTCAGTGTATAGACATCTCTAACGAGAACAATCGAGCGGCGCCCGGGCCAACGGCTTCCAGATCCACCTCATAATTGGTTCCATTAAGCTTTTAAAGGCCGGCTCTCGCTTTGGCAAAGCAACGTCCGCTCTCTCCGCTGCTCTGAATCCCTGTCTCTCTCTCTCTCTCTCTCTCACACACACACACACACACACACACAGTCACACACATACGTTCGTGTTAATTTAGCCTGACTAAATGAAGCCTGCAGCGACTCTATTTCGGTGACACAGACAGAGAAATATCATTTTCAGCAATGGCTTGTGTAATCTAAAATTAGGCCCGAGCCAAAAGCGACCCCTGAGAGGCAGGGAAGGTGAGAGGGCATCGGAGAGAAAGAGAGACGAGAGAGAGAAAGAGAGAGAGAGAGAGAGAGAGAGAGAGAGAGGGTGCAGGTCAGAAGGGAAAGAAAGTGAGAAAGCGAGAGAGATTTCTCTTCACTAACCTCTACATTCCGCCCTGTCTAAGCGAAGAGGAGGAACACACTTCCCATGACTGTACATTGGCAACCCGACATAACCCGTCCCCACCACAGGATACTGGAACAGACGCGGAGGTCATTTGCCCACACATTGCTCACCAACAAAGACAGAGAAAACACATCCCACGCAGGCTATGTTGCTGGCTGCCCTTGCAAAGAACAAAAGAAAAATGGCTGCTCACAATGACAGTGATTACAGACTTGATTTCTTATTTGTACAATGGCATGCGTCCTGCATCACTTAAAGCTCTCTGATGACCCATTCATGTTTGCGCTCGCAAGAATAAAAGGGATCGCTGGTCGCAGTTCTGTGTTCACAAACAATGAGAATGAAAAGGAAAGCTACGGGCAGGAATATTTTACACACGTCTTCATTAACTTCAAACGCTTCAACACAGCCGTTGACAACAAACACTAACCCACCAGCAGCCTAACAACTGTCATCACAGGCACAGGGTCTTAATTATACCGATTTTGAAACGACACTTTTCTTAAAACACAGTCACAGTTGGAGGGTAGGTTTACTGAAAGTGCAACGACGGAAATCTGGGAAGGTGGCTCTTCAGGAAAAACATTTCTTCCTCACAAGGACCAGCCTCTCCGTCCTGACCCACGCCAACGCGTCTCGTGGCACTGGAGTGACTGATAAATCACCTCCTGGCTTAAAGCAAAGACTGCAGCCAGTGTAACAGTTCCTAACAAACAAACAAACAAAGAGGTGTAGAACAGGGAATAAACACAGGGCCCCACATAGGCTCTTCATCTTGCTGGCTGCCATAATAAAATGCTATATGCCCTTTGTAGCTAAAAGCTAGGAAAAATTAGTCTCTTTTAAATGCTGCCCGTTTAATATTCATCAGCTCCCTATTAGAATATATGCACAGACAAATCGTCAACCCATGTGATTTATCCCTGTTTAAATTTAGTGCCGCTGAGCCAAGCGGGGGAAATTCATTATTGCTTGGTGCAATTTTCCTTGCAAAACAAAAATATTTTATTGCAACAGGAGACCTGAATGAGTGCCGGCTTTATACGAGGCAGGTTTTTTATTTCACTAAAAGCTGTGTCTCTCTCTCCAACACACCTCATCCATTTGATGGAAAATTCAAACAGAGGGTAAGCGTTTGTGTGTGTGTGTCTGTATGTGTGTGCCTCTGTGTGTGTGTGCGGGGTGGGGGGGGGTTCTTTTGCTGGCACCTCATCCTGCCGCTCTCGGAGCTTTTGTTTTGCCGTGCCGCCTTGTTCCGCACACATCAAAGAGCCTCCCCGTGCCTTCTATGGCTTACTTCTGATGGCCCGTTTGACGTCACCGCCATTGTTGTGTCAACTCTGCATTTGGATGGCGTTCACTTTTGCCTTTAGAGTTATTTTAACTTCTTCATTTCATGGAAGCGCGCACTGAAAACTATTATGGGGCCATTTCCTCCCTAACAAAGACTGACAAAGGCATATCAAAGTCCAAACGCTTTGATGAAAGTCTGATGAAATATAATAGACAAATGTCATCATTGTGCGATATCTGATGTGCCGGTTCATGATGAAAAATACCTAATAAAGCCTGTCTGGAAATGTCCTAAAAGACCCTGTGATCACGGGCGAGAACGGAAGTATAGAGCGGAGAGTTTAAAAGTTCATGTTTTAGTAGTCCGAACCTTAGCGCCCGAAGGTAGGCAGCTGCTTCGTTAATCTAGATGACTGTTTCACAGGGCCAGCCCGCCTCATATTGTGTGCCTCTGATTTATTCCTGTACTTCATAATCAAGTATTTGTTTATAGTTCAGACATAAAAACAATCATGATAATAATGTGTGATGGATAGCACCGCAGGCTGATATTTATTCCCCCATAAAAACTCGGAAGAAAGTCATCAGGATCCATTCTCCCTGACGGCATACCGGGAAGGTCATCTACTCACAAGGAGAAACAAGCTACTCCACCTCCTGTCCACCCCCCCCCCCCACCCTCATATACAGTACACACACACACACACACACATCCCCACAACACCCCACCCCAACCCACTCATGCACCACCACTTGATTTGTTTGGCTGCTTTGAATAGCCGATGAACCCGTCAAACCCAAAGTCTTGTTAAAATTTTAATAAACATCTCAGAGGCCTATCGACTGGAAGTGAATTATGCAGGCCGCTATTCGAGGCCCGGCGCGGCGCCGAGCCGAGCTGAGCTGAGCGGCACAGAGCGGGGCAATCATGTTTGACAATGTGCAGTGCAAACCCCTCAATCAGAGTACAGTCTTATTTCCAGACCGCATTAAACAGCGGCTCCATTCCATGTGTGTCAGGTGAATTTATAAAGCAGGGAGTATTATTGGATCCATTTTAATGCCACTCAATCGTGCCACCCCTCTCCACCACCACCAGCAGCATGCATGCATACAAACCCGCCAACACCCCCGCGATTCTCATAAATATGTTGGCATTATATGCATGGTGGTCCACTTCATTCTGATGCCCTCATAACTGAATCGGAAGTGTAGGGAGCTTCAGAGCGGAGATGTGATGCCGTCACTCACTCCCACACGCTCCCCTCAACAAATATGTGGACAGGAAGTGTGCGCGTTAAAAGATGAAATAGAATAAGAGAGAGATGGCTTGTTAATTTACCTTCAGAGCACAATGGAATTGAACATGACTGAGTAAAAATTTGCCACATGAGACATAAAAAAAACAATTCCCTGCCTTTTTATGATTTGGTGGTGGTGGTGTGTGTACGTGTGCATTGTGTGGGTGGGTTGTTTGTAGAGGGGTTGTCTAAAATACTCTATTTTATCTGACAAGAGGCATCTTTTGTTTGTTATCTACACTACTCACAAGCACAGTAAATATGGCTTTGAAGAGCTCTATTTTTATTTACGACATTCTCCAACACAAAGAAATAGTCAGATGTGACTACACATGCTCAATCACTTGAACAAAAGAAAACAGTGTTGTGATTGATGCCATTAAGATCCAAACACCAAAACAAAACAAACATGAAAGGAGAGCACTGAAATTTTACACACTTGTGTGTTGTTTTGGCTTGTTTTATTGACTAATGAATATTTGTGTTGACTGGGAATGGAGTTGAGTTGCATCTGCGTCGTCAAACTGCCCTGTCTGGTTCATCGGCTCCTCTTTTGACTGCATTGTTGGTACACTGATTAGTATCATCATTTCGTTGCTTGCCTGCTCCATGTTGTGGCTACGTGCTATGCCTGTTATGGCACTAAAACCTGATAGAACCTGTCATGTTGTGGAAGCCTTTATAAAACTACAATGTGCACTGACCTTCTACAACAGTCTTTCATGCATACACTTTGTCAGGATACACATATGCGCACACCCACACACACACACACACACACACACACACACACACACACACACACACACACACACAATATTCTCGACAGCTTTCAAAATGCAATGTTTGGGTCAAGCCGACTTGCTCTTCTAAGTAATTTATAATGTGCTTTACTCCAGTGTATTGCACAATCTCATTATCATTAGATTTTTGCATATTTAACAACAGTTTTTAATTAGAGGGTATTTTATTATTCATGCACATAATTTGAGGCAAGCTCACGCTGATGTTTTTTCAACACACAGACACAGACCAGCTAAATAAAAGAGTGTATGCATGCATTCTAGAATAGGCGAAAACATATACAAGCCTCTGGTCCATAACTGGCAAGTCATTCAACTCTCCACCAGAGTAATGGTTCTCTTAATTTAGCTAATAGCTATCATGTTGTGTACCTTTATGCATTCGCTAGATTCTATGCGGTGGGAGTTGTCTCTTGACGCCCCGGCCGCGAGCAGTTTGGTGTGCCTGGCTCTGTTACGTTAGCGTGCATGGCGTGGTTGCTGAGGGTACGGCTCCTTGATGTATTATTAAAATTGGAAATGGACTCTTGGGACGGCATCTAGTTATGTGCTTTCATTTGCTGAATAAACCAGGCGTTGTTTTCATCTTTCCTCATGATTGTTAATGGCGCCGTTGATGAGAGGGGTGTGTTTGTGAGTGTGTGTGCTTGTGTGTGTGTGTGTGTGTGTGTGTGTGTGTGTGTGTGTGTGTGTGTGTGTGAGCGTTTTTTTTCCATCTCTGCTTTTATCACAGAGCCCCTCTTATTATGCGGGCCAAATAGCCAAGCTGCTGATTTTGTTTTAGGTTTTCAATTAGTCATTTGACTGAGCACATCTGTTACTGGCTGGGGCCCAGACTCTGGCCAGGCCCCAGTCACCTGCTCACGGGCACTCAGGCGTGGCAGTGCGGGGGTCCATCGGGGCCCGCAGGGGCCCTCCATCAGGATCCTCCGACAGAAGAGCGTGGTGCAAATCACTTCCGTGAAGAAAACTCCACTGAAGTGCTGCACGCGTTTTTGTGTGTGTGTGTGTGTGTGTGTGTGTGTGTGTGTGTGTCTCTGTGCCTCTGTGTCTGTGCATGTCTGTGTGCGTGAGCCACCGAATGAGGCTGGCTTTCGCTCAGTGACTATTAAATATTAAATTCAGTGTCAGGGATCCTAGGCCAGAGTCACTGTGAATGTCTCTTTAATTCATAACTACCCACATGTGAAAACACATATGGAAAGAACACAAAAGCTTACACTTGGTGCTCTGGTGCTTACAGTGATGATACTGCCTTTCTTGGCATGTTTTTGACATTTGTGTACAGAAAATAGACCTCTGGAAGCACGCCATCATACACTCACCTGTTTCTACTCATATCACGGTATCATAGATTGGCTTGCTGTAGTTTTTAGCTGCTTATAGGTCTTATATTAGCATAAGATGTGCTAAAACACAGACATGTATTCCAGAGTTTTACCCTTTTCTGTTGTCTCTGTGTGTTAAGTGCAGACGTGTGGTCTGAGGCGCCCCTACTGATCCTCCATGCTGCAGGCGCATGTCCATGCATATGTCTACTCCATTATGCTGTCAATTACTATAACAAATACCAACAAAATCAACTTTACATAAAGCTCTCAGAAACATAATGTGCCCATGAAATATTCATGTCACACGGAGTAATTATACTGGTCTTCAAGAGTCACTTGCGTCTATTTTTACATTTTATTTTTTCCCTTAGCCACGGCAGTGTTCCTCTCATATTAGCCGAACAATAGAGCAGGGACTTCACGCGACGTCATTTTGCAGTCATTCGACTGTTTCCTTATGGTCAGCGATTTCCTAACGGACTTTCTGTGTCCAATAGCTCAATCAGATTAATGTTCGTGAAGGAGGGGGAGACAGTAGCAGTCTCCGGCAAATGGCAGCCAATTTTTGATTATTGAAGTTCAGGGGAGGTTCACTAAGTAGCGCTGTTACCGCCTGATCCAAAGGGGGGGTGGGGGGAGGCTCCCCAGGGACTTTAATAAAACATTTTGCTCATTGTGGAAAGTAATGACCAACAATGTAAACTTGTGACTCGACAACAGATGTTGGCATGCTGAGTGGAAACAAGGTGCTGTAAAATTAATTTCACTTGAATTATTTACTGCATGCATTACGTGCTTGAGGAAATAGACGAACATGATTGGTGGGCAACAACAACAATGCAAAAACAGAGAGGAAAAAACTGAATTCAATTAAAGCTGAAGAAGTCAGAGGGAGAGAGAGAGAAAGAAAGAGAGAGAGAAAATGGAAGGGAGTACGATCAAATGCGCTTTAGAAATCAAATAGGGATCACAGGAAAGCTGACATTGCCGCTGTGATTTATATTTAATTGGTTTTATTATTTAATATTGTCACTTCAAAGAGTGTGCCAGGAAACTTGCTGGAGATGTTTTCCAAATTAAATTAAACCAAATTAATATCTGAAGAACATCCAAGTGGCACGAATGTTGTTTTTTTTTGCTTTTTTTTCTTTATTTATTAATTTACCAACTCATTTTTACAAGCTACAAAATAAAAAGGGAAAAGTTTGATAATTAAAAGGAGATTATGCAAGCACCTGATTTCAGCCCAAACTGTCGGGGCATTTACAGCTCGGCACATCTCTGGGCCACAGACAGTCTCTCTCTCTCTCTCTCTCTCTCTTTCTCTCTCTCTCTCTCCCACACGCTCTCTCTCTCTCAGTTTTTACGGTATGCAGCCTACATATGAGCCAAGAGGCAAATGATCATGAAATGTTCAGTGGAACAAAACTAACCCCGGCCACTGGCAGGGCAGAAACATATGCTGGCAGGCTGAGGAGGCCGGCATCACCACTGCGCCTAACAAAGCCCACATCAAATGTGCTTCACGTGCTTGCTCTGCATCAAAGACTGCCTGCCTGCACCATATGGCAAGGTGAAGGCAACCCTTTTGCGCTTTTCACATACATGAAAAAAATGATTGAACAGGGGGGGAGGTGGATACAGGAATCTCTACATGCAACATTCTGTATATGAGATTTGAATAAATACTAATGGTTCTCACAGGGCCTGTGTGTGCGGGTGTGCATATGTGCGTATGTGTGTGTCTGTGTGTGTCTGTGTGTGTGTATGAGCAGGTACATAAGAATATGTGTATGTGTGTATGTGTGTGTGTGTGTGTGTATGTGTGTTTGTGCAGTCATCCTAATGCTAAGTCAGCAGCCCAGGTTGGCTGAAAAGAAGCTCTCGACCTGGATTTCCTCTTAGCCCTTAGCCCCTTGCTCTCCCATCCAAAACAGCACGTAGCTCTGGTGTCTGAGGTGGAAAAACAACAGTGATCCCATTGATATAAATATATTTCCTCCTCCTCCTCCTCCTCCTCCTTCTCCTCCTCTCCAAGGCCCTAGCTTGATTCATCCTCCTCTTGTGTTTAGGACTGTGTTCTTTTCATGCTGATGTTGTTGCATGTATAAAGGTCCCCCTTTGTTTAGTGGGAGCTCCTGCAGAACAGCTCAAGCAAGTGTGAAGTGCGAGCATACAGGAAGTGGAATTGCTCTTTAACCCACAGCCGTGATGAATTGCGCCACTTAACAATGGCGCATCCTGCGGTCGGAACGGCTGACAGCGGTGGCGGTCCGCATGCATTCTAACTGTGTGTGTGTGTGTGTGTGTGTGCTCTCGGCGCACCTCCCCACAAACAGACACACACACACACACACACACACACACACACACACACACACACACACTGCTCCTGTACAGGCGCCATGCGGCCAGAGTGTTCCACGCTCAAACCACCTTGGACAGAGAAGGATGCGCCGAGAGCAAAGCCGTCCGCCCCCCACCACAAACACTCAATATCCCTCTGCACTTCTCTCCCTATACAGGCCGCAGCAGATGCAAACCTCTGTGATAAAGGGAGTGGCTGCTGCCAGGGCATTGTGCATGTGTCTTTTTTATTCCTGGTAATTGACTCAAGGAGTGGGTAATTATAGACTTGGGTTTGGGAGGCATTCTAGCAATTACAAAACAAACTACCATTTTGCTGCTTACACTCATCCATGAAGGGCTTAAATCTGTCAGATAAGACTACACATTATGGGATGCAACAAGCTAAACTATTTGGCCACCGAAAATGACACAGCATACTTAAATGGGAGACAAATATTTCAGTGTCATCCGGCAAATTGCTTTCAAAGCGTCAACGAATTTTGAATTTGCACTTGCACTCTCCGTGCATTTTCTATATTAGCATCAGGGATTGATATGAGCTGGGCCTTGAGCCTTGATAAGCCTGCTTTCAATTCACCATACTGTTTACTGTCTGGAGCAGGAACACACGCACAATGACAGTCTGAGTGGGCCGCTGAGGGTAGCTGCCTGTGGGCTTTAAAGGCACAAGCCTGGCAGTGGCGTGGAGGCCAGAACTATAAATCAGGCTGATTACTGGCAATGGGTGCTGGGAGACTGGTGCAGACGCAGACGCAGGCACAGACGCAGGCGCAGGCCTGACGTGGTGTGGTGAGGTGGCGGGGTGGCTGTGACGGATAGGGCCGTGGTCACAGAGAGGGCACTGCTTCACTCAAACCCCCCCCCCCCTTTCTCTTTTGCAGGGGTGGCGGGCAGACGTGGTGAGTGTTGGGAGACATGGAGACGTGGCTGGCGGGGGTTGGGTAGAGGGCAGCGGTCTGGGCTGAGGTTGTGGGTGAGAGGGGACCTCAGTTCCACCAGCAGCGTCGTGCCGACACACAAAGCCTCAAACGCGGTGAAAAAGGGCAAACAGCGATGGTGATTAGAGCCATGTCAGCACCCACCCACCTCCCCCCGGCCGTGCGCGCACCCCTCCATGGGTGGTGGTGGTGGTGGTGGTGTGGGTGGGCAGACAAGCAAGCAAGCAGCCCAGTAAGCAAGCAAGCAAGCGCCCCGATGCCCTTTTCTGGAAGATCATCTGCGGGCTCCCCTGCCTCTCTTTCTCTCGTCTAAGCCAGCTTTCCTTCGCCGTGATTAATCCAATCACATCAAAATGGACAAAGTGTACAGTTTGTACAGCAACACCCAGTTTCACCGCAACATCCATCTGTCAGCACAATCTCCCCTATTATCCTCTGGATCACGACCATGACACAAAAACGCATTAGACAAAAAGGAGGGCTTGGAAATAACAAAAAAAAAAACACTACAGTGTGCCGCCACATGTCCTTAATTCTGTACCCAAGTGCCCCCTCTCCCATTCCATGTCAATTTGAAGAGTATTAAAGTTTAAATTTTGCTAACTCAATTGTGGCTCGCCGCAACTATTAAGTGTGCACATCACTTCCAGTCGCTCCCTCACAAACATATTGAGTTATATGTGTTGTGCGCCCGCAGAGAGCTCGCGATACGCGATACAGAGATGACAGTTTAGCAGAACGACAGTCAACTGTTACCCCACATGCTGGGCCAATAACAGACCTAGATGGCACTGGCTTGATAGCAGCGGACTCAGGATTTGGGTTTAACCGAGATCAGGAACAGATCCAAGCCCAGATCAGGACCAGACAGGGACCAGGTCCAATCCAGATCAGTAGCAGGTCCAATCCAGATCAGTAGCAGGTCCAATCCAGATCTGATTCAGATCCAGAGTCAGCTGTTCTCTGGGCCTCATCCTCAGACATTAGAGCTGGGTAACCCCAGCTTAAAAAAGTAGTATTGTATTAACATGTATTGGTTCTACTTGTGAACTTGCACTAATTAGCTGATCTACCAAGCTGAAGAGTTGTGTTAAATGGAATCAGCTGGTTTATGACATTGTTGGAACAAATATATGGTGGGACTTTTAATTTCTGAAGCTGGGATACCCACTTCTGCCAGCCAAACATTATGCCAAAGAGGCAAAGCACTCTGTTAACAAACTCATATACAGTTAACTTGAATAGCCCAAATTAACAGCAACATTTAGCGATGGCTAACGCTCACATGCAAGTGCAGCTTTCAGACCATTAGCTCCTCTGTTACAGATGTTTTCCGGAGACATGCTGTCAGCATGATTCAGACGCGGGGACATCTGTGTCGCCCAGGCCATGCTGTTGACTATCTTACAAGCCAGCGGAGCCTGAGATGACTGAGAGAGACTGCAGGGGCCTGGTCAGCATGCCCACATTTAAGGCCCATTAGCGCAGCAGTGACACTGTCACAGTAACAGATGTTCTGCATAGTCTCCCCCACTCCAGAAGCACCCCACCGCTGTCCCATTCACTAAAGCCCTGACAACCCTCCTTTCTCTCTCTCTCTCTCTCTTTCTTTCTTTCTTCCTTCCTTCTTCTCTCTCTCTTTGTGACTCACTCCATCCCTGAACAGCAAACAACCCAAACACCAAAACAAAAGAGAAACACAGAGAATGAATACTGCTCCGTCCCAGAGGTATTAAGAGAGAGGATTGTTTTTGTTCTTGTTTGAAACTATTTCTCACTTTGTGCGTGTGTGTGTGTTTCTGTGCTAGTATGTGTGTGTGTGTGAGGTTGTGTGTCTGTGCGAGCTCCCACATGTATTGTCTAACTCTGATCATGTGTCAGAGTGGTACAAGTGGGGGAAGTGAGGCCCGGTGCCCGGCAGGCTTTTCTGGAGCAGACGGCTTGTTTGCGTGTACTTAACAGCTCGTCACAGCTGTGTTCCTTCTGAATGTAACAGGAGAAGACCTCATCCATCAAAAAAGAGCATTCTGTTTAACCCCCCCATACCCCACCCACCTCCTCCTCCTCTTTCCAGACCCACCCAAACACACACACACACACACACAACCTCTTCTTCTTCTCCTGACCCCACTCGCATTTTTGTTCAAGTGCCTCCATTGGAAAAGTGTCAACAAACAGGCTCTGGGTCACAGCAGATGTGTGTCTGAGGTGACGGACGTGTCACTTCTCGCCTGCTTTTCCCTTTTTGATGTGCTAGCACAACCTGGTTTTTCTTCACGACGCATTTCTCTACATTTTGATTTGATTTTGCCGTTTTCTTTATTTGAAGGACAATGGGCTGGGGATATCCAGTTGCGCAGGAAACACATGAACATGATAACTTCAGCGGAGGCAGCGGGGTGGCGGAGTAGGGACGCATGTGCTTTAGATTTTGGAGCCACGCTACACTTCATATTTCAATCACTCCCGTCATGTGAAACATATTCCAAAGAAAAGCAAAAGCGCACACAGAGTTCCGGGGATTGTAAATTTGTGACTGTCACTGGAATCAAAGCGGCGCTCTGTCTTCCCCCCCCCTTTTGCACGGGAAAGGGAACGCTGACACTGTCTGTTTGGGGCTGACCGGGCCGGTCTCAGGTCGCGGACTCGGTCTCAGGTTCGGAGCGCTCTCCGTCTAGCTCTTTCCCAGCGTACTAAGTGGCGAGGTGTAAATCACGTGGCTATAGGGCCTGTCTCCCGAGCCCACAGACATAGGCCACAGCGCAGCGCAGCCGCTACCCACGAGCTCACCGTGAGGTTAATGACTGCAAACTGTCACGCCGTTTCAGCACACACCGTACCACCATTATTCACCAGACATACATCGTAACCTTTATGCATTAGATTAACCCGGCAGCCTTTGAGCGAGGTGGGTGAAACTTTCAAGAGGAAATGGGAGGCAGGCACACACACACACAGACACACCACACACACACACACACACACACAGACACACAGACAAACTTCCAGGCCCCCTCACTTTCCCTGAATCCCACTCTGTTTAGTTTCTGCACACAGGTTGTAAATGTTTGGCTTTGATTTGGGATACATGACAATAAATTAAGGGGCATTCATCAAAGCTACTTTGTTGTGCACTGACAAAAGCCACTTTCTGCATAAATTACCGCGTTTTACCGGTACACTCGCCGCAGTGCACTACGTTTGAAGTCCGGCGGCCAGGATTTATGCTTACTGCGAAAAATAAATTAGATTTATTTTCCTTAAATAAATGATGTATCCCACAAAATCAGATAAGAGTGAGGCTATATACATGGTCAACCTTGCCCTGCTCAGTCCCTGCCCTGTCACTGCAAGCGCCTCATGCTTGATCGTCCTTAAGCACACTATGTGGATATTTGATTTAGTTTATTTAGTATATTTAGTATTTAGTATTTTAGTATTTTTTTTTATCTTCTACTGTCTCTATTGTGCAGTGGAGTTTTTTTATATTTATATACTTATATTACTTTTTCTTCTGTAAGTGCATGTTGTGTGTGATGTCTGTATTCTACTGAGACCCTTGGGGATAAATAACGTTTCTATCTATCTATCTATCTATCCCCAATGGACAGTGAGACAAAAGGAGTGGAAACGTTGCGTAGGACCTGTCCAACTCAAATCAGAGGCTGCAAGTGCAGTCACTGGGAGGGGAAGCCTGTGATTAGATATGGAAAAGTCAGGAGGCGCGAGAGATGAGTGGAAAAAATGGGACACAAATCATACCTGTGAGAAGCCTACGGGAGGAAAATCGGGAAGGAATGTGAAATAAATGTTTAAATTTGACACACACAAGTGTACGTACGCATGCAAAAATATGCAGGCCTCAGTGCGCAAACACATCCGCACATCCTCACAAATGTACTCCCACACACACACACACACACACACACACACCCACACGCCACACACACACACACACACGCGTGCCCACACGCCACACACACACACGCACATGCACACACACACGCCACACACACACACACACACACGCCACACACATGCACATGCACAAACACACACACACACACACGCTACAGTCACAGCAGTCATCTCTACTGGGAGCAAACTAATTGCAGCATATCAGAAATAGAGCTGAGAGGCTGAGAGTCCTCCCAGTGAGAACCCCTGCTGGTTCTACTTTTCTGATTTTATGCCTGTTGTGACAAAAGTGCAAACACAGAGCAAAAATGTCACATTTTCCTCTCTCTGGAGATTCCAAAGTCAACTCAGCTGTGAAATCTGAAGGATTCTGAAATGTGGGATTGTGTCTCTGAGTGTGTGTGTGTGTGTGTAATATAATATATATTTGCAACGGCTGTGGGACCTTCTTTACAGTAAAAAAGAAATACAGCTATCAGGTACTATTCTATTTCATTTTCATTTCTCTTTTTTTCTATCTAATTCAGCTGGAGGCCAGAAGCTGATTATAAATAAAGAAGTCTCTGGTTGTTGGTTGGGATCAGTGGAACGTTGACTGTGCCACACTCAGACATTCAGCTCTTTCAGCACGTACGGGAGACTTGTGCCCATTTCGGGGGTGGCGTGTTTGTACAACTGCACATGCCCGGCAGATGTAGACTCAGTAGGCCAGGCAGACCGATCAATCAATCACCTTCCCACAAACACCCAGACATACAAATGTATGTACGCATATATACATATACAGTGGCCGGTAAGATAGAAATAACACACACAAAAGCATATATTTGCACACATGCCATGACAGCCCACACATTACGCATAGACATCAGTACCCACATATTTAAATACCACTGCATTCGAACTACAAGCACATATGTTATTCAGTGCCGATGAGTTTACATATTCTGCATACATAGAGCCATATCTATACACACACTCCCTCTGAGAAACACTTATCAGAGCAGTTAAAGCATGACAGGCACAGGGAGACAAAAACAAAAATCTGAGTCTACAGCAAAGCCACAGCTGTGACCACAGTGAGAGAGAGAGAGAGAGAAAGAGAGAGAGAGAGAAAGGGAGAGAGAGAGAGAGACACAAGGCACTAATTCAGGAACTTTAGTTAGTTAGAGGGTAACAGGCGGGCAGGCTCCAGTGCATTTTAACATGGAAGAACCGAGGAGACACTTTCACACTGGGGGTTTGCCTCAGTGGCGTGTGCAGTGGCAGTAGTGGCGCACACACACACACGCACACACACACACACCACACACACATAGCCATACAACCCCACTCCCTCACCGCTTAACAAGGGGAGGGGAAGCTGTGGATGAGGGGGAGGTGGGAAGAAGTGAAAAAAAAAAAAAAAAAAAAAAAAAACATCAGCACTGCTTTGCGGGTGACAGCACGAGAACTTTTTCAGGGGAGTCGGAGAGTTAGCGCCAAAGTTCCCTGTCAGCCCATTAAAGATGTGAAGCTGGCATCCAAGCCCTATTGGAACCATATGTGCGAAAAAATTCCTCCCCTGGTTAGACATTCCAAATACTGTCCCAGAGCCAAAGACTTTGGTGTTAGTCTAATTTAAGCAGCATGTTGGGGAGAGCACTCTGGGCTTTGATCATGTGGGGATCGTTTGGTACAAATTGAACTAACCCAAGCTCTGTTTCTGGTGGATCACAACCGTGGATTTGTTGAATTAAACGCTTCGTTGAACGCCGCCTGCACATGAAAAGAATGCGCTATGCCGCGGAACCCGATCGCGAGTTTTTCACCTAGCCAGCAGGTCCACTTCTTTTATTACTTTTAAACTTAATCCACACTTGGAGCGGGGCGCTTTAACGAGACGCTGGCCGGGGGAATCGAGGGGATCATGTTCTGAGAGGGGAGACAACCAGGAATCACCTGGGTCCGTGTAATGCTCAACATATTGTGTGGAGACCCCAAAAGAGTCTCCTGGAGGTGTGTGAGTGGAGGTGTGTGAGTGTGTTTGTTTTGGTAGAGGTGTGTGTGTGTGTGTGTTTGTGTGTGTGTGTGTTTTGGTAGAGGTGTGTGTGTGTGTGTATTTTGGTAGTGTGTGTGTGTGTGTGTGTGTGTGTGTGAGTGTCTGTCTGTGTCTGTGTGTGTGTCTGTGTGTGTGTGTGTGTGTGTGTGTGTGTGTGTGTGTGTTGGAACAAACCCCTCATTCTTTTGGTCATCTTTGTCCCTCTCACTCAGAATTGAGCAGAAAAAGGCCTCTAGCCGCTGTCGAGTTTGTCATAATATTACACGACTGTAGAAATTCTGTGGAACATGGTGACATAATGTTTGCTCGAAGAGAATTACTGCTACGTCCTGAATTGATTAATTCATATTAATCATATTCAGCTTCATACTAAAAAACACACAGACACACACGTTATACACTGGTCAAACAGAAATAGAATTTATAAGACGATAGTGATAACCGTATTTCGTATTTCGTATAGAGGGGCGACCCAACCAGGGACAGTTGCTGGGCTTCATGGTCATAAAAATCTTTGTGAGCGACCACAGAACACCAGGGCCCAAACGTCTCTGTGTGCGAATCTGTGTCTGGCTCCGAAGCCTGCTCGCCAAGAGGGACAGCGCCTCACCAGAGGATACACACTCATGCTTGTGGCATCGGGTATGCTTATCTGTGCTATTGATTTTCCCATTGGCTGCGCTTCCCGCTCGGTAAATGAAAACATGCTGTGAAGGAAACACGCAACTTTTCTTTTTTTCCTCCTCCTTCCCTCCCTCCTTCCCTCCTTTCCTCTGCAGTGTCTGCATGTCCTCAAATGGGCTGAGACACTGAAGCATCAGAAACTCATTTCTCTCTGCCATTTTAGTTTGATATTAAGATTATCCTACCGTTAGGTGCTCTCCCTCACAACATAATTTTGTGTAATCCAAGTCTGCGTATGACCCTAATGTCATAAGTTATCTGCCAGAGATTAGTTTGTCAGACAAAGTTTGACTGATTATAGGGACATATTTGTTGAATTTGTTGCAGTGACTAATCAATATGAATGTGTGAATTCTAGTAAATACTGCAAGATTTGGTACATGCTGACATTAGATTAAACAGTATTGATGGAGTTCTCGCACAGTACAGTATGAGGCAGAATTCCCCAAATGCCTTGTAATTCTTGGTGATAATGCCTAAAAAATGAGGTCGAGAGAAAAAATTCCTTCTCTTGATTAAATAAATTACATCACGTCTGGTTATCTTTCATACATAATTTTCATACTTTCACTACATAAAACATGACAATATCCTACTACCTCCCCATCCTAGAGAGGCACAATGTGCCAACATGACATTCTTTTTAATAATGGAAGCATTCCAGACTATTAGAAATTCATGCCTGACATTCCAGTTACATACATTCGACTGCAAAAGTGAAAATTGAAAGGAAGCAGAAAACGAGAGATGTCTTTCAGTTTCTTTTCCTTCTTTTTCCAATATGGGGGAACTTTGGAACTTTGGACTCCTTTCGCAGTCAGATATTACCAAACAAACCACAATTGTTAAGGGATGAGTGATCATTGCAAGACCAGCCAATGTATTATTTGTCTATTTATGCACTGAGGCAACATCCATTAAAAATCACTTTGTACAATTCTGTCCACCCACTCCTCGCTTCCCCAAAAACTATTGGAAATCATTCTGAGGAAATATGTGTTGGTAAAACGCTCTCAAAGTCAGACTTTCCCCCCAAGGTCTGGATCGCATTACTAAGGGTCAGGGATCAGGCTTTACGGTGTAAAAAAGCATCAGTATCCTTCATGTTGTCTGGTGTCTGTCCTGTTTCTCAGACACTCTGCTCTGTGCATTGCCTTTTGTTAGTCAGAGAACAATGGAGAACAGACAAGAAACAAAGACAAGACAAGTAAGACAGAAAGATAGAGAGACAAAAAGACAAAGAGAGAGAGAGAGAGAACAGACAAAGAGCACATGTGCCGGCCTACCTCTGGCTTCAGGTACAAACTGACTGATCACAGATCAAAGCCAGGAAGCGGAACAATTAAAGTCCTGATATAAATAGATACCATTACAGTGCGCGCACAGATCATATAATACGGAACAAATGTGGCACAGGCGAGGCAGCGGGCGGCTCTCATGTGCGTGATGCAACCCCGACCTCGTCCTCAGGAGTGTTCCATTACAAGCGCGCCGACGAGCGTGGAAGAACAACACTGGCATTCTGATGCATTCCATACGCAGCGCCACCGATGGGATAGGAAACTGGACGGGCCCTAACACATGGTTATAAACGGGAGAGGTCAACGTGTCCGCTGTGACATGAGAAGAAAAGGAAGGCTCAGGCAGCTGGACTGTAATCCTTCATTTGTAGTGGTTTTTAAGGGGGCTGGTGTCACGACAAATGTTTGACACAGTCACACATATTGTGTTGATGATCCTCCCTAGTTTTCCAGTAAACGAATAAACTCTGTCATGGTGTTGCCACAGCATTGAGAGAGTGAGCAGTCACTGCATATTAACCACCACACACTCTCCCAACACATCAACAACCTCCACCCCCCCACACACACACAAACACACACAGCCTCACTTCCCCCAGAGGAGCACCACTTTCTGTCTATGACTGAGGCGACAAACGTGCAGCAAATGCGAACTGTCAGCTAAGTATTTGGAAATGCTATGTCTTTAGTTTAATTGTATCACAATCATGGCTAGTGAGAGTCCCTCTGGAAGCTGGCTTAATTGAGGGTTGGGCAGACGTTGTGTTTTTTTACTGGGTACGCGCCGTTGCCAAAGACACATGGGGCAAGAGCTGCGTTTTTAAAGGCAGACAATGCTGTCACCGAGACAAAGGGCCCCTAAATGAGGCGATAATTAAGAAGGCCCCGAGGCCAAACGCGACTTTACAGCTGGGCGACACAACCACTGGCTTCGGCGGATTCATAAACACCAACAGGGCTGGCCGACACAAACACCATCCTTGGACAAAACAGAGTGGCCGCCACCGTTCAATTTCGCCGAGGCGTGAGAGACCGCTGGGCTCCACGAGGTCCGTGGCCTGGAGGCGATGGGAGGTCGGCAGCTTCTGAGCGTCAGCACAGAGCCAGTACAAACTGGTACAAACAGCTCAGTAAGGTTACACACACTGCCAGTACAAACTGGTACAAACTGCTCAGTAAGGTTACACACACTGCCAGTACAAACTGGTACAAACTGCTCAGTAAGGTTACACACACTGCCAGTACAAACTAGTACAAACTGCTCAGTAAGGTTACACACACTGCCAGTACAAACAGTTCAGTAAGGTCACATACAGAACAGAGCCAGAGGCTGTCCCCTTCACGAGTCCACCCAATCAGACACTGTAACATCATTCAATCCTGGGCTTAGCAAGGAATTATTCATTCATATTGACAAGCGAACATGGAGGCTATCTGGTAGGTGTTTGTATGGGTGACAATGAATGTTTATGATTAATTTGCGGAGTCCTTTCCCACAGGTGGACCCCGTCTCTTCACATTTCACTGTCATTGAAACTTTAGAATTGAGTTTGCCATGTCAGTGTAACTGAGTTTACAAAAAACAGACACCATTTACCGTATATGTTTCTTTTTGTGTTTTTTTTTTGTAAACCTCTCCTCCTTCTCTACTCCCTCACTCTCTCCCTCTCCTCCCTCTCCCTCCCACCACTGCTCTATCCCCCCATCAATCACCAGCGGTGATTATTAAGAGGCTGTTCGGGGCTCTGCTTCATTGCAAAGTGGAGTGATGCAGTGACAGATGAAGCGGCGATAGCCAGCGGTTCGCATAGAGAAATCCATCACCATCTGGCCATGTCTGGGGGACTCCGTGTCTGCACCACCACCGCCGCCACCGCCGCCATTTCTTCCCCGACCGCTCCTGCTTTCTCATGGGGCCAAAACGCCTTTCACTTCTTCCCCCGCAGTGGAACAGTGCCACTCTGTTTCGGCGGTGGCCATCTCACATCTCGATGCGAGTAACGCAGCTGGTCAGAGGGGTGGATCTGAGGGTGAGGCCCTGGGACGGAGTGGTCATGCTGACTAGCGCGGACGCTTGATGGCCTGGGACTGGAGCTGGGTCTCGGGCTAATGGCTTTGTGATGATGTATTGCTGGAATTCCTTTGCTTTTAAAACCCTCCGACTGAAGCGCGGCCCGGCGCAGTGTTATCTGCCCACCCATCTGGGTCCAGGGGTTTGAGAACTGAGGCATGGGCGTCTGGTTTCAGATGGACCAGGAGGAACGGAACCTGGGGGCCGGTCCGGCTACGGATTAGCAAGGGCCACTCGCTGAGCGACAGAGAACATTTGAGAATGCTGAAGAGAGAAAAGACATTTGACCTTGAGGTGTGTGTGTGTGTGTTTGTGTGTGTGTGTTGCCAAGGGGGTGTATGAGGTGAAAGACTAGACAGGCTATTACATTAATCCAAGCATCAGTGCAACAGTAAAGTTTACATGTGAGCTTAAATGACCATGAGAATGCCATACAGGCATACCATTACAGGCACACACACACACACACACACACTCACACAGACACACACACACACACACACACACACACACAGTAAAGCAGTGACCAAGCCAGAGGAATGATGCATAGTCTTAGAGCAACCACCTTACTGAAGGGCCAAATTAGCCAAAACTGCATAAAGCTGCAGTGAGCAATTTTGATCTATAACTCCCTAAAACGCACGCAAAACCCTACAAACACCACCAGCACTGATAAAAACCTGCCAACATGCTAGCTGTGATGGTAATGTCGTGAAATCTTTGCTAACATTTTAACTAACTACACTGTACATAGTTTAGGTGGCTAGTGGGAATGGTAGCTGTATCCATATCTGATACAATAAAAAATGATTGTATGTATAATCAAACATATACAATCAAAAATGAATTTGAATGAGATACCGACCAGTTGCTTGCAAAAACAAACGTCATAAAGTGGTAAATTGTGAAGTCTTGTCTCACAACTCTAGAGATGTTTACAACACTCCAATCACTAGTACACAAATAC